>NC_091000.1:64802000-65430166 GCF_041146395.1 Eulemur rufifrons | reverse complement strand
AAATGAATGACAGTAGAATTCAATGTTTTGCTAACTTCCTTTTCAGCTTAGAGCAGCTAGGCTGTTTCAAAACCAACCAAATATATATCAAAAGAAGTTAAGCCTTTCCGTGCCACAGATATACAGGTAGAATTCTTTACAAAACAAAGGCGTAAAGTCAATACCCACTGAGGCAAAAGGCTAAAATACATGTATATAAATCGCCCTTCAAGATAAAGCATGGTTATAATGATGAACATTGCCATGGATCGCGTAATTTGGGGCCAGTCCTTTAACCTCTCTGAGCCTCAGTTTTGTTATTTATACAATAAAAACAATAACCTTCTCTTTCATATAGCCTATTGTGAGGATTAAATGTGGTTGATATACATATATGGCACTTTGTGAAAGGCAATATACAATAAAACGTAAGTTGTTATTCTTGTTAACCTAGGTTGTGCAGGTGTTATAACTAAAATAGGAGTCCAAACCTTCTACGAATGCTCACAAGTGTCAAAATCCTAGCATTATTTCTGTCATCTAGTGCCTACCCTGATTTTTTGGACTCTGATTTTTTTACCTCTCTGAAGTAACATTACCCCTGCTTTCTCTCAACTAAAATTTGAAGTATTTGGGAGACTTACATACAATTTAGTTTAGCAGTTTGGAAGAATGTTGAATATTAAGATGTCTTGTTTTTCTGAGACTTGGCGCCTCACGATAATTTGGGGGTGTGCAGATTCACCCTCTGACAGCTCCAGATCAGTCTTGTAAAGCTCTTCATCTTTCATGAACAGAAAAACTTGTTCACGGTGCCAACAAATGACACTTACAGTGCAATCCAGACAAAGGAGTGTAACAAATCCCAGGAAATCTGCTTTGGCAAGAACCTCTTGGCGAATGCAATGAAGAAAGCTCTGAGCCACAAATGTCACTCCCTGCCCCCGGGAGATCTCAGCTGAGCAGGTGGGTGTCCGCCTTGCCTTGGGCCACTGAGCAACTGGGAGCTGACTAATATTTATTATTCATAAGGAATGGAGCCAGTGCATTTCAGATGTTTGCAGAGCGATGCAGACGCTAATGAGGAGGGGGAGGCGATCTGTTCCCTGGTGGCCCCCCACTGTGTTTATTTGAATGTGTGATCATTAGACTGCACAAGTCTCTCTGGGGCTCAGTGCCCGGTGTGTGCTACACCCTGGAGAATGTGAAAATACTTTAATTAACAACAGGAGTGGGCAGACCTGCTGGGTCCCTTCTGTTACCATCCTCAGGACCTGAAAAGTCAAGGCTCATTTGTCACCCCCACCATTTTTCATTATTGACATAAAAGAAAACACTAAGCAACAATTTCATTTAAAATGGATTTGGAAAGACTACTAAATATAAGATATCTCAGCCCTTTTCTTCTTCTGGCTCAACTTTATTAGTAACCAACATTAAACGAACATATACACACACCGGATAGTATGCTCTCTCCCATACAGATGCACACACACCGAGATATGAACTTGATACTCCTCCATATTCCACATGCTCTGCAAATGGTACAGGACTCTGAAGTGTATAAATGGAGAGAACATGCCACATTAGCTTGGAATACACATCCATTTGAATGTGCAAATTTACATTAGTCAATTAGTCTGATAAATGCTTTGGTTCATTAATTTAAATAAAATATGGACAAATTTCTAGCTCATTAGCTGGCTAAGAAATGATGTGTTTTTGTTTGTTTGTTTTTAAATGTTGTATCAGTGATTTCTGCCCGAACTGGTTGTTTTTTAAGACTGTGTAATACCCAACCAAAATTTACAGGCCAGGAGATCGGGGCTGCCATGAGATCAGCTCTCATTTTTGAATCTTGCTCTCTTGCCCAGGGGCAAGATATGCTACCACGTGTGGCCGTGACTGTGAGGAGGGCTGGCTGCTTGCTCACATGCAGGTCACCCGTGGGTGTGGTCCCCAGAGCTCCAGATTGGCTTCTTGTAGAATAGGCTTACTTTATGACAAGGACTCCACTTGATTTGCCTAGAATTTGAAATTTACTTAACAAAGACCCAATTATAGCATCACTCTACCAATCCATGAGCGTCTCTCGAGTATCCACTAGTGCCCCTCATGGATGTGGGCCATGGGGATGAGGAGAGAGGACCAGTATCTGAGACACAGCGGGAGAACATTAAATGCTGACATGTGAGGTTGGAGACTTTACCCTTGAAAACATACAATTTTTCCAGGCACATTAGGAAAGTTTAATTTTTTGCTTTTTGTGGGTAGTAAGTAGGAGTGGAATGGATGGTGATCCAATGAGTTATTTTTTTTTTAAATAAACTATTTTAGAACAGTTTTAGGTTTACAGGAAAACTGTGAAGGCTGTGCATAGAGTTCTCACTTGCTCCCCCAAACCTCGTTTCCCCCGTTAGTAACATCCTACGTTAGTCTAGTGCATTCTTTACAGTTAATGAACCAATAGTAATACCTAAGTATTAACTGAAGTTCCCATATTGGGATTTCCTTAGTTTTTGCCCACTGTCCTGCTTCTGTGCCTGGATCCCACCCAGGACCCACATCACATCTGGTCATCGGTCTACCTCAGGCTCCTCTGGGCTGTGACAGTTTCTTAGACTTTCCTGGTTTTGAGGACCCTGACAGTTTTGAGACACACTGGTCAGATATTGTGTAGCATGTTCCTCAATTGGGATTTGTCTAATGGTTTCCTCAAGGTTAAATGGGAGTTATAGTGTTTTGGGGGGGAAAGGCCACAGAGCTGAAGTGCCCTTTTCATCACATGAAATCCAGAGTACATACATCGACATGGCCAATCACAGGTGCCATGTTTTCTCTCCCCAAGACTATAGCCTAAAAATATTCGCGATCCTTTCTGCAAAAGTAGACCTAAAAGGAATCTGTCATACACCTAAGCTCCCTGATCCACTTCCTGGACCACGAACAGCCTCTCAGTTTACTTACGTGGTTTATGGCCCCCAATATTTGTCGTGCAACATGTCCTTTCCCTGGTAAACATCGTTTTTAACATTAACATTAAATATTGAAAATGTACAGAGGCTATGAACTATCTTGCACAGAATATAGTTTCAACTTTGTTCTACAAACTCAAGTAAATCTTGATTTACTTGTGAGAAATTTCAGCAATAGAGTGTTTCAAGAAAAAGCTGAACCTTTATTGACTTGGTGATTTTACGTTGTAAATGTTCCTGTCACAGCGGAGTAGCAATAGGCACAATTTTTTCATAAGACAACTTATGGGATTAGGAACAGTGATATTTACTGAGCATCTAATATGTATAGACCTCTTTCATATTGTACCTCATTTAATATGTGCAGTAACCCTACAGGTCAGGTATAACTGTGTGCCCTTGACAGATGAGGAGGTGGGTGCTCTGGAAGACAAGGTCACAGGATCTATGAGTGACAAACCAGAACGTCTGAATGCCCCACGTTCTTTCTGCAACACCCCGCACTTGTGCTGTAGTTGATAATGCTGTGTTTTGAGGGGATACAGGTAGTCTCTCTCTCATGCCTGAAGTGTCCCCATTAATGGTGCGAGACTTTTGGTCTCCAAGAATTTCCAGGCCTCTAGAATCTTCTGGAAAATGATAGGTTTTATCCTTATAGATATTAAGCCTTGCATACTTCATAAAAAATTATTTACATTTCTTTGTGCATTCTATATCTAGGCACCTTGCAGCATTCTTGCTCCTTTTTGATAACAATATTAAAACAAATGTCTTATTAAAACTCCTTATAAAAATTTACAGGAATTTCCAAAGAATCAAGTGAGAGGTACTTGACTAATAGAGAGGAATAAAAATTACTGGAATCAATATTTGTATTGATTACAATAACTGTAATGAATATTTGATCAGTATAAAAATGGTTACAATCCATGTGACAAAGTGCAGGGTTTTTCCTGTAACATATAAGGAGTTTGTATAACTTAATGAGAGAAAGAGCAATACAACACAACCATGAGCAAAGCTCATGAGTAAAGCACTTTTCAAATAAAAAAATAAAATGGCCGATAAATACATGAAAAGATATTCAGGCTCTTTACTACTCAAATAAATGCAAACTAAAACAACAATATGGGTTTTGGCACATCAAATTGGTGAAGATTTAAAATGCTGAATCCCAGAGTTAGCAAGAACTATTCTTTAGTAACACCTACCATAGCTTAAATGTACATTTCTCTTGAACCAAAACTTCCCCTTCTAGGAATTTGTTCTATAGAAATATTTGCTCAAGTAGTCAAAGATATGTTTCCTCAAATGTTAATTCTATCATTGTTTACAAATAACTAGAAAAGGGAAACACCCCCAGTGTCAGTTAATGTGGTTTGTTGGAATAAACTGTGGCACATGTATGCAATGCAAAGCTGTGCAAATCATTACAAAAGATATTACAGTAGAGCCACATCATGGTTTTCAGTGAAAAAAATCAGGTTGCTAAAGAGTTTGTGTTTTTGATCCCGTGTGTGTCGCTACAGATGGCTTTGCCTACACATTGCCATACCTATCTTTGGAGAGCAGAATGACAGGGATTTACAAGAAAGAGGATCCTAAACTCAGCAGGCTCTTAGTTCTTTGTATGCCACTGATGAAGCATCTCCAAACAGACCAGCGTTTAGGAAAATATTTGTGAAGCATAGTGAGGATGTTATAAGCAGGAAAGTCAGTTATTCATTGAAAACATGTTGGAGGGAGGTCAGTGTGCATTATTGTTATTAACCAGGACCCTGTTAATAATTTACAATGACCTCCGTCCAACATGTTTCAGAAAATATCAAAAGCATGGGAGTTACACAAAATGATTCTTCAAGTACACAGATTGCATTAGTTGAATGGCTCCAAATTTGATTAATCTTTTCCCTAATTCCTTTGTCACATGCTGAATGTTGTAGAATGAGAAAACATAAATGAATATTATTACATAAAATGTTCCTATGTAATTAACTTTAAATAATTGCTATTCTACTCTAAATATCCCACTTGAAAAAAGCAAACAAAAACAAAAACAAAAAAAAGAGCCCACATTAGTCTGCAATGTCTACTAAAGCTTCCTTTCTGCTTAGTCAAGTTCCATTTAAGGAAAGACTTAACACAGCCACACTCAAATTATCTGATCCTCTAGAAATAGTTTAGTTATATTACACTGATGAAAATGATATATTTACCCAAGAGGTAATACAGTGTCTGGAAAACACTAATTGACAAAGAAGTAAAAACTCACCTGTGTGTGGGGCGGACCCACCTGAGGCTCTGAAGCCCTCAGCAGAGAATGAAGCTTGTAACCACAAGAGTGGAGTTCACGCTCTCCACGTCTACAAAGCCCAGACATACATACCATAGTCTGATGTCTTTTGAACTAAGCCTGTAACAGTGACCACCCCACCCCAGTACTTAGATACTTCTAGGGCTTTAAATTCATCTCATGTCTTACAGATTAGCCTAATTTGGTTTGGAAAACAGTCACTCCAGCCACATCTACCATGAAATGGTAAGAACTGGCTCATGCTCACACCATTCTGGAAAGATGTCAAAAAGATGCCCTGTCACCATCATGGCTATTGTGATTTAAAATCGAGTAGAAAATATAGGCCCCCAAAATACTTTAATGGGGATGTGCAGAAATGCCACCTCAAAAAATGGCCTACTATGAACAATAAGAGAAAAGGACAATAAATGAAGCAGCTCTGGGCAATAAATCGGGAAAGGGTGGGAACCCAGCTGGACCCACGGAGCGCTTTAAGTAGCAGCGAGCTCTGGAAATAGCAGCAGCATTTCGCCCAGTCTGGTCTGTGGGCTCTTGGTCATGCAGTGTGGTCTTTATGGTAACCTTGACTCACAAAGGTGGACTTTAGTGGTACAAGGAACTCTTATTACATCTTTCAACCTGGTATTCATTTTTGATTCATTGCATAATATTTACATGGACTAACACATACCAAGTTTTGAATAGTAACAGACAAATCTCAAAGGCACCAAGACTTGGATAGGCCTTCAAAAATCCAGCTCCTCAATTGAATGAATCATAATCTCTTTGATCTAACATCTGGATGGAAACTCTTTAAGATCCTCATTCCCCATATAATCACAATTCTCCCTCACATAACAATATCCAGCCTTAGACACAGACAAGCTAAAAGCAGAGAAAAATTTCAGAGTCTAAGCTAAACAACAATTTTTTTTTTCAAGCATTATAGCTCCATCTTTTGTTTTTACTTATCAAAAACATTTAAAACAAATGAGATGTCTTTTATCACTGTCGTCCCAGTGTATCACATAGTGGTTGGCACATAGCTGACAATAAGAAGTTAAGGAAGGAACAATAGAAAGGGAGAAGGAGGTTTATTTGAAAGAGTTGGGACTTAACTATCCGGTCATATCTTCAACTCCCAGATTTCCTGCAGCATGAGTCAACGACTCACCCAGTGAACATCAGAAAATTTCATAGTATTTTAAGAAAGGGGGTGAGGCAGTTCTATTTCTACTGCCAGCAAAAGCCAGAGATGACAACAGCAGAAGGAGGAATAAATTCTAAATAATTTCTAGGCTAAGAGCAACTAGAATAATGAGCTAGAAGCTCTCTGAGCTCTGAGTTGTGAAGCAGGCCCACAAGCGTAGCATCAGGTTGGGAATTCTACAGTTCATAGATCCACAAGGGTAGAGACTTTGAACACAAAGAAAATTTTACAAGCACCTTCCTAGTGTACAAGTATCCCCCTGACCAAACCTATCTGGGAATAAAAATAGAATTTCAACAATCACAGGTCAATATTCCTGGGTCTCCACTCGTCTAGTCTCTGAATTTCTGGCTGTCCTCGAACTCTTCATGCAGAGCCGTGGATAAATTCAACAATTATCTACTGAGTCGCTGAGAGGTATGGGTCATGGGATAGAGAGTGTAGCTGTGAGCAGGATAATCATGAACCTTGCCTGAGGTGCTGACAACCTGGCTAAGGGTTCTGTGTTCTCCTAGAGATTGTCTCATTTGTATTCTGTGTGTCAGTTCTGTTGGCTCCAAAAGACATCTGCTGTTCTCCTTTCCTCATCCCATTTTCCTTGGGGATGACTCTTACTATTAACCACACCCACCCAGCTCTGCTGTCAGGGCCCAGCAGTCACACTGCTTCTCTCCTGATGTCCATCAAACTGCTCCAAGGCTGGTTGTGCACCTGTAAAAGGTGTGGAGGACCATGCTCAGGTTGCCATTGGCTGAGGATGCTGAAGCCAATGGTGCCATTTTCCATTGTGGCAGAAGTTGCCAGCTCCCATGTTGGTGACATCGTGTCCTCCCCATGACCCACAGAGATTTTTATCAATAGCCTTTGCAGTGAAGAACAGTTCTTCTCTCAAGAAGCTCACATTCTAGAGGGAGAAAATTGGGGAAGGATCTATCTATCAGCAAGGGCCACCCTAACAAGGTGATCTTTGAGCTGAGACTACATAAAGTGAAGGAGGTAGCCATGTGGACATTTGGGGGAAGAGCATCCCAGACAAAGGAACCTACACGTGCAAAGACCCTGAGGTAGGATTGCACATGACATCTTCAAGCAAACCCAAGGAAGTGACTGTGGTTGGAGCAGGGTGAATGAGGAGGAAATGAGGTCAGGTAGTGAAGGAGCCGGATTACATAGAGTCTTGCAGGCTTTGGGAAGAGCTTTGGATTTTCTTCTGAGATAGACACGAAGCCATTGTAGGAGGCTCTACAGAGAAGTAACATGATCTGATACAGGTTTTAGAATCATCACACTCTGGCTGGGGTGTAGTGAATAGACTGAAGGGGGCTGAGAAGAGGAGTAGGGAGACCATTCAGGGGCTGTTGAAATACTACAGGTGAAAGATGATGGTACCTTGGAACAGGGTAGTGATAGTAAGGTTGGAGAACAAGGTTGTACTCAGAGTTTGCTAACCGGTTGGATGTGAGGTGGGAGGAAAAAGGAGTTAAGGATGACTCCAGGTTTTTTAGCCTGAGAAACTGGAGGAATAGAGCCAGTCATTCTTCACTGGGATGGGGAAGCCTCAGGAAGAAGCAGGCTTATTGAGGAGTAAGATCAAAACTTTGGTTATGGGCATGTTGATTTCAAGATGCCTATTAAGCATCCAGTTGAGATTTTGATTAGGTAGCAGAATATGAGATTGGAGCATAGGAAGAAACCAGGACTGGGAATCTAAACTTGAGAGTCTTCATCTTCTAAAGTCACTGGACTAAGGGAAATCATCCAGGTACTAGGCATTAACAAATAAGAGAAAAGTTCTGAGGACTTCTCAGGGCTCCTGAAGAGCTGCAGCACAAGAGCTAAGAGAAGGAAGAGAGTGTGGCAAAAACCCTAAGCAGGAGCAGCCAGCGAGAGGGGCACCCTGAAGGCCCAGGGAAGAAAGCGTGTCCAATAGTAGGGGGTAGTCAACTGCATCTTACTCATTTACATTGAGTAAATGGGTGTAAGGATTAACTGAGAACAGAAGACTGGCATTGCTGACATGGAAGTCATTGGTAGGTCAAGAATTAATTTATTTTCTAAGCTGGGACATTATTTAGAGTAAAAGAGGGTGTGTATTAGTGACTATTACTATAGCAAATTACCCCAAAGCTCAGTGGCTTAATGAAACAACAAACATTTATCTCATACAGTTTAGGTGGGTCTAGCAGTCGGGAGTGGATTTGCTGAATGGTCTGGTGGCAGCCCTGTCGTGAAATGGAAGTCAGATATTGGCTGGGGCTGCGGTCACCAGAAGGCTTGATTGTGGCTGTAAGATCTGCTTCCAAGGAGGCTCAGTCACATGGCTGACAACTTAGTGCTAGTGGTCGGTGGGGATTTTAGTGCCTCCCCACATGGGCCTCCAACATGGAAGCTGTCTTCCCTCAGGTCAGGCAACCCTGGAAAGCAAGTCTGGAGTGTTTACACAGGTTGGCCCTGCCCAGTTTGCTAGGGACCATGGAGGAGTGTGAGCCATGGGAGGCTAGGATAATTGGGGCCATCCTCGAGAATGGCCACAACAGAATGTTATGACTACTTATGCCCAGAAAGAAGACATAGACTGGGACCCTCTCAGGCACCTGAGATGTATGGTCACCCTAGACTTCGGTGACTTTGAGTAGAATAGTTTCAGGGAAGTGTAGTGATAGAGATATAGAGATGAGAACCACATCGAGAAAACTCAAGCCCAGAACTTTTGCTCATTTCTCACCTCTGTCTACTAGACTTGAAGCTGGTAGATCAGTGAATATGATGGATACTCATTTTGCCGTTAACTTAGGGTCCAAGGGTACAGCCCACAGAGGGTTAAGCAGAGTCGAGATGGAAATTGCTGATAACACTGTTTGAGTGCTTGGATCCAGCGAAGCTTAAAGCTCACAATAATTATAACAGTCATCACATTCCCCACCCCCCCTTCTTTAAAAAGTTTAAGTTAGATTTCTGAAATTTTCAATGAAAAGAATCCAGATTAGTGTCTCCCTTATTTAAGTAGATCCTTGTTGAACACAGCTTACTAGTCTCAAGCACACTGGGGAGTGTTTGAGTGCAGGGCAAACAGCTTAAACTCACTCTGGTCTCCCTGTACACTAAGAAGGTTGTTCAGGTCATCTCTTTTATGAAATCTTACTTGCACCAGCATTTTGACTGGTAGTTCTTATTACAAGATGGATTTTATATGGAAGAGTATATGTTGACATTGATATTTGAGCAACCCAGAAAAGTCAATCTTCAAGATGGGCAATGTCACAAATATTTCTTTAGAAACATCTTTACTCTACGGAACACTGAGGGCTTTCCCTGAAATCAATCCAACAACAAAAGCCCTGTCCTGAAAAATGTTGCCAGCAGAGTAGCCGGACCACCCATCTGGAACCAAACTGAAGTCCACCTCTACAAAGGAAAAGAAAATGTCTGTAAATTGCATGCTAGTCACTTTCTCTTCTGTGACGTCCTCACCACCCTTCAAGACCTTGTTTCCTGTAGTCACCCAGCAAGAACAGAACCGGATTTTCATACAGCCTCTCAGGATTTATTCCTCTTATGGTATATCGATTTTGAATCAGAAAAAGATTAAAACTCCATAGGTAGAGGGACAGAGAGGAGAGGCTGGAGGTGAATACAAAAAGGCAACAGTGGCTGTAACCAGCCTGCAGGGCTCTCCCCTGCAGGAGGGGACCCCACGCCAAGGAGTGGGGACTTGCAGCCATCTGGAGGCTTCCCCAGCTCAGGGCCTCTTTGGAACACACATGCAGGGACAGGGACAGGACTGGGCTGTGCATATAGAAAATGGAATGTGTCCATTGATCCGGCAGGTCTAAATAAATTCTCATTCTTGCTAGCACAGCAGTTACTCCTCGTGATCATGAAGCATTGAAACGAGGCAGTTTGGGTGCCACTTGTCTTATTCTCCACTATTACCCTAACATGGAACACATCCAGATTGGGCAGAGCAAACATCCTTAACTTTCAATCACCACTTGCTTCAAATTAGGAAACGGGCTGAGGCGAGGGAACAGCATGGAGGTGACATTCAATCTCCAGATCCCCCCACGGCTGCCGCTCAACATTAGCTCAGCCCTTTCAGAGAACACAAAGGTTCTCTGGGCATCTGCTTCCTTATGCGTTATCTCACTTAATCCTCACAGGGAGATTTATTGCAGTCTCTCTTGAAGAGGCACAACTTACAGGGAAAACGTGTGTGTGCAGAAACATTGGCGACGGGCAAAACCTGCCAATGCATTGAACCTACAGCCGGGAACCAGCACAGCCAAGTCTTGATCCCAGATCCACCACCGTATCCCTTGTGCTTCAGTTGCCCTAAAAATGCAATATACGCTCCACTAGAGGATTAGTGTTACCATGTTAAATGTAGCACTCTGAGCTTCTTTATAGAAAGGTGTTTTAAAAATGCATGGTGTGGCAGCCATGGAGCAAACAGGCATTTCACACTCAGATTTGCACAGCGGGGGTGTAGCGTGATGTGGATCGGGCTCACTGCTCTCTCCGTGAAGTTCAGTGTTCCCAGATGGCACATTCAATTAGAGTTTATTTCATCATCTTAAATGAAACCTATTGAGAAAGACAGTTCATGTTTGTAGTGCACACTCTACAAGGGGGAAAAGGCATGTCAACATGGTGTCTCTAACACGCCATGGTACCGTCACAGAGCTCACAGCATGGAACCTACCGTAACTTTTCCTGGCCACACTTACAGAGAAAAAGACAGTGTCGTTTCCTCTTTTGAGTATCAAGTACTCCAGCAGGTTTCTCAGCCTGGGCACTACAGACTTTGGAGCTGGATGAGTCTCTGTCGTAGGGGCTGTCCTGAGCCTTGAAGGAATGTTCACAGCAGCCCTGGCCTCCACTTGCTAGATGCCAGTAGCACCCTCCTCCCCATCGCCCTTCCATCGTGACAACCAAAAATGTCTCCAAACACTGTCAACTGTTTCCTGGGGGGAAATAGCAGCTGGCTGGAACCACTGCCTTACATACATAATGAGTGTGATGCGCACTGTCTAGGGGATGGACAGGTTTGAAGCTCTAACTCGGGGGCGGGGAAGCAAGGACAAATGCGTAACCTAAACTTTTATACCCCCACAATATGCTGAAATAAGAATAAAAAAAAAAGATGAATGGTAACTGAACTATATAGAGTGTTTCATTTAGAAGGTCTAGAGAGCAAAGTGATCGTTTATTCAACGTCCATCTTACAGATGCAGGCACTGAAGCCAGAGAAATCTGGTGACTTGCTTCAGGTAACACAGGTAAGTGGTACAGCTCTCATTAGAAACTGGCCCTCTGACTACTCCCTGACTCCCTTATCTAGTTCTTGGGAATAGTAAATCTCATATTACCGGATCATATTAAGAAAGAGAAAATACAGCCCCTTTAAAGAGAGCCCATTAGATCTAAACGAATACTTTCCAGAAACACAGCCTTACCTAACTTAGTGTAGGTCTGATCCAAACTCTGCGGATGTTACGCTGTTTTGGGCAAAACAGCCCTTATCAGTTTTCACTGCCTTCCCCACATCCCCGATCTTCTGTTCCCTCCAGTCCCTGGAGAGGCCGTGCTATTTCCAGGACGTACGGTCCTTGAGTATCTTGCAAGGCTGGACATCTTCAAATCCTCTAACAGCCACCACAGCCTCAGGCAACCCAACACGTGGTTCCAGGGGGACGAGAGAAGTTGGTTTGGTCCACTACTGTGTGTTCTTCAGCTCACTTGGCTTTCCTTTCTCTGCCCTTAGAGCAGCCCACTCTCTTCGTGTACCAAACTCTCACCCATCTTCAACCAACACACCCTAACTGAAGATCTCTTTCGGCGTCAAGTGTGCCCACCAAATGCTTGGGCATGGCCTAAGCACCAGCAGGTGCTGTTCTGAAATAGAAGAAGAGAGAGCAAGATAGTTGGAGTAATATGCAAATGTGGTGACATAAATAGAGATGGCACACAGGGTATTCATTCAGGAAATTGGGGGTTACAAGACTTGACTATAAAGTAATGCAATAGATTTTCACTTAAGACTTACAAAACCAGATCTCATTACTCCGTGGGAACTAGAGATTTCAAATGCTGGCCTTCAGGCTTGGAATTCTTTTTCTCTTGTCCTCTAAAACACAGGTCAGTTATGACCAGAAACCATCTCCAACCTCCTCCACCACAGTTGGGTTTAAATAGTCTCAGTCTAGGGCCTGGTGGCATCATGAGAACGTATCTTTTGTTCTTAGCACAGCCTATTTTTCTGAGTTGCAAATCGACATTGTTCAGGAGCAAACACAAACAGTGAAACATGTATAGAGTACTTTGATGCAATTGCTTCCAAATTTACAACATAAAAAAGAATTTTATATATATAATGATACTGTATAGAATTTCAGAATAATCAGTTTTTATTAACGACTTTAATTGTGCTGTCAAACAGCAATTATTTTTTTCTTCTGACTTAGCTAATTCTATTGTCAGTGTTGGTGGTGACGACTGTTCCAATACCATCTAGAAATGTTCACCACGTCTGGCATTGCACTCAGATGCCTTGTCTCACTTCCATGCCCTGCTGAGGACAAGGTTCCCTGTGCTTCACCCATGTCTACACATCCCGGGTGGCCGTCCCAGCCACACCTCTGAGCTGAGAGGTCTTGGGAAGCTGCTGCGGGAGGGTTGGGCTCTGGAAAAACATGAGACCCACCCTCAAAAAGCTTGCGGTCTAGTGAGGACCAAAGCGGGTAAACCAGTGATAATAATACCCAGTAACAGGCAGGCAGGAACCCACAGGAAAGGCTGCTGATCCGGTCTTGGTGACTGGGCGCCGAGAAACCTTCCTAAAGAAAAATGCATCTAACTGCAAATTAAAAGGAGAGAGCTCCAGGCAAAGAGAGGTGGAGGGAAGTGCTCCATGTAGAAGTCTGAGGAAGGGACGATGTCAAGAAACCTGTAGGTGGACATCTAGTCCCCTCTGACTCAACATGCTCTCAATGTCAGCAACTGGTCAAAACGGGTTTGTCCTTAGACAAGCCTGCAGGACAGCACGATGTCAGAGCAAGGAGCAAGTTCACTGAACTCCCCTCTCCCTATCCGTTCAGTAGTGCCTGTGATTAACTGGGGGAACAAATATGCCAGTCCGTAATTAGAAAGAAATTCTTCCGGAGAGGTCACTTCTTAAGAGTTATAAGCTCTGGGACAGAGAACACAAATGATGACATCAGATCTTTTCTAGTTTCCTAAAGGCAATGATTCTTGGAAGGGCACAAGAATTACAAGGACATTAGAGTCACCTGGGAGGCCTATTTAAAAAGCAGGTTCTAATATTCGTATGTTCCTATTCACAGCAGCATTATTCAAGACAGCCAGAAGGTGGAAGCCCCCCAATTGTCCGTCCACGGATGGATGAATAAGCAAAACGTGATGTGTCCGTACAATGAAATCCATAATGGAAGGAATCCAGTTGATGCTGCAACATGCGTGAACCTGAGGACGTTATGCTCAGCGAAGTAAGCCCATCACAAAGGCTTCCTTCACTCCACTCATGTGCAGTACCGAGTGGTCAAATTTACAGAGATGGAAAGAGGAATGGTGATTGCCAGGGGCTGGGGGGAGGGAGGGACGGATGTGTTTAATGGGGACAGAGTTTCAGTTGGGGAAGATGAAAAAGTCCTGGAAATGGGTGGAGGTGATGATTGCATAGCAGTGTGAATGTACTTAATGCCTCTGAACTGTACACTTAAAAATGGCTAATATAGTAAACCGTATGTGCATTTTGCCACAATTAAAAATAATAATAAAAAAGAAAAAGCAATGAAAGCATGTTCCTGGGTCCTGCTGCCAGAGAGCCTGGTTTAGCAGGCCTGTCAGGGACTCTCCAGGAGGCAGAATTCATCCCAGGTGGCTCAAATGAAGGGGTTAAGAGGAGGGACCACTCACTCGGATGTGGGCAGGGTTAAGAACCAGCAAGAATGCCAGAGCACCCAGGAACTAGTGACACCAGAAAGCTATTACTATTCCTAGGGCTGAAGAGGCAAAGGGTGCAGGTTGTGGTCTCTAAGCGCAGTGAGAGATGGAGCCCTGACAAGGGCTGGTCCGAGATGCGGGACATCCAGCAGGGGCAGTGGTGGGTGCAGGGGCAGTGGTGGGTGCAGGGGCAGTGGTGGGTGCAGGGGCAGTGGTGGGTGCAGGGGCAGTGGTGGGTGCAGGAGCAGTGGTGGGGGTGTAGGAGCAGTGGTGGGTGCAGGGGCAGTGATGGGGGTGCAGGAGCAGTGGCGGGGTGCAGGGGCAGTGGTGGGTGCAGGGGCAGTGGTGGATGCAGGAGCAGTGGTGGGTGCAGGAGCAGTGATGGGGGTGCAGGAGCAGTGGTGGGGGTGCAGGAGCAGTGGCGGGTGCAGGAGCAGTGGTGGGGTGCAGGAGCAGTGGTGGATGCAGGAGCAGTGGTGGGTACAGGAGCAGTGGTGGGGGTGCAGGAGCAGTGGTGGGCGTGCAGGGGCAGTGGTGGGTGCAGGAGCAGTGGTGGGGTGCAGGAGCAGTGGTGGGGTGCAGGAGCAGTGGTGGGTGCAGGAGCAGTGGTGGGTACAGGAGCAGTGGTGGGGGTGCAGGGGCAGTGGTTGGGGTGCAGGGGCAGTGGTGGGTGCAGGAGCAGTGGTGGGGTGCAGGAGCAGTGGTGGGGTGCAGGAGCAGTGGTTGGGGTGCAGGAGCAGTGGTGGGGTGCAGGAGCAGTGGTTGGGGTGCAGGGGCAGTGGTTGGGGTGCAGGAGCAGTGGTGGGGTGCAGGAGCAGTGGTGGGGTGCAGGAGCAGTGGTTGGGGTGCAGGGGCAGTGGTGGGTGCAGGAGCAGTGGTGGGTACAGGAGCAGTGGTGGGGGTGCAGGGGCAGTGGTTGGGGTGCAGGGGCAGTGGTGGGTGCAGGAGCAGTGGTGGGGTGCAGGAGCAGTGGTGGGTGCAGGAGCAGTGGTGGGGTGCAGGAGCAGTGGTGGGGTGCAGGAGCAGTGGTGGGGTGCAGGGGCAGTGGTGGGTGCAGGAGCAGTGGTGGGTGCAGGAGCAGTGGTGGGGGAGCAGGGGCAGTGGTTGGGGTGCAGGGGCAGTGGTGGGTGCAGGAGCAGTGGTGGGGTGCAGGAGCAGTGGTGGGTGCAGGGGCAGTGGTGGGTGCAGGGGCAGTGGTGGGGTGCAGGAGCAGTGGTGGGTGCAGGGGCAGTGGTGGGTGCAGGGGCAGTGGTGGGTGCAGGGGCAGTGGTGGGTGCAGGGGCAGTGGTGGGTACAGGGGCAGTGGTGGGGGTGCAGGAGCAGTGGTGGGGGTGCAGGAGCAGTGGTGGGGGTGTAGGAGCAGTGGTGGGTGCAGGGGCAGTGATGGGGGTGCAGGAGCAGTGGCGGGGTGCAGGGGCAGTGGTGGGTGCAGGGGCAGTGGTGGATGCAGGAGCAGTGATGGGGGTGCAGGAGCAGTGGTGGGTGCAGGAGCAGTGATGGGGGTGCAGGGGCAGTGGTGGGTGCAGGAGCAGTGATGGGGGTGCAGGAGCAGTGGTTGGGGTGCAGGAGCAGTGGCGGGTGCAGGAGCAGTGGTGGGTGCAGGGGCAGTGGTGGGTGCAGGAGCAGTGGTGGATGCAGGAGCAGTGGTGGGTACAGGAGCAGTGGTGGGGGTGCAGGAGCAGTGGTGGGGGTGCAGGAGCTGTGGTGGGGTGCAGGAGCAGTGGTGGGGGTGCAGGGGCAGTGGTGGGTGCAGGAGCAGTGGTGGGTACAGGAGCAGTGGTGGGGGTGCAGGGGCAGTGATTGGGGTGCAGGGGCAGTGGTGGGTGCAGGAGCAGTGGTGGGGTGCAGGAGCAGTGGTGGGTGCAGGAGCAGTGGTGGGGGTGCAGGGGCAGTGGTGGGGGTGCAGGGGCAGTGGTGGGTGCAGGGGCAGTGGTGGGGTGCAGGGGCAGTGGTGGGTGCAGGAGCAGTGGTGGGTGCAGGAGCAGTGGTGGGGTGCAGGAGCAGTGGTGGGTGCAGGAGCAGTGGTGGGGGTGCAGGGGCAGTGGTTGGGGTGCAGGGGCAGTGGTGGGTGCAGGAGCAGTGGTGGGGTGCAGGAGCAGTGGTGGGTGCAGGAGCAGTGGTGGGGTGCAGGGGCAGTGGTGGGGTGCAGGGGCAGTGGTGGGTGCAGGAGCAGTGGTGGGGTGCAGGGGCAGTGGTGGGTGCAGGAGCAGTGGTGGGGTGCAGGGGCGGTGGTGGGGTGCAGGAGCAGTGGTGGGGTGCAGGGGCGGTGGTGGGGTGCAGGAGCAGTGGTGGGGTGCAGGGGCGGTGGTGGGGTGCAGGAGCAGTGGTGGGGTGCAGGGGCGGTGGTGGGGTGCAGGAGCAGTGGTGGGGTGCAGGGGCGGTGGTGGGGTGCAGGAGCAGTGGTGGGGTGCAGGGGCAGTGGTGGGTGCAGGAGCAGTGGTGGGGTGCAGGGGCAGTGGTGGGGGTGTAGGAGCGGTGGTGGGTGCAGGAGCGGTGGTGGGGGTGCAGGGGCGGTGGTGGGGTGCAGGAGCAGTGGTGGGGTGCAGGGGCGGTGGTGGGGTGCAGGAGCAGTGGTGGGGTACAGGGGCAGTGGTGGGGGTGCAGGGGCAGTGGTGGGGGTGCAGGGGCAGTGGTGGGTGCAGGGGCAGTGGTGGGGTGCAGGAGCAGTGGTGGGGTGCAGGGGCAGTGGTGGGTGCAGGGGTAGTGGTGGGTGCAGGAGCAGTGGTGGGGTGCAGGGGCAGTGGTGGGGGTGCAGGGGCAGTGGTGGGGGTGTAGGAGCGGTGGTGGGTGCAGGAGCGGTGGTGGGGGTGCAGGGGCGGTGGTGGGGTGCAGGAGCAGTGGTGGGTGCAGGGGCAGTGGTGGGTGCAGGAGCAGTGGTGGGGTGCAGGGGCAGTGGTGGGGGTGCAGGAGCACTGGTGGGGGTGCAGGAGCAGTGGTGGGTGCAGGAGCGGTGGTGGGTGCAGGGGCAGTGGTGGGGTGCAGGGGCAGTGGTGGGGTGCAGGGGCAGTGGTGGGGTGCAGGGGCAGTGGTGGGTGCAGGAGCAGTGGTGGGGTGCAGGGGCAGTGGTGGGGTGCAGGAGCAGTGGTGGGGTGCAGGAGCAGTGGTGGGGTACAGGGGCAGTGGTGGGGTGCAGGGGCGGTGGTGGGGTGCAGGAGCGGTGGTGGGGGTGCAGGGGCAGTGGTGGGGTGCAGGAGCAGTGGTGGGTGCAGGGGCGGTGGTGGGGTGCAGGAGCGGTGGTGGGTGCAGGGGCAGTGGTGGGTGCAGGAGCGGTGGTGGGTGCAGGGGCGGTGGTGGGGTGCAGGAGCAGTGGTGGGGGTGCAGGGGCAGTGGTGGGGGTGCAGGGGCAGTGGTGGGGTGCAGGGGCAGTGGTGGGGTGCAGGGGCAGTGGTGGGGGTGCAGGGGCAGTGGTGGGGTGCAGGAGCAGTGGTGGGGTGCAGGAGCAGTGGTGGGGTACAGGGGCGGTGGTGGGGTGCAGGGGCGGTGGTGGGGTGCAGGGGCAGTGGTGGGGGTGCAGGAGCAGTGGTGGGGTGCAGGAGCGGTGGTGGGGGTGCAGGGGCAGTGGTGGGGTGCAGGAGCAGTGGTGGGGGTGCAGGGGCAGTGATGGGGTGCAGGAGCAGTGGTGGGGGTGCAGGGGCAGTGGTGGGGGTGCAGGGGCAGTGATGGGGTGCAGGGGCAGTGATGGGGGTGCAGGGGCAGTGGTGGGTGCAGGGGCAGTGGTGGGGGTGCAGGGGCAGTGATGGGGTGCAGGGGCAGTGATGGGGGTGCAGGAGCAGTGGTGGGGTGCAGGGGCAGTGATGGGGTGCAGGAGCGGTGGTGGGTACAGGGGCAGTGGTGGGTGCAGGGGCAGTGGTGGGTGCAGGGGCAGTGATGGGGGTGCAGGGGCAGTGGTGGGTGCAGGGGCAGTGGTGGGGGTGCAGGGGCAGTGATGGGGTGCAGGAGCAGTGGTGGGGGTGCAGGGGCAGTGGTGGGGGTGCAGGGGCAGTGATGGGGTGCAGGGGCAGTGGTGGGGGTGCAGGGGCAGTGATGGGGTGCAGGAGCGGTGGTGGGGGTGCAGGGGCAGTGGTGGGTGCAGGAGCAGTGGTGGGGGTGCAGGGGCAGTGATGGGGTGCAGGAGCAGTGGTGGGGGTGCAGGGGCAGTGATGGGGGTGCAGGAGCAGTGGCGGGTGCAGGGGCAGTGATGGGGGTGCAGCTGTGGCCAGAGCTGTGAAGGCAGAGCAGGGAGGGAGCTGTAGGAAGTGTGCCTCATCCTCACCCCTCCTGCTCTCTGGTCTCCCTCTGGGAACTCCAATCACTGAAGTGACAGAACCAGACAGCAAAGGCTCCAGGGATGGCGCTAACAAGCTGTCTTCCTCGTGGGGAATAGAGCTGGGAGAGGCAAGCCGGATAACCAGCACTACAGGTCTCGGGGCTTGGAGGCTCCAGAAGCTGCAGTTTTTAAAAATGCCCCTATGTTAGGGGCCCCCTAATCACATCTTGAGGGCACTGTCTTAGAAGGAGCCAGAATGCCTGGAAGCACTGAGCTGCCAGAATTGGAGATGAAGGGGGAGGTGGAGTCGGTTGAATTGATAGAAGGGACACCAGACAGGATGTCACAACTGTGATCCACAGACAGGCGCTACTCCTCCCTTTCATCTCCTGAACAGGGTCTGTATGTGACAGCAATTTGCACACTGCAGCACGGCAGCAGGCTCCCACCGGTAATGCACACAGCTCTGCTTCCTGCGGGCAGGCCAGCACCTAAAACAGATCTCTGTGTCTGGGAAAGTAAACTATTTCTCCTTCGCCGACCCAAGTGTGACATGAAGCTTACTAAACCTCAAGCATCGTTATTCTGAGGATTGCATTCATTTTTAGATGGGTGCTCAGATTCACTAACAAGCCTGCACATTTCTGAGAAAGTCAGATGCAACAAAAAGAGACTATAATGTGTATATATTAAAACAAATATGTCATTAACTGTGGGCAAGTAAGAAGTAGCTATTTTAATAAATCATAAGTTCTGTAAAGTTAAGTTTGAGGCTTCTAACATGCAATGGGCATCAATTATACAATCACAGGATTCATTCGTATTCATTTATTTCAGTAACATTTACTGAACCCCCACAATATGCCAGGAGTTAATCTGGATGCTGAGCAAAACTGATAAGACCTGGGCCCTTGTGCAACTGGAATAGCTGAAGATGTGGAAGTCACACTTTGGTTTCCGTTCTACCATATCAGGTGTTTGGAGTTCAGCCGAACTGGCCCTCCCAGGACTTTAGTGAAGATGCTAAAGTTTTCCTAAGAGCAGATGTATGGAGTACAATTCTAGGCTACGTCCCATAAACTCTGGCCACCAAGGCTTGGGGTCTCTCTCTCTCTCTCCCTCCCTCTTTTTTCTTCCTTTCTTCCCTCCCTCCCTCCCTTCCTTCCTTCTCTCCTTTCTTCCAACTTCCTTCCTCCCTTCTTTCCTTCCTCCTTTCTTCCTCCTTTCCTTCCTTCCTTCCTTTTCCTTCCTTTCTCTCTCTCTCTTTCTCTTTCCCCCTCCCCTTCCTGTCCTTCCCTCCTTCCTTTCTCTCTCTCACTTCTTTCTCTCTCTCTCTCCTCTCTCTTTCTCCCCTGCCTCTCCCTATCTCCTCCTTCCCTCTTCCCTTCCTTTTCTTCTCTCTCTTTCATTCTCTTTTTTCTCCTACTTTCTCTCTCTCCTTTTTTTCCCCAATCACACCAAAACCATTATAGTAGTAATATTTAAAGCTTTTTGTATTCCAATATTCACTCACAGCTAAGTAGTTCTGGAATTAAACCTTCAAAAAATGAAAACAGAACAAAAATCACTCAAGGATCTTTAAGATTGAAGTAAAAAATGCTTGGAATTTGTTAAATTAATAGCCTCTTTTGTGTTCCTGCAAGCAAACAGAGGAAGTTCTATCACATTACATTTTGACCACATTTTATTTATCAGTGATCCCCCAGTCTACCCAGGGTGACCAGCTCATCCCGGTTTTAGCACTAACTCGTCAGTCCTCTGGAAGCCAAGACTATTGGCCACCCATCCTCTAACGCGATAGTGCCTAGCAGATTCGTAACACGCACTTCCTGTGAATAAATGAAGAAAGGACCACATACAAATGTGCAGTGCTCACCCTCACACTCCACCAATTCAATTCTCTTTATGACATTTTCTCATGTAAAAACAGAAAGAGGAGACTTTCATACACAAGACTATTTCCAACTACAACCATTAAAAATCAGATATTTTTGGTTTGAATGTTAAAATATTTAAAATCCACATATAAATTCAGTCAGTATGCAATATATTTATTTTAGGATTCTTGGAGAAAAATGTCAGGGTGTTTATTCTTGTTATTCTGTAACTTTCATTCAGCCAAATTTAGGTGGGGTAAGCAAATAGATTTTTGAAAACAGAATTTGAAAGTAGCATTTAAAAAAAAAAATCTGATGGCTTCAGGACAGGCACAAACCCGAGATTATGGCTTTCCTCAAGGCAGCAGTAATGAGGCATGAGTAAGTGCTGTTGATCTCATGTCTTCCTTCTCTAAACGGCCAACAAGAGCCACATTATGGGTGGGACCCCACCTTCGCACGGGCAGACGGACCCAAACAAGCTGCGTTTGTGCTTCCCAGTTGAGGGCAGCCCCGTCTCGGGCCCTCGGGCTTAATCAGCCGTCACAGGCACAGAAACCTTGCTCTGCGCAGATGCTCCCCAGCCCGGCCGGTCAGGAGAACGCTGGCTCCGGCTCCCCCACTCTGAAGCTTTATTCGCCATTATCCTTCGTGACTTCAAGGTGAGATCTCAGAACACAGTAAAAACTGCTCATTTTCCACTGTTTCACACATAACAGGCAAATTTATTTCCCTTATAAAACAGAAATCACAGGTGTGAATGCCACCCACACAGCTATTTCACTGCAAGGGCCACCTCCCCCCAAAAAGAGTATCTTATCCAGGGGATGCGCTTTTCTGTGGTTTAAACCAAGTTTAAGTAAGTACCAACCATAAATGTATTTCCTTCCCTCCCTCACTCCCTTCCTTTTTCTTTCCTCCTCCCTTCTTCCTCTTTCTTTCTCTTTCTCCCTTCCCTTTCTCTCTATCTTCCTTCTTTCCTTCCTTTCATCCTTCCCTCCTTCTTTTCTTTCTCTCTCTCTTTTTCTTTCTTTCTTTCGATTTCACAAACTCATTCAAGTGCAGAAAACTTACATCATAAAATGCCAATCAACAGTCTGCAAGACTAATGTTGCTTACAAGACAGCTTGGGATATACTGTCTTGAACATTCAATGGAGGTTAAGAATCCACTGTGTCCCCCTCTTCCCAGTGGAACACCCGAGGCCCAGGTCCTCGCCTCCACTCCTCGATGAGGTGCCACACAGGGGAAGTTCATTGGTTCCAGGCCCGGCGTGGCCACTAATCCACTGCTGGATCTCATCTCCTCACCCCTCCAGTAGGAGTTTGGGATGAGGTATTCTTCAATGTCTCTTTGGTTCTAATAATGATTTACGTTAATTGATACACACACACACACACACACACACAGATATGATGAAATCACATATGAAGATTACAGGCTCAATTGTGTCTCCCCAAGACCAATATATTGACATCCCAGCCCCCAGTGCCTCAGAATGTGGCTTTATTTGGAGATAGGGCCTTTCATACATAAATAAGTTTAAATGAGGCCATTAGGGTGGGGCCCTAATTCAATATGACTCGTGTCCTTATAAGAAGAGGAGGAGACGCCAGGGGTTACGTGCAGAGAGGAAAGACCAGTGAAGATGCAGGGAGAAGGCATCTAGCTGCACGACAAGGAGAGAGGCCTCAGAAGGAACCGATCCTGCCAGCACCTTGATCTTGGACTTCCAGCCTCTCGTGAGAAATAAATTTACGTTGCTTAGCCCCCCAGGCTGTGCATTCTGTTATGGCAGTCCTAGCAGACCAATACAGTGGTTAATGTATCCCACTATGTCAAGTGAGATCTGCACTGATGCTCCAACCCCAACTGCACGTGCAGCATGGCAGGAACCGAGGGTTTGTCTGGAAGACCCAGACATGGACCCAAATGGTGCAGTTGGAGTACCTGCACCGGGATACCAAGATAATCCACGCGAGTGTGGTCTAGAGCTGACCTTTCACCACTACCACGTAGCATATCTGCACTTTCTTATCTTGAAATCTGCAGTCGAACAAACCTCATGCTGGAGAAGATGTGGCTAAAGAGGGCTTCTCTGCTTTAGCTAAGATCCACAAAGACTCAGAAAATTCCACAAATGTTTGCTGAGCATATTTATATGCTGGAAGTGGTGGGAGATATAAGATAAATAAAACCAGGGCCTCCTGCCCCTGGAGAACAGCTGTTTTCCCCCAGCTTTATTAAGATATAATTGACAAATAAAAATTTGTATATATTGATGGTGTACAATGTGATGTTTGGATCCATGTATATATTGTGAAAGGATGAAATCAAGCTGATTAACGTCTCCAGCACCTCACATACTTATTGTTTTTGTGGTGAGAACATTTAAGATCTGCAACAATCTTGATGGTCTCTTGTGGTTTCGAGGTGACTACGCTGGCCACTGTGTGTGTTCCAGGGAGAAAAGGGAAGAAAGGAGCAATAGGGCAAAAGGCAGATCCATGCCACCTGCATCTGCAGCCCATTTTAAAGGGCGTTTCTCCTTAAATCCCACCCCCCACTTCCATTAACATCTCACTGGCCAGAACGGCTCTCCATGATCCCCTGTCCTAGACAAAGGCTGAGCAATGCATGCCCCTTCAACAAAAGAGAGAAGGAGAAGTGAAAGGGAGCGTGGCTTTGGGGCGGGCAGTACAAGGAGAGGACAAGAGGCACATTCACCTTGGATGGCCCACTCCATGCTCTCAGAGGATGTGGGGTGTGAGCTGGATGTGGAGGCAAGCGGGGGGAGGGCAGTCTATGCACAGGGGTCGCCATCACAGAGACGGACGGTCAGAGACCATAAATCACATAAGACCCACTGAGGCTCAGGCTTAGGATACGTGGGCAGGTGATAGAAAGTACTAGAAGGTCATAAAACACACAAGTGGGGCCAACTGGAGGGTTTCTTTGTTTGCTACGACTGCCACAACAGATACCGCAGACTGAGAGTTTAGACACCAGATCTGTTTCCTCACAGTTCTCGAGTCTGCAAGTCCAAGACCCAGGTGTGGCAGAGCTGGTTCCTCCTGAGGCCTCTCTCCTTGGCCCGGGCAGGGCCCTCTTCTCGCTGCGTCTTCAGGTGGGCTTTCCTCTACATGCACGCATTCCTGGCGTCTCTGTGAGTCTGAATTTCCTCTTTTTATAAGGACACCAGTTATTTTGGATTAGGGCCTACCCTAATGACCTCACTTAAACTTAATCACCTCTTTAAAGGCTCTGTCTTCAAATATGGTCACATTCTGGGGCATTGGGGGTTGGGCCTTCAACATATGCATTTGGGGGTAGGAGGGTGGGGCGAGGACATAATTCAGGCCGTAACAGGGAGAATCTTAAAACCTAGGCTAGGGAGTTTGTGTTTCATCCTGCATGCAGCGGGCAGACAGAGGGCTTTGGGCAGGAAAAACATTATGGGAGCTGTGATTTTCTAGCCGGCGGGTCCTCTGTTGCCACTGTGTGGGGTGCATCAGCAGCACAGACACCCAAGGATGAGGTGGCTTCAGTGCAGGCAAGAGGTGACGTTGCTCTGAGTTAGGGCAATAACCGTAGAAATGCAAATAGGAAATGGGTAGAAGACAAATCCAAGAGACACTATGGGGTAGGATAAGCAGGATTTGGTGACTAATTTGGTAAAGCGGGAGGATGAGGAGGGACTTGAAGGCAATCCTGAGGTTTTTGAGGCCAGGTGGCGCAGTAGGTGGGGGAGGCAGTCGCTGAGATGGGGCAGAGGGGAGGAGCCAGTTTAGTTTAGGACATGACTGTGATTTTGAAGTGTACGTATGCCACCAGCACAGAGCTATCAGGAAAACAGCTGGAAATATCCTGAACTCAGGCAGCACCAGCAATCATATTTTATTATAAACATCAGGGCTGGCTGAAGGCGAACTTTGGAGTGGGAAAATTTGTCCCTGACGTCTTTCCATCTCTCGTCATGTTCTCTCTCCAATCTGTGGGTCCTAGGCCCACAAGCTCCCAAATTGCCTCTCCCCCCGCCCCCGAACATAGACGCCCCTACACTCAGTGGAGCTCCTGAGTCGTGGAGAAGGAGGAGAGATGAGGATCTCCCAAAGGAAAGCTTGTTGGTCCTAAGACATCCACCAGTGGTGCATCCGAGCTGGGGTCGTTGTGACCTCCCTGGTGCTGCTGAAACTGCACGGTGCCTCTCAGCCTTCTCAGAGGAACCTGAACCCGGAAATCATGCTTTGACCCCTTGCTTTTGGCTGCTTCTGACAGAAGGCCTTGAGCCCTCAGATCTGTATTTGAAAATCAAGAGCGCGTACCAGGGATTTGATCAATACTCGCCAACTCGACTTTTCTGAAGTAGCAGAGTGCCAAGTGGCCCTGTGCCTGGGGAGAGACCATGGATGCAGCCAGGCCTCTAGCATCAGTTAATGTCTGGATTACCTTTTCTGCCTGTCACCGAAGAGTGTTCTAGATTGGTTTTCTCCTTGTGATGAACTGTGGGCTGATGGCTGTCATTTTAGGCAGCACTAGACCACCACGAGGAAATGGATACTCTTCTGTCTCAAGGCTGCCAAGTCCTGTACTTTGGTGAAGAAACGCACACATTCCCACCCAAATGCCAATTCTGTCTTTCCCAGGGCCCTTCCCGGGTTTCTGTTTGCTATGAGGGGTGTGGGACAGAGCAGCCCCCAGGTCACCCCTCAACTCCGGGGTCAGTCATGGCCGCAGGGGGGCCGGGCCGCAGCTTCCCCAGCTGGTCTCAGCGCTGGCGCTCTGCCCCTTGGCGGCAGTGCCAGATGCACAGGTGGGGCACAGTCACCGTTATTCACCTGTGGGTGCCCCCACCGGGTGGGCTTGCTTGAGATCTGTCGTCTTTGTGCAGAAATGGGCTCTGAGCTTGGGCAGAGACACTTCTATTCTTTAACCAGAGAGGGAGGGAGGGATGGAAGAGCAAGAGAGAACAGGGCCAGACCCAGCAGAGGGAGGCTCCAGTGCCATCGAACATGGCTGCCCACTGCCTCTTTGGCCTCCACCCCTTAGGAGGAGAGGCCTCTGCACCGCTCAGGTGCACCGGCAGCCCTGGTGCACCCCTGAGGACTACTGAGGGGGAGACGTGGCAGCTGGAAGGCGTGCTCTGTCTTCAGCCCTGGTATCTCTGTCTTTTTCTCTCACAAACTGCATTTCTGACATTCTTCCCCCGAAGCCAGTGGGAGTGACAGCTGCTTTTATCACTCCACAGTCTGACCCGCCGGCTGAGGTCCTGAGTTTGCAAGCTCACTTCATTTTTGCAGTGAAACGATACCAACTGCCTGCTTAATTCCAGGTGGTCGCCAGCCCTGGGCTTTCAGGACACTCTCCCCAGCCGGCCAGCCTGGGGTCTGAACCCCTCTCTGCTGATTTCAGATACTGCTCCAGTAGCTCAGAATCGTCCCCCCGCTCTGTTCAGGTTTGGGTGGGGCATTGATGTGCAGACAGCCCTACCCCTTTTAGCCAGAACGAGAAGATCCAGAGCTGTCAAGCTCAGATTAGGTGCTAAAGTAGTTCACCAAGGTTTTACTTTTTTTTTTTTTTTTTTTAATGGACAACGTGATTCTGGAAAAAGATCGTTGTATTCTCAATCTCTGCATTGCCCAATACAGTAACAACCAGCCTCATGTGGCAATTTAAATTTAAAGTAATTACAGTCAAGTAAAACTAAAATTCAGTTCTTCAGTCACACTGGCCACATTCCACGCACTCACAGTGGCATGTGCTAGCAGCTACCATAGAACATTTCCACCTTCCCACCAAGTTCTAGTAGAGAGCACTGATCCAACTATTCGATTTCTGACCTTTGACTGTGAAATGCAACTGCTTCTTGGCCCTGTGACCCTCCTACCTAACACTGGGATTTGGTCTCATGACAGATCACTGGTTGCAGGGTCTGTTTAATTTGCGTTGTTGTTATAATTGCTGTTATCATGATGATTTACAATAACGATGTACCGGCCAGGTTTTTGACTGATTTCTTTGTTATTTCACAGATGTAATTTTCTTGTATGATTAATAGAATTTATATTAATATTTACATTAATAACCTTAATCTGCTTTTCCAATGGCTTCCCTGCTGTTGACATTCATTCATTTATTCTCCATTCATTCACTAAGTACTAGGGAGGGTGTGTTCTCCAGGCTTAGACCGTGTGATGTGTGAAGTACACATTATAACACCATATTTAAGATCTGGTGTCCACTACCAGCTGTGTCACTTTCTAGCTCTGTCCCTCATTTTCTTATATGTAAAATAAGGATAATAAGCATATGGACCTCGTAAGGTTAGAAAAATTAAATGAGCTAAAACATGCACAGTTCTTAACACAGAGGCTCTCATCTGCCAAATGGACTAACATGTTATTTTAATCATCAGCCTATTTATTAATAGTTTCATCATCATTGGTAAGCGGTGATATTTAAAGTCCAATTCTTTTCTGGCCAATCATCCTGCAAAGGAAATGAAGATGCAGGACTGGGATTGTGGTTAGTGCAAATACTTCCTTTCTTGCCAGAACAACCGTTTCAACAGTTCCTGGAGGTGGTGAAATTTCCTGTTCTTTGTTTTGCTGCCTTTTCCCCCTGGATAAAAACTATGAGTAAGCTGAACAGTAGCAAGAGAGCACGCAAATAAAGAAATTAGATTCTGAAAGTGCTTGCTCTTCTTTTACAAAAGGAGGGGGCCCATTCTAGAACACCCACCCAGGATGAAGATAATTGAGTTCACCTGGCCGCCTCTGTCTTGTTCATTTCTTTCCTGAGTGGCTTCATTGGAACAAGAACAAAATTGATGATGAAAAATAACACCATCTTTGTTACCTGGGAGCACTTTAAACTTAGTAGAAATTCAAAGAATTCAAAGCACTTAAAGAACTCGATCCTTTCTGGAGCGTATATTCAGCTATGGCAGAAAGTCAGCATAATGGGTGAGCTCACATTTAGGAAACCTTCCTAAATGTGGTTAAGGTTACCTTCCTTCTGTTCCTGCTCTGGCCTTTATCCCCTGCAGTCTGACTTGTGCTCCACCCATCTTGGTAAAATGTCTCTTTGCTTCTTCCCAGGAACTTCACAGTTCAAGCTCCCTGTTTGTCGTTGCTAACTACCTTAACCCTCTGTGCAAATGTGTCCCCAGTATTCACAGCTGTGTTTCTGGGCCTGGTCTTCAGAGCTCTCTAGATTGGAGTATTTACAAATGCTGTCCTATGAAAATTTAATAGTGACTCAGATAAAGACCTTTATAGCATGATATTTACATTTTTGGATGCTGCAAAGCTAAAAAAGTTACCTAAATTGATGGATTATGCAATAAAGGCAATAAGAAGTCAACAGATGGGAACAATGGACCAGTTGCAAAATCTTCCTCTTTGGTGTCTCCAAAACAATATCAAGATTGAAGATAGGGAAAAAGAGAATGGGGTTATTGAAACCGCCCTTTACACAAATCAATAATGGGGTACAAGGCAAGAACTATGGTAAGTTCTAGCTTAAAATAATGATAATAATTAGTTACTGTTCCCCTGTTTGTTTCTCTATAATTGCCACTCCAGAGCCACATAGCTGGTGTCCATAAAGATTCTTAACTTTTGCCGTAGATAACATCACCTTGTCAGAGCCTAAAGGTAGTTTTTAAGATTTCTTCCAGGCCCTGCATTCCAGTGGATTGGTTGACCCACACAGACCAGTGGCCCATACCAAGAAACCAACTCCACTGGAATTGTGACCCCAGGGACTGGAGCAACATAAGATGATTTCTACACCCCTGTAATTTTGCCCCAGGTAACAAACCTAATTGCCTAATCCCTGGCCTGCCAACCTACCCTTAAAAACCCTGTCTCCCAAATTCTTGGGGAGGCAGATTCGAGAAATTTTTCCCATCTCCCCAGTTGGCGCTCTGCAGAATAAAACTTTCTCCATTACAACCCCGACTGTCTCAGGACATTGGCTTTTCTCTGTGCAGTGGGCAGCACAACTCAGTTGGGCAGCAACATTGTGAACAATGTAAGAAGTCTTTTGTTTTTTGATAATAGCTCTCCTGACAGGTGTGAGGTGATATCTGTGGGTTTGATTTGTACTTCTCTGATGATTAGTGACATTAAATTTGTTTTCATATAGCTGTTGGCAATTTATATGTCTTTTACTGAGAAATATCTATTCAAGTCCTTAGCCCATTTTTAAATCAATTTATTCATTTTTTTACTATTGAGTTGTAGGATTTCCGTATATATTTTGGATGTTAACTCCATGCCAGATATATGATTTGCAAATATTTTCTTCCATTCTGTAGGTTGCTTTTTCAGTCTGTTGATTGTTTCCTTTGCTGTGCAGAAGCTTTTTAGTTTGATGTATTCTCACTCATTTATTTTTGTTTCTGTTGCCTGTGCTTTTGGTTTCATATCCATAAAATTGTTGCCAAGACCAATGTTATGAAGCTTTTCCCCTGTGTTTCCTTCTGGAAGTTTTACAGTTTCAGATCTTGTGTCTAAGTTATTAGTCCATTTTGAGTTGATTTTTGTGTATGGTGTAAGATAAGGGTCCAACTTCATTCTTTTGAATATGGATATCTGGTTTTCCCAGCACTGTTTGTTGAAGAGACAAAAGACAAGTGTTGGCAAGGACGTAGAAAAATTGGAACCCTTACACACTGCTAGCAGGAATGCAAAATGGTGCAGCTGTTATAGAAAACAATATGAAGGTTCCTTAAAAATTAAAAATAGACTTACCATATGATCTAGCAATCCCATTTCTGGGTATTTATCCAAAAGAATTGAAATCAGGATCTCGAAGAGATATTAGCACTGCCGTGTTCATTGCCGCACTATTCGTAAGAGGCAAGATGTAGAAACAACCTAAATGTCCACCAGCAGACAAATGGATGTAAAAAATTGTTGTGTATACATACAGTGGAATACTGTTACCTTTAAAAAGAAGGAAATTCTGCAATATGTGACAATATGGATAAAACTTGAGGACATTTTGTTGGCGAAATAAGCCAGACACAGAAGAACAAATATTGCATAATTCCACTTATATGAGGTCCCTAAAAATAGTCAAATTCATAGAATCAAAGAGTGGAATGGTGGTTGCCAGGGGCCAAGGGAGAAGAGAAAATGGGGAATTACTAATCAATGAGCATAAAATTTCATTCAAGTAAGATGCATAAGCTCTAGAGAACTACCATGAAATATTGTACTTATAGTCAATAATAATGTATTGTACACTTAAAAATATAAATAAAGAGAGTAGATCTCATGTTAAGTGTTCTTATTGCAAGAAAATAAAATAAAGCAAAATACAATAAAATAGAACAATGTAAAATGGTTGTAAGTTTAATTAGGAAAATTATTTCAGTGAGGTTGGGGTACGATAAGAGGAGTTTGGGTTGTGGAACAAGGGAGTCTAACTCTTCTCATTGACTGATGAGATGACGATTGATTCAATGGCCACGTGGCATCTAGTGGAGTCACGCATGCCCATGCTATGTGCTCAACGCAAGGCAGTTGTCTTCCTTTCTTTGCCGGCCAGACCAGAGCCAAAGATTGTTGAACTCTTCCTGGGTGTGTACTTTAAGATGGGCATTGGCACAGAAAGCTCTCGGAAGGGAGTGGCCCATAGTGAGGAGATGGAAATCCACGTCATGCTGTGGGTGGCCGTAGCTCTAAGGGTGGGGTGGGGCATGGAGTCTGTCTTCATGCTGCCCAGGGCTGTCAAAGGGCTTTCTGATTTAGTGCCTCTCCAGACAGGGAAGGACTGCGGCCCACCGTGGAGGGGCTGGCTAGAGATGTGCTAATATTGCGTGTAATATTAAGGTGGACATGAGTGGCCTTTGGGTTTTCTTCCACACCTCAGATATCCTGATCTTTTCAGTAAGTTTAGACCATAAGTTCCAAGAAAGCAGAAAGTCATAACTGTCTTTGACACCCAAACTCCCATATCTAACAGCGCAGCTGGCACATGGTAAGCGCTCCAGGAGTGGTGTGTGGAGTTGCACTGCAGGTTATTTCTCTCCATAAATGTGCGTGATCCCACACCTGAGTACTGGCCCATCCGAGCTGCTTTCTCACTGCTCTCTCCCTCTGACACCTCATTCACTCCCACGGTTCCAACCTTTGCTTCCCCTTGGAAAAGGTCTCTCGACCTCTGATGCTTTTTACTAGGCCCATAGTTCTAGTTCCTGCTGGGTATTTCCATCTGGAAATTTCATTGCTGCTTTATCACAAAATCACTAAACCCAAATGCCTCTCCTTACCCACCAGACCAGCCTTCCCTGATCTCCCTGCTTCTGTGCTAATACAACCATCTCTCCGGCCACCCGGCTTCGCAATGCCAAGGCGGCAGCAGCACTCAGGTTCTGAACAGAGATGCAGAGTGGAGCTCGTGATCGGTGGCAGCTGGACCCGTCGGAGCCGGGCAGTGCGGCTTGTGAAGACACAAGGCACAGCCTGGCGCACCAGCGCACAGGTGAGGGGGAAGCTCATTGTGGTCAAATATAAATTCCTATGACTATTTAATGAATAAATCCATAATTGTCACCTTCTCTTGATCCATAACAAAGAAATGAGAAAAAAGGATGCAAGCTAGCTCTACCCAGTGTGGGTTTTTCTTCCCAATCATCAAGACATTCTTAACTCCCAGCTTAGCCATCGTTGTTGAAGAGCTTCGCATGTTGCCTAAATATAGTAGATGCTTAATAACTATCTGTTGAATAAATGGAGATAAATCCATTTTCAGGTAATGACACAGCCTCAGAAACCATCCAGTCCCGTTTCCCTTCTGGCCTAGGCCTGTGGCTGTTAAGCACCTGAAATGCCGCTGGTCTGAGCTGAGATGCGCTCTAAGTATTAATATAAAAGACACATCGGATTCCAGTCAAGGAATGTAAAATATTTCATTAAAAAATTTCATGTTGAATATTGATTACATGTTGAAATGATAATATTTTGGATATATTGAGTTAAATAAAATACATTATTACTGTTAACCTCACCTGCTTTTTATTTTTTTTAATGTGAATTGTAGAAATTTTAGAATTACATACACAGCTCACACAGTTTCCACTGGGCAGAGCTGCTGTGGATACTTCTGTGGGGTACAGTCAGCTCCTGGTCACATTTTGGCCTTGAAGAGGAGTCCTTTGCCCCAGGGAGCACCCGTCCACCGGAGCAGAGCAGCCAGTGAGAGGAATATGGAGCCGCAGTTGGTTTCTCCACCGTTTCCATCCATCCATCTCAGGCACCCCACCCCAGTGGCTTCATGGGCCACATGAGGCAGCTGGACCAAGTGACCCTGAGGCCCTCTCCTCGTCCAGCCACCTATGAAGCCTCAGTTCCTGCCCCCCTCCCCCGCCACAGCCCTCCAAGTCCCTACAGGCAGCCCTCCATCTCCCCCTTAGTCTCTTTGTCAGCTGTTCTCAGCAACTGGGCACCTCTGTGAGCCTTGCAAACCATTCCCTTCACAGCAGCGGCAGAAGATACGTCTCCCTGGGGCCAACTGGGGGGGGGGAGACAGCCCACGAGGCTCCTAGAGGGCAGGTGCCACTCCTGCCACCATGTCTTCCCTGCCATGTCCAGCACCTGGGGAGGCGGCTCCCACCTCACTGCGGAGAAAATGCACTGTCAGTCAGACAAAAGAGATGCAGCACGGCTTCAGAGGGTGGGAAACAAGCACCTTGTCACAAAACAGGGAGGAAACCAGGTCTGAGATTTATTGCCAAGCCCAGGATAAAGAAGCCAGAGGGGCACCATCTCTGCCCCTGGAGCCGGGGTCCCTGGCAGCCTCTCCCTACAGAGCTCCCTCCCTCTGGGGTCCCCCGGCTGCTCCTGCCATTCTGCCTGAGTCCACTTCCAAACCAGGACATGAAATCTCCCTCCTGGAACCCAGACGCTGTGAAGCTCCAGAGAGAGATTGGCTTTCATTTTGGTCCCCAAGGTCCTCTAACCCCTCAGCTGTTAGCTGGGCAGCCCCTTTTGGCAGAATTACTTCAGAGGATATTGCCTGTCTAAAAAACCAAATATGTTCCGATAGTTACAATGCTGCAGCTTCATTCTTCAGCTCCTAAAGACAGTTGTAAAAATCTTTTGAGGATCTTAAAATATCTATCTATCTATCTATCATCTATCTACATCCCTTAAAAGACCGGGGCTGTAAGCCATTGCCAGCGAGCCCCTCCAGGATCAGTAAGCCTCTTCCTGAGAGTCCGCTGGTGTGAGCTTGGCGACACTGCGTCTGTGCTGGGCTGCACTGAGATAGTTACCTACTCCTGGTGTGTTTTGTTTCCACAAATGATTGTACACCTTTCCAGATTTTCACTGGAAATCACTGAAGAACAATGGCAACACCCGAAGGCCAGTTGTTTGCGAATTTTTTCCATTGGTGTAGATGATCTAATCCAGGGTCCGTATCGGATGCTACTCCCCTGAGGTCTGCAGCACCTGGAATTTGCCAATACGTGTTTTTGAAATTAAAAGTATTAATATATGAGGCTGGATTTCTCTGTTCCTTTCTTAGGGGTAAAATGCAGCCTGGCCTGCATTCCTTTAAGCAATGTGCTGAATATTTACCTGGCCGTGCCATGCCAGCCACCAGACATGGAGAACTCGGGGAGTGAAGACAAGTAACAAGCGATTACACTGTGTGACATGTGCCGTGTTAGGGGCGGTATGGGCGAGGCTCGAACCCAGCACGCTGGCACCACGCTAGTCTGGTTGTTTATAGCTAAGGCTCATTTTGGTTGGTCAGGAGAAGAGAATCCAACCCAGCTAGTGGGGAGGAAAGCGCATGATAAGTCCTGGAGGATTCATCATCACCTGTGGGACCAACAGGGACAATGAACCCAAGCCCTGAGAATTCAGATTAAAGCTGCACAACCCGCCACCTGCCACGGCCCACAACCTGCCTTTTGGTTGATTTTGTGACATCTCAGGCACTGAATCCACCTCTGCCTTCTTGTCCCTGCCACCGCTGGCCACCCCACAGGCCCTCCAAGCTTGTCTCCCACCATTTGTCCCAGCTCCTCCTGCCTGGCAGCCACCCAAACCCAAGAAAGCATCTTTTGTCCTTAGGGCATTTTTCAGAAGACTTGAACTTCTTGGCAAACTTGCACTCGAGCTGGAGGGAGGCCGCACAGTGTAGAGAAAGGGCCCTGGAGTGGAGGACGAGAGTTTGAATCTCAGCCCCACTTATCAGAGCTGTGGGAACTTGGGCAAATCACATGGTGTCCTCAGGGGGATCAAATAATATGATATTTAGAATATGCCCTGTTTAGTGATGCACAAACTACAGTGTGTAAGTGGTACAAATCTTACCAAATGTCTTGCCCAGCTCCTACTGAAGCTCACACCTTTGCAGTAGTCCTGTTTCAATTCTGTGTTATCAAATGACCGAGAGGTTTTAAAGCTGGCAAACTCCAATTGCCCATTGGACATCCCCACAAGGATGTCCACAGATACCCCTGGAGTCTTTCTGGCCAACTCTTACTTGTTCCTTAAGACTCAACTGAAGCACAAACTTGTCTTGGAAGCACTTCCCAACATTTCCCCATCCCTTCTCCCAGATTCAAGGCTGCACTAGACCCCCCTCCTTGGAACACCAATGGCACCAAGGCTTCTATTCAAGCACACATGGGACTTTGGATTCTCTTATGTTTTCCTCTGTAAATCCCTTCATGGTGGAAGCCATGTCTTGCATTGCCAGGTCTTCAGTGCATGGCAGGTCCTCAATAAATATTTTCTGAACAAATGAATGAATGGGATTCTGAACTCATTTTAACATGTTCATTCTCTGCTTTCTCTGAACAGCCTGTGAACACACTATGACCACAATAATTCTATTACCTTAGTGGGATTACACATCCTGATGGTAGATGCTGGCCTGGTGGTGGTGACTATAGTGTAAGGCGCAGTGAGGAATAGCGGGCATCACATACTCCTTTATCACACGCTTGGATTCTGTGTTTGGAGATGCAGTCAAATGGCAGAACCAAATCTCATAAATACATAGGTAATGTGCTACCCTAAAAATCCATTTTGGAATGGCTGGGTTGTCCAAGACCTCGCTGGATGTAATATAATGTAATGATTAAATGCCTTAGCTTGGGAGACCAACAGATGCAGGCTGAAGTCTTAGCTCATTAAACTACACGATCTTAGGCGACTTCCTCAGCCTTGCTGCCTCACTCTCCTCATCTTTCTAAGCTTTGTGCCACTCACATGTTTGGGTTAAAGGAGATAATGCACGTTAAGCTGTAAACACAGTCCCTGGCACGTGGGAGGTGCTCAATGTCTGCAGCTCTTGCTTTCATTGTTATTACTGCTTCCTTCGTTAGGAAGTCATCCCTTCCCATCGCTTGTTGGCATTCCTGGACACATCTCTCCCAGTTCTAGGATCTCACAGGCAGCACATTCCACTAGAGACTTTTAGTACCTCTGATAGCGTTTGTGGTTTGTGGATTTGTGTGCCATTGTGAATGGATATTTGCAAAAAAAGAAAAAAAATCAAAATTATTTACCCTAAACAATGTTTCTTTAAATATTCAATCATATTCAGTGTCTTACAAACAAAACAATCTCAAATGTTAGTATTTCTTTCCTTCCCTGGTGTCCAGCCACCTCTCCGGTGCCCCTTGCTCTGCCAATCAGGAGGGCAGGAGGCAGGAGAACAGTATTCTACCATCTAGGTAGTTTCTGTGACTGTCTCTTGCCTTTCTGATCAGATTCATTTCCATGGAAACATAAAAATTTAGTCCCTTCTCCTGATTTCCTACTACTGTGGACATGTGGGTCAGGAGGAGGAATTCTTAGTTCACTTTTTCTTGATGTGGTTAAACAGGCTACAGTGCATGAACAAAGCTAGGTGGCTCTCCCGGCCTGTCTACAAAGCAAGCCTATTCCACAGATGTGGACAACATCTTGACCTCTTACCATCAGCCATAGAGTCAGCCCTGTACCCCAGAGATGCTCAGACATGTTTGGTGCGTGAAAATGATTGAGGAAACAATTAGGAAAGCCAGCTGAGTGAACCCTGTTAGCTCTGAGTTGCACTAGTGCTGGATATCAGGGAGCAAACTTATGGGCTTCTCTGGATAAATACCCTTTCATTCTCTATTGTAACAAGAAAAAGAAGAAGGGGAAGAAGAGGAGGAGAAGGAGAAAAAATAGTTGGAGTAGGAAAAGGAGGAGGAAGAGGAGGAGAGAGGGGAATAGAAAGGACTTAGACAAACACTTTATGTGTGCATATTGCTTTCCAGTTTGCAAGGCATCTTCATGTTATTTAACACAATGTATTTTTATTAAACAATGACATAGCATTTGTAGCAATGTGGCTGCAAATTGAATAGGACACAGTACCTGCCCTCAGTTCACAATAATCCTGAAAATTATAAAAGGCATATATTTAGATTATGCTCCATTTAATGAAGAACAAACTACAGCTTGCTCAGAATGGAAGATTACTTGTCCAAGAGCACGTAGCTGGTCAGAGGGGAAACTGGACCTTGAATTCAAGGTTGCATTCTCCACCTATACCAAACTACCTTCCTTATGCTTTATATAGATCAAGCAATCTTTAATCATTTTGTGAACCATGATGAATGTTACAAAATATATATATTGGATACAAAGACATTATGCATAGCCAGTAACTCATCTACTGTGAATGTTGTTTTTCTAACATAGTTTACTGCCCAGAATCTGAAAAGGGAGGATTTGATAATATTTATAATCCACATGTAGATAATCAAGAATTAACAGTATTAATTTTCAGGATGCAATAAATACTAGATCTAGCTTTTCATATGTGGCTACTGGCCATTTGGCTATCACATTAGCAGGCAAACCAATTTCAATACTAATGTCTGGATATAAACTTTGAATCCTAACTAAATTAAAAAGTGACACTGCTGAATCCTGAACTGTTAACAAATACTGATTCCTACACCACAATCACAAAAATGATGTCCACAACTAAATGTCAATGATTCCAACGTTCTATTCATTTTAGCCCCTGTAACTGACCAGGCTCTCAATAGGAGCATCGGTACCTGCTCACATACTGGCAAATGCTGGCCAGTGTTATAGCCAAGTTCACCAATCTTATGAACTTGTTATTTGGTAACCAATAGAAATTTTTTTAAAACCAGAAATATAGAAGAAACACACTCATGATTTGAATGGGAGCCATTTTGTAAAGAACAGCTGCAAAAGCAAATTTCACGTTTTGCTCTGTTGCAATCCTAAGTAATAGAGAGTACTGCTCTGCCACTTCTATTTTTGTAACGCCACACGCCCACAGAGAGTTCGCAGGCAAGCTAGCTGGAGGGAAGACTGGTTCTCCCTTTTGTACCACTACCCTTCAGAGACAGGCATTGGGATTGCTGCTAAGGAAGGCTAATAAACATAGTAACCAGAAAAAAAGAACCAGAGGCAATAATCAATCAGATTACTGAACTCATTTTCACATAGTCCAGAATTCAAATTATTTGCTGAGGACATGCTGAAGAGAGTTAGGATTGGAACAAGAAACAGAAGAAACTTGAGATGGAATGTTAGCTGGGTGGAGTTAATGGGGTGACCTGCTGTATTATTGGCTGGCAAAATCTTTCTGATCATTTCCTTTCTCCTACTTCAAACAGGCTTCTGTCTCCATCATGCCACCGAAACTGCTTTTGCCAAGATCCCAACTTGAAAGGTCAAATTTCTTCATTAGAAGAAGTGGTTGACCCTGCATTATATATAGAAATGCACCTCATCGTCATTCATGTATACAGTGTGGCCAACACTGCTCATGCTTAGGCAGGGACCAAGGCTGGTAGAACTGAGCCTGTTAAAGGAGAATTTTCCTATCCTATGAAGAAGACACCAGGAAGCCATGCTATTTCATTCATTCATTGAGTCATTCATTTATGCCTCCAATATGTCTGGTCTAGTTCTAAGCAATGAGGATGTGACTAAGCATTTGAATAAGACCCACATGATCCTTGTTGGGGGGGGGACTTTATATTATAGTAAGCCAATAAAAAATAGATGAACAAGATAATTTCAGATAGAGATAACACTAAGAGCAACATAGGACAGGGTAGTGTGAAAGAGAGCTATCTTGTATTGCATATTAGGAAAAACCTCCTGGAGGAGGTGATATTGAGTGACATGAAAGACTTCTGCATGCTCTGTAGCCATCACCCACCCATGTCCCAAGGACAATACTCCCAGAGTTGCCCATTCTCCCTCAGGTATCACCACATTTTCCATCTCTACTGAATCATCTCCATCTGCATACAATGGGTCTGCAGTACCCTTCCCCCGCCCCCCAAAAAAGACTCCCTTGGCCTTACCTCCCCTCCACCTTCAACTTCTTTTCATTACTCCACTCTCCTCCACTGCAGAAGTTCACTAACAAGATTTTTATTATTTTTCCTCCACCTCTCCTCCCTTTCTCTCTTGAACAGGCTTCAAACAGACTTCTGTTCCCACCACTCCAGTGAAACTGCTCTTGTCAAGATACTCACTGACCATCAGATGGCCAAATCCTGTGGCCATTTCTCCGTGCTCACTTCACCATCAGTGCTCAATCCATTTCCTGGAACTCACCATTCTCTTGCGCACAAAGGTCCAGACCCTAATTACCTGGGTCTCTCTCGTAGAAGCAAGCTTGGTCAGCTGTGGGCAAGGTGGAAGTCCTAGGGAGTCAACTCCTACAGGAGGAGCCCTTGACCAATGGCAGGAGCTGGTGTATAAACACCCCAGTTTCCTGTCCCTGTCCTGGGGCAACTCTGACACAGGTTCCATATAGGTTCCCAGAGGCCTCTGGTGGGATTGAGCTCAGTTTCCCACAGTGATAACCTTCTTATGAACAAACCTGTGTGGACTTCTTCCCTTCGTTGTCTTACTTTCCTACACCTTCACTGGTGCTCCTCCCAATTCAACTGCTTACAATCAATTTTTTTGTCTAGATCTCCTTCTGGGGGGATCCAACTCTGATAAACTGGTAGCAAAAATGGCTGCAATTTGCCCCTCACTGTACCACCTTTGGTGACTTTGCAGCTTCTCCCATCAAGAGATGAGGATCATTTCCCCACTTCCAGAATCTGTCCTGATCTTATAAGGTATATGATTTTAGGGAACACAACAGAATCAGCAGTGTACTAGTTCTGAGCAGAGGCCTAAAAGATCATTACATGCTTCTGCTTGGTCTCTTGGGACTCAGCCCCTCTATGTTAAAAAGCCTAGACTAGCTCACAGAACAATGAGATAACACGTGGGCCAGGGAAGTCATTTCAGTTCCAATATGTGAGAGAACTTAGCCAAGATCAGCAAAGCTAATCTGAAACTGACTGGTTACTAACCACAGACACATAGGTAGCCCAGCCCAACCAGAAGAACCACCCAGCTAAGCCCAGCCTAAATTGCTGACCTACGTAATCATGAGCTAAAGAAAAGGTTACTTTTCAAAGCCACTAAGTTTTGGAATTCATAATGCGGCAAATGCTAATTATTACATCTACCTAAAACAGATGGTCCCAGGAAAAAAATCTTTAAGATGAGATTCTGGAATTGGCTTGCTCACCAACCAGATGGTGGCAAGCACCCCATTTCTGGTGGCATGTCATATCACAAATAGTAAGACACTTACCTTTGATGAGTTGAGATGGGGTACAGGTGGTAGGGGATACACTGGCTTCTGCAATAGCTCTAGCACTTGAAATTTGTGTAGGCGATAGTAATTACAAGGACGGTGGAATTGCTTTTCTGTTGTTAATGATCACAGAGACCCTGAAAGAGTAAAACAATATCTATCAACTCTAACCTCTGGTGTGAAAGCCAGAAGTCTTCAGGTTAATGTTTTCAGGGACCCACATCTCCTGCAGCCTGAAGACAGACCATGTTGAATAATCAGACAAAATATTTGATTATAACTGTGGTAGGTACAAGTCACTTACACTAAAGTCAGGGTTCTGATCTAGAAAGGGTGGGACACTGAGACTTGGGATGGGGAATTTGGCGTAGATACACATGAGAACCTTAAATCTTCCAGATTTACTCAAATAAGCATAAACATCCACTCTCCTCTTGTTAGAGGAGAGAAGTCTCTCATTATCTGGAGACCATAGGAAACGTTTCACCCGACAAATGTCTTACAATATGATACTTACCCTCCTCAAGGTCTGGCCCTGCCTCACTTCATTGCTTCTAGACCAATAACCAGGTTCAGGTTTCTACATGACACAGGTGAGAAGTATTGAATTTTCTCTGGGAAGAAAGATATTATTCATCAAAAAAAGCTGTTGGATCCAGAAAATATGTAAAAGCAGGAATCATAGGAATATATAACTGGGAATACATATTGAGGATGCTAGACCAGGACCCACTGATTTTAAGGGGGAGTCTCCTTGAGGTAAGACCCTACAACATGAAGCCAGATTATCAGTAGCCATTACTCCAATCCTTCCCCAAAGGGCCAATGGCTGTTTATCAGGGTGAATATAAACTGGGGAAAGATGAATATCTAAATATTTTAACAGCTTCTCAATAAGGGTCAACAGCTACTGATAAGGAAGCCATGAAACCCCAAATACCATTACGGCACCTTGTTAGAGTTGGGATTCCCAGATGTCAGGAGATAAGTGTGGTCCTGGTCAAATCCCATCTCACAGTGAATCTAAGGGGCCTATGAACCTGCCCTGTGGCCATTTCTTGGTCCCAGAGTGCATAATAGGAGCAGATACCCATAGCATCTGGCAGCACCCCCATATTGGTTTCCTGACCTGTGAAGTAAGAGCTGTAACAATAGGCAAGGTCAAGTGGGAGTCCCTGAAACTGTCTCCCTCCCTCAACCAAGATAATAAATCAGATGCAGGGTAGTACTGCATCTGAGGGAGACTGTCTGAGATTAGCACCATTCTCAAAGATTTAAAGCAGGCAGAGGTGGTGGTTCTCATCAGATCCCCATTTAATTCAACCATATGGCTCTTGCAAAAACCAGATGGACCATGGTAGCTGATGAGGGTGTATCATAAACTTAGCCAAATGATAGTCTCAATTACAGTTGTTGTGCTGGATGTGATATCTCTACTAGATTTAGAACTCGATCAACATAGCCTCTTGCAGTTGGTATGTGGACACTGTGTTCTTTTCTATGGCCATCAAGAAGAGGAATCAAAGGCAGTTCATAATAACCTGGGACAGATAGCTTTACATAGTTGCCATCTCTACCTCTTCTAATCCTTGTCACAATACAGTCCAAAGGGACTTTAATCATCCGGACATTATACAGAAGACCATGCTCACCCAGTATATCGATAGCATTGTGTTAATCAGACCTGTGGAGCAGGAAAGGGTAAGTATTCTCTATGCTCTGGGATGACCGGAGCATATAAGACAGGAGAAAAAAACCCGCAGAGCTTCAGTACAGTTTCTAGGAACTGTGAGGTCTGAAGCATACTAGAACATCTCCTCCAAGATAAAGACAAGCTATTGTACTTTGCATCTCCTACTACTAAAAAGAGGAATAATGTTTGGTAAAAGCGTCTTTGGAATTTGGAGATATCATATATTATACTTGGAAATCCTCCTCTAACACATTTATTGGATGATTCAGACAGCTGCAAATTTCTGGTGGGCCCAGAGCAAGAAATAGCTCTACAGTATGAACATGCCTACTACTTAGGCCACATGACCCAGGAGATCCAATAGTGCCAGAAATACCAGAGTAGAAAAGGACACTGTGTGTAGTCTCAGGCAAATAAATCTCAGTGGTAGAGGCTCAGTCAGAACTGGGTTCTGGAACAAGCTAATGCCATCTGCATCAGAGAACTATTTGCTATTCAAAAAGTAGCTCCTGACCTGCTATTGTATCTACCAGATAGAGATCGAGTGCCTGCTACAGAACATCAAGAGACCATGTGACAGACGCTGCCCATCAAAGATAGGGTATCATCACACCCAACAAGTTATGAGGTTTGCAAGGCTCAACAGCAATCCATAATGCAAATGAAAATTGACTGGGCCCGAGTGTGTCTGGAAGGCACAGGTAGGCTGAATATCATTGCCACATGTCTCTATTGGACTAGTGCCTCTCCATCATTCCTCAGCTACATAAGCTTAAAAACTGGGTTACTTACAAACTGCAGCCTTACTCAACAGTTGCCCTGATACACAGTGAAAAGAGCAAATCCTCCCCATAGACAGGGACATCCTGGCCACCACACTTGTGTGGAAGAAGTCGTGCGAGATAAGGTCTCTTAAACATTGATGAATAGCTTAACTGGGTCAGAGGTCAAGAAGTACAAGATTGGAGATAGACAAATGGCCAACAAACAAATGAGAAAATGCTCAACGTCACTAATCATCATGGGAATGCAAACTAAAACTACGGTGAGATACCACTTTATCCCTATCAGAATGGCCATTATTAAAAAGTCAAAAAACAATAGATGTTGGCATGGATGCAGAGAGAAAGAACACTTATACACTGTTGGTGGGACTGCAAACTAGTACAGCCTCTATGGAAAACAGTATGGAGATTTCTCAAAGAAATAAATGTAGACCTACCATTCCATCCAATAATCCCAGTGCTGGGGAATCTACCCAAAGGAAAATAAGTCATTTTATAAAAAGACACCTGCATGCAAATGTTTATTGCAGCACAACTCACAATTGTGAAGAGTGGAGTGTCCATCAATTCATGAGTAGACAAAAAAATGTGGTGCAAATATACCATGGAGTACTACTCAGCCATAAAAAAGAATGAAATAATGGCATTTGCAGCAACTTGGATGAACTGGAGACCATCATCCCAAGTGAAGTATCTCAGGAATGAAAACCAAACACCATATGTTCTCACCAGTAAGTGGGAGCCAAACAGTGGGTATACAGTGGCACGAAGAGATGTGAAGGACATTGGTAACCAAGAAGGGAGGAGAGGGGAGGAGAGGGTAAGTTGGGAGGAGGGGTGAGGGACAAAACTTACCTATCAGGCACAATGAACACTATTCTGGTAATAGGCACACCAAAAGCCCTGACTTAAGCATTGTACAATGTGTGTGTGTAACAAAAACATTCATATCCCCTTAATATTTTGAAACAAAAATAGACAAAAAAACAAAAAAATAAATAAATAAAATAAAGAAGTACAAGATTAAGAGATCAGAGACAAGAGAGACTTGGGGAAGAACATACTGGAAAGACCTGTGGGAATGGGCATAAGGCATATATGAGTCTTTGAGTCAAGGCCAGCAGCTCAACCACTGAGTACTCAAAGGCAGCGAAGTAGGTGTGATGCTGGGTACATGACCATGAGATCCATCACCCTTACCTTCTGCCACACCACTCAAACCACCAGAATGATGGAATATTGGCTGGCCTTCTAAGGCATAACTGAGGCATGAGCTTGGCATAGCTGAGATACTCCATAGGACCGGAATGGAGGATGGAAATTTGAGATACAGTATACGTTTAAAACCTTCGTATGACCATTATATGATGCATTATTCATGATAGCTACAACACATGGGTCCAGGAACCAAGAGGTTAGGACAGAGTGGCCTTTCCCATAATCACTCCCAGTGACCCACTTAGAGAAATTTGTGTTTCCTACCCCTGTAATGTCTGGGTTACCCACTGCACAAGCAACCTAAGGAAGCGGAAGTCCTAGACAAGCTTGAGGAGAATCTGGAGTGGTAGTAGAAGAGGGAGATGAACGTCCATGATATCCTTGGGATCAACTGAAGCAGCAGGGACTGCGGCTGGTCACATTAATCCTCCTGTTGAAGTTTATTTTGTTGTGTTTTAAAGAAATTATGGCTGGATGCCACCTCGAAGAGTCAGTTATCGCCTGAATCTTCTTGACATCCACTGTTCCCCAACATGCAGGTGGCTTTCAGGGGAGCCACCTGTGGTCCTCTTGCAGAGGGCATTTTCTAGTCACAGAGACATGCTTGGCCTATGTTCAAGACTGGCTGAAAGTGCCAGGAAGTTAATTCCCTGAAGAGACCTCAACTAATGTCAAGATTGGGTGGATAAATAACCCTGGGGGAGGACAACTCTGAACTAGGTTATACGTGGTGTCTCAGAGGCCCTCCAGGGAGACGGAGCCCAGTTGGCTACAGAGTGACTGCCCATTAACGTAGCCCACATTGGCCTCCTTCCTTTCCTTGTCTCACTTCCTCAGCCCCCCTAACTCCCTCTCTAATAAGTCCAAATATCTCCCCAAGGGTTGAGTGTCTTGAGTAGATCATAGCAAAGGTTATTTCCTTAGCAATAAAAGAAAAAAGGAAGCATTATAATAAATTTTTAAATATTACCCCCCAAAGAAGGTTTATAATTAAGGGAATGACATGGCATGGTATAATTTATGTTTTTAAAACAAAATAATAACTTCACTGTGGAAAATTGATCAAAAGGAGACCAATGATAAGTGAACTGCAGTAGCCCAGGTAAGCAATGATGGTGGCGTGGCCCAGGGTCTCAGCAGTAGAGGTATATTGCTTGTTAATTCCAGGAGTGAGTCTGGGTTTTGCATGGTCTTCTCATAAACAAATGCCTGCAGTTTTAATTTGGTAAGGCGGCCTTGGTGCTACAAGCTTAGACTAAAGGAATTGGTGGAAAAAAAATTGCCCATTCAGAGATGGATTTTAGAATGTTGACCTCTTTAGAATCGTTTTCCAACTAGTTGAGTTAACGTTATACAAAACATTAACAAAACGTTACCATGTTACCAAAACGATAGATTCTCAGGTCTTTGCAGTTACATTGTCATCATTATTGTGTGGAGAAAGTATACCATAATGGTTGGTTAGGAGTCAAGGAGATAAGCTCAGCTGTCTGGATTCAAGTCTATGACTCATTCATTAATAGACAGATGACTTAAACTTTCTGTGCCTCAGTTCTTTCATTTATAGAGCGGAAATAATAAGAATATCCACCTTATAGACTTATTTGTGAAGATTAAGTGAGATAATAAACATAAAAATGAATAAATAAACATAATTAGATTTCCCATAGACATTTAACATATGAGAATATTATCAACAACTTGGTATCAATATATTTGAAAGTTTAGATAAAATAGACAAATATCTAAAAAAAATTCTCAAGTGTATTCAAGAATAAATAAAAGGAATAAATAGTTCTATAAACATCAATAAACCCTTAATATGTAATCTAAACTCTCCCACAAAGACAATCCAAAGCCATTTACTAGTCTTCACTAGAGGGTTCTATAAAATATTTTTTAAAAATACTGATAATTTTCTCAAAATCTTCAGATAAGGAGGGCATACTCTCCAATTCATTTTATGATTCTAGCAAAACCTTGATACCAAAATTCAATGAAAATAGTAAAATAAGAGGAAAAACAATCGCAGACTAATATTATCTGTAAACATAAATGCAAAAAGTATAAACAAAACATTAGCAAATGTAAGCTAGCAAATTTAAAGAAAGAAAAAATCATGAACAAATTGAATTTATTCCAGAAATGAAAGGTTGTTTCAACATAAGAAAATCTGTTGCTGTGATTAGCCACATTCACAGATCAAAGGAAAAAGCCCATATAAACGATGTTAATAGATCCAGGAAAAATGTTTGATAAGTTTCAACATCCATTCATAATAAAATACCATAGCAAACTGGAAAAGGATGTAACTATCTTAATTTGCTATGGGGAATCTAAAAAAAAAAAAAAAAAAAAAAACCAACAAATACCTTTCCCTTTTCACTTTGTTTGGGTTTCTTTTGCTATTCTTTTTCTAGTTTTCTGAAATGATGCTTAACTCATTACTTTTGTGACTCTATTTTATCTTATACATTCACCTTGAAGATACAAGGTTTTCTCTAATCATGCCCTTAACTACATCCTGTGAGTTTGAATATGTAGTATTAATATTTTCATTAATGTTTTGTTCAAAATATTTTAAGACATCTATTATGACTTCTTCTTTGACTCACTACATATAGAGAAATAGACTTTTAATTTCAAAATATATAGAGATTTCCTATTCTTCCTCTCTTTAAAACTGTATTCTAGCATGATTGCTAGAATATACTCCCTGATACTGTAGAGTATTTTGAGACTTGACTTTGTGGTCCAGTTCACATGAACAAATTTTGTTAATGTTCTATACATGCTTGAAAGAATGCATATTATTAACTTCTTGGATACAGTGTTTTATAATCTAAATTTATAGTCTAAAATTATATAATTTCTGTATCTTCTTTCTTCTATATTAATGATGCCACTTTTTAAAGTTTTCTTTAGACATATATTTTCAGCTCCTTTTTTTACTTCTTCAAACTTATTAAGCGTAGTTGTTTTACGATCTGTGTCTGATAATTCCAACGTCTGAAGTCATTATGGACTCTTTCTGTTTTCTGTTGTTTCTGCTGATAACTGCTCATGCTATCTTGTTTCTTTGTATATCTTCCTATCTTTGGCCATAATATATATTTTTTAAGTTGTAGATATAATTTTAGGCCTAGGATGGAGGTACCTTCCTTCAAAGAGAATGTTTATTTTCTCCTACCACTTGTGTGGGAGACCATTAGTGCAAGACCACCTCAATCCAAGTCAAATCTTGAAGTTTCCCATCCCAGCCAGGGGAAGAGAAGATGGTCTGTGAGTCAACATGAATGCTGGCTTTCTTGTGGTTAACTTTATCCTAAGGCTGAAGACCTTTGGGCACCTACCTTTAAATATGAGTGGGAGTACATCAGACTTTACACATTGGGTGGACTTTGACTTTTGGTCCCCTTCCCCTGGGATTCTGCCAAAACCTCAGTTAAGTTTATTTTATTTATTTATTTATTTTTTGAGACACGTTCTTGCCCTGTTGCCTGGGCTAGAGTGCAGTGGCACCATCATAGCTCACTGCAGCCTCAAACTCCTGGGCTCAAGTGATCCTCCTGCCTCAGCTTCCCGAGTAGCTGGGACTACAGGACTGCATCACCACACCCGGTTCATTTTTCTTATTTTTGGTAGAGATGGGGTCTTGCTAAATTGCCCCAGCTGGTTTTGAACTACTGGCCTCAAGCAATCCTGCCTCCCAAAGTGCTAGGGTTACAGGTGTGAGCCACTGTACCCAGCCTTGGTTCAGTTTTTCAGCTATTTTCTCTGAATCAGCAAATGCCTTCACAGCAAATCTTTTAAAGATTATTTTTTTCTATTTCATATAACATTTTTACTTGTTCTCAACAAGAGGGTTTGTTCAAATTGTCTTGCTCACCATTACTGATATTAGGCAAACCCCATTGAAAATGTATTTTGGCAGGCACGGTGGCTCACGCCTATAATCCCAGCCTGCTAGGACGCTGAGGTGGGAGGATGGCTTGAGGCCAGGAGTTCAAGGCAGCTTGGGAAACATAGTGAGACCCCATTTCTACAAACAACAACAAAAAAATATTAGCCAGGTATAGTGGTGCAAGCCTGCAGTCTCAGCTACTTGGGCAGATGAAATGGGTGGATAGCTTGAGTCCAGGAGTTCGAGGCTGCAGTGGGCTATGATCACACCATTACAGTCTACACTGGGAAACAGAGTGAAATCTTGTCTATAGTAAAAAAAAAAACAAAACAGTGCACTTTATGTCTCAAGTTTCAGTATTTATCTTATCAGTAAAATGGCAATAATAATACCACCCACACTTGTGTATGTGAAGAAAGATAAAGATTGTAATGTATATTTTTCTGTAAAAGATACATTATTGTCATTTCATTCACCATAGTGACATTTAAGTTGTGTTTCTCAAAAACATACCCTAAGTTAAAATTATTATAAAGTCACCAACAAAAAACACAAATAATATTGTCCAGTTCTCTTTTTCTGTTTAAGGATTTGCTCTGTTTCAGACATCTCAAGTAGTAGAAAATGCTTTCTTAACAAATGGGCTCAATCTTACTACCATAAATATATTAACAGAGTAGAAGGCACTTCCGAGTGATAACTGAAACATACAATTCCCTTACTAAAGGAGTGACTTTTCATTCTGTTTATGAGGGGGACTCAAACTTCATAATTTAGTTTTCTTAAAAATTATAATAAGTCCACTGGAACTCTTTGGGACACCAGGGTGGGAGGATCAATTGAGGTCTGGAGTTCGAGACCAGCAGAAATATCCTAAGTTAAAAATTCTAAAACTACTCCAAAGGCCATGGATCCATGAAAAGGAGCTCAGTTCTGAAACTCTGAAAGTGGTTCAGTTTGTTCTCAAGGCCTGCCCAGGAATGACGAGAGAGCTGGATCTGTTTTATTTGCAAGACTAAAAACATACCCAATGTTACTGAGTTTATTGCACAATTAGGCTGAAGATTTGGGAAGCCAAAGTAACAAAATTGCTAATTGTGCTTTGTACCTAACCCAAACTAGATGACATTTCTCCCAGTTTGTCAGCTACCCCATAAAGGATATAAACCTGAGGTCTGTAGAGACTTTCTCTGTCAAAATATTATGGTGACTTTGTATTTAAGCAACAGCAATTTCCAAGAAGTACTGTAGATAGCATGGTCACAAGTCTAGGATCTTTTACCTGTATCTAAGCACTTATTTTCCTATGTCTGAATGCTCTTTAAGTTGCTGGTTTTGGATCCATTCTGATTTCCCATGACACCATTTTCACTCTGTTCCAAAAACATTGTGTCACCATTTGTTGTGAGCAGTTAGAAAAAGACACAGAAACCTTCAGGCAGGACTTTTTCCAAACCAAGAGGAGCAGCTAAGAGATCTTCACTGATCTACAGTGTCAAAAAAGAAAGAAAACTATGACAAAACCGAAGTTGCCCATCAATTTAAAGAAAAGATTGCTTCGAGCTCATTTCATTGGCAGGGCAAAGTGCTTCACGAATACTCTCAATTTTCTCTAACATCTTCCCAACCTGTTCACTGACTCACATCCAGACATTTACCATCACTCTCTTGCAGCAAACCCCAAGCTCTTGGCAGCATTGCATAGGAATGACTGTGTCTGGCAGGCTTGCATTGCAACAGGAAGGTTTCACATATAAACCACATGAAAATATGTGCAAATACCTAACAGTGGGCACTCGAATATGATGCTAATGATGATGTTTGATGATGCTAATCTTTTTATAATACTTTCTTCTTTTGCAACATAAGAGAGAACAGTCATGATGTACAGGGGATAAAAAGGAGGGAAACAAAAGTGAATCAGATATTCTCCACGCCAGCACTGATGCGTCACTTGGCTAGTCTAACAAAATGTTAAAGCAAGAGTAACTGGTCTTGGTTATTCTCTGATTTTTCCATTGGGATACTTCTTCCTTGAGGCAATACCTGTGTATTTCTGCCTCCCACCCTTCACTTTCTATGTTCTTAAAAATATGTATCTGGTACTGTTTCCAATATTGCATTTCACTACTGAGACCCTCAGATTCTAATTGTTTGCCTCCTTCTCACCCAAACTGTCCTGTATTTCATCTGTTCTGCTCTACCTTCTCCAAACTGAATGATTCTTTCCAGCTCATGTATAGATGCAAGCAGTTGACACTTTGCAAAGTTCACATATGCATGAATTTCAGTTATCATAGTGTAGTTAAGTAACACCAGTCCCCCAACAACACAGTCCCAACTGCAGTTACTGCGGTACATTAACTCTGAGTAACCACGTAAAGTACAGACTTTGCTGTGAGCTCCTCCGTCCACAGATCACCATGACCATGTGTAGCAGCAGGTGTGCATCATGATCAGTGACCAGCCAGGTCACTCCCTCCAAAGTCCGTCAGTGACTGGTCACAGTATCTGTTATCAGTTCACTCACAGACAGCAAAGTGTATAGCCGTGCTGCCTCCTTGGGTCCCAGTAATAAACCCACGTGACATTTTACAAAATGAATACTCAAAAGAGGGAATTAGTCAATAAACATGAAAGTATAGCAAAGAAACAAAAAGTGAAAACACTGATAGTGAAATTCAGACTGAAAGTAAATGGAGTTGCAGAAGAAAGAGCTGAGTGTGGGAATGTGGACGCTGCCCCCATTGGCAAGACTCTAGACGTGCAGCCGGGGCAACTTCAGGAAGGTGAATTTGTACACAAAAGTTAGGAAAGTGATGATAAGGAAAAGGAAGACGATAAAGATTCTGAGAGGAAGTGACAGCAACAAAAAATAAAAATTCATATTAAAGGAACCCTTGGAGATTTTTCACGACATTCGAAGTTCAAAGGATGAAATGCTGGAAGCTGATGTGAACTTAGAGAGGAGCGTGGCAACGCGCAGGAAGGATGCCCCAGAGTCGGTTCTGCGACACGAGGAAGAAGGCAAGCGCTGCTCCAACTACTCTCCGTACATTTTTACAAAAAATAAAACTCCTTAATTCTCAGTGTGCCTAATTATTTAAATTATAGTGTACTAAATCAGTACTAGTTTTACCATTTTTTTCAGTCTCTTGTATATTTGCAACATATGGTAAAAGAGTTTTTAATATTTTGGAAAAAAGTTTACAGATCATGAAACAACTGCAGTTTCTCCCACTGGTTATTGAGATGGCTTTGTATGGTGGCACGGCCATTTTTACTGTCCCACACAACTTGCAAACTGGGGACATTCTATATCTATCCATAGGTTAACACAATATCCCCTCTATGGTAGAAGAGTTGTGTTTTAAAAGCCCTTGATTAAAAACATTATGTAAGCAATAGTTCAGGTCACCCTAAGGCAGTGACTACAAAGATAAGAACTAAACGATTGTGTTGCTAAAACTGTACAGTGAAAATAGTCATCACTCTACTTTAATTTAGCTAAGCTGAACTATATACAGTCATGTGCCACATCACGAGGTTTTGATCAATGACAGACCACATATACTATGGTGGTACCATAAGATTATAATGCAACTGCCCTATACGGGTGTACCATTTTTTATCTTTTATATGGTGTTTTTACAGTACCTTTTCTATGTTTATATATGTTTAGAGACACAGATGCTTACTGTCGTGTTACAACTGCCTGCAGCATTCGGTGCAGGAACGCGCTGCACAGGTTTGTAGCCCAGGACCAACAGGCTGTACCATGCAGCCTAGATGTGGAGCCGGCCGTGCTGTCTAGGTTTGTGCACTCTGTGATGTTCGCTCAATGACGAAGTCATCTAATGACGCATTTCTCAGGATGTGTCCCTGTCGTCAGTGACATAGGACTGCATATTCTAATTGGTAGTTTTTCTAACCCTCTTGCTTCATCTCTCTGCCACTCTCTCTCCTCTCTTTTCATTTCAGGCTCACTGGCATTTTTTAAAAAAAAATTCATATTAAATATTTTTGGTAAACAAAAATTATAAGGAGTGTTATAGTGAACTGCCATGTACCTACTCCCCAGCTTACAAACAACAAGCAGTACAATGTAGTGGAGGCCCCTGTGTTCCCTGCCAGATTGCACCCACTCCACCATTCCTTCCCCACCAACAATAACCCCAATCCCGAGTCTATGTTTATAGGTTCCATTATTTTATTGTTCTTACTTTTTGGCATATCTTGAGCACTCATACCCTTTCCCCATCCTGGACATTCTGTGCCTTCCCACTGCCACCGCTGTTCCCCTTAGCACAGAGTCTCTCCTCTGCTGAGCGCCCCTCTTGCCCTGTTCCCTGCTGCTTTCTTTCAGGTGGGAGCTGCATCCCATGTCACCTTCTCTGGGGAGCACTGGGTCCTCCCCCACTGGGTCAGCTCCGCATTGCAAGTGCTCAGGGCACCTGGCCCCTCTCCTGGCGCCAGGTACCTCAGCTGTGGTTTTACATGTATATGTGCAATCCCTCCATAAATAGATGTCCCCACACTGCTTCTGATGGTGGGGACAGTGTCTGTGACAGTGACTGCGTTCCATGCCTCTCCCACGGGGGGCACTTGATCTGGATCGAATCAACACGGACAAGACTTTTCTGAATGTTAGGTTCATTGGGAAGCTCCTATAAAAAAGTAAAGGTCAGAGTTGAAGAACCAGAAAAAAATAAACAAATAAATTGTTAAAATCCTCGTATAGCCCAATATCAGGGATGACCAGGGACACACAGATCCTTTCGGGCCCTGAAAGGTCGGAGTCTGGGACTTGTTCCCCAGCCCTGAAGGAAACTGGGAATGCGGAAGCAGCTCCTAAAGCTAATATTCTTTCTGCTGCAGCCTCGTTTATAGTTTGGGAAGTTTGTTTCTGTGCAAAGGTGGCACAGGCACCCCTGCATGACCCCAGGGTGGTGATGATTTCAGCAGGACTTAAAAGAAATAGAAGGGACATCTGGAAGAGAAACAAGAACGTGACCTAATACATTCATCAGAGGCTGGCTGGATTAGGAAATCTTTTAGGAGGGAGCAAAAAGGAGGCCATTTAAAGGTTTCTTGCTTAACAGCATGCATTTTTAATGAGCCTACTTTGTACTTTACAGCCCTTCTCATCCGCGGACCTCATCTTCCAGCCCTCCTCCCCGCCGCTCTCCCTGCGTATCGCCGGTCCTGACAATTCCACTCAAATCAGCTCATTAATCAGCACTCAGCCTTGTGAAATACACAGCTCCAAAGTACTGTAACCCCGGTTCATGTTAATTACTTGGACAGTTCCACAGAATCCCGAGGGAAGTGAGAGATCTCTGCGTGCGGTAATGCTTCTGCAGAGTCTAATATTAGGATTTTATATAAAAAAAACTCTTTTGGGGATCCAACATGCTTGGTCTGAATACATCTTACAAAGGATGGTTTCATGTACAGGGCAAGTGCGTTTCCTATACACCATTCTCTTGGGTGCCACTAGCTTATATTTGGAGCCTTTTAGGTATAAAGAACACGGTTTCTGTAGCATCACTTTAAAGTAGGTGTTCTTGATTTAGGGTTTGTGAATGACCTGAGGCAGAGTGGAGGATGAATCTGTGCCCTCCATGAAATTGTAGGCAAGCTTTTAAGTGCTAGTGCATTTTTCTGTAGCAAGAATGATAGCATTTATTAGATCCTCAAAACAGTTCAGAGCCCAGTAAGAATCTTCTCAAATCTATTTGCTATTATTGGGCTGGTGAGTTAACCATGAAGCTAATCTCTAAACTTGATCGGCCCAAATGCCATGGTCGTTGAAACAGCTTCTCATAGCAGAGGGGCAAGATCAGAATTCTGAGGCAGAGAAAGTCATTATTCCTCTCATTACATTTCTCATTGTTCCTATAATAACTTTCTTGTGATGACCATAGGTGTTTTATGGTAGAAAATAAAGCATATAATTTATAAGAATTCTAAAGAAACCTGAGCTTTAGGTAAACATAGGCAGTGACATTAATTTGACAAGGGATCCATGAGATAAATTTTGCAAAAGTGGTCTTCTCACCCCCAGAGATGCCTTTGCCTGCCATGTAGGGTAGAAACCGGGATGTGTAGGGGAAATTAGACCCAGAGGGTGCTGGACCCTGCCCCTACCACTCGTGGGGCCAACTCTTCTCAACACGTTCAGTGACACATTGGTGACTTGAAACTGGCCAAGCTGGAAGTACATGCACCATGGAAAACAGCAGACACTACACATAAGTACCCTTTCCTCAGAGAAGTGATGGATAAACATTTGCCAACACTCAACTGATTGATATAGCTTTTCGTGCATTTTCAGCCTGTAGAGGGACTGGTTGTCCAGGGGCCATGCCTAGGGACTAGATGGAGACACATTACAAAATAAAAACCATGCTAAATTATATATATAAAAAAAATGTGTATGCCAAGTTCCAAGTCTTTATCATTTTGGTTACAAAATTCTGAATAGGTTTATGGAAACAAACCTCTTCCCAATTATTTGGTGTCCCTGCATTGATGGTTCTCCAGGTTCATGCTTTATCTGTGCACGGAATATCCAGCACAGCTGCAGACACAGATGGAATTTTATTTTGCTTTCTCAAACAACCAGCATATTGTTAAAAGGCCAATGACCAAAGTTATGCCTTTCTCAAGGTTTCCCAAACATGGTGTTTGTAGGGGTCTTGTTTCATTTAGTTTTTTGTTTGTTTTGCTACTGTCAGAAGCTCTTGACCAGTTTGGTTGCCAAACAGTAATAGCAAAATGGCTTGTGTAACATGACTTGGAGAATGTCCGAGGTCCAGGTGAGATGCCTCAGGGGTACCCCTGAAGAGTCGGGCTCCCAGTCTGGAAACAGCTAAATATTAACATCCCCTTCTGTGATGCAGCTGCCCGGAAAACAGAGGAAACATACCCATAAAAAGAAACCAGATTTCACTCTGCTCTGACTGCACCAGCTCACATGGTGCTCTGAGCTACCAGGGCAGCCCGGGGGCCAGCAGATGTCTGGGGGCCTGAGACATGTGAACCTCCAAATTCACATGGGCTACAATGGCAAATGCAGCTCCAAGTTGAAGCCAAATATATTCTTGGTTACTGGTTATGTTAGTTTGTGTCTTCCGAGAAGCAAGGGCCAAGATGGGATCAGATGTGCAAGAGATTTACTGGGGAGGCATCCAGAGTTATGGAGCATTTTCAGACCACCTTGAAGGTCTGACAAGTGAGGAAGGAGAAGGGGAAAGGAGGAGGATTGGGCAGGAGGAGCCCTGGACCGCAGCCCAGTTCCAGGCAAAATTCCAGACAGGTTGTGGGTGAGTCCTCTTGTCACATCACCTGTGGGAACAGTCCTGTGTCTTACCAGAACGAGCCTGCCTTAGAACCATGGCCATGCTTGGTCTGGCTGAGAGCAGCCCACGGGGATTGTGGCTTCATCTGAGCACAAGGTGGATCCAGAGGGCAGTGGCTTATGGGTCTGCAGCAGATCTGAGTGGTGCATTTTCAGGGCTACCATGTTGGTCATTGTCATCCTTGTACAGATGTTGCTGTCACTGAATTAGCTTTTAAAAAAAATGCAAGGACCTGCAGTTGAGACAAGACTGGTGTATGAGAAGTAGGTAGTCATGCATCATATATATCATCATAGACCTGCTCTTTGCCTAGGAAAAGGTGTCCCCAGACTAGAAATCATAATTATGTGGAAGGTCTTCCAAGGCTATCTGTTTATTGACTTTTGTTTGAGCTCAAAATGTACAAAGTGTTTAAGACACAATCTACAGGGATGGAAAACTGTAGAAAATATGAGGGATTAGGAAGCTGGAAGTGCAGGCAAAATGTGGCTCCCCCCTTGGGGCTAAGAAGATTTACCTCTTGACTCACATATGAGGAGACGGGGTAGGAACTGACAGTGGCTGTGCTCTGAAACCTGTGCTCTGTATTTTATATTTTCTTTGTTTTCTCTCCTTTTATCCTCTATGGCATTAAATAAAGTCCTTTAGAAAATTCTAGTTCTCAAAACTTAAGAACTCAGAAAAGTGATTTTTTTTTGTTTGCTTTTGGGACAGAGTTTTAGAAAGGAAGCCAAGCAATGGTGGCTGCAGTAATTAAAGAGAGCAAACCCATGGGGGAGATAAAACTTAGGAGGAATAGGAGCAGATGCACTTGGCCCAAATACCTTGTCCTACCTGGGCAGGCTCCTATGAGGACTAAAACTTCAGAGAGTCTGCATTTTGTTTTAATAAGGGAGTTCAATTCCCTTAGATAGATTACAAAAATGTATGCATATTAGTAAACCAAAGGCTCCTTATGCAACACCTTCTAAACAGTGCTCCATAACCACTATCATAGATTCAGGAACTCAACAAACTATTAAGCCTTCCAAGCACCTTGCAAAAGTTTTCCATGACATCTCCAGCATCCCAGCCCCACAGTCCTCTGAAGGCAGCACCTCTGAGATCAGAGGCCCGAGTCTTTCAGGAGCTCACAGTGGCCCAGCCATTCCTTACCCAGGTCCATCAGTCCACCTTGCTTTGCAATACAAATTTAAAGACTAGATTCCCTTGGTTAGCTTCTCAGAAAAATCAGAAGGGCAGGAAAATAGGCTCTCTCTTTTCTGTGAGTCTACCAAGACATAAATGTTGAATGAATGAAAAAATGGATGATGCAGTTAGGAGGTAAGAATTCAGACCAATTCCAACCTTACCCTTTAACATCCTATACACCCAGCCAAAGAACTGGACTTATACCTCTTGCAGTGGACAGTACAGTAGATACGGCCCAAGACCTCTTCCCAAGCCTGTTCCAGGTAGCAGGAGACATAAAAACCCCACTGACTTCTTTCTCTCATTTGGAACTGAGCTCATGCCCCTCTAACTAAGGAGCACTAAGCAAAATAGAGTCTTATAATTTCCAAAGCAATTTTACATAGTGTCTCATAGCTTTCAAAGCAATTTTACGTATGTTATCTTATCGAAGACTCATAACAGATTTATAAAACAGAAGCTACCCTATTATCTCCATTTTCCCAAAGAGGAAGCTGAGACCCAGAGAAGGTGATTAACTTGCTCAAAGTCAGGCAGTCAGGGAGAGTTTGAGTTGGAACAATGATGGCAAAACAACAGCAATGGCAACCACATATCGAGTGCTTGTTTTGCACTAAATACTAAGTGCTTTACATAGATTACCTCTAATTATGAAAAGAACCTTATACAGAGGGTATTCACATGTTCATTTGAACCCTCCAGAGGAAGCAGCAAAATGCTTTTCATATATAGACACACAAGGAACATTAGCGGATTGACTGGAATAATTTGTTGGCTGAGTCCAAATCTATTAAAACTTTAGGAAGAAATTTAGAATTTTAAAGAACTGTAGTTAAGCAGCAAATAGAACAGGGAGGGGTATGCATCTAACTCAGGAACATCAGTTTTCCAGTGTGCCAAACCCCTGTATTCAAGTGTAAATTTTCACCCTTATGTTCACCTTTGATTAAATCCCTCTCTGTCAAAGTTGGCCTGATCTTTTGGGGGAGTCCACTATGCCATCGTTGGTATTCTGGGGGATCCCAAAAGGGCTCTGCTGAAAAACCCATTCCCCACCAATCATCCTATAATTGATATTCCATAATTGTAGCTACCATACTTGTAGTCTGAGTATAATCTAATTAAAATATAAAAGAATCTTATAAGTGCACCCGGTTTGACCCTCCATCTATCTTTTATATCTCGGTGTGAACAAAGATTGTAAGCACAGGCTTTAATTGGAGAAGAGGGCAAGAAAATAAGGTGATCTGAGTCTAGACGGGAGAAGAAGGAGAAAAATGAGACAGAAAGGAGGCAGGGCTTGTAGAAAACTTAATTCAGACCTTTGACTGAGCCTTTATTTACTGGGAGCAAATTAGCACACAGTCTAGGTCCAGTTGCTGCCCTCACTGTTCCCATCTGCTTCTCCACTTTCTCATCCTCCCCCCAACCCTCGCCCGCACACTCGCACTCACATTCTCCCAGCTCGCTCCCAGGCTACGACAATAGAGACAACATGCTCCGGTGTGATTCCTTCTGCAATTTAATAAAAGCAAAGCAGCGGGCATGACAATAGCAATGAAGCAAAACCACTAACAATGCAAGAAAAATAAGAGAAAATGTACTGACTAGAAAGATGTTTTATCACTAAAATGGTTTACTAAGGTGCCCGTTGTTGTTCCTTGGAAGGCTTAAGCAGTATAGTAAACTAAATACCTAGGTGGTTTAGGGACAAATATAACCACTGGAGGAAGAGTTGAGGTCAACACCATTCAAGGTGCTCTTCCATGTCTAAAAACAGAATGGCAGAGGGAAATAAGCCAAGTGCGTGAGTCTGCGCATACCCATGGACTGATGGTGTGGTTCTACGCTGTAGAGCATGGCCCTAGGAGTCCCCTTCCATTCTTCCTCAAATATCACCCTCCAGAGCACAGCTCAATTCCTTGCTCTCCAGAAGCCTTCCTGGCTCTCTCAAACCTGGCAGGACCCCTCCTGTCTCAGAAATCCTAATCTTCCTTTGACTCATAGACTGGAATAGCGACAGCAAAAGATGTCTTTTATTCTTGGAGCACTTGGAGACTGTGTTTTGTCTTCCAGGGCCCAGTGAACAAGACTGCACAGGCTTAGCTACATTTTTCCAACCTCTTAGCCCCATCAGCTAGAAAGCTGAGCCACATATCCTGAGCAGCCAGCTCTGAAGCCTTTCATGTAGCAGAGCCACGTGTGGTCTATTGGTTCGGTACATGAAGAAAAGTTCAGAAAATGCAGCTTTATTAATAGAGGGGTCTAGGTCCCTGGGAGTTTTGTACGTATATCACTGAGGTCCCAGTTAATTTGTCTGTTTCCATCCATAAGCAAGAGGGATTCATCCATCAAACAAAACAGGCATTTGGCAACCCTTGAACATTGGGGAGTATAGTCACTCCAACTCTTGGCACATCTCATTTAGGAAAGTGGGCCAGCTACAAGCCTAGGGGGGAACTTGGAGCTTCCCACTTTAGTGCCAGTGACCAACTGTCCAGTTTGCTGGGGACTGAAAGGGTTCCTGGAATGAGAGTTTCAGTTTTAAAGCTGGGCCAGTCTTGGGTAGGGTAAGACCCCCCCCACCCCAGGAATGAGGACTGGTTCTTGTTCAGCGGAGAGAAGACACACAGAGGGCAATTGATCAAGCACGTTGCCAGGGTCGGGATGGGGAGGAGAGACCCTTGGATTGTAAACATGTCCTCCAGAAGAATGAAGTCCTTATAGTAGACAGTTTCTCCAGCTGGTGCAGAAGGAATCATGTCCATGGAAGACTTTCTGCATACAATTCCAAATCAGGAAACAGACAAGAATGCAACAGGAAGAGGCCCTAGTCTCCTGATCAGAGATACCTGAAAACCAGCCTAGATGACCCAGCAGAGGTCATGCTACCAACACCCCCGTGGCTCCCAACCAGGTGATAGTGACATCTGCCTCAGCAGCGCAACACCTCTAAAGCAGGCTGAGGAGTGTATGGAAGGTCCCTAAAGAGCATCGTGACTCCAAGCAGGCAGGGACAGCAGTGTACACACTGAGGGACACTGAGGATTGAATGCTATGGCTGGATTTCTTTCTTAATAAGACTTCGTTTTAGAGCATAGAACCATCATCTCCGCCCAGGGAGAGAGTGGGATTTCCTGGGGAGAAATGGCCCAGGGCTTCACCCCCTTCGAAGTGAGACAGCTCCAAGAGGCAACAAAGGCCTTTCTGACTATGAGCATCTGTCATACAAGTTTTTCGTTCAGAAGTTAGAATTCCAAAGGCTCCAGGGCTATAAGATGAGATAGTAAAGCCTCCTATGTCTAATATTTAGCAATTTGTCACCTTGTTCTTCTCAAAAAGGAAAAAATCTGGTCGCAGGATAATCATATGTGAAGATTCCCAGCACTTAGGGACCTTTCAGGAGGTGGGAGGGACAACTGTTACAACTCCATGAGCTGTCACTCAGCCACGCTTCTCGGGAGCACCCAAACTGAGTGTGGGTGGCTGAGTTCTGCAATGTTCTTTTCCAATTTGTTCTAAATTTTCCACATGCTGGGAAACTTGACCACTTGCCAGAGGCAGGGCCCAGCCCCCTCTCGCTCTGACTTTCAGTGGCCAATAGGTTAAGACTAACCGGCCAGAGCTACGCATCCCGGCCTGCAGGTGATGTTATCCTGCAAGCAACATGCTTTTTAAAAAATTCTGGGCTTTTACACACACTCTGAAGAAAAATCCTTTTGGATTTTTGCTTCAAGTCAGTGACATCTTTGATGGTGCTGGGTAATTGGAAAAGGGATTTAAATATGTCTGGGGGCTTTCCAGCTCTGTAGAATTTGCAAACACTGTACGGAATCCATAAGCAAACAGAATTTACAAAGAAACTCTCCCCTCTGGAATTATTCAAGGCTCCAATATGAAGAGATTTTAGTTTATTTTGAGGTAATGCCAGAAGGCCTTGAAAATAAGAACAAAGCAGAGCGAGCGGAGAGGCGGGAGGATGTGGGGTGGGCGTAGGGCGAGTCGCTTTCTGGTAGAGAAAAAGACAGAGAGAGAGTGGTGCAGTCGCCCATCTGCGACGGCGAGGAGGCAGTTTAGAAGCAAACCTGCAGGGACTCAGGGATGTGCTCAGGCCCTTCTGGGCACCTCCTTTAGGAGCTTCTGGACGAATCTTAAAAAAAAAAAAAAAAAAAAAAAAAAAAAAAAAAGTCTGCCTCCTGGAGAGCAGGCAGCGAGAGGGACGGAGCTGACCCAAGTCATTTCTGCTTGCGTGTGCGTGTGCGCACGCGCACAAGTCCGCGCTGCACATTTATAAAACACAGATTCTTGTTTTTCATTTATTTTTTATTCATATATATTCACAGGATACAAGTGAAATTTTTATACATCTATATATTATACCGTGATGAAGTCAGGGCCTTCGGTGCATCCATCACCGTAGCAAAGCACATTGTAGCCAGCAAGATTCTCTTTTAATTCATTAGGCAAAGTGAAAATTCTGGCTTTGATTAACCTGCTTGATTTCCTGCATAGCAGGTAACACTGGATGGATAGAGCCCCACACACCTGTGCACACATGTGTAGGGCATTGAGCTCCATCTGGAGGTACATGTTCTTCAATGTGGTAATGTAGAGGCAGCATTCGTTCTCAATCTAGGGGAGCCCCCCCCCACCACCCCAGCAGACCGCACTTCACCCACAAGGCTCTGAGAAGCCCCTGGAGGGTTTTTGCTAAACTAAACAACTTTTATTTTAAAATAGTTTTGGATTTACAGAAAATTTGAGAAGGCAGTACTGAGAGCTCCCATACAAACACACCAGGGGTCCCCCATTATTAACACCTTATGTTAGTATGATACATTTGTCACAATTAATGAACCAAAACGGATACCTTATTATTAACTGAAGCCCATACTTAGTTTTCCCCTAATGTCCTCCTTCTGTAACAGCACCCCATCCAGGACACCAAGTCACATTTAGTTCTCATGTTTCAACCCCCTCTTGGCTTATTTTTTGTTTGTTTGTTTTGTTTTGTTTTTTTCAATTCAGGATATTATGGGGGTACAAACATTTTGGTTACATGTAATGTGTTTGCCTCGCCCAAGCCAGGACTACAAGCATGTCTTTCCCCCATACAGTGAGTTCTGCTTCCATTAGTTGTGTGTTTACCCCCACCCCTCAACCAGACCGGCACCCAGTGAGTATTACTACCATGTCAGCACCTTCCTGTTGATCAGTTAGTACCAATTTGATGCCGAGTACATGCGGTGCATGTTTTTCCATCCTTGTGATACCTCACTTCGAAGGATGGGCTCAAGCTCTACCCAGGATAATACAAGAGGTGCTGTATTACCATTTTTTTTTTTTTTTTTTTGGAGTCGAGTAAGTACTCCATGGTATACATATACCACATTTTATTAATCCACTCATGTATTGATGGGCATTTGGGTTGTTTCCACATCTTGGCAATTGTGAATTGTGCTGCCATAAACATTCGAGTGCAGATGTCTTTATTATAGAATGTCTTTTTTTTCCTTTGGATAGATACCTAGTATTGGGATTGCTGGATCAAATGGTATTTCTATTTTTAGCTCTATGAGGTATCTCCAAATTAATTTCCACGGAGGTTGTACTAATTTGCATGTATAGTAGTAAATTCACTGGGGGTCGGGCATGTAGGAGGGTGGAGGAAGGTTTGGATATATTCACACCTAATGGGTGTGGTACGTACTGCCTACGGGATGGACATGCTTGAAACTCTGACTTGGGTGGGGCAAAGGCAATACTTGTAACCTAAACATTTGTACCCCCTTAATATGATGAAATAAAAAAATTAAAAAATAAAAATAAATTAAAAAATTAAAAAATTTTAAAATTGGATTGTTTTCTCACTGTTGAGTTTGAATAGTTTTTTGTACATTTTGGATAGCAGTCCTTATCAGATGTGTCTTTTGCAAATATTTTCTCTTGGTATGTGGCTTGTCTTCTCATTCTCTTGACATTGTTTTTGCATGGAAGAAGTTTTAATTTTAATGAAGTCAAGCTTATCAATTATTTCCTTCAGGGATCATGTCTTTGGTGCTATATCTAAAAGGTCACCACTATACCCAAGGACATCTAGATTTTTTCCTCTGTTATCTTCTGTTAGTTTTATAGTTTTGCATTTTACATTTAGAGCTATGATCTATTTTGAGTTGACTTTTGTCAAAGGTGCTAGGTCTGTGCTTAGATTCCTTTTTTTCTTTTTTTTTTTTGTGGACATCCAGCCCGACGACATCATTTGTTGAAAAGATTATGTTTTCTTGATTGCTTTTTGCCTTTGCTTTTGTGTCAAACATCAGTGAACTACATTTATATGGGTTTGTTTCTGGGCTTTCTATTCTGTTTCATTGGTCTATTTGTCTTTACTTTCACCAATACTATATAGTCTTGATTACTGCAACTTTATAGTAAGTCTTCGAGTCAGGTAGTGCCAGTGTTAGAACTCTGTTCTTCTCCTTCAATCTTGTATTGAATATTCTGGGTCTTCTACATCTCCATATAAACATTAGAATGAGTTTGTCAATATTCACAATAATAACTTGCCAGGATTTTGATTGGGATTGTGTTGAAACTATAGATCAAGTTGGGAGCAACTGACATTTTGACAATATTGAGTTTTCCTATCCATGTACATGGAATATCTCTCCATTTATCTAGTTCTTCTTTGAATTTTTCCATCAGTTTTATAGTTTTTCTCATAGACCTTGCATATATCTTGCCAGATTTATATCTAAGTATTTTATTTTCATGGGTGCTAATGTAAATGGTAATGTGTTTTTAACTTTAACTTCTACTTGTTCATTGCTGGTACATATGGAAGCAATTGACTTTTGTATATTAAACTGGTAACCTGAAACTTCACTATAATTGTTTTAGTTCCAAGATTTTTTGTTATTATTGTTGTTTTTAATTCTTTTAGATTTTCTACACAATTATGCCATCAGCAAACACAGACAGTTTTATGTCTTTCTTCCCAGTTATCCCTTTTATTCTTTTGCTTGTCTTACCGCAGGAGGTAGGATCTTCAGTACAATGTTGAAAAAGAGGGGTGAGAGGTTATATCTCTGCCTTGTTCCCGATCTTAGTAGAAACGCTTTGAGTTTCTCAGCATTAAGCTGTAGGTTTTTTGTAGACATTCTTTATCAAGTTAAGGAAGTTCTTCTCTATTTCTGGTTTACCGAGAGTTTTTATCATGAATGGGTATTAGATTTTGCCAAATATTTTTTCTGCATTCGTAGATAAGATCATATGATTTTCTTCTTTAGCCTGTTAATGTGATGTGTTACATTAATTCATTTCTGAATGTTGGACCAATCATACCTACCTGGGATAAATCTCACTTGGTTGTTGGTATGTAGTTCTTTTTATATATGGTTGGATTAAATTTGCTAATATTTTCTTGCTGATCTTTGCATCTATGTTCATGAGAGATACTGGTCTGTAGTTTTCCTTTTCTTGTAATGTTTTGGTCTGGTTTGGCGTTAGGTTAATGCTGTTCTCATAGAATGAGTTAGGAAGTGTTCCTTCTGTTTCTGTCTTCTGGAAGACATTGTAGAGAATTAGTACAATTCCTTCCTTAAATGTTTAGTAGAATTCACCAGTGAACCCATCTTGACCTGGTAATTTCTGTTTTGGAAGATTATTAATCATTAATTCAGTTTCTTTTATAGATACAAGTCCACTTGGATCTACCACTTTTAACTTGGTTTAGATTTCCATTCTAAACAATTTTTAGAAGCTCTGCCTTTGTTGGTGCTATTTGTTCGGCAAGCAAAACTTCTCCATCTTTCACACTGGGAGTCACTAATAGCCAGGTTTTGATTCCCAGGTTCAGCCTTCATGACCTATCAGTTAAGCAGAGAGTACCTGTCTGGAAGAGAGCTGCCCTGCTAATTTCAGCAGAGAAATATTTGTCTGTGGGTTTTGTGCTGAAGTAAAAAAAAAAAAAAAAAAAAGCAAGCGCTTTGGGATCAAATTGGCTTGGGCTTCAAACTTGGCTTTTCCACATAAACAGTGTGATCTTAATCTCCCTGTAATCTTAGTAATCTACATTTTCCTCCTTTACAAAGGAGGAAACAGTATTGATCTCATAGGATTCTCTGAGTACTATATGGGACAGTGTCAACTGGCCTTTATTCCCTCCTATTCCTTGTTATTTCCTATTGCCTTAAAAAATAGAATAATGATTGGTCTCCATTACATAACAAACCAGATATTAGTTTGTTTATCATTAATCAATTTGTGTTGGATACCTTCTTCATTAGGCCTTGTAGTTTCATAATGACTTTTTACACAAAAAGATTAGAAAGTCTAGGGATCCAAGGAAAGTCTCAAGCCTTGAATTTTAAAGCCAGACTTTCAAAACACTAATTTTTTTTGTTTTCTCAAACAATCGTGGGGACAGTCTGTCTAATTGTGAGCAATAATGACTGACTGGCATAATACTGGAAGTCAGGTTTCACTTTGCTTCTTAGATAGTGACTGGAAAGACAATCCAAGTCAAACTACCTTTCAAAGAAGCCAAATCTTTTGTTCTAGAAACACTTAAAAACACATTTAAACAGAACAGAAAATAATAGTTTTAGAACAGTAAATGGTGATGTCATCATTATCAGTAATAGGATGGTTTCTGTAAAAAGGCAGGTGTTGAGGTTGCTATGGGGAAGATCTGGGGAGGTCACTAATTATCTCACAAGCACTGTGTGTATGTTAGAGGTTGTTGCTGGTGCAAGAACTGGAGATGCAACTCCTGAGAAATGTAAGCTGCCTCCCTTGACTAGTTAAAAAGAAATAAGGTTTGCCCTTTTAGGAAATAAAGGGGCACTTCACTAAGCCACTTATTTCCTTTCAGCCTTCCATGACGTGTCAAATGTTAAAGAAAGAATGATTTTTGTTATTTTGTATCAAAATGCAAACAAGTTTTGACTAGCATAGGGCCCAGGGACATATATAACATATAATGTAAGAACCAATGACACCTCACCCCACTCCTCAGTTGAGACATTAACTGTGTGATTTTTTAAAGCCTGAAGACAAATGACCTGGGCCAGGCAGCTGATAGAATGTTTGAGGTCATTTTAAGGAGTTAAATGTACAAAGAGAATTCCAAACAGTAAAGCTTGCAAGTATAGAGAATCTAATATTTTCCCTGTACGACTAAGAACAAATAAGGATGCCCTATTACCACCAGTATCTCAACATAGTACTGGTTAATGTTATAGTGAAAGAAAAGGAAATAGTTCTAAAGATTGGAAAGAAAAAGATAAAACTGTCATTATTTACAGACAATATTATCATTTATCTAGTAAAGCCAATAGAATCAACAAACTTCTAGTTGAAAACCATTAGAAGTAATAAGAGAGTTCAGCAAGATATCTGGATAGAAGATCAATCTAGAAAAATCAATAGTATTTTTCCATTCCAGTAGTGACTGACTCAAAGTAAAGTTTAAAATGACATTATTTAAAATAACAATAAATATTATTAATATAAAGAATCTAAGGATTAACTAAATCAAGAATGCACATGATTTCTGTGGAGAAAAATTTAAAACTTTAATAAAGGGCATAAAAATAATTATTTCAATAAATGAAAACATTCCATGCTCCAGATGAGCCCCAGATGAGCTGTCCTGATATTATAAAAGTGTCTATTTTTCCTACATTGATCTAAAATTCAATGAAACCCAATAAAAATACTAGTTGGAGTCTTAAAAAGAAATTCATTAAACTTAATCTAAAATTTATACTGAAGAATAAATGTGTATAAAAAGACAAATCAACCTTTAAAAAAAAGAGCAAAGAGTGGGGACTTAAGGAACTTTCTCCACCAGATATTAAGATATACTGTTAGGTGAAACCATATAAAATTGCCATTTTTTTAGGTAAAAAAATGTTTGAATATTAGCAATGTCATATGATTTACAGTCAAAAAGATCATTATAATTTTTAATAACTGTATCATTGGTGAGGAAAAAACAAATAAATAGAGCATTGGAATAGAATGGAGAGTGCGAAAACAGATTTCTGTGTATATAGAACAAAATGTTTAATAAAGAGGGCATTATAAATCAATGAAGAAAGGACAGCCTGACTAATAGATAGTGTAGGGAAAGTTATATGGAGAAAATGTACGGAATAAAATGTCTCTTACTATGTATAAAAAAATAAAACCAAATCTCTTTCTAACAACACTACATACAAAGGTGGATGCAAGATGGATTGAAAACTTAAACATGAAAGGTAAAATTATTGACTCATAGAATAAAATATAGGAGAAAAATCTTGGTGAATTAAGGGCAGGGAAAACCTAATTAAAATAAAATAATATAATCTGTAAGTAAAAAACATTTAATTTGATTATATCAAAATTAAGAACTTCTGTTTAACGAAGGACACCCTGGACAAATTTAATAAACACATGACAAAGTAGAAGAATAATGCTCAATGTCTAAAATAAAGTGATTAATATCTAGAATATCAGAGCTAAACCTGTCATTCAAAAGAAAAGCTATAGCAACTCAAAATTAAAAATGGGCAAAAGATATAATATAGAAGACTCACAAAGCTAGTAATCATAGAAAGAAATGCTTAAAATAATTAGCAATCAAAGAAATACAAATTAAGTCCATAAATATAAGACTGCATAAAATAGAAAGGTGTATAACAGTAAGTTTTGGCAAAAGATTATGGAGATAGTGAACTCTCATGAATTATTGGTAGGACTATAATCTTATGTAGCCATTTCAGAGGGCAATCTTGTTGTACTTAGTTAAATTAAGAATACACATATACTGATATACTAAGATTCAGCAATTCCATTCCAGGGCTTATATCCCCAAATCATTTTTATGTAGATTCACAGGAGAACAAGAGCCAAGGTGCTAATACAGTTTTATTTATGGTAGTGAGAAGCTGTATGCAGCTTGAGTGTTCAGGCAAAATGACGTGAATGTGCTTTGGTAGAATATAATGTGGAAGTTGTAAAAAACATGCAGCGTTCTGAGAAACATGGTGGTTAGTGAAAAAAGTAAGAAATGAAATTTTGGATAGATACTTTTTACATGCATTTCAAAATACATTCATACGAGTGACATCATACAAAATGGTGGAGTAAGAAGCTCTAGAAGTTGCTCTCTCCAATAAAACAATCAATCATTGAACTGAAAAAGTTATTTGGAATCAGTTATTTCAGAACTCTGGAACCTGACTGGACACTTATAACATCTAGGAGAGTGCTGGATAAAGTCACAGGCTGCTACGGTAAGGTAAGACAGTGGCATGCATGAACCAGCCACCATGCCCCATTTCTTATTCCCACCATGGCTGTGGGATAGCTGCCTGTGTTTTTGCAGCAGCTGGCTGGTGTCAGAGTGAGCAGTGGTGTGTCTTGTGGTGGGATGCTTGCCTTGGTTTCAGCCCTCTCAGCTGCATCAGCTCTCTCCAGTGATATCTATCAGATGATTTAAAGGCCAAGGTCCTTTGTGTTTTTTGTTTTTGTTTTTGTTTCTGTTTTTGTTCTTTTTTCCCTTTTGGAGCCAGACCTTTAAGAAAATCTTTGGTCACTATCAGACAGCAGAGATAATAGAGCATAAATTTTAGTTACCACAAACAGCAAGGAATATGCTTTGTGAAAAAGGTTAGAAAAGACACAGACTGTTCTAGCCTTCAATAAGCAGAAATAAATTCTTAAGGTGTCAGAGAATCAAATTTCCAGAGTTACCACATTATAATACTCAGAAAGTCCAGTTATTAACCAAAGAATTATAAGCAACATAAAGAAAGAGAAAAGGGTAGCCCATTCACAGGAAAAAAAGAATTTGACAGAAACCATCCCTGAGAAAGCCCAGATATTGGAATTACTAATCAAATATGATTAATCAACTGTCTAAAATGAGGCTTGGTGAACTAAAAGAAACCATGAACAAAGAACTAAAGGAAATTAGAAAAATAATGTATGAATAGAATAAAGATATTAATAGATAGAAATTATTTAAAAAAAATAAATTCTGTAGCTGAAAGTACAAAATCTGAAATGAAAAATTCACTAGAGGGGTTCAACAGCAGATTTGAATACATAGAAGAAAATCTCAGCAAAGTCGAAGATAAGGCAATTGAAATTATCAAGAATGAGGAGCAAAAAGAAATAAGAATAATGGATTGTTTGAGCTCAGGAGTTCGAGACCAGCCTGAGCAAGAGCAAGACCCTGTCTCTACCAAAAACATAGAAATAAATTAGCTGGACAACTAAAAATATTTATAGAAAAAATTAGCTAGGCGTTGTGGCGCATGCCTGTAGTCCCAGCTACTCAGGAGGCTGAGGCAGGAGGATCGCTTGAGCCCAGGAGTTTGAGGTTGCTGTGAGCTAGGCTGATGCCATGGCACTCTAGCCCAGGCAACAGAGTGAGACTCTGTCTCAAAAAAAAAAAAGAAAGAAAGAAAGAGAAAAAGAAAGCAGAGCCTGAGGGACCTGTTGCATGCCATCAAGCATACCAATGTCAGCATCATAGAGGTACAAGAAGGAGAGCAGAGAGAGAGGGAAAAAAAAAAAAAAAAAAAAAAAAAAAACAGAAAAAACCTTAAGACATAATGAGTGAAAACTCCCAAATCTGAAAGGCATGAATATATATATACCCAAAAAGCTCAACAAACTTCAAACAGGAAGCTCAAAGAGATCTGTACTAAGACACATTATAGTCAAATTGTTGAAACCTGAAGACAGACAGCAGCTTGAAAACAGCAAGAAAGAAGTGATTTGTCATGTACAATGAATCCTCAATAAGATAAATAGCTTATTTCTCATCAGAAACAATGGCAGGCAGAAGGCAATGGTATAACACATTTAAAGTCTTAAATGAACAAAATTGTAAATGAAGAGTTCTATATCTGGCAAAACTACACTTTAAGAATGAAGGAGAAATTTAAAAAATTTCAGAAAAACAAACCTGACAGAGTGTATTAACAGTAATCTTTCCTTTAAGAAATACTAAAGGAAGTTTTTTAGGCTGATATGGAAGGATACTGATAGAACTTGAAGCCATAAGAAAAAAATAAAGAACATTGGTAAAGAAAATTATATAGGTAAATGTAACAGCCAGTATTATTATAGTTTGGGTTTGTAATTTCTCTTTTCTTCTTACATGATTTAAATTTCAAGTTCATTAAAAAATTATAAATCTATGTTAAAGGGCAAACAATGCATAAAGTGTAACTGCAGCAATAACAGTATATCAAGGGGAGGGACAGAGGTACACAGGAGCAGAGTGTGTATCATTGAAGCTGACTTGATATTATTCCACCCAGGTTTTTATCAGTTTAAAATGTTAATTTTAGTCCCCAAGGTAAAAACTAGGAAAATGACTAAAAAGTACATAGAAAAGTAAAGAAGAAGGGAATCAAAATGGTACACTCTAAAAAAATCAACAAAATATAAAAAAGGCAGTAATGTAAGAAATGAGGAATAAATAAAACATGTAAGATGTACAGAATAAATAGCCAAATGGCAGACATAAATCCTTCCTTATCAGTAATTACTTCAAATGCAAAAGGCAGAAATGGGAAGATTGGATTTTAAAAAAATGATCCAAGTATTCTATATGATGTCTACCAGAGACTCACTTTAACTCTAAAGACAAAAGAAGTTGAAATAAAAGGATGAGATAAGATATTTCATGCAAATAATAACCAAAAGAGAGCTGGGGTTGTTACATTACTGTTAGATGAATTAGACTTTAGTTTGAAAAAGGTTACAAGAGGCAAAGAGGGACATAATATATTAATAAAGTGTTCAAACCATCATGAACCTATAGCATTATAAACATATAGTCATCTAACAGCAGAGCCTGAGAATATACAGAACAAAAATTGACAGAATTGAAGGAGAAAATAGATAGTTCTACAATAACAGTTGGAGATTGCAGTACTCCACTTTCAATAATGGATAGAACAGCCAGACAGAAAATCAATAAGAAAATAAAGGACTTGAACAACACTATAAACCAATTTTATCCAAACACATATACATGAAAACTGACAAATTAACAAGTATGTGGAAGTTAAACAACACATCTTCACCAACAAATGGGTCAAAGAGGAATTTACAAAAAAAATTAGAAAATACTTTGAGATCAATAAAATGACAACAATATACCAAAAGCTACAGGATGCAGTGAAAGAGGAGCTAAGCGGGACATTTATGGCTGTCAACAGTTACATTTAAAAAGGAGAAAGATCTCAAATCAATAACCTAACTGAAAACCTTAAAGAACAAGGAAAAGCAGATGAAAGTAAACCCAAAGTAAGGAGCGAGAATAAATAATAAGGATCAGAGTGGAAATTAATAAAATTGGGAATAGATAAATGATAGACTCAAAAGTTGGTTCTTTGAGAACATCAACAAAATCGACAAACCTTTACCTACACTAACTAAGGAAAAGAGAGAAGACTAAAATTACTAAAATCAGAAAATATAGTAGGAACATTACTACCAATTTTATATAAATAAAAAAGGATGATAAAAAATACTATGAAAAATTGTTTGCCAACACATTGAATAACCTGGATGAAATGGACAAATTTCTAGACACACAAAATATAAAATTGACTAAAGAAGAAATAGAAAATCTGAATAGATTTATAACAAGTAATGAGATTGAATTAGTAATCAAAAACCTCTCAACAAAAAAAAGTCCAGGACCAGATGGCTTTAGTGGTGAATTCTACCAAATGTTTAAAGAAGAGTTCCTAAGATCAGGAACAAGACAAGGAGGCTCATTGTCTTCACTTCTATTCAACATAGTACTTAAAGTTCTGTCCAGAGCAAGTAGATAAGAAAAAGAAATAAAAAGCATCCAAATTGGACAGGAAAAATTATCTCTGTTCATAGATGACATGATCTTGTATGTAGGAAACCCTAAAGAATTCACACGCGCGCACACACACACACACACACACACATATGCACACAGAAATAAACTAGGCCAGATGCTGTGGCTCGTGCCTGTAATCCTAGCACTCTGGGAGGCCAAATTGGGAGGATTACTTGAGGTCAGGAGTTCAAGACCAGCCTGAGAAAGAGTGAGACCCTGTCTCTACAAAAAAATAGAAAAAAATTAGGTAGGCATGGTGATGTGTGCCTGTAGTCACAGCTACTTGAGAGGCTGAGACAGGAGGATTGCTGGGGCCCAGGAGTTCGAGGTTGCACTGAGCTATGATGACACCACTGCATTCCAGCTAGAGCCACAGCACAAGATCCTGTCTCAAAAAAAGAAAAAAAAAAAACTGTTAGAGCTAATAAATTCAGCAATTTTTTTTTATTTTAGGGTATTATTTATTTGTGGGATACAAAATCAACACACAAAAATCAGTATATTTCTATACACTAGCAATGATCATTCTGAAAAGGAAATTAAGGGAAAAAGTTTCACTGATGATAACATTGATTTAAGAATCAATTTAACCAAAAAAGATAAAGACTTGTACACTGAAAACTACAAAACACTACTGAAAGAAATTAAGGAAGACATAAATAAATAGACAACCTGTGTTCATAGATTGGAATAATGAATATTGTTAAAATTACAAAAATAATTAAAGTTATCTATAGATTCAATGTAATTCCTATCAAAATTCCAATGATTTTTTTTTTTTTTTGCAGAAACAGAAAAAATCATTCTAAAATTCATAAGGAACTTCAAAGGACCTCAAATAGACAGAACTACCTTGGAAATGAAGAACAAAATTGTAGAACTCACATTTCCCAATTTCAAAACTTACTACAAAACTACAATAAAAACAATATGGTACTCATGTAAGGATAGACATAAAGACCAATGGAATAGAATAAAAAACTTAGATCTCACATACGTGGTCAATTGATTTTCAGCAAAACTGCCAAGACCACTCAAGGGGAAAGGACAGTCTTTCCAGCAAATGGTGCTGGGAAAATATGCAAATGAAGTTGGACTCTGACTTTATATCATATACAAAAATGAACTCAAAATGATTAGAAATCTAAGATTCAGAGCTAAAACTACAAAATTCCTAGAAATAACTTAGGGTATTACTCAGCCATACAAAAAAAATGGTGAACTAATACCTTCTGTAACAACCTGGATGGAACTGGAGACCATCCTTTCATTATTTCAAGAATGAAAAAACAAACACCACATGCAGTCACTAGTAAACTGGTATTAATAGATCAACACTCATGCATTCATATAGTAGTCAAATTCAATGGAAATCAAGCAGGTGGGAGGGGGGAGGAGGGAATGGGTAAATTCATACCTAACAGGTACAACGCACACTATCTGTGTGATGAATGCACTTGTAACTTTGACTCAAACTGTACAAAAGTAATTTATGTAACCAAAACATTTGTACCCCCATAATATCCTGAAATTTTAAAAAAATTAAAAAATTAAAAGAAAAGAAGATAACTTAGGGGAAAATCATGACCTTGGATTTGACAACTACTTGTTAAATATGACACCAAAAGCAAAAGCAATAAAAGAAAAATACAGATAAATTGGACGTCAGCAAAATTAAAAACCTTTGTCCTCCCAAGGACACATTACCAAGAAAATGAAAGGTCAAACCCACAGAATGGGAGAAAATATTTGCAAATCATATATCTAATAAGGGATTAATATCTAGAATATATATGAACTCATACAACTTAACAAATAAAAAAATACACAACCCAGTTTAAAAATAGACAAAGGATTTGAATAGACATTTCTTCAAAGAAGATATACAAGTGGCCAAGTGCACAAAACAGTAATGTTCATTTTGAACACAAACAAACCAAAAGGTACACGTTAAAATGGTCATCTGTGAAGTGAGGCTAAGGTACATGGAGAAAAGGAGTAAGTGTAAAAGAAAATCAATGACTGGATCACAAGAGAGAAACTTCACAAGGACCAATGATCAATAATGGACCATGAAATAAAGACTCTTAAACTGATCTGTGCGACCGAGGTCTGAAAGAAAACCAAAACAGCAAAAACATCTGAGTGTGTCAAAGTACAAACTGCCGTTTTGAATGTAAGCAATACATGTCCTTTCAGATCACAATATTCTCTTATTATGTTGTCTCAGATCAGGATACTTAATTCCAAGCAGAGTTCTTGAGAAATGGATGAAAATCTATTCTAAAGCTATGAAACACACTTTACTGAATGACAGCTGTGTGATACTATCTTTATATTGATGACTTAGTACTCTTATTAATTCCTATAGTACTTTTTATTGGTAATATTTGTAATGGATTAAAGATGGCCAAAAATTCTTTGATGTCCCTCATACCAAGAGATGAATTTCCCTTCCTTTTGAATATGGGCTGGCTTGTTACAGCTTTGTCCCATAGAAACATTGAAAGTGACACTGTATGACTTCCAAAGTCAGGCTGAAGAAGCATTGCAAGCTTCTACCTTGGCTCCTTAGAATGCCTCTCTCTGGGACCCCTGAACTGTAAGAAGTCACCTGCTCTGGCACAGCCATGCTGGAGAGACCAAAAGGAGGTGTTCCAGGTGATAGCCCCAGCTGAGCCAGCCTTCAGCTCTGTCAGCCGTGCCCACCAAGACAATTGAGTACTACATGAAAGAATTGCTCAGCCAAGCCCAGTCTGAATGCCTGACCCACAATACGGTGAGATACAATCATACACATTGTTGTTTTAAACCTTTAGGTATGGGGGTAGTTTGTTACAGAGCAATAGATAACCATGGCAACAGTTATTTAGTGAAATTGGTTATACAATAATATTTACTGTATAATACAATTGTTTATACCATTTTTACTGTTTTCACTGTAATTTATAATGCAACATTAAATATATTGTGTGTCTATCTAGAAAAAAACACCTATAACTTAAACTTCATTTATGTATTCAACATTTTTTACCATCTTCTCTACGCTAGATACATGCACATGGTTAAAAAAAACACAAATGCTATGAAAAGGTGGTATATCTTTTCGCCATGTATGGGAAAGGTAAATACATCTCCCATTCTTATCTCTCAATATTACTGTCCCTTCCCTTTAGACAATTTCTGTTAGAGTTTGTTATTAATTCTCCCATATATATATATATATATATATGTGCATATGTTACATTTATACTTACATTTATCCATCTTTACTTACACAGAAATACAGATATGATCTTGTGCATCAGTTAACAAAATATCTTGGAGACAGATCGGTACCATCATATGAAGAGCCTCCTTGTTCTTTTTCATGGCGTCATGTAGGCGATGTCTGGATGTAACCACATTTGTGTAACCAATTCTAACTGGATTGTTTCCAGTCATTTGACATTACAAACAAAGCTGCAATGAACAGCTTTGTATATTAGTCCAAGAAGTCCAATTTATGGGCTTGAGGATATGCACAGTATAAATTTTGATATAAAATAAATAAATAAATAAGTTTTTGTATATTGACCAATTGCTTCTCAGAGAGTTTTCTTGTATTAATACTCCACCAAAAATGTAGGAAAGTACTGGTGTAAGTAGCACTGTGTATTATCATGTGTTACATTTTCTACAAATCTGATTGGTTAAAAATGTTGAATTGCTTTCTAATTTGCATTTGTTTCATTATGGGTGGAGCACAACATCTTTTCATGTGTGATATTGTGTGTATGTGTGTGAATATTTGTTTCTGTGAACTCCCTGTTCAACTCTTTTATCTATTCTCTATGGGGTAATTGCTCATATTTAATGATTTATAAGAACACTTATAGATTTTAATTAGCTCTTTGTCATATTAGATATACATTTTTCTAGTTTTGTATCTGCCTTTTAACATTACCTACATACTTATTTTTGCCTTGCACAAATTATAATTGTTATTTACTCAAATTTGTCAACATCAATTTTTTCTTTTCAGTTTCTAGCCTTCTCTACTTCTTGATTTATTTTTTAAATTCCATTTCCTTCTATGATCTTGATAGATTCAAATTTTATGTTTAAATAGATTTTAAACAATATATAATTTACATACAGTGAAATGTACAAATATTAAGTATGTAGTTCAAATCGTCTTAACTAATGCATATCTCTGTGCAACCCATGCCACTGTCAGAGTTGAGAAAATTTCCATTTACTCCAGAAAGTTCCCTTCTGCTCCCCTCAGTTCCATCTTAACCCTGCATTTCAAGCAATAATTTTCAGATTTCTTTCATCTCAGATTAGTTTTGCCTGTTCTTAAACGTCTTGTGAAGGGAATCATGCAGAACATACTCTTTTGTTTTTGTTTTTGTTTTTTTATTTTTTGCTCAACAAAATGTTTTGTAGGTTCATAAATTTTGTGAACATTAGTATAATAATTCACTTCCTTTTTATTTATGAGTAGTATTCCATTGTTTAAATATACCACAGTTTCCTTATCTGGTCTCTTATTGGTGAACCTTTTAGTTTTTCCCAGTTCTGGCTAAAAATGGAAAGCTGTGTGAACATTCCTGCACAAACTTTTTGTAGACATATTTACATTTCTATTGGGTAAATACCTAGAAGAATAATCTCTAAGTGATAGGGTAAGTTTTGTTTGTGTTTGTTTGTTTGTTTGTTTGTTTTTTGAGACAGAGTCTCACTCTTTTGCCCGGGCTAGAGTGCCATGGCATCTGCCTAGCTCACAGCAACCTCAGACTCCTGGGCTCAAGCAATCCTCCTGCCTCAGCCTCCCAAGTAGCTGGGACTACAGGCATGCGCCACCATGCCCTGGCTAATTTTTTCTATATATATTTTTAGTTGGCCAGATAATTTCTTTCTATTTTTAGTAGAGACGGGGTCTCGCTCTTGCTCAGGCTGGTCTCGAACTCCCGAGCTCCAGTGATCCGCCCGCCTCAGCCTCCCAGAGTCCTAGGATTACAGGCGTGAGCCACCGTGCCCGGCCCTTGACATACATCTTTTTAAAGTGTCTGTTCAAAACTTTGCACATTTTTATTGGATTGTTTGTCAGATGTATACATTGTGGATATTTTCTCCCAATCTGTGGTTTCACATCTCTCTCTCTCTTTTTTTAATCAATTTCAAAGTCCTTCTGAAGAACATATGTTTTAAAATATAATGAGTTCAATTTATCAGTAATTTCAACTGTGTGTGTGGGGGTACTCTCTAACGTACACACGCACACACACATAGTCACACTTCTGATGGACGCTACTCTGAGGAGCTCAAAGAAATTTTCTATTCTTATTCCCACTGTAGTTACAGCTGTTGTAGCTGGCAACTTGTCAGTAATCAAAAGATTAATATCAGCCACATTAAAAACACAAACACACAAATATTTGTCCTAACGAAACAATGTATTTTGGAACATGTAGCCCTTCTCATTCTGAGTTCCCACTAACCTGCAAGTGTTTCCAGATTTGAGATTATACACACATTTCCAAAAGGGGAGCTTTTTCTTCAGTTCTTCATAAAAAGTCACCAACTTCTTGTTGGAAAGGCTGAGCACAGAGACACTTGGAGCTAATATACAAGTACCATTGCCAACTGAATATCAACCAGGGAGAAGAAAAATCTCAAAAATATTATGTCATTATGAATAAGTGGAACATGGTGCCCTGGGTTAGATCCTGGATCAGAAAAAAAAAACATTAGTTAACAAACTGGTGAAATCCAAACAAAGTCTATAATTTAGTTAATAGTATTGCATCAATGTATATGTCTTAGTTTTGATACACAAACCACAGTTGTGCAAGATATTAACATTATGGGAAGCTGGGTGAAGGGTATATGGCAACACTCTGTACTCTTTTCGCAACATTACTGTAAGTCTAAATTTATTTCAAAATAAAACACTAAAAAGTAAGGAAAAAATATTATGTCAATGAAAGTACTGGCTTAAATTTATCAAATGTATATTCAGCTATCCAAGGACATACTTTTACAGAAAGGATATGCTACCTTATAATCTCTATCATTTTGAGGGGCTGGAAAAAAATGGGATATTAAGGCAGCCAAGTGGCTATTCATGCATGGAGGCTGGCTACGGGCAGCATCTACCTTCACCAGGTCTCTGGAGCTTCTGTTTTCCCTGTCCTCCCTTGGAGAGCCCTACCTCCTGGTACACGCCTCAGAAACACCATCTCAGCGCTTCCTCTGCCAGGATGACTTGACCCATCTCAGGCATATTGATTGAAACTCAGTGGAAACTTTTGAGTCATTTTTTTAAAAGAAAGAAAAACACCCAGGCACAACTGAAAAAAGAAAAAACACAAAAATCTTACATTCCATTCAGTCATCTGGGTTTGTGCCAGATTGGAAGGAACAACTTGCAAATTCTTCTTCAGAAGCTGTCAGAATACTTGCCTTAAATTTGCTCTGACTCAGCTCTCTGCAGGAAAGACATGTTGCTATACCTGATTCATCAATAAACTGTTCCTTGTCCAAGAGATTTCACAGAGTCACCTCTGATTCCACTTGAATTAGTTAAAGAAATGGTGCTTGTGGTCAGAGTGGGCCACCACACAACTCCCACAACTCAGTATATCTTGAACCGCTTAGAGAATGGCAACTGGATTTGTCTTCTGCGCTGCTGGATGTAAATTAATACCAAAAGCTTTGAACAAAAACAGAGGTTTAGAGGAAAAGATGCAATTTGGAAAATGTCAAATTGCCAGATGCTTCTGTTTTCATGATGAATTAACACCAATTTTTTAAAAAAGATGGTATCAGCATAACTCAAAACACGTGCTATAAGAAGTGAAAATATAAAGGTATCCTCAAATTCTTTAAAGAGTTAGTTTTCTACAAATTGTTCTTCTGTATCCCATAGCATCATCTTAGGTTTGGCTTACATTAATGGCTATCTTACATACCTATTGCTGAAAGACTAGGTAGTAACCTACTTGAAAGTATGTTCGTATCAATACACTTAACTGTGTTTATCACATACATTCAATATAAAGTTCAACAGAAAGCTAGTATCTGTCAAAAAGTCTAGGCTGCTTCTTGCATTTGAATTTGAATCTAATAGTTCACATTTTCATTTATGTGGTATGTGAAAAGAGAAGTTGATGCCAGGGTCTATGGTTTTCCTGACAGTCAGAGAAGCTTACATAAATTATACATTGATTAATACAAGGCTGTTTCTTGGTTGAAGGTCATGCAAATAACAACTTTGTACTTAATATTGAGCCAACAAATAAAAAGAATTTTCTACTCCTATTGAAGAGCTGAGGTAATGATCGGGACTTGTATAAATATAACTAAGATCTTTTCCCCCTTTTATCTATTTTCTTAAGAGTGTTCTTTGTTCTATGAGCTCTTATCTGAGCTCTGGACTGTGAATATTCTTATTTCACAGGAAGAGTACTTTAAAATTCAAAATACTTGACAGTCAACTCTTATTCTTTCTTCCTAAAGTGTGTTATATACTACTGTGACTTATAATCTATTTTAATTTTATTCAAGGATGAATCAAGTTTTTTTGTTTGTTTCTTAGGTTAATAATTTCTATTTCTAATTACTGAAGAGATGCAAATATAAATATCAACAATCAGTGAGAATTTGGGGCAGGTGGCAGGAGTTCTGTAATGGCAGAGTAAGAACTGATATAAATTTGCTTTTCTATAAAAGTAACAGAAACAATGATAAGAAACACCAAAATCAGCTTACTCAGGGCTCTGAAAATTAACAAAAGGCATGCAATTGTTTAAGAAGCATTTCTTCTGGGCCGGGCGCGGTGGCTCACGCCTGTAATCCTAGCTCTCTGGGAGGCCGAGGTGGGCGGATCGTTTGAGCTCAGGAGTTCGAGACCAGCCTGAGCAAGAGCGAGACCCCATCTCTACTAAAAATAGAAAGAAATTATATGGACAGCTAAAAATATATATATAGAAAAAATTAGCCGGGCATGGTGGTGCATGCCTGTAGTCCCAACTACTCGGGAGGCTGAGACAGGAGGATCCCTTGAGCTCAGGAGTTTGAGGTTGCTGTGAGCTAGGCTGACGCCATGGCACTCACTCTAGCCTGGGCAACAAAGTGAGACTCTGTCTCAAAAAAAAAAAAAAAAAAAAAAAGAAGCATTTCTTCAATAAAAACTGCTGTGACCTTTCAATTTGTCCATAGGAGCCTTGAATACTAGCAACCTTACAGGCCCCAGAAAACTCTTGTCTCCAGATTAGCGCACTATTTGAGGTGACTTAGAGCTCATTTTGTCAGAAAAGTCCTATTTGCAGTCACTGTTTGAACTGACTTGGAACTCACTTTGCCAAAAATCTCTACCCCCTCTAAGATATTTATTGGAAACAAACCTTTGAAAATTGTTTCATAGCACAGCTACCTTCAGCTGTGATAACAATCTAGCCAAATAAGAGCTTGGCCAAAAACTTAAAAGGAAGATCTGGGGAATGAGATATCCACAGGGGACTCTGGAAAGCTCTGACATATTCCTGGAGACTCAGAAAGCCACACACATGTGCAGAGCTGTGTGCATTCGCTGGAAACATCTGAGAGGGCCCCAGTCTCCCGTCTCTGGCTGACCGCTAGGCCCCGTACAAGCAGGAAGTGAAGGCTAAGGCAGAGCTGTAAACTACATGAGCATTGAAGGCTTGCCCCAACACGTACACAGAGGCCCTCAGCAAAGGGTAAAAGGCTTATTGGTTCAAGGAATTTAAGAAAATCTCTGACCACTGAGGTAAATAAGCAAGTGCTCAGACATTTCACACTACAGGGAATACAGCCTTTACAGAATTAAAGAATCTCTAAACAAACTGCAGTAACAACAAAAAACCCCAGGACGAGGGGTATAATCTGATATCCAAAGTCATCATGTTATATTAACTGAAATGCTCAATTTGCTACAATAAAAATATAAGATATTATAGGATGGATATAATAAAAAAGATAATAACAAAGGTCAGCAAGGATGTGGAGAAATTGGAGCCCTCATACTTTGCTGGTGGAAGTGTAAAATGGTGCAGCCACTTTTGGAACTTCCTCAACACGCTAAATGTAGAGTTACCATATCCAGTAATTCCACTCTAAGGTACCTGCAGGAAATGGAATAATGGACCCTCAAATACCCACCTGTGTTCCCTGAAACCTGTGAACATGTTACCTCACATGGCAAAAGAAACTTTGCACCTGTGAAGTTAAAAGTGTCTTGAGATGAAGAGATGAACTTAGATTATCTGTGTGGGCCGAATGTATTCACATGGGTTCTTATAAAAGGGAGGCAGGAGGATCAGAGTCACAGGAGGCCATGTGGCAATGGAAGCAGGCAGAGAGAGTCAGACATGTGACGACAGAAACAGAGACCAGAGAGGGAAGATATGGTGATGGGACACAGGTGGGAATGATGCCATTGCTGGCAGGAGCCAAGGAATGTGGGCACCTCTAGAAGTTGGAAAAGGCTCTCTGGGAGCCCCCAGAAAGATAGTAGCATGGTCAATACCTTGAGTTTAGACCAGTGACAGTGATTTTGAACTCCAGACCTCCAGAACTATAAGATAATAAATTTGTATTAAGCCACTAAATTTGTGTTGATTTGTTACAGCAGCAAGAGGAAACTAATACAATAACCGAGAGAAATGAAAACATATGTACAAACAAAAACTTGTATACAAATGTTCTTATATCATTATTCGCAATAACCAAAAGGTGAAAACAACCCAAATGCCCATCAACTGATGAAGAGATAAACAAAAGGTGGTATGCCCAAAGAATGGAATGTTATTTGCAATAAAAAGAGTGAAGTACTGATACATGCTGCAACATGGGTAAACTGAAAACACTATGCTAAGTGAAAGAAATCAGTCACTTACCTGAAATGTACAGATTATACAAATCTATAGAAACAGAAGTCAATTCGTAGAGGGATGAGGAATGACTGCTAACAGGTGCGGGCATTTATTTGAGGATGATTAAATTATTCTAAATAAAAAGACAGTGAAATTAAATGGATGAATTTTATTATGTGAATTATATCTTAATAAAGTGTGACAAAACTTAATAATCTGTGACAAAACACAAATGCTTACCTAACTCTTTTTGACAGCAAAGTAATTCAAACATACAGCAAAACATAATGTATTGATTTTTACTTCTCAGTTGGCTTTTTAGTTTTACACTAAGCATAACTAACCCCAGAATGAATGCCAAGTTAGTTGATTTAGTTATTCATTCAACAAATGAATGTCTACTTTGGGTCATACCCTGGCTGGTTTATGAACCAGGAGTACTAGTGGAAGTACCAGTACCATGGGCTTACCAACTGTCTTTTATCTTATTCATACAAGGAGAGTGAGTCAGCTGTCTTACTCCCAACCAATCACATGTCTTAAATATCCCAAAATCCATCACTTCTATCATTCCTTATGTAATAAAGCAACTCTACAGTTTAGCTCAGCTTTGCTTACTTTATGAGATTATTGGCCAGCTCTAATTTGTTGATTCAGATTAGGTTTAACTTGTTTATACAGAAATACCTCCCTGCTCATGCTGGAGTATTTGAAATATAGTATAACAATACTAACCAAATGTTTGCATAAATAAATATATAATTAAAATAATGCTATGAGTGTGTTCAAGGAGTTGAGAGTAATTATCATCTTGTCTCTTGGGTCAAAGAAATTCTTTCCAGTGAAACAGGCAGAATAGTATTTCAGGAGGATGGCCCAGAGATGGAAAAACGTTTGCTCATTTGAGGGCGAAGGCTGGTGTGGCTGGAGTTTGAGAGCAAGGGAGCAGTGCCAGGGCATGAAAGGCCGTCACAGTACAGACTGTTAGTGACTCCCCAACATGTGTTTCCAAAGTCTTCATTATGAATATCCCTTTTCATCTGGTTATTGTCCACCAGGATAAAAGACTTTCTATCCCACCTGTCTCGAAGCTAGATGTGGTTGTGTGACAAAGTTGTGGACAACTTGAGGCAAGCTGAATGGTCTCTTAAGGGGGAGAATGCACTCTTCCATGTTACTTTTTTCTCCCAGTTAGCTGGGAGAGAGATGCAATGACTGGACGTAAGGCAGCTGTCTTGACCAGGAGTGGAAGCTGCATCTGCAAATGCCAGAAAAAGGCAGGGGAGTCCAGGTCCCGGATACCAGGCTATACACATCAGCCCTCGTCTGCCTAACTCTTATTTATTTTACGTGAGAGAGAAGAAATTTCTATCCTGTTAACCCACAGTTATTTAGGTTTTCTGTTCTTCGCAGTGAAACATAATTAATATACTTTTAAGAATATGTTAGTCTCTCCTACAAGTACTGGGAAGATCATAAAGGTTAGGACATAATTGCTTTCAGCTTTAAAAGATCTCTTTGGCTGTCATATGAGGAATTAATTGAAGTGGAAAATACCAGATATAGGGAGAACAAGTGGGAAACTATTATAATAATTTAGGTTAAAGATGTTGATGAATTTAGACTAAAACAGTGTCAGACGAAAAGAAAAGGAAAATGAATTTGAGATATATTTAGGACAGAGAATCAACAGGACTCGGTTTCCGATCATTGTGGGGAGTGAAGAAAAGGGGGTGTTAAGCATGGTTCCAGGCATTCTAAGACAAGCAACTGGTGGGCTGAGGTGCTATTTCCTGAAATGGGAAACACTGGAGGAAGAACAGTTTAAGGGAAAGATCAAGGGTTTAATTTTAGACTGAGAAGGTTTGAAGTGGCTGCAGCTATGGCAGGTTTGCAGTTGGGCATGGAGACATGGAGACGAGATATAGGCTTAGGTTGTGCTCACAAATTAGTCTTGCGGGATGCTCTCACGATGCAAACTTAAATTGGGGGGTATTTGGGCTGTTGCTATGCTTTATAAATTGCAGATCATGGTGATCCCTGAATGGTTTGTGAAATCACTGTTTTTTATTTCAGTAACTTAATTTTTAAGAGGGCTAGAATTTAAAAATCATGATGTACCACTAATAATAAAAGTATAATTTAAATGAAACTTTGTTCCCATTTATATATATATACATATATATATATATATAGAATATATATACACACACATATATATGTATATATATACATGAGCATTGGTGGATACATACACACATAAGCTTCTCAGACAGATATTTTTGTCTATTTTGGTGGTTGATGTATATCCACTGCATAGAATGGTATATGGTAGGCACTCACTAAACATTAATTAAATGAATAAATTTGTGGGCATTTATGTATGTCTATCAATACATTCACTGGGTGGTGATATAAAAATTATTTTAACTATATTAATTTTGACATAATTTCAGACTTGAAAGAAATTTTCAAGAAAAGCCAAAGAGTTCCCAGCTATCCTTTATCCTTCACCCAGATTCCCCAGAAGTTAACATTTCACTGCATATACACACAAACATACACATTTTCTGAACCATTCAAAAATTGCAGACATATATCACTTTACTCCAAAGTTAGTATTTATATCTAAAAACAGGAATTATTTTATAAAATCACAATGTATTTATCAAAACCAGGAAATTAACCTTGAAATAATATTATCCAATCTGCAGACCGTATTGGGATTTTTGGTAATTGTCCCAATAACACCTTTTATAGCATAAAAGAAGATCCAGGATCATGTGTTGCATTCATCTGTCGCGTCTCTTCAGTCTCTTTTAATCTGGAATAGTTCCTGAATCTTTCTTTTTATAAAATATGCTTTTCACTGTGGGTCAGGGTAAAAAGACTTTTTCTGACAGTTGCTGCACTAGTGAGCAGTTGGAGTCTGAACCATCACCTTGGTCTTCCTTCTGAGGGAGTCAGAGAACACTCTCTTTCTTGAAATGGTGGCAGGTGGCTTCTAGATCCCATCCGGACAGAGTGCCAGGGAGAGGGGACATGGGAACTTCTGCATTTGGGTTCTGAGAGGATAGGAGAGCCTGTTGCTGAGGGACTGAGGTCAATGACACCTGCGTGTTGGGGATCCGGAAAGAAAGTGCTGGCTGACCTGAGCAGGTGGATTTCAAGGAAAAGAGAACGGCCCTTCTAGAGCTTTAGGGGGTGAGTCTGAACACTCTGCCGCAGCCCTCTGCGTAGGGGCTGGAGCTTTGGGGAGCACAGAAAGCTGAGACCTGAGACAGGCAAACAAGAAGCATCCCAGCCGCACCTGGCCCTGAGGGAGGAAATAAGACTCTAGGAAACCTCCTCGGCTCTGCATTAACGGTGGCATCTGCCCACCTGGGGAGGGTGTGTTGTCAATAGCCGTGTGGCAGCAGGAAGTAAAGCAGTAGTGAGGATGATGGAATTCCAGCTTTTCCTAGTGAGAACCTGATCGCCCCACCGACCCCGTCTTGACGGCTTAGGCAGTATGCTTGGGGCTTCTTGAGTTACCAAGAGAGTGGATCCTCCAAGGGAAAATACTCTCATACCTGCTAAGGGGGAAGGTAGGGCCTCACCAGCTCTAATTCAAGTTGTAAAATCTAAACCTGGGTTTGTATTTGCATGGTGAGTTTTTGGAGCAAGTCCTGCCAGTCACAGATTGTTTTTAAAATATAGGAGATGCAGGAAATCTAGGGAGAGAGGAGAGGATGAAAAGAGAGCCCAGGGCTGAACATAAGGAACACCATCATTTTAAAATCAGACTGAGAAGTCACTGTCAAAGGACACAGAAAAGGCACTTGCACAGAGCAAGAAGGAAAAGCAAGAGAGTGCAGGTCACAGAAGCTGAAGGCATTAGGGTTTCAGGACGGCGGGAGTGCTGACACATGGTTGAACCTCATCTGGGAGTGTTTGCATCCTATAAAACAATGATGATTACATCCTTGCTATTGCACCCAAATTTTTTGCATCCAGTGCTGTTGTAGAGCTACAGATGGCTATGGGAAGATCCAGCAGTTGAACAGTCATCGGGACTCACAGGCAGCAGCCACAGAAACCCACTTCCGCTATCCTAGGATGCCGGGGAGAAAACAGGCCCGGGGAATGTGTAGAAGCCAGGGGAGCTCGGTGGGCTGCACAATAGTCACCTCAACCCCGGTCCTGTAGCAGGAACCCTGCTGCTGCCCCCTCGCTGGATATGCCCCCAGCCAGCCCATGTGCTGCCATCACTCATTGAAATTCCACCTGCCAGGAGGTGACACCTGTCTGGCCAAGCTTAAATCACATGCCTACCCCTGGGGTGCACTTAGGTGGGGAGAAGCAAGATCTGGGCTTCTCAGTATGAGGTTTTTTACTTAAAATTTGAACTGTTATGTAATTTAAGGCTCCCTGCTCCCCTCGGTACAGGCAGGGAGAACAGCGAGTGTGCCCTGGACCCACCTGGGTATAACTATGGGCTTGGGTGTGTCCACACACTCTACATGGTCAGATGGTGGGTTCCAGCACGCCACACAATTGAGCGGCTCCTTCCTGAACAATGGGCTGTATCTGCTGACTGCCCAAGAAGCTGGTGGGAACATTTACCTCCCCTCCCTCTCCCTTCTGTCCCACCTCCTCCCTTTTTACCGATCCACCCCCAGCCACCACCACCACCACCACTCAGTAACCATCCTGGCAAGATGGCAGCCTCTGTGCAGTCTCTCTGTGGACACCTCCTGGGCTGCAGGCACCATACCTCTTCGCAACTGGTAAATTTGCAGGAGAAGGGAAGATTCTGGCCCCACTTGGCCTGGCAATACCATGCCATGCCATCTCTCCAATTATGTTGGGGTTTTTTCTGTTCTAGTCACTGGTGGCAGATCAGAAAATTGGCTGGCTATGCAGATAGCCTTGGGTGGGGGTGGGGGGGTGAAAGAGAGGCTAGAAGTGCTCCCTTGGCTTTGGGAAGCCTGTTCCTCTCTCCCAAGTAGATGATGATTAGAAGAAATAACACTCCCTCTCAAACCCTACACTTCCCCAAAGGCGCTCCTCCCTCCTCCCAGTCCTCTCCTTCCATCCTGGAGGACAGAGTGGGTGAAGGCTGGTAGGGGATAGAGACGATGGTTCTGCGAATTGACGCCTCCCATAAGCTCTAAAGTGGGTAGCTGGACCCAACTACTGGGGAGCAGTTTGCCGTGGTGCAGACAACAGTCAGAACTTAGACTGGAAGGAGTAGCATGTGGATTATAAGAAGGAGACCAACTTTCAGGTGGTTTTGTTATTACTTTTGAACTCCCTACAGACAGTGCAGCTTCTTGCTGCCCACAGCTGGGAGTTGACTGCTCACAGTTTCCCACCTTTAGGGCACTACTGGATGGTTCTCTGGACTTAGAATGAAGACAATTAATGTGGTCATTGATAAATTTCCAGGATATCAGGAAAAATTGACATTGAAACACTATATCAAATATTCCCTGAATGGAGGGTCAGGAAGGGAGGGAATTGGATGATGGACAACCAAGAAAAAAGATACACATTTTCACTACAATGAGTTTGTAAGTATCAGGGAGAAGTTGTATGTGTGCACGTGTGTACAGACATTTACATACGTTTGCAATCTCCCATACGTACGCACTAGGAAGCAAGGTCGTATATGCAGACAGCCAAGGTAGACAAGCCCTGGCTCGAGGGATTTGAAGGGCATCTCAAACATCCCCCGTGGCCAGTTTTCGCCGTGTGCAAATATCCTGCTTTAGAGACTCATTCCTTCGTGAACATGATCTTCAGGCCGTTCTTTCCTTAGAACGGAAATGGAGCTTTCCTCCTTAGAAACCTTAGCTAAAATAGTCTCTTCCTTCTCTGCATCTCAAATGTTTGTCACTGTCCTGTCCTTAAGGCAGGAATTTCACTAAGTCATCTGTGTAATACCCACAGCATCAAATACAGCGCCTGGCATACACTGGGTGCTCAACAAATACACACTGAGAGAATGAAAATAAAAGCATGTCTGGGGATTCTAGAACCCTCAGTCACTCCCATGCCAAGGCACTCAGACTAGTTTCCTCCTCGGAGCAAGACGGGGCAACTCGAGAGTCCCAGTTTGCTCCCTGCTACCAGAATGTTAACAACTGTTCAAAAGAGCTCACTAAAGTGACAGTATTGGATAAAATGGTTACATCTGAACATCCGGTACCCACTCCTGGTTCATTAAATAGCCTCAGGCTACTCATTTAATTTCTCTGATCTCAACTTTCTCATCTATAAGTCATCAAGGTTGGATGAAGGATTTTCTAAGGTCCTTTTTCTCTTGATTCTCCTCCATGCTATAGAGAAGAGAGGGAGAAATTTTTGTTGTTAAATACTTGTCACTACATTGTATCTCTGTAAGCACTACTATGTTTTGTTTGTTTGTTTGGTTTGTTTTGTTTTTTGAGACAGTCTCCCTCAGTCACCCCAGCTAGAGAGCAGTGGTGTCATCCTAGCTCACTGCAACCTCAAACTCCTGGGCTCAAGCAATCCTCCCGCCTCAGCCTCCTCTGAGTAGCTGTAACTACAGGCTCACACCACCGCGCCCGGTTAACTTTGTAAGCTCTGCTTTGATGCTATCATGCCGCTCCTTAAGATGTCTGCAATAATTCCCCAATACCTACAGGATCAGGGCTCCTTCCACCAACATTCAAGACTCCCCAATCTACCCTTTTCTACTGTTTCAGCCTCACTTCTCACCATTCCCCTATTCTAAACTTCCCTTGCTGTCAAAGATGGCCTATATTTGGTCCCCCAACTGTCCTTAATTTTTTTACTCAAATACTTCTGTCCATACATGTGATAATTTTAAATGTCAGTTTAACTGGGTTAAGAGATGCCCAGATAGTTGCTTAAGCGTCATTTCTGGGTGTGTCTGTGAGGGTGCTTCTGGAAGAGATTGCATTTGAATCAGCACACTGAGTAAAGAAGGCCACCCTCACCCACCCTGCTGAGGGCCACAGTAGAACAAAAGGTGGAGGAAGGGCAGATTTGCTCTCTCCTTTCTGGAGCTGAGACACCCTTCTTCTCCTGCCTTTGGACATCAGAACTCCAGGATCTGCAGCCTTTGGGCTCGGGACCTGCACCAGCCCCCTCTCCCACACTTGGGACCGAGAGTCCCACCACTGACTCACTCCTTCTCAAGCCTAGTTCTCAAGACTGAACCGCACACCTGGCTTTCCTCCATAACCACGAGTCAATTCCCACAACAAATCCCCTCTCATCTCTCTCTCTCTCTCTATCCATCCATCCTATTGGCTCAAGTTCTCTGGAGAACCCTGACTAATACAACATAGAATTCCCAAGTCCTACTGCCTCCCCTTGAAATCCTCTCCATTCTTCAAAACCCACCTCAAGTACAGCCTCTCCCAGAAAGTCTTCCACAGCCAGAAGTGTCAGTTCTTCCTTTAAATTCTTAAAGAACCTCTTATTCATATCAACCATATAGCTCTTTCATAATGCCTTTTATTTTAATATTTCTGTACTTGCATTACCAATATCTCCAAAGTTACATACTTTTTGAGGATGGTGACAATTACTGTTTCTACCCTGCAGAAACATGGTGGAAGGGGACCAGCATTTATTCATGTCACTGACGTATAAAGAATCTTGTATATGTATTCCCTCTAGTACTTACGATAATCCCACGGAGGTATGCATCATACTCTCATTTTACGGTTGTGAAAAGTAAGATTCAGAAACATTTAGGAACTTGCTAATTATTAATACCTAGTAAGTGGTAGGGAATCATGACCAGATATGTCTGATTCTAAAATTTGTGATTTTCCCTACCAAAAAGCATCTGATTTATATAGCAATTGCTCAATAAATATTAATGAACATATGGTACATCACTGTTGAGAGACAGTAAGTGCTCACCGAGTTTCTGTGCATTCCTCTGGGTTTCCTGCCCTCTTCAGTGAGGCTGGGGCCACGTGACTAGGTTCTGGCTGATGAATCTTGCCCACCCTCACGGAGGCCGTGGCTTCCAGGTAGCTGCAAGACACAGAAGCATGCTCCACCAGAACCAGATGATGATCTGATAGGAAGTAAGCCTTTATTGGTTAAGCTACTGAGATTTTAAGATTTTTCTGCTGTTAATTAAGATTTATCTGTTAATTACTTTGAATAAGGCAACTGAGCAAATGAGCACAATTAATATAATGATATGCTATTTTAAGAAGATTTATCAAATGTTATCAAGGTCATTGCTGTTCTTAGTGTCAACAAACTCTTAATCCTTGAGCTCATGTGCTGAGAACTATGATTTCAAGACATATGCAAAGGTGCGTTTATGCTTCCATATACAGGCATGCCTCTTTTTACTGTGCCTCCCTTTATTGCACTTCACAAATATTGCACTTTTTACAACCTGAATGTTTGTAGCAACCCTGCACCAAGCAAGTCTTGCCCGGCCACTTTTCCAACAGCCTGTGCTCACTTCATGCCTCTACATCTCTGCATCACATTTTGGTAAGTCTCATAGTATTTCAAGCATTTTCGTTATTGCTATATCTGTCATGGTGATATGTGATCAGTGATTTTTGATATTACTATTGTGATTGTTTTGGGCCACCGCGAATCATGCCATAAAGGTGGTGAATTTAATCAATAAATGTGTATTCTGACTGCTCCGCCCACCTGTCCTGCCATTCTCCCACTTCTATCCCCCTCCTCAGGCCTCCCTATTTCCTGAGACACAACATTGAAATTAAGCCAGTTAACTCTACAATGATCTCTAAGTGCTCAAGTGAAAGAATCTCATGTCTCTCACTTTAAATCAAAAGTCAAAAATGATTAAGCTCAGTGAGGAAGGCATGTCAGAAACCGAGAGGCTGGCAGCTAGGCCTCTTGCACCAAGCAGTTAGCCAAGTTGTGAATGCAAAGGAAAAGTTCTTGAATACAATTAAAAGTGCTACTCCAGTGAACACACAAATGATAAGGAAACAAAATAGCCTTATTGCTGATATGGAGAAAGTTTTAATGGTAAAGATCTAACCAGTCATAACATTCCCTTAAGCCAAAGCCTAATCCAGAGCAAGGCCCTAACTCTCTTAAATCCTGCAAAGGCTGAGAGAGGTATGGAAGCTGCAGGAGAAAAGGTTGAAGCTAGTGGAGATTGTTTCATGAGGTTTAAGGAAAGAAGCTATGTGCATAAGACCAAAGTGCAAGGTGAAGAGCAAGTGCTGACACACAAGCTGCAGCAAGTTATCCAGAAGATCTAAGATCACTGATGAAGGTGGCTGGCTGCACTAAATAACGGATCTTCGATGCAGACAAAACAGTCTTATATTGGAAGAAGATGCTATCTAGGACTTTCATAGCTAGAGAGGAAAAGTCAATGTCTGGCTTCAAAGCTTCAAAGGACAGACTGATTCTCTTGTTAGGGGCTAATGCAGCTGGTGACTTTAAGTTGAAGCCAATGCTCATTTACCTTTCCAAAAATCCTTGGGCCCTTAAGAATTATGTTAAAACTACCATGCTTGTGCTCTGTCAGTGGAACAACAAAGTCTAGATAACAGGAGATCTGTTTATAGCATGGCTTTCTTAACATTTTAAGCCCACTGTTGAGTACTACTGCTCGCTCAGAAAGAAAAAAAAAGATTTCCTTCAAAATATCACTGCTCATTAACAAAGAACTTGGTCACCCAAGAGCTCTGATGGAGATATACAAGGAGATTAATGTTGTTTTCATGCCTGCTAACCCAACATTTATTCTGCAGTCCATGGATCAAGTACAAATTTCAACTTCAAGTATTATTATTTAATAAATATATTTTGTAAGGCTCTAGCTGCCATAGTGATTCCTCTGATGGATCTGGGCAAAGTAAATTGAAAACCTTCTGGAAAGGACTCACCATTCTAGAAGCCATTAAGAAAACTCCTGATTCATGGGGGGAGGTCAAATATCAACATTACACAAGTTTGGAAACAGCTGATTCCAGTCCTCATGGATGCTTTGAGGGGTCAAGACTTTTGAGGAGGAAATAACTGCAGATGGGGTGGAAATAGCAAAAGAATTAGAAGTGGACCCTGCAGAGGTAACTGAATTGCTACAATCTCATGATCAAACTTGAACAGATGAGGAGCTACTTCTTCTGGATGAGCAAAGAAAGTGGTTTCCTGAGATGGAATCTACTCCTGGTGAAGATGCTGTGAACATTGTTAAAATGATGACAGACAATTTAGAATATTACATAAACTTAGTTTATAAGGCAGCAGCAGGGTCTGAGAGGATTAACTCCAATTTTGAAAGATGTTCTACTATGGGTAAAATGCTATAAAAAAGCATCACATACGCAGAGAAATCTTTGTGAAAGGAAGAGTCAGTTGATGCTGCAAACTTCATTGTTGTCTTATTTTAAGAAGTTGCCACAGCCACCCCAACCTTCAGCACCTACCACCCTGATCAGGCAGCAGCCATCAACATCAAGGGAAAACCCTCCACCAGCAAAAAATTATAAAGTACTGAAGGCTTGGGTGATTGTTGGCATATTTTAGCAATAAAGTGTTTTTTTTAATCCAGCTATATTCTTTTTTTAGACATAAAGCTATTGCACATTTTATAGGGTATCGCATAGTATAAACATAACTTTCATATGCACTGGGAAACCTAAAAGCTCATGTGACTCACTTATTGCAATATTAGCTTTATTGCGGTGGTCTGGAACCAAGTCCGCAATATCTCTGAGGTGTGCCTGTGTGCATTTATGTAACTCTCCTGTTAGACAAGCGGGGCTCTTGAGGTGCACTCTGTCCCTGGATGTTTATTTAGTGGGGTCAGTTGATCCTCCTTTAACCCTGGATGCAAATTTAGGCAGGGCTCATGGTTACTTTTACATAATAGAAATTCCTATAGTCATTTTAAGACATAGAACAGAGCCTCCATTCAGTAATAATGTAACATTCATCTAATAATCAATACTATAAACTTGATTTAAATTTCCTCTCTTTTCCCCAACCCAGGTCTGTTGCAGTTGGGAATTCACCTTGGGAAGGGGTGGTGCTTTGGCTCCGTTTTCCATTTCCTTAGCTCTCAACGCTCCAGGGTTAGAGCCCAGGAAAGGATCAAAGGAAAAGGAAATAGGGAGGTTCTTACTTCATCGAAAGTGAAGAGATTTGGCCAGTTTTCTCTGGTCTTAACAGAAGATTATGCTGATTTTTTTCTCTTGTAGCTACTTTCATGGTTTCTTTAGAGACGCCCCCTCACCTAACCCAGGAGACATTTCTCCTACACTTCCACTGACACCAGCAGATGCATCTCCGTTTTCACTCATCATTTGAGGCTCTTTGCTCAGCCTCTGGAATCTAGTCATTCACCTTGGCCTTCCTCTGCTGAGGGGGCACCTTGTGCTGCACTGGGCTTGACCCAGCATGGCTTCCCTCACACTTGGCCTGTAACCAGCCCATGAAAAGCGCTCCCCATCCTTAGCCCCAACACGCTCTGGACGGCAGACCATTCCCACTGGGCAGCAATCTCTCCCTCACTCGGAGCTGCTGGCCAACTAATCTCCCACTGTTTAGATTTTTCTGGCTGGATTCATATATTGGCCAAGCAAACCCCAAAACTTGAGGGACACCTTCAAGCTGTAAGCCTTAAAACTCCTTATTTGGGTGGAAGATAAAGGGGAAAGAGCCCCCACTTTGGAGGGGGAACTTAAAACTATCCAGTGCTCTCCAAAAATCTTCTCCCCAAACCTCCTTATTTAACTCCAGAAAACTAATCCTTTATACAACATGAATAAGAGGTATATGAGTTATAGAATTGTTATCTGGCTATCTCCTCTGAACAGATTCTCCCCTCCATTTGGAATTTCTTATCTCAGTGCTGCAAGTAAAATTTTAATGTTCAGTTAAATATACAAACTATTGATGAGGTCAAATCTAGAAAGTAGAGTTTTTTTTTTTTTTTATGGGGGGAGGTGGGCGCTTTTATACTGCTTGGTTTTTAAGCAAGCTTGATGGTTTTTGCAATAATTGTTTAACTTAAATTGCCCTTAGAAAAAAATTTTAATTGTTATATGTTCCAGTTTGTTATGTCACTCAGAAATGTTTATTTTCATTAATTTATTGCCAACACAATTATATTTAAATATTTGAAAGCTTATTTTCCTATAAGAAACTGTGACGAATTAAGAGACATAAAAAAGAGGATGAACAACAAGCTTCCATAAAAATCCTGACTCACTGCAATTTTCTGCAACCAGGAAGAGAAGGAGGCAGATGACCGCTGACGTGGGAATCTCTGACATAATCAGACAGCTTATTTCAAGTATGCAGCGACTTAAATAAGAACTCTCAGGTTTTTCCATCCAGGGAGACTTCTCATTTCACTATTATTTGCAATAAATTCTCTGGATCAAAGATGTCAAAATTAACATATTTTACATAAGCAATATAATTCCTAAAGAGAAAAAATGTCATTGTAAGATGTGCTCACCACAACCACATATACCAACATTACTGAGCATACAATGGGTGCTCAATAAATATCCACTATAGGGTTTTTCAAGGCGGAGCCTGGCACCATCTCTGCCACGTGCCTCCAAACTGGCCTCCTGACGGGTAGCATCACAGGAGAACCTGGATTTTTTCTCTGCCTGTTCCATGCACCCGTCAGCAGAGAGTTTTTCCAACCTACACTCATGCAGAACAATCTTATTAAAGACAAATAATCAGTCTCATTTCCCATTTTCTAACTTTGCAAAGGGGAGTGATTGCCCATCCTCTTTTTATATAAGTCGGAGAGGAAATGAGTAGATCCAGACACATTTTTCATAGTAGTTCAGAATAAGAAAAAGAATGGCCCTCTGAACTAGAACCCTAAGAACTAATTCACTGAATATGGCGAGCCTCAGAAACTTCTAGCAATTACGGAATCACGAGGAAGCAGAAAACACCACCTCAGTTGCCTCCCTCAAAGGTATAAAAACCCAGGTGCTACTTTAGTACACACCCCCCTCCTGCCCAACTCCAGTTCTAACACCTGTCTTGGGTTGGGTGACAAATGTGTATTTGAACCACGAGCCTGTGGGTGAAGATGTCTGCCTTTTGCTCCCTGTGGCTTCTAACCCACCCCAGCAGAAGTGACACCAGCAGACAGTGGTTGATGGGACGGGTGTTAAAATCAAGCCAACTCCCCAACACACCCAGCTCTGGAAAAAAAACGCCTGTCGGACTTGCAGATGGAGCCAAGCTCCAGCAACCACGCCAGAGCCTGGGAGGGGCAGGGAAACCGTGACAGCAGAGTCTCCAGGGATGTGGCCCATCCATGTCAGGACGAGGCCCACCGGTTCCAGGGCACAGGCATGTGAGGCGAAGAAGCCAAGTGCTTAAAGGGAAAAGTGTGGGCAGAGGGAGACTCTATCTTAAGGAAATGTCTTCTGTAATTATAAGTGTGGACCCACATGCAGTAAATCCTCCGCACTGCTGGGTCGCCCCTGAGGATCAAACAATTAAACATCTTAATGGCTGTTGGAAGAATCTGGACTTTTAGGTTAACAGGATGGTGTCTTAGGTCAAGCTCCTAGAAGCAGACCCTGAGGTGAGGTTTCATAAGATTTATTAGGAAGCGGGTTTAGGACAATCAGTAGAGGCATGGGGAGGTGGAGAAAGGAAGGGAGGGATGGCCCACAGGGGGCAAATGTGGCTCTATCCTGCAGGGGGAGCCGTAGAGACACAGCGACCACACGTCAGAGCTGAAGGGACAAGAGCTGGGTGGAATATTGACAAGGCTGCATCCCCACCCTCAAGAGCTACCCTGGGGGATGGGATGAGGGTGTAAGTTCCCAGGCACTTCCCGCTCTCCGCGCGTGCAGAGGAAGCAAAGTTGAAGGTGTGGTTACAGCCTGAGACAGAGACTCACCCATGCTGGCCGTCAGGAGTGAAAGCACACGGGGCCGCTGCGTGCGAATACGGCAAAGGAACAGAAGGGGCATGGAAGCCGCAGACACAGCATCTGCTACGGAGAGCACCGTCTTCTGCAAGGTCTGTGCAGGGGCTGCTTGAAAAGCGAGGATGACCTCTGTTCACAAAAACACGGGCAATCTGCTCATCCAACAGACAGCTCCTGGGTACTCTTCCGAGCCGTGTTTGATGCATGTGCCCAGTTCCTGCAGGTTGAGAGAGATTTTCCCAGACCGGCCTTTCTTTACCGTGCTTCTGCTGTATTCTTTTTTCTCTCAACCCCCTCTTTCCAACGCCTGTCTTTCTCCCTCCCTCCCTTTTCTCTCTCCTTCCTTTTCAATCTCTCTCCTCTTTCTCTTTTTTCCCCCCCCTGCTCTCTCAGCCTTTCTCCCCTCAACATAAAAACAATGGTTCAGATACCAAAAACTAGTTGATGCAAAAAGTTTCATTTAAACTCCTTAAGATTTAATAAGTTGATGTTTCTTTCACTCTAGCTATAATATTCACTTAAAAATCTGTGCTGGTTAAGTGCTTCGTGGCACAGTTCTATTTCTAGAGTTATCTGTTTATTTAGTGATGGTTTCCTATTCTATTTAGAGGTATTACCATGTGAAAACATTTGGTGAGCCTGTCTTCCTAACCAAAGCAAAACCTAAAGAGTTTCAAACATACTTTGAAAGGCCAATGGACACTAGCCAAATATCAGAGATGTTTCTCCCTACTCGCACAAACTTGAGAAGAGATGAATAATCACAACTACTTTCTGTTCTCATTATTTCCTGCCTCTAATTTAAATCTGTCCCTAATTAAAAATGCAAAAGGAAAAGTTATTATATTTGGAAGCCCTTACACTAATAGTTACAGAGGAGACATTAGCAGCCTCCTACAAATTAGCATTCAAAGAACTGATTCATAAAGATAAAGCAAGGAGACAACAAAAAAATATGGCCTTTGTTATCTCTCTAAAATACTAAGAACCACAAAATACCTACTATCTGTATTTATATTTTTAACAAATTAGCTTTAGAAGTCAATGGGTGAAAAGAAACATAGTTCTTGGCTTTATTTATTTTTTTCACCATGCTCTGGACATTTCGTTTGGACATATGCAAAGAAGTCATTTTTATTCTAACCATTAAAATATAGTTAATAAATAATCAGTTGTTAAGTGTCTACTCTGGAGAGATATAAAATTAATATAACATGGATCTTGACCTTGGGATGCTTATACACTAAGGAAATTAAACATATACTCATGAAATGAAATACTTTGAGAAGAATGAAAATGTACACGTGAAAAATACATTGAGGATAACCCAGATGGGAAAATGCAAAGGGTTAATACAGGAGATCAGGAAAGCTCGCCTGATAAGGAGGCCCTGGGTGCAGGGTGGCAAGGTATTTCGGAAGTGCCAGCCTTGCTCTTATTTAAGCTGGAAAGTAGGACTGGGATAGTTTCACCTTCTTTACCTGAATCCACTGGTTCCTTATGGTTATCTGAAAACCATTTTCAACCCTATGTTACCAGGAGCTGCTGAACCTAGAATGATGGGGAATTTATTTAAATAGATTCTTATATCAAGTTCACAGACACTTTTTAATAGTCACTTTGACTTTCATTTGTACAAATCCTCTCTGGTGAGAAGCGATGGAGCGAGGAGCTCAAGCAAGTGCCCCCAGAACGTGCGCCAAAGGGGAAGGTGTGGGCTTCACGAAAGAGGGAAGGGGATGCTCAAACAGGCGGGGAGGCGCGTAGTTCCGGCTCTCTCGTCATCCCAGGGGGGGGGCCGTGCTCGGTGGGCACACTGCACGTCGCTGCTCTGGGGAACAAGCGTCGCCTTCCTACCTATTAGAGTGAGAGCCAAAGACAGCCTTGGGTGTGAGTAATAATCAGATAAAACTTTGGCACCTGCCATCTGCCTGTAAGGTGCAGCTGTAGGCAAAGCTGTCAGAGAACATCAGCAGATACACCTGGGGAAACTGTGCGACGCTGGAGTCAGCTGCTGTGTGGGCGCGGAGGGGCACAGTCCTGCAGGAGGCTGAGTTTGGGCACAAGCTCTGCCACTGGAGAACGCGGAGCCCGGTCTCCCTGTTTAGACAGTTTAGGCAATTCAGCAACTGAACTCAACACCGTTACCACCTTTTTATCACATCTTTGTATTCTCCCCGGGGGGAGAGCTGCTACCTCTCTGGACGTCACAATTAAAGTAACAGTCACGTCAGCAATGACAGGTGCTTAATACTCACTGCGTGTCAGGCACTGTGCTAAACGCATTCCCTACGTGATCTTGTTTAATTCTCGCAGGAAACCGTAAGTTAGTTATTATAATGAGTCACCTTTTACTACCAAGAAAATTAAATGGAAAAGTGGGGATTCAAACCCATCCTTACAACAACTTTGCTATTCAGTCTTGTCCTAATTTGGTAGAGAAGGCAGTAACGACTGGAATCAGCCACGCACAGTTAAGCCATAAGCCTTGGTGGCCAGCATTTCATGAGGGCGAGGGGTTTGCCTCGCTTGCTGCTCCATCTCTCCCCGGTGATGAGATCAGGGATTGCCAGGAAGTAGGTGCTTAATAAAACCATACCACGGATGAGACCTGCAAAAGCCTCCTCCTGTGCTGAGGCCCCAGAGGTATGTACCCAGAGCCCTGGGCAAGGCCCAGAGGGAGGCAGGAACAGCTAAAGAGGCCAAGTCCGCCTTTGGGCCACACTGCCTCTGCTTCTTGGGAGCTCTGCCCCCAGCAGCTGCTGATTTGGCATCCTTACTCCACCTCCTTCAAATTGCTTCTCAGCTAGTATGTAGCATCAAGGTCAGTGAACTTCAAATTGGGAACGTCTGTATTAAAAACCACACCTCTACCATTCCTTAGCTATGTGGCTTCAAACAAATAACTTGAGCTTCCTTAGATCCTTTTGGAGACTAACTCATAGGAACATGAAAAAAATTATAAACTTCAAAGTCATATGTACATGTGATGTATTATTACTAATTATTGTAAAGGAGCTGACGAACTAGTCCACATGGGAGAGTTCATCAGTGACAAACATTTCAGACGTAGAATGTAGGCTTTCATCTATTTCTCAGGTCAACCCAAAGAGGCAACCATCAGCTCTTGACTATATTTTGTGGTCAACTTATAATGGCATTTGATCTCTCTTCTACTAACAAACAGCATCCCTGTGAGCCTACCGGATAGACTAGTCATCGAATGGGTCAATCACTTCCGTGGGTGCTTCTATGCAGGTACCACAGAGTCAGGAGAGACCACAGCTCTGGGGAATTTAGCCCACTCAACAGAGATGACTTCTGACTTGTCTCTACTATCACCACCTCCTACACACACCTTTGAAAAAGATGATGTCAGATAGAAGTTGTCTTCGACTTACTCAAACCCCGCAAACAGCCCAGCTTACCCAAAGATGCCCTGGGAAATTAGAAGAAGAGGAAATGTGTTGCCTTATTTTTCACTTCTCTTCTAATCAAACAGAAAAATAGCTTCTTTGCTCGAGGGCACTGGAAAAAAATTTCACTGCCCTGGTTGATAAATATTTAACACATGGGTCAGCTATAAACAGCTGTCACTCTCTGGTGAGTCACTCACTTCAGACACCCAAGCAATCTCGTCATGCAGGCCCTGCCCATGGCGCCTTGCTCTTCCTCCTCACCTCGGGACACCAAACTGCTTGTTCACAGCCTCCCTGCTGCAGACTGCTCTGCCCGCGGGCTGGGAGGGGACACGTGACACGGCATCGCCTTTGCCTCCGTTGCTCTGGTTCATCGCAGCCTCACACTGCCTCTCACTTGGCTGGAATCTTGTACTGACGCTCAATTGCTCCTCATTCCCCGTGGAGGGCATCACCCAGTTCCAGTTTTCTAGCTAGCTCCTGTGTTTCCACCACAAACACCATGGTTGACACAACTTATTTCCTGATGTTCAAAACAGAAGGGAAACCCTCAGTATTAACACTAGCAACGATTAGCAAAGGTAGGAAGCACCACCACAAACACATGTTGCTACTCAGTTTTAAAGGACTTGAAAAGAACCTAAGCAGTTAGTTAATCCTGCTCTTGGCTCCTCACCCTAGAGCAGTTAGCTCGTTTTCAAGACCCCTTTGGAAGGAGATTTCACAGTCATTTGCCTCGTAGCTCCGCAGCGCAGCATTTGCACCAAGCACATCGATATTGACAGTCTGTGCTTACTCTTGGATTTAACCTATTTCCTTCTCCCGAAGAGCGAATTCAGGAATACTTAAGAACAGTCACTTAGTGAGTTCTTCCTTTAAATATAACCTCAACGTTATGTATTGCGGCTTCACCCTCCTCTCCTCCTCTTATTTAATGGGGATGGGGCCCATTTTATCATCACGAGTGCCATTTTTTATACCACAAATCATGTTAGTCTCTCCTCAGTCCTCTCTTCTTTCAGTCCAGGTGTTCAAATCCTTGCTCTCTCCTTATGAGGCATTTTCTCAGACCTCATTCTTCCCTTCACTTCCTGCGTTTGTATGATGCTGTAATGCAATGACCAGAGGACAATGGAACATTCCGGTGAGTTCTGACTAATTTGGAAATAATGACAATCTCTCTTGGGTAGCTAAATTCTTCACTCCTGTTAGTCCTTCCTTGGGACACTCTTTGGTTTCTCTAAGAGCCGCTCAACACTGTTGACTCACACCCGGCTGTGCAGTGTGCAGATAACAAACAGCTGTGACGTTTGATTGCTGCACGTAAGAAACGTGAGCTTCCTGGCACAACAGTGCTGGACGTGAGGCTTCACCTCCAGTCCCTGCTGCCGACGGCCAACCAGCCGCCCCCTTATTCTGTACTGACAAAACTGACTCTCAAGAAAAGATTCAAAACTCGTTCACAAATTTGCAACACCAAAGTGGTGTCTTGCTTTGAACGAGTCTGATTTTAACTAAAGCAGTGTGTTCCTACAACACAGGTGTTTGGAGGACAAGAGGAGACAGGACTTTTCTCTAAGATCATGCCAACTCTGCCTCCACATTATGTCACCCCATCCAGGCGACCACTTGGCTCCATTCCCTTTCAATGGCCCTGGTCCACCCACGAGACTGCACTAGACCCCATGCAAGGCGATGTTCTCTCTGCTCTGCATCTGCTTCCGCAGCTTTCCTGGTCTCAGGGGTTCATATAGGATGGCTTGTTTCCAAAATTGGCCCCAATTTTCTATCTCTCCCTATATGCACATCTCTTGTAATGTGACTTTTTAACTTCTCCCATCAAGAGAGGGAGTTTTCTCCCCCATCCCTTGAATCTGGGCTAACTGCTATGACTTACTTTGCAGCAGAAATGACAGTGTGTGGGGTCCAAGCCTGAACCTCAAGAGGTCTGGCACGCTCTACTCTGTCATGAAATTCCACATCTGCTGTCAGAACAAGCTTCTGGAGGATGAGAGACAACATGGAGCAGAGCCGGGTAATCCTGGTTGAAGCCATCCCAGACCAGCCAGCTCCCAGGCAACCTGCCTGCTAACCACAGACACAAGAACGAGTCCAGCCAAGATCAGCCATGGCTGGTTCTGATTAGTGGAACTGCCCAGCTGACCCATGATTCATGAAAAATAAGAAATTGTTGATGTTTCAACTCACTGAGTTTTGGGGTAGTTTGTTATGCAGCAATAGCTAACTGATACATAACCCACGCCTTGGTTCCTGTTCTGTTTTGTCATTCTGATGGGTGAGGCAATGAGAGACTCTTTCTCTCCCATACTTCATCCCTGGCATTGCCAAAGAGCACAACATCTCTTCTCTGACTATTAGTTCCTGCTCTAAAATTTGAGGAAAATGTACACCATTGTGGATGCACCTCTCTTCATGCCTGACCTCACAGGGGAAAGGATTCAGCCCAATGGCCCCTGCAAAGCTGCTCTTCTTTCTGCATTTCCTACTCCTGGGAGCCTCACCTCTGTCTAAGCAATCACCCAAACCAAAACCTAGAAGAAAACCAAAGCTCCTTCCCCCTCATCCCTTGGAGGCCAAGTCCTTCAGTTCTAAGTCCTCATCACCAGTCATTGCCAACCATTCCCTCCTCCCTGTTCCCACCCTCAGGAGGGCCCTGGCCACCAGCCATCAATGCCCACATGGCAAGCTCTCAATGAATACTTGCTGGATGCCTCTCAAGGATGATGGGTCCAGCAACTCACATCTCTCTCTGTAAGGAATAGACTCATTGAGAAACAGCCTGTGAAGTATCAGTTATACCTCCCCTTGTGTCCTCCCAAATCAACATAACTTTGGTGAAATCATCCTTTGGTGGCATTTTTTAAAGTTGTGGGTCACATGACAAAAAGACTAAAATATATGCAAGATTCATTAATTTCTACTACTAATAATAATGAGTTGTGTGCATTGGATTTGGCATGAGTATTATATAGCACTAAAATATCAGACAAATGCACAAGAAGGTTTACGAATACCAACCTTTCTGCCAGCAATTCTAACTGACTGTTAGGGTGGAAAGGCTTAGTAGGTGCTCATGGCGCAGGTGGAGGAAGATTTCTCACACAGAGATTAAGATATATAAGTAAAATTTATTTTATCATTTAGAAGGACAGGGAGAATGAGAGAGAGAAAGGGGGTGGGGAAGAGAGCAGAGAGACGCGTGGCATCCCAAAGAAAGAGAAGGGAGATGCCGGCAGCGAGGCCAAGTGGCTCCCTGATTCTAAGGGAGACAAAGAGAGAAAAAGTAGTGATGGCTGTCAGTTGTTAACAAAAGTGGCAGCAGGTAGATAACAGAAACTGCAAGGATGTCTAAGTCCAAAAGTTGGTTTCCTGCCCTTCCGTGAAGGGATCATCACAGGAGATGTGGCTCTGTCCTTGAGATACGGTTGGGGCTGTAGCTCATTCTCCCACTGTTTACTCAGGAATCTGTAAAAGCAGATTCTCAAAAAGCAATTTTGAAAGAGAGAGATTTACATCTCTGTTGCATTCATTCAGCTCTTTTCAGAAGTTGTGCAGAACGGAACTCCTGCAGAGTGCTTGTTAGTGAGAGAACTCAGGATTGATCTTTGTCCATTACTGGGGAAATTGTAGAATTAGGTATTTTTCCTAGTGGGATTAGGTATTTTCTGTTAGTTTTGCAAGGCTCCCCCTTTCACTACAGTTTCATGAAAAAAATTCATTGTATTTAACTTAAGTGGCTCCAAATCATGTCATTAATGGCATTTGGGTTCACATAGATTACTGGTCACACCCCTGCCCTGGTCACGTTCTGGTACATACCTGAGGACTGCTGCAGAGAGTGACCTTTGGAGAGAAGGGACATGTTATATCTGGTGGGTGGGTGGGCCTGACACTTTAGACCCTCCAGATGGGTCTGTAACCAGCAAGACGCCAGAAGGAGGCTGTGCTGGTGCTGGAGGCGCCGAGCGGTGGGTTGAAGCGCCACCCACTCTGCCGGGCTCTGCACGATGCTCGCTGACTGCTAGGAGCGGGCCCGCGCCTTGGAAGCAGACCGCAGGAGCCGCAGCCCTTGTTGGGAAACAAACGTTGATTATCTCAAACTGTCTCCGTGGGATGTGCTTAAATACTGACACACATGATTTTGTCACACTAAACATTTGAATAATCTTGGCACTCAGGAAGCGATGACGAGAGGGCAACGCCCAAGCAAGCAGCGAGCAAACTGCAGGCACAGGCGAGGGGCAGCGTGGGAGGAAGCCCAGGCCCCGGACCCTGAGGAGCCGCTGCCCTCTGCTCCCCTGTGCTCGGGGCGAGCACCGTCCCTCCCAGTCCAGAGTTGTTCCTCCTGCTGCGCAGATGACCCAAACTGTAACTTTTTTTTTCAATAATCCCCATAACAATATTGCAACATGAGAATAATAATTATTACTGTTTCCATTTTATTATAAAACTGTGAAGACAGATAAGGTAGTAGATTGCCCAATGTCACACTGATAATAGTAACAATGTTTACTATTTATTGGCCATTTTCTGTCTTATATTCATTTCCTTTTAGCCTGATACAAACCTTGCTAAGTAGGCTGTATTAACATCTTTTTACAGAGCAGGAAACAGATCCAGGGAGGTCAAGGTCAAGTGGCTTGCCCAAGGTCACGTTGCTAGGAAGCAACAGAGTTCGCATGTGTACCCAGTCCATGCTGACTCAAGCATGGCTCACTTCCTGCAGGTTTGCTCAGCCCAGCCTCCCTGGCAGCCTTTGGGAACCTGAGAGTTTGGGGAGGACAGAGAGCCAGAGTTCTAGCCACCTGACCTCATGTACACAGCCATTCCCCGCCACCTTCCTCTTCCAGGGGCGTTGCAGCCATATCAAACTTGTCTGCAGGTGGCTGTTGCATTAGGTAAACCCCAACTTTCGGGTAGTAGTTTGACCTCCCAAAACATTCTCCATAGGAAGAGACCATCTAAATGGCACATCAGAGACTGCCTTTTGCATGTATGACCTTTGACCGTCACGCTAGCAACCGAGAACAGCTTGCTCCTGGGTATTTCATCAGATGTACCCACATTCTGGCAGACGGAAGGATCTTACTGTCTCTTCCACACCAGTAGCGGCTTATTTGAAAAATAAAAATTCCTGGTCTTAGCTGGGTGCAGTGATGTGCTGGTAGTCCCAGTACTCAGGGGCTGAAGCAGGAGGATGGCTTGAGCCCAAGAGTTCAAGGCCATCCTGGGCAACATAGTGAGACTCCATCTCTAAAGAAAAAAAAAAATGCTACAAACAAAAAAATTGTTGTCTTTTTCTAGAAGATTCTGGTTCTTGCCTTCTTTCTCATTGGTGGCAAAAGATCAGAACAAAACCAGTCAACATTTGTTGAGTGTCTGCTAAGTGTTAGTCATTGTGCTAAACATTTTAATATTTATTTTATTTAGTTATCATAATAACCTGATGAGGTTATTATTATTCTTATTTTACATGTTAGGTCAAAAAACAAAAGAAGTTGCCTGTAGTCATACAGCTAATGAATGGTGAACTTGAGATTCAAACCCAGTTTTTCTGATTTTAAATCCAACATTCAAGTTTCACTCTGATAAGAGGTCGTGTAACTTAGCAATATGTATTATTTAAGGCTCCTAAAAATATTGATACTCTTTGACCCCAAATTCTACTTGTAAGCATGTATTAAAAAGAAATAATCAGAGGTAATCCTAAATATGTATGCACAAGTTATAACACAACAGTGTTATTTATAATTGCAAAATTACAAAATCACTTAGATGAAATAGCAAAAATGTTTAAATAACTTCTTAATCTGCAAGATTTAATATTATACAACCATGTTTTTGAAGATACATGACATTTAATGATGTGAGAGAACAACTAAACTGCCATAAATGGAAAAACACAGAATATAAAACTGTATGTAAAATAAGACCTCAATTTTGTTCAAAATAAAAAATGGAAAAGGAATGCATATATATAAAATAATTTTAAGTAAATAAACCATGCTAACTTGAAGTCATCTCCTTGTGAAAGAATCATGGTTAATATTTCATTTTTCTTAATTTTTTCTGTATTTTCCAAATTCTCATCAATGAGCTTCTGACATTATTACAAAATGGAAACAACAAAAATACCATTTTAAAGAAAAATAATTTCCACCATTATTACAAATAAGCAGAAGTCAAGGTGGCTGAAGTCTGAGGGGCTGCTAGAAACACCCAGTTCTTTTCTCCCAGCTCAGAGAGTGAGGGAGGCAGTGTCAGGGCACAAGAAGCTAGCTCACCCACTGTGTGACCTTGGACAAGTCACTTTGCCTCTCTGGGCCTCAGTGGGCTTTTTTGCAAAATGATCAGCCTGGATGGGGGATCTCTGTCCTAGGCCTGAGCCTACAGCCTCCCTCAGTGGCTTGTAGGCAGAATTGCCTTTCAGTGTGCAATTAAATCTGGCCTTCTCCCATGACTGGAGAGAAAAATATTTATGAATTACTCTCTAGTTTAGAAACAGCTCTGTGTCTGGGAACAAAGAAGCGCAAACCCCACTGGCAAATTAGAGTCCATTATCAGATCCTGCAGCAGCAAGCTCAGCCTGGCGGTAATTGTATCTGCAATAATAAGGCTGTGAGGGCGGCTTTAGGCCATTTGCTACGTGAATCAATCATCATTACAGTCTAGCAGCAGAGGGGATGTGGAAACAAGCCCGTGTTTATCAATGGCCGATTAGAACAAAGATCCATCCAGAAGCTCCCGGGACCTGGCTTAGGGGTTGGGTGCGGGAGAGGAGGAACGCAAACAACAGATTGCCTGGTCTGTCAGCTCACTGATGTCACCCAGGAAGATCACCCTGAGACTCTGGCCTGCAATTCTGTTTAGGGTCCCTCGTAGGGCTGAATTAATGCCAGCTCTGCTTGGCTATGACATGCCAATCTCATACATCGCTTCGACTGTGGAAGTATCACTGCAATCTCTGCCATCTATTGGCCATCTTTCTATCTACTTATTTTCTTTTAGCCAGATAAAAACCTTGCTAAGTTCGCTGCATTAACAAACATCCTTTTACAGAGCAGGAAAAAGACCTGGGGAAGTCAAGGTCAAGTGGCTTGCTCAAGGTCACACAGCTAGGCCTCCATTTTCACACGGCCCTCTCCTCTGTGTCTCTGTGCGTTCTCTCCTCTTCTTGTAAGGACACCAGTCATTGGATTAGGCTCCACCCTAATCCAATATGACCTCATTTTAACTTGGTTATTGCTGCAAAGACTCTATTTCCAGTAAGGTCACATCCAGAGGTTCCCGGTGGACATGAAATTTGGGGGACGCAATTTAACTCACTGCACCCTGGTATAGGGCACTGTCTAATTTTCATTGATTATCTTGTCTCAGTCTTACCTGTGATAGTAGATAGGATAATAAGGCTAATACTAAAATAGTACTTACCATGTGCCAGGCATTTTCTAATCTCTTTATGTTTATTAATTCATTTCATTCTTACTATGAGGAAATGCTGTTTTTATCCTCATTCTCCAAATGGAGAACAGAGACACAGAGAGATTAAGTGTCTGAGATCACAGAGTAAGTGGCAGAACAAGCACTTGAACTAAGGCAAGGTCTGAGCCTGGGTTCTTAACGGTGCATCCCAGCTCTTAAGGATTTACACAGCTACACTAGGCACTCTGAGACATTAGAACTGTACGCTGGCAAAATCCTTTTGGAAAGTAATTTGGGAATCTGTTGCCAATAGTCTGGAGAACATCCACTCATGTTTGACCCAGCAATTACACTTTGGGGAATTCTTTCTTTAAAAAAAATAATTCTGAACTACATAAAGGCTACATCTACAAAAATGTTTATGACAACATTGTTTATAATAGCAAGGAAAAAGATAAATTTAAACAAAATGACATTACTTAAGTGACTAATGTTATACCTGTAGAATGAAGCAGTATATCTCCGTTAAAATAATGTAAATAGTTTACAATGACAAGAGGAAATGCTTATAAAATTAAGTGAAAACTGGGAAATAAAGGTGGTCTATATAAAATGTTCTTGCCTAGATTTTTAAACAACAGAAAAGAGAAGAATTATATCACAGTGTTCACAGCAGCACTTGTAGAAGAATTATTTTTTTCCTTTCTCCTTTTTCTACCTTTTTGGGTTTTTCAATTTCTATAATGAACACATATTATTTTTATAATTGGTAAATAAATTATGAATATCTAAATGTAAAGTAGAAACTATATTCTTATGGAAGGCCCAAGGGGGAAAGGTTAGGGTAGTAAATTCTAGCCCTGGCCCTTACCTCGGAGATCTAAAATCCAACTCAGTCCACACTAGATACTCTCTCTTAGAAACTCTAGCATTTATTATTAAATTCTGAAACCACTGATTTGTCTTGTTTTCTAATCTGCTAAATTCCAGCTTTGACATTGATATATGCCATGCAAAGGTCTGTTGAATAAATGAATAGGCAGCTGAGCTAAATAAATGCACATTAACAAATGAATAGAGAAGTGGAGGTATAGCGAGATTAAATAAACGGTTTGAACAGAAAATATATTTCTAAGGGAAAATTTTGAAACCCCTTTCTTCTTTGTTTCCTAGACAATCCCACTGGGAAACCTGGAACTTAATATCATTGACTCCACTTTGCGAGGCTGTGGATTAAGCTTTACCTCTTCAGCTATAAATGATGAAATCCCAAAAGAGAAAAAAAAATATAGGCTGTAGATCAAACAAACAGAAATTAGATTGGCCTAAATCAATGCTCAAAGAAGCAGCTTTCCCTCCAGACAAAGACTGAAATGAGAACCTCGTTGATTTAAAGGACAAACTGCCCTCCTGTTCAGAGAATCAGAAAAGTTTTAATCAACATCCAAACCATTGTAATACAATGCCCCACTTTCCACTTCCTTACAAAGGAACATTTCTATTTGTGTTCATAAGCACACAGTGGCTGTTAGCAACCAGGATGGCTCTGAGTTAGAGCACAGAGATCAAAATTTGGGAGCAATTAAGCTAGTCAGATTGCTTTGGCCATGAGTACTCTGAAATTTATTACCAAATGTAAAACAAACATTTCCATCTTTTGACTTCCAGGGCTGGCTAGCTGAAAGGAAAATGTTCCTTAGTCACATGCACACCCACATCCAGAGGACAGGGGCCCAGTTGGCCCCCATGGCCACACAGGGGAAGATACTTCTCTGCCCTTGACCTGATGGTGCAAAGTCAGCCAATGAAGTCCAGGAGCTAACTGGCTTGCCCCCTAGGCCTCCCAGCTATGACTGTTTCCCGGAACAAATCCTCAGGTGTCTCTGCTTAAGGTATTACAGCGGTGGTGCTCCAGAGCTCAGTGGAGAACACGCCCAGGTCAGCCTTCGTGGACAAGCAGTGCGGTATCCTACTGCTTGTCTATGCGGAAAAAGGCTGATGAGACGGCATGGCCATCTGTCCAGCTTGCGCTTGCTCATTCAACATAACTGTGTTTGAGGCACTGAATTGGGTGCTCGTGACACTAAGATCACAGTATCATGGTCTACTGAAGGAGGCAGATGTACACTGACAGCTACAATATGCATGTTAATTGACAGGGAGAGGAGATGTACTGAATCCAAAAAGGAAAGGAACTAAGGAAAAGCATCTCAGGAGAAGACCGCTAAATCGTGCTCTGAAATTCAGTGCAATCCTACAGCAGAGACCTGGGAACCCCACAGAGTTGGAGAGGAGAAGGAAATGCACTGCCTACAAAGGCACAGACTATGAATCTACCCATTGCTCCAGGATGGCTAAGGCTACCGCTGCTCCATGTAGAAGCGCATTTTGAGTCCCTTTAGGCCTCTGACACTATGGGACACACGGGCTGCAGATGACAAAGCCAAGGTTGCAGACCAGCTTGACGATGCAGAACTAGGTCATGGCTATCGTGCTCACAAAAACAGAGGACAAATTCCCACAATGCCCAGCCTCTTGGCAGCATTGCAGGAACTGCAGTGCATGACTAGGGAGACAACGTAATCAAGACTTGCAAGATGTGAGAGCCACAGTTTAATTTGGTAATTTGGGGTATTTACCCCAAATATTTATTTTATTGCTCCCCCAGACAGTAGCATCCTGCCTCACTCTGTGCTTTCTTCTCACGGGATAAAGAGTTTGAATTCTTAATTGGCTAAAGAGGATCCTTTTACTCGGCTGATCATTTGTGTTTGGGATGAAGGTGGGAAGCTCTTCAAATTTTAAAGCGCGTGTTAAGAGTGTATGATCAATTCTAAGAAAAGCACTTCATTTGTCTTGTTAAATTAGCTTCACCAGTTACACATGTCTTAAAGTTGAACTAACAGAGACTAAAATTGGCAAGATTTTGGAGTTCGTTGAAGTGAAAACTAAACTAAATATTTTCAAATTACAAGGGTGGGTAAAACCAAAGATCTGAGTCGGGTTAGAGGGGTTTATAAACATAGTCTTCTATGGGAAGTGGCAAAGACATTAGCTCTCCTGTCCTTCCAATATGCTGTCTTATCAAGTCAATAATGACAATGTATCTTGCAGTATTATAAGGAAAGAAAATGTTCCTTTTGAAACTATTGGGACCATCTGCCTTTGATCACTGGTGAATTTATGACTTAGGCCTAGAAAGTGACCAGAATACTCTGAAAGCTCCAAACAGAACCAAGAAGTTATCTCAACATTTTTTTCCTTTTCTTTATTTTTCTTTCCTTCTCAAACAATCCTGAGAGTACCCCAGGGCTAATTTTAGAACCCATCCCAAATTTATAAACTCAGAACCTCACACCAAAATGAAATTGCATTTGCCATTAGTTAAAATATTTTTCCTAAATTTTTTTGAAGTCTTCTTGAAGAATGATTCTCTTATAAAACATGATACTTACAAAAGTAACATGTTTATGACTTTGGTTCCAATGAAGCAGAAGCCCAAAGACTGTATTTCCCTTAAAAATGAACAGCAGGCAGTAAAGTAACTGGGAAAGTCAAGTCTGTGTTTTATTAAACAGAGAGTATTCAAAATGTGATTCCGAGAACCCGAAAGGCCTGTGTGATTCGCCCCTCCCTAGTATGAATCCTGCAAAGGAGACAGATGGAAAAGTCTCCTGGGTTTCGGTAACATCCATTTTAAGGAGATTGTGAAAAGTCTCAAAGTCCAAATCTGCTGACAAGCTAGGCATCATCTTTTAAGGGACACTCAGAGCCAACAGCAGCCAACAAAGCAACCAAAAGCTATCGGCTCCCAGCGCTTGGTCACATGTGATGTTTGGTTGGGGTATTTCCTAGGCTTAATCATTACTATCAACTTCCGGGGTGAGGTAGTCTGTGGGTAGAATCCCATCTTCACACAGTGGAAAACGAAATAAAGGATATTACCTTTATTTCAAAGGAAGGAAACATCAGTTATCCAGGGAAATGAACTGGAGGATGCAGTTTCCCAACTTCCAGGAAGGCCAAGATCTCTACAAAAGACAAGTCCACCTTTTTTCCCCTTGGGCAAAGAAATTACTGCTCTTTCCTCTGTGTCAGATGCTCTTGTCACATTCTGCTCACCAGTTTGATTACCAAGAGAATAGGCAAAACAATGAACCCTTAGCATGGGGCTCTCTGAGACTGCCCACACCAGGGGGTGTGGGGTAAACACTCCACTTTGACATGAGAAAATTTATCTTTCAGACAAAAATGCTTTGTCACAATTCCATGCCTACAAATGAGAGAGGAAAGGACTCGAAGGCCTATTTCCTCATGAATGTGCTGAAGAAGGATGTTGAACTAGAAAAGATATTTCTGGGCTCTTTGTTTACAGATGCCCTCCAGGACAGGTGGCCAAGAAGAATGGCTTTGGTCATATAAGAACACAGGATGCCAGGAACTGTTTTTTTTTGGTGTTTCTGAGACACCTCTCTTCTGCCTGGGCTGACGTGTCACCCACAGCCATGTGAAGCAGAACTGTGATGCGAACCCAGGATGCCATCTGACAGGGCAGCGGGGCTGAGCAGCAGGTGTTCGGAGTGATATCACTTTAGGAAGGTGTTCAAAAGTCACCACAACTGTATTTCTAGATTAAAATATTTTCCTTAGGATGGCTCCAGTGAACTCAAATGGCTTCTAGTCTGGTCTCAGGGGAACTCTTTCCAAGTTGCTTGGCAAGGAAGACTCAAGACCTCAAAGAATAAGACTGGCTACCTCTTAGGGACCCTCCCCAAAAAGTGCTGGCCACTGAAGTCTGGATGACCCCTAGCTCGCTGTAATCATGAGAAGGGAGTGTCTTTCAATGTCAGGGCAGCAGAACCGTGCTGGGGGTGTGTGGGGAGGGGGTCTCTGACAAGAGAAGCAGCAGCGGTCACAGCAAAATAAAAAAACCAGCAAGAGAAGAGTGGACACTGGTGGAAAGCCAGTGGGTAGGGGAGAGATTGCCCTGGGGGTGGGTGGGGCTGCAGGCAGCTCAGGCCAGCACTGAAAAGAGGGCGGTTGTCTCCATGCTGTTAAAGTTGTCACCGGTCTTGAATGCAGCTTAAGGAAACGAGAACCCAAAATGAAGTGTTGTATGTTGCTCACCTCTAGAAGTAATTTTCATTTATGGAATCCAAAACAAATAGTTATCCTTCCTCCCTCTTATTAGATGGAAACAGCTAGACAAAGAGGACTAAGGAAGCTCCCAACACCAGGAATGGGGTTAAGAAAAAGTCAAGGAGGCTGGGACTGTGTGCCGGTAAGTTAGACTTTCGCTCCCTGATCTTGAACTACATTGCAAAGCTGTGCTAATCAGAACTCCGTAGCACTGGCATAAAGATAGACACATAGACCAAGGAAACAGAATTGACAGTCTAGAAATAAACCCAGGCATATATGGTCAACTAATCTTTGATGAGAGTGCTGAGAACATACAATGGAGAAACAACAGCCATTTTAATAAATGGTGTTGGGAAAACTGAATATTCACATTAAAAAGGATAAAATTGGGTCCTTTTCTTGCACTATATACAAAAATCAACTCAAAATGGGTTAAGGACTTAACTATAATATCTGAAACCATAAAATTCCTAGAAGATAACATAAGGAAAATGTTCCTTGACATTGGTCTTGGCAATGAATTTTTTAAAAATATTATACTAAAAGCACAGGCAACAAAATAAAAAATAAACAAGTGGGATTACATCAAACTAAAAAGCTTCTGCACAGCAAAGGAAACAATCAACAAAATGAAAAGCCAACCTACAGAATGGAAGAAAATATTTGCAAATCATATATGTGATAAGAGGTTGATATCCAAAACATATAAGGAACTCACACAACTTAAAAGTTAAAAAAAGAAATAACCCCATTTTAAAATGGGCAAAGGATCTGAATAGACATTTTTCCAAAGACATACAAACAGTCAACAGGTATATGAAAAGGTGGTCAAGGTCACTAACCCAGAAAACTGCAAATCAAAATCACAGTGAGACATCACCTAATACCTGCTAAAATGGTTATTATCAAAAAGACAAGATATAATAAGTGTTGACCAGGGTATAGAGAAAAGAAAACCCTTGTACACTGTTGGTGGGAATGAAAATTGGTACAGCCATTATGGAAAACATTATGGAAGTTCCTCAAAAAATTAAAAATAGAACTCCATCTGATCCAGCAATCCCATTTCTGGGTATACATCCAAAGGAAACGAGATCAGTATGTCAAAGAGACATCTGCACTCCCATGTTCATTGCAGCGCTGTTCACAAGAGACAAGATACAGAAACAGCCTAAGTGCCCATCAGTGAATTAATGAACAAAGAAAATATCACACACACACACAAGGAATATGATTCATCCATAAAGAGAAAGAAATCCATCCATTTGAAACAACATGGAAGAACCTGGAGTATGTTGTGCTAAGTGAAATAAGACAGACACAGAAAGACAAATACTATATGATCTCATGTACACATGGAATCTAAAATAGTCTAACTCAGAGAAGCAGAGAGTAGGGGCTAGGAGGTTGAGGAAATGGGGAAATGTTGATCAAAGGGTACAAACTTTCAGTTATAAGTTCTGGGGATCCAATGTACAGCAGGGTGTACAATTAACAATTGTATACAATTGTCTATAATTAACAATATTGAATTGTTTACCTGAAATTTGGTGATAGCAAATTTTAAGTGTCTTTACCACACAGACACACACACATACACAAATGGTAATTATAGGTGGTGATGGATGGGTTAATTATTCCAATACTCATTGGTAATCATTATACAATGTATATATACATCAAATCATCACATTGTACACCTTGAATATACACAAGTTTTATTTTCAATTAACTATTTTAATAGAAAGAGATAAAGAGAGAAAGAGAGGAAGGAGGGAAGGAAGGAGGGAAGGAACAAAGGAAGGCAGGCAGGCAGGCAGGCAGGAATGAGGAAAGAAAGGGAAAAAGAGAAAGACCAAGCTTCATAAAACATGGAAAGAATGAAAAGGCAGCCCCAGGATGGGCAAAGATATTTGTAATGTAACAACAAAAGATTTGTAAACTATTACTAGAATATAATTTAAAACTCCTACAAATCAATGAGAAATAAAAAATAATCCAGTTTAAAAAATGAGCAAAGATTTGAAACAGCACTTCACAAAACAAGTTATCTAAAGGGCCAGTAAGTACATAAAAAGTTATTCAACATCATTTACTCATGACAGAAATACAAATTAAAACCATAATTGAGATATTAACAAACGCACATCCTCGTACACACACATCCACGCGTGGTCACACAGAGAACTAACCACAGTTAAAGGGGTTGAGAGCACCTGACATTGCCGAGGATGCAGAGGAGCTGAGATCCTTCTATGCTGCTCAGAGAGTGGAGCATGGCACCCCGTTTTGGAAAACTGTGGGCAGCTTTGTCTGAACATAAACATGTGTACCAGTCTGACCCACCAATTTCACTTATAGGAAGAAAGCCAACAGATCTAAATGTTTATATGCACCAAAAGACAAGTAAAAAATTGTTCATAGTTAGCTTTATTCCTAATAACCCCACACTGGAAACAACCCAAATGATGGGCCCCCAGTAGAATGGATACATTGTAACGTGTTCACACAATGGAAGACCGCAGAACAATGAGGAAGGAACATTGCAAAATGGAACATAATGAATGAAATCTTTTGGCATAATGTTGAATGAACAAATCCAAACAGAGTACATGAGATGATTCAATTCATATCAAATTTAAAAAACAGCCAAAACTAAGCTATGTCGACAGAGCTCAGAATAGTAGGTACATTTGGAGGGCTATTACTGGTGGTGGTGAGGGGGCACGAAGGAGCCCTCTAGGGTGCTGAGGACATTCAGACATTCTATCTGTTGATCTGGGTGGTGGTTATAATGGGTGTATACACAGGAGAAAATTCATTGAGCTGTGAACTTAAAGACATTTGTGCTACACCATCAATTAGTGGTACCCCAATCAGAAAGTTGGAAAGATGTCCAGTGCTCCTGTATTTTCTTCTCCAAGTTCTCTGTGCAGGACTCCAGGCTTGCACCCACCATGTTATGTAGGAATTACGTGCCTTCCCTATTATTTGTCAGTTCTTTGCAGACAAGCACTGTGTCTTATTCATCTGCACTGCTCTGCTGCCTGGCCCAGTGCTTGCTATAGAAAAGTTACCCAGTAAATGTGTGCTACACTGTTCTATGTATCACACAGATTCCCAATCATACCTATTGTCCACCCTCTGCCTTATACTTTGGATGTGAAATTAAAGAATGGGAGCAAACCTCTATAATCCTTTCCACTCGTCAAAATTTCAGATAAACAAAATACGCCAGATTCTCTCACCGGTGGTGGTTCGGTTTGATACAAAGGTTCTAAGGGTTGAAGAGCATGACACTCAAGGGCAGAACTTGTTAAAGGTTCAGATCTGTGGCCCTACACCCGAAGATTCTGGCTCATTTATCCTGGAAAGGAACCCAGGTCTGTACATTTACCAAGCATTGCAGAAAGTTCTGATGGTCCGTACTGCGAGAAACACGGGCTTTGACACTGTCTAAGCTTCTGCCTGACAAGACTCTGCCTGAGTGGAGACGGTAGGACACTCAATCCTGACTGACCTACCCGCTAGCTAAGGGGGGTGCACCATAGTTTTAGATCGTTTCTGGCAAGTCTTGCAAGAGAGGAATTTTCTGCAAATACCCCGATTAAGTGATTCCCTACAGTCTGTTAGAGTCCACCTTTCTTTGGAAACCAGGGGGCAAGTGGCATCTTTAAGTCATCCCAGGAAACAGCCATTAGGGCTGGGCGGCCACTTCTACGGTAACGTTCTACTGAGCATGGGGAGATAAGGAGGCTCCATGAGGCTCAGTGAGAGACTTTTCTTTTTAAAAAATGATATTCAGGGAAATTTTTTGCCAATTTCTTTCTAGAAAGAGGTCTTACGGCCATGACACAGACTGACAAGCAGCTGAAACCTCCGAATCAAGATTGGCAGTTTGTCCTCAATTTATATCACTAACTTGAAAGTAAGTTGTCAGACTCAACTTTTTCCTTATGTTGAATTATTTTATCAGGAATTGGTGTTTTGGGGGAAAAAGTATACAATAACTGGGAAAATCCTATCAGTTTAAAAGTTAGGCTTCTCTCCTCTAAGCATTGAAAAAAAAAAAAATACACACACACACACACACACACACACACATATATATGGCATTATCAAATCCTGCAGGCAGTGGGTCATGACTTTACCCTGAGAACATCTCCCTGAAGAACTTCTGTAATGTAACTGAGTTACAAACCAAAACCAACAAACTATAAATAAACAAACAAACAAACAAATCACTTTCAAGCACAATGAATGTATGCCATGTGCAAATACGTGGCTATCCAGGAATGTTTAGTTTAGCTCCTCTGACTGGAATGTAACAAATACCTTTTTAGTTTTGCTTTGTCATCTATTTCTTCCTAATGGAGACAAGGAAAATATTCTTGAAAAGCAGCCGTTAATGGATAGTGACAAGTGGTTTCCTGTGGTCTAAGAACAAGCCATCAATTACTGCCTTTCCTTCTTTTAAATTCCAGAGGCAAAGGACATTCGATAATGCTGTATTGGCTCCATGGTTATTGAGCTAAGAGGAGGAATCTTGAGATAAAACAGACTTTTGTTTTCCTTTTTGAATGAAGCTGTAAATATTTTCTACATGAACATTACAAAATTTGTGGGAATCTCTGAGCTTCAGCCTGTCTCTCTATATCCCTTTGGACAAAGAGAGAAACCAAGGAAAGAAGGAGAGAGGGAGGGAGGAAGGGAAGAAAATGAGGAAGGAAGGAAGGAAGGAAGGAAGGAAGGAGGGAAGGAAGGGAGAGAAAGCAGCTTCAGAAGATATTAAAGGAGTGAGAAGGCAAGCCCCAGGCTGGGAGAATATTTTTATATTTATTTCAGAATATATTTGCAGTGCATATATCCAACAAAGGACTTGTAAACTAGAATACATTTTAAAACTCCTACAAATCAATGCGAAAAAGACAATCCAGGTTTTAAAAAAATGAGCAAAATATTTGAAACAGTGCATCACAAAACAAGTTATCTGAAGGTCCAGTTGGTGTATGAAAAGTTACTCAACGTCATTACTCATAACAGAAATACAAATTAAAACCATAACTGCGATATTAACAAACACCTCTCCCCATTCACACGCATTACAACATAGAATGGTAGAAACTGTAGAGTCAGGATCACAGGTGAATGTTCCCAGCAGAAGGTCAATGACATCTCTCTCACAGGAAGCCCCCAGCAGGACACCCTAACTGCTTAACCTTGCTAGGCTATCCCCTCTCCACGGAGGGCTTTCTGGAAATACCTTCAGGTCTTCATGCAGGAGGGACAGAGCCCAGGAGATGAGAGTGTATCTGCTCTGGTCTCAGCCTTCCCAAGCCTTCCATCCCCGCCTTCACATCCACCACCAGCCCCCGTGACCTCAGGTGGCGCCTCCTACCTCTATCCATACTGGCCTCTGGATTATTCGGTAGCTGGGAGATATAAATAACTGGGAACAGCTTCAAACATTGCCCCTCACTGAGACTTTCCCTCTGACAAGGCAGAGCAAACGCACCTGCTCTAAGGGGGTGAAGGAGAGGAGGGAGGGGCCCAGGGAGAAGAGACGGGCTGGAGGGGGAAGGGCTGGAGGGAAGCGCAGGTGCGGCCAGCCCACGTCGTGGACACCGGGGGCTTCCTCAGAGAGACCACTCTGACCAAGGGAGAACATGCCCTAGAGGTCTCAGCCTTCATTCCCTATCTGGAGAACCCACCCCATTTTCTTCCTCTTCACGGCATTTATCACTGCCTGAAATCATATCACGTAGTCATAGATTTCCTTTTTTACTGTCTGTCTCACTCCAGCGGGGTCGGGCTCCACCTTGCCTACTGGGGACGCCAGTCGCGGAGCTGCTGAGTGAGCGGTGGAGGCGACAGGCGGTGGGGGCGACAGGCTTCCGCCAGTCCGCTGTGCCTGTGCTGGTGCCCAGGGCAGCACCCCCTGCGGCTCAGAGCCCTCCGCTAGTGTAAACAGCCTTTCTGTTACAGTTTGCCTGAGACCAAGGGGGCTCCTGGGACCTGAGCCTTTCAGTGCTAAAGCTGAGAAAGTCCAGGACAAGCAAGAATGAGTCGGTCACCCTACCTAGAGCCACCTCCTGAAAGTCTTCCATAGCTTATGTGAACGGAGCGTGAGGCCAGGGTATCTCTATCCTCTCAAGGTCACCTCAGGCTGGCTTGCCCCCAGCTGAAGGTCACTGCTCCTCTCCTACCAGAACCCTCAGGTCCAGTCTGTGGTTGGGGCCTAGGGGTGGTAACAGCTCTGATGTCACTAATCCTGAGTATCTGCTCCATTCCTGTGGTCCCCACCCCCGCCATGCCTTGGTAAACAGCCCCTTTATAAACAAACCCTCTGAATGATCCGCAGTTGAGTGAGCCGGCTTCCCGTGGGAACACACTGGCGCGAGGAACGCAGAGGACACGTGGAAACAAGTACCATGAGAAACCACTAAGATGCAGAGGCACTGAGCTCACTAACTTGACCCAGTTCCCCATGGGTGTATGGGGTGGGTGTAGGAAGTGATTAGCAAAACCTACTTAAAGCTCTTGGTCAGCGTATCAAAAGCACTTCGCATATTTTAGTCACTATTATGGCCATTATTCTCTCTTTGTTTCTCTTCTTAACAGGAGCAATCAGAAGGCAGGATCAAGCTTGCCATCCATCCGAGAAGGGCCCCAGAATGTCACCTCTCCAAATGGCCTGAGGAAATGGGCAGAAATACTCTAAATTTCACAAATTGCTATTCTTTTAATATTTTTACTTTAGGGCTTTGAGGGGAGCGTTAATGTTCTGTATGTCTGGAGGTTGGATCTAGCGGTAAGCCCGATGCCTGTTCTGGAGGGAACGCGGGACGTCTGCAGGAAATGCCCGCAGCTGAGGGGCACCCCACCCCTGGCCTGGCTAGGCTGCTGAAATAGACGACAAACCAATAGGCCACCAAATGGAAACAATTTTGAACTCAAGAAAAAGGTTCTCCTTTTCCGATTTAATGAAGCAGTGACCTGTCTGCAGACCTTTGGTTGAAAACGAGCCACCGAGAAGGTCCCTGGGGGTGCTCAGGCATGGAGGCTGGACGTTAAGAAAGATTTCTTTTTTCATTAAAAGAAAAAGGTACATGTAGATTTACAGCAACTATCAAAGTGCAAGCAAGAAGGTGAAAATTTCACAATGAAATAATAGAATATAGCAAAGACAGAGAAGGTGAAGAGAGCACTTAGCTTATTCCAAAGTGAATGAAAACATAAGAGAGAGGGAGAGAGAGAGATGTTTGCGCATAACTTTCTAAGAAGAGTGGGAACAAGGAAGAACTACTTGGGGAAATAATGCATACTAATGTTCCCAATAACAGGGCCAGATTTAAATCATGTCATTGTGTGTTAAATAGTGTCCCGCCAAAATTCGTGTCCACCCAGCACCTCAGAGTGTGACCTTATTTGGAAATAGGGTCTTTGCTGATGTAATGAGTTAAGGGTCTCAAGATGAAATCCCAGTGGATTTAAAGTGGACCCTAAATCCAATAACTGGTGTCCTTATAAGAGTAAGGAAAGGGGGATTTGGATACAAAGAAGCCCCTGTAAGGCTGGAGGCAGAGTTTGGAGTTACGCTGCCACACGACAAGGACCCCCAGGACCCACAGGAGCTGGGAAAGGCAGTGAAGGGTCCTGCCCTGCAGCCCCTGGAGGGAGCACGCTGCCACCTTCATGCAGGTCTCCAGCCTCGCAAATTGTGACAGATTAAATTTCTGTCGTCTTAAGCCCCCAGTCTGTGGTTCTTTGCTACAACAGTCCTGGGAAACTAGTACACATATGGAAATTCTTCACATAGTCCATACAGGAGGAGCTCAATAAATACAGCTGGCTAACAGATCATCTAGATGAATCTCCTGCCCTGTAGAAAACCATGAAAGTGCAACTATACTTGCACCATGGTCTTATCTCAGGATGAAGACCCAGCAACACATCCCGCTTCCTGTTTCCCATTGTGCCACTAGTGCGGTGCACGTGGCACTAGCATCAGCCTGAGCCCAGCACACCCGCTTGGCAAACCCGGCCCTCTGCCTCCAAGCTGCCCATTACAGCGAAAGTCACTGAGTTATTACACCCAGCAGGAGACTAGACTGGCACCCACCACCCAGGGAGATTTACTTTACCCTCATCCGCCCTCAAGCGGCCCTGTTAGGACCACACCACACCTAATCTTTGCAGTGGTGTCGGTATTGCAATCCCAGCCTTGGACCATCCGTCTGTCCAGGGTGGAGTCCCAGCTCGCAGCCCCTCCGCCTTTACTGTCACAGAGGAAGGGCCATCTGCACAGCGGAGCCAGGGGGTCCACTGAGAATGAGGCCACTCTACCTCTGGAGGGGCTGGAGTGGGGCATGAAGGCAGCAGAAAGAGATAAGGCATCTCTCCTACCGGGCCCCGTGCAAAACCGCACCTGGGAGTGCTTGGTCCCCTGCCCTGCTCGCCAGCACTCTGCCCAGGACTGCTTCAATCCTGTCCTCAGTGTCCCCGTGCCTCAGTGTGCCCTACTGATGTTCCCTGCTCCGTCTCACTGCACGCCTCTTCCTCCCCGCTGGTAGAGCCGTGGACCCCAAGTCCAGTTTGCTCTTCCTTCTTCTGCTCCTGAATTCTACCATCAGTTTCATCCCCCTGAAGTCTGACCTGGCTCCAGCTTGGCCAGACTTCTAGTTGGCTATTGTGCTGTTATTCTCCATGTCCCTTCCCTGCCTCTCTCTGCCCTTCTCCTGGGCCCCAGGTTGTCTGCCTCGATGGACCACCTCAGCCAGGTCCCTGCCCTGGTTTCTAGCTAGGAAGGGAGACACTGAGAGGACACAGGAGGGAGAGAGGTCAGATGGGGGTGGGGTCAGCATGCCCCCCTTCCCACTCTGTCCCTCCCTCCCTCCATGGTGGCCTGTCTCCATGTCCTGCTGCTGCGAGGGCCTGAGGCTAGGCTCTCCCCTCTGACTCCCTCAGCTCTGTCAGCACATCTACGAACAGCGCTGCCATTAAACTCCTTTTCATTCAAGCCCCTGATACAGTTACCAATATTCATCGTGACCTGCACACTTAATACTTCCCCTGGCTACAAGCACTACACACACACACACACACACGCACACACACACACACAAGCACTACACACACACAAACACACATGCTCACACGCCCTCCATGTTCTAGGAAGAGTTTGGCTTTGGAATCAGACACACCTAAATAAACAGTTGTGCCGAATCGCTCCATTCCCTGGGGTTCTTCAGGCTCCGTGAGTGCCAATTAATGCGTCTATGCGATGAGACTGTACCTCAGAGGGTGAAGACGAAGCTGAAATGAACGTGCACGGCACATTCCATGTGTGCCCTTCCCTCACCCCTCACTGGGCTTCATGCAAACGTCCCAGCTCTGCGTGGCTGTCACCCCCTGGGCCTGCTTCAGTCTAGGTCTGCCTGTTTCTGCGTGTACTCCCTTTTTCACGCCCGGACTCGGGTGGTCCTGCCCACGTGTCTAAGCACTTTGCATAGGATTCACTCGAGCCTGTCCACCTGCATGTCAAGAGGAGGCTGTGAGGCAGACACAGGTGGAACGACGTGTCCACACTCACCCCCATTGCAGTAGCAGAACTGCTGTGAGAAGCCGGATCTCTGCGCCCACCCTGGTCCTGCCATTCTCTTGGAGAAACCCACCCGCCATGTGGTTTCTGCTTTGCCCTGCTGCGTGTGTGATGTGCCTGAGACTATGATGACAATGACAGCTCTTTTATCACGAGGGTGTGGGGAGTTTGGAAAAGAAACCCTGGAGGAAGTCACTGTGGGCACAGAACCAGCCCCTCGGCCTGGCATGCAATGACTTGGACGGAAACAGACACTTCTCAAATTGATGAATTGGCAGCTGGGACCCAGCTGCTGGGCGTTGCCATCCTGATTGGAAACGCTGTGTGACACTGGTCATGAGCGATGAACCAGTGCTAGTAAGATCTTGTTTACTTGTCAGCTCTCAAAAACATTGCCTCGGTGGGCACAACCGTGCGTGACAGGGTATGGTTAGACTAAGGGTGGCTGGGAATCAGTGCAGAGTTAGCATTTCAGAGGCCGGGGAAAGTTGCAGCCGTCCCTCAAATTTCTGGGGAAAAAAGAAATGAATTCAGAACATGTGAACAAAGGCAAAATAGAAGGGGGAAAAACACTTATTTGAGATTTGCTACTGGAGATTTCATTTTTAAGATTCATTTCAGCAAACAAAAAGGAGAAGAAACGTTTACCTGGCTTTCATGAACTATATAAAAGCAAACAGACCTATAAAAGGAGGTTAAAAAAAGAGTTCAAACCACTTTCTCACCAAGGAATCTTTAAGAAGAAAATATGTTATTTTTAACAATCCCAAAGTAGTCAATAAAATGTTTAGAAATAGTTGGTACAACTACTTTGTTTAGAATTTTATTTTCAAGTTGAATCTATTTCCTTAATTTAAAGAAAAACAACTTTACAGAAAACACATAAAATGGTGAGTAATAAAGACTGAGTGTGGTTGTATATTCAGCAAATGAACCTCCTCAAATCATAACTGCTGTACCCACTTCTCTGCTCATAGTGATGGCCTTTGTGTTTGTGTCACCATCCACACCGACAGGTAAGACCGTCATGACGAACAGACCACCATGCCCATTCACTGGGCAGGTGTGCAGCTCTGCCTCGTAAGCAACAGCTACTGGTATTTTTTTCCTAATTGTAAAAGCAATAGATGCCCGCTGCCCAAAACTGGGAAAACAAGGAAAATCACAAAGCAAAGAAAATTCAAGCAGTCAATAATTTCACATTTCAGAAGTCCTCGTTGTTACAGTGGAGAATGCTTTTGTATATTTTTCTAGTTCTTATATCAATAAAATAAGAAAAGAAAGAAAATATAAATAATTTATGGACATAAATAAATAATATAAAATATAAGTAAAATAAATATAAACCTTTTTAATGTGATTGCATTATCTTTCATTATATGGCTCTACCATAATTTACTTTATCAGTCTGCAGTTATTGGTCATGTATACCTTTTTCAATTTTTTACTGTTAAAAACCAATGGAATGCTCTTTCTAATGTTTAAAATAAATTTAGTCTCCTCACCCCCATCTGAAAGAAAAAACTGAAAAATTAAACAACCAAATCCCATGCCAACCTTCTACAAACTTTCCACGTTATTTTAGGCCCCAGGCCCTTTGCATGTGCTAGCCCTCCGTCTGAAATGCTCCCTTGCTTCTGCTCATGTGCCTACTAACCCCTGGCTTCGGTTGGAGGGCACTTAACTATGTAGTCTTACCTGTTTCCATCAGGAGAAAGACTTATTATTCCCAGAAGGGAATAATATGGGAAGCAGAACTTTGAGTCTTCTTCCCCCCTTTTCAGTGCTCCTGCGAGGTGTAATGCAAGCATATGGCATCAGTGTGCACCCTTTCTGTGGCAGGCAGAGCTAATGCTAAAGCTCGTGCTTTCATGTGACCTCCTTCTTCTGGGCTCTTGCTATATTCCTACTTGACATGGAGAGGGGCCAGCCATAGCCACACTTCTGCAGGATGAATATTCACCCTGCAGACTCAGTTAGCCTCCTGCAGTAGCCCACAGGTCTTCACGTGGCGAGAAGGACTGGACAGCTCAGAGGATCCAAGTTTTATCCTTCACACTAGCTTAAGTAGTATAAAGTCATAAGAGGATATTTCAATACCTATCTGATTTCTATATATAACCCTCAGTGTTCAGAACTCAAAAGTCTTCCTTGAACCACATCCCTTGTAACAGAATTCATCTTTATACACATATTTTATAGCACTCAACATACCAAATCACAATTATTTGTTCACATGTGCATATCCCTTTAGAGTCTAGAGATAGAAATTAGGTCTTATTTATCTATTTCCAGCACCTAGGATAATACTTGGAACACACGAACCCACTTAGTTAAAATCTGAGAAATAAGCAAATGGCAAATTGTCAGCAGTGTCACAGATTTTTAAATAATCAGACCAATTGTTACCCGAAGAGGTTCCCTAGAAATATTTGGTTATTGTAACCATAGGAAGCCCCTAAAACAGTGATTCTCACATGTTTGCATGTTTCAAAATCATCTGGAGCACAGAACCCGTGCTGGGCCAGTCCTGAGTTCCTGCTTGGTAGGTGAGGCCCCAGCAGCTGCGTTTCCAAGCAGCATCCAGGTGCTGCCACCGCTGCTGGTGTGAGGCCCACCTCTGACAGCTCCTACCCTGGAAGGACAGCTTCCAAACCACTATCAGAGTCACCTCTGGCACTTGCTACATTTCCACCTGCTGCCAAGCCATTGTGATTCGGAAAGGTGGAAGCAGGGATCAGATATTTCGTAAGTGACTCTGTCGTAGCAAATCCATCCACGGACAGACGACTGGAAATCACTGGACTGGGCCACACTCGCTAGCTAACTTTGGAATGAGATGTGAAAAAGGATTTCCTGGCCATTTCTCTCTGACTCATTCTGTGGGAATTATTGAGAAACTAAAACAATTCTCTGGGAAAATCTACTCTCAGGTACCTTCAATATCTTGCTCTGGGCTGAACTTTACTACTTATTTCCTGATTTTGTCACGCCCTACACGACTGTTCTTCTGAACTTTGTAATCTGGAGACAGCAAACCTCAGAATAGCAATCTCGTCATCAACAAATATTAGACACCCACAGGGAAAACCACCATGGAAGCCCTAAAGAGGGGGAGAAAGAAACAAAATATTTAGTTGTAGTCTGGAAAGAACTTATGAGTTGGTTGGGAAGATAGGAAGTAGATACATTAAAAAAAAAAAAGACATTTCTAATAACACATGATAGTTATCCAAGTATTGGTGCACACAAGGAATGTTAAAGCAACCTTGAGGGAGAGGAGGATGGATTTCTGAAGGCTAGAGAAGTAAAGGAAACCATTTGAGGAGAAGGCGCAGCAGAGCTATATATGAAGATAGAATTTAAGAGGCAAGAGCATACCTAGAATAAAGTTCCAAAGAGAGCTTGAGACCCAAGCCAGTTCTAAAAGGACAGTTCTAGTGATAGAAGTAGGACATCTTGACTTCTATAAAAACAGCGAGAGTATCTTTGTCAATTAGCTGCTGGCTCTATCTGCGGATGGCATTGCTCTGGAATAGTATGAAGCTGATTCCCCAGTGCCATCTGGCATTTTCTGGCTAAGAACAGCTCTTGTGCTAAAATGCAAAAATGGTAAGCAGTTCAAATATTGCAGAGAAAATGCGCTGTGTTTATCGACATATCTTAGCATATAGGAGTCAATAACTACCAGACTTAACAGAAACCACGCTCATGTTGAGGATCCCTGAGGCCCTGGAATGCCTCTCTCCACGAGGCGATAAAATCACTCAGTGATTGTTGTCTTTGGGAGAAGTTAAAGTTGATATTAAATGAACCCATGAAGAATAAGAGCCCTTGATTTAGTTTTGAACTAGGTCAACGTGTGACTGCCCACCCCTTAATTTGACATGACTCAGTCTTTGGCAATCAGATTCTCTCACAGGAAATTGAACTTGGCACATGAGAGATCGGGCCCATTCCTAGTGGGAGCCAAGACACAGTCATGTCGACCTGAGGCTGGTGGCCCCACTGAGCTAGGAGCAGGCAGAGGAGCCATCTGTGCCAAAGAAGGCCAAAAGTGTGCTTGACAGAAAAGCGGCCAGGTGACTTCCCAGTTCTTAGGGGACCCAGCAGACCCCCAATACCTTGTGTCTCATTGGTAGCACGGGTGCTGAAGGACCTGTGCCCCATGAGGAAGTGCTTACCGAGTTATGTAGTCCAACGGGTCCATGCTTGATTACATGTTCATAATCCTCTTCAGTACTTTTTCCTTGAGCAAAATGAATCTTTATGGCTTTGAAGTGGATAGATGTCATAGCTGGATCCAAGAGGGACCACACTGGTCTCCTGGAGTGTCGGGCTCCTTGGAACAACACTGTGAGAAGTCAGCCGGCAGCAGCCCGAGGCTGTTCTGTGGCCATGTTGAAAATGCTACAGGTTAAATCACCAGGCACTGATTTTTTTGTAGCCATGAACTTTTCAGAGGATTTTGTCCCACTCCCTGGAAAGATTAGAGAAATTTCCACATGGGGGACCGTTTCCTCAAGTTCATATAGCCTCCAGGAACACCAGTGTGGCGGGCGGAGGAGCCCCGAGGAATGCAGTGTGACACACTTTGGCAGCAGGCCTGACCAAGCCCAGTGAGGGAGGCATGGCTGATGGCCATCCCCCGACACTGGGGGCTGTGTCCATCTCCCACAAACTCTCCAGGAGGCTCTGTTATAAATTCTGTGATAACTGTCTCCAGAAAAATCTTCCCTGTTTCTCCCCCTGTTCCTGCTCTCCCTTAACCCACTGAACTCGCTCTGGGCGGGATGCCATTTTGTATCCCCCCGTGTAGCCTGCTGTGGACGCCTTTATGGTCAAATGTACCTACTATGGCATGATAGCATTTTTGAAACATTAACTGGTTTTTTTGTTCCTTCTGGCATTTTCTTTCCTCTCTTTTTTCTCCTACTCCCACTCAATGCCCCCGCTCCTATTCAAGCAGAGAGTCTCTTCTGGATTCATTGCCTCAAGGAAGGCAAGAAAGTAGAAATGGTCTATTGGTTTAGCTTTGGTATTTCCCAGATCTTCAACTGATTAAGGGGATTACATCCAAATGCCTCAATAGAGAGAGTGTTTTAGAGAGAGGTGAAAGGTCCATAGGTTTCTCAAGAAGGGGAGACCCACACAGACTCCAATGCAGGGCCTCCAAGAGGTGACTGGACCTCACGAAGAGATGGTAACCAAAGCCCTGAATCTCCTCTCTGGACAAATACCCAGAGCAAAGATCTGCTAGACTCCAAGGACAGTGAAGATGTTAGCAATTCTAATATGGGTAAACTGGCTTCTCTCCACTTCTTGGACTCCATGACTTTTTGGAGCTCTAATAAGAAAAAAGACTACAGGATCAACTAATATTAAATTTTCTGCTATCCTCATGGGAATAGAGTTTTAGGGTCAGAATTAGGTTCATGGAAAGGAAATAAGTGAAGTAGAAGGTAATTTTTAAAAACTGAGTTTTATACTTGCAGTGCCTGTGTTCCACAGTCTTCCACAAGTAGATCCTTGATGTGCTGTCACCAGTCTGAGGGGGACTGAGACGTCTGAGCTCCCCCACAGACACCCAGGAGCAGGTGTTCCCCGTGTGCCGGGAGCCCTGCTGGCGAGAACACTGTGACCCGCGTAGAAAGGACCAGGCTTCTCTTAGAAACTGTTTGCTTAATATCTGCAGCACATGGTAAGATGGTGAGTCAAACTAGAGTCTTTCAAAGGGATTAATAACATAAGTTGTTTTTAACTTCTTATAACAAATATTTAAGAGAGAGTTTATACTGCTTATTATCTAAATTTCTTTCATTTGTTTGGATCCATTTAAGTCTCTCTCTCTTTCTTCCTTTCTCAATAAGAGCCTATTCTTATCTCCACAAATACAACTTTAGGCAGTAGAAATATAGATAAGAGATAAGTAAATTTTCAACAACAACAGCAACAACAAAAAAGTCCATTTTTAAAACAGCACCCTGGAGGAGGGCAAGACAGTAGAAGGAACCTGAGTATTCCACCCCCTTGCCAGAGATTTCACTAACATGACAGTGTTGGAATGCAAAAAGAAACAAATATATAGACATGAAGAAATTGGGAGGGACGGTCTTTCATAGATGAGAGACTTCAACACATTTCTTGAATACAGAAGCCAATGGAAACACGTTAATGGATGAAACAGAGTAGAGGGGACCAAAAGTCCAGATACGAGTCTGAGGGACCTTCAGGGGAAGTGCCCGCCAGTCAACCTCCCAGAGTGCCAGCGAGCATTTAGGGGAAAGGTCAGTGGTTCCTCTCCTACACAGAGTAGAGGGCGCAGGTTTTTATCTCCTGAAAAGGGAGAGAGAATGGCAAGAGACTCTAATTTAAAGCAAATGAACGAACTGGCTGGAGAGGAATTTGTATTTGAGTGTGGGTGCTGATCTAAGAGGAAAGCTCCCCTTATTCCGGCATTTGGTAGGAGGAGATGAAGCAGAATGTCTAATTTAAGGCTGGTTCCCCCACTTGTACATCCTAAAGTGAAATCCATCAGTTAGCTAGACCTGTGCCTTGGCACACAGTTAGTTCCTTGTCTGCCTTGGCATTCAGGGGAGGTTCTTATCAAGAAACATATCATCAACTCAAATTCAAAGGAAACCTACATTAGATAGCCATTACTATGAAACTTGAATCCTTTATTCATCAATGTGAACATACAAACAAGGTTGCCAGACGTTTAAACACAACCACCAGCAGGAAATAAAAAAAGACCAAAATATACAATGTCTCAAAGGAACAGAAATTATTCAAGAACTAGAAGAGATTTTTAAAAATAGTTAATATCTTTAAAGAGATTTGAGAAGATTATATTCATAAAACAAGAATAGTATGATTGAAAAGAAAACTACCAGAGAACACAAAAGAGTTCTTATAAATTAAAAGTGTAATCTGTAAAATATGAAAGTCAAACAAAGAGTTAACACATAAAGCCAAAATATGCTCCTAGACCTGAAGGCAAATGGCAGAGGTGGCAAATTTGAAGGATACAGGTGAGATTCATACAGAACTAATACAAGAGTTGCAGCAACCCACCAGTTGGCTAGAAGAAACTGCAGAAAAGAGAACAAAGAAAGTGAATGGGAGAATTTTTTAAAGAAATAATAGGACATTTCTTCACATTTGGTGAATCTGTTGAGAACTGAGAAGGATGAATGGAAATGACCACTCAGCCAGCACGTCCTCCTAAAATGTCAGAACACCAAAGATAAAAAAAAAAAAAAAAAATCATAAAAGCTTCCAAAGGAAAATGCAGAGAACCCTCCAACTTGTCATTAGTCACATTAGTCAGAAGATAATGAATCAATGTGTCCAAAGTTCTAAGGGGAAAAATCTTTTGAACCTAAAATTCTATGCCCAGTCAAGCTATCATTGCAGTATTAAAGCAAAATAAAAATATTTTCAGACAGGCAAAGATTTAATTTATATGCCTTACTTCTTGTCTGAGAAAGTCTTCTGAGTATATATTCCAGTAAAACCAAGGAGAAGACCAAAAATATGTCATGGAATCCAGGGCTATCCTTGAATCCAGAACATCACTAAAGAGAAACCCAAGGCTGATGGCTGTGCAGCAGGTCTGGACAAGAGCAGTCCAGATTAGAGCCCCCTGGGAGGGACCTGACCGCAGGGAACCAGGAGGAGATAAAGGGATTCCATGCAGCACTTAGCATTACTGAAAGGCTGGACACCTATGAGGTTATGGTGGAGACTCAAGATTCTTTTGAAAATAAGAAAAAAAGAACTCCAATTAGAAGCACCTGATAAATATTGAAAAAAAATCAAGGTCCAAAAATGAAAGGAATAAAAATATGGCTAGATTTGGAGTGACTGCTAAAATGCAGGAACAGAAAATCCACGTGACCTTGAAGCTAGGAACATTCTGCTTCAAGTAGCTCTAGAGTCATGACCCAAGACCCACAGAGCAGGAAATATAATCATTAGCTCCTTACTCGGGACTGCAGTCAACATTTATATAGTCTTAATAATGTCAATGCTGCTTATTAGTTTTCCAGTTTTAGAATCCACCGAGAGATAAAGCACAGGAGATTTAATTATGATCATAGAATAGAAGAGAAATGTTATCAACTTTGACAGTGTAAGGGCACAGCTGCAGCCATAGAAGGTGGGAAGTGAAGTGATGAGTGATGGAAGGATGAGTAGAAGTTAAGATCTCGTAAGTGTTGAGTGAGGAGAAGTCTAGGGAATAAGAAGTGGAGGCTTATTGCTAATATTTATTTTGCAAAGGTAACCAATAGAAGAATTAAAATGAAGATTCAGTCATCAAAAATTGGAAGGGAGGGAGAAAAGGAGGCAGGGTGTTTATAAGTAAGATAAATCCTTATGTCTCACAGCAGTGGTCAACAGATCTTGATCAAACGGATCAGTTAAAGTTCTTTATTGCAAACAGTGGAACTCAGCATGGTTAGGTTAAACAGAGAATATATTTCCTATATTGTACTGGGTAGTTCACAGAATCCTGTAGAGGCTTATGGAAATGGCTACGCAGTTTCACACAATGCCGAACCCAACTACACTGTCAATGAGGGCACAGGAGTGGTGGCAGTAGACTCATAGGGAAGGAAAAGCATGTGCCAGCTCCTTGGATGGCTCTGCAGTGAGTGGTTGTATACAGGCTGCTCTCGGGAAACTCCTCTATCACCACCCCAGCAGCTGGTGCAGACCGCAAAGCCCCTCCAAGGACACTCAGGCCTGGATGGCAGTTCTGCCACTGTTACCCCCGAGCAAGCAGTGCTCCAAGTAGTAGTCAAAGCACTATGACCACGCTCATGAAAGACAGTGGATTCCCTACAAAGGACTCCCTCCTAAGTCATAGCCCGGTGCGGGTATTGCTGGTTAGCAGAGTCTAAATCACAGCCTGCTTCCTTCCAGCAGGGGAGTCTGGACGATGAGTAGTGGCTTCAGCCTTGGGGAGGTATGACCCAGAACACCATATAGGAAACTCTACGAATAAAGAAAGGGTATTCAAAAGACAGTGGACATCAGAAACCTAGCAAATACCCTCAAGCAATCAAGTTATCAATTTCTCAAAAACTTGAGTTTTTCTGGTGGACGTGATATTTGTCCACCAAAAAAACTAAAAGGAGAAACAGGTAAAAGTAGTTGCCTTTGCATAGTGGGATTAGGGGTGAGGAGGAGAGTGCAAAAGACTAGAGGTTTTCAGTCTAAGTCCTGCTTAACTATTTTATTTGATGTATGCATGTTTTACTTTTATGGGTCTTGGTTTTTTTTTTTGTTTTTTTTTTGGTTTTTTTGTTTGTTTGTTTTTGAGAAAGAGATGGGGTCTTGTTATGTTGCCCAGGCTGGTCTCAAACTCCTGGCCTCAAACAATCCTCCTACCTCAGTCTTCCTAAGGGCTGAGATTACAGGCATGAGCCACCATGCCCAGCCAAGTTTTTAATTAATCTTTAAATTCACCCTGAAACACCTATTTGTGATAGGGACCCAAAAGTATCAAAAACTCTACCAGCCTCACCTGCCACACATAAATTCCTACTAAAAAAAAAAAAAAGAGTCTTTTTATATTGTTATTTACACATTAGCCAAATAGCCAAATGTTAGTTGATATTGAACTTGCTGGAAACCCTTTCTTTTCCCATAAGCAGGGATTTGCTTCTATTTCAAGGGAGAAACTTTTTTTTATAGTCTGAGATCTTTAAGAAAATACAGGTGAATATACAGCCTCCTAGGAAACAGTGCTGAAGCTGAGAAGGTTCTTTTGTGATGCAGCAGTTTACTAAGGTAGAGTGAGCACCTGAACTGCCAAAAACAAACTGCAGTAACCAAAACAGCATGGTATTGACATAAAAACAGACATATAAGCCAATGCAACAGAATAGAGAACCCAGAAATAAATCTACACACCTATAATGAACTTATCTTCAACAAAGCCTCCAAGAACATACAGTGGGGAAAGGACAGTGTCTTCAATAAATGGTGCTGGGAAAATTGTACATCCATATGCAGAAGAATGAAACTAGATCCTTATCTCTCACCATACATAAAAATTACATCAAAATAGATTAAAGACTTAAATATAATATCTGAAACTATGAAACACTAAAAGAAAACATTGAGGAAATGCTTCAGGACATTGGTCTTGTCAAGGACTCCTTGAGTAATATCCCTATAGCACAGGCAACCAAAGCAAAATTGGACAAATAGGACCAGATCAAGCTAAAAAGCTTCTGCACAGCAAAGGAGACAATCAACAAAGTGAAGAGACAACCCAAAAAATGGGAGAAAATGTTTGCAAACTACCCATCTGACAAGGGATTAATGCCTATAATATATGAAGAACTCTAAGAACTCAATAGGAAAAAAACAAATAATCTGATTAAAAAATGGACCAAGGATCTAAATAGATATTTCTCACAAGAAGACATATAAATGGCCAACAGGCATATGAAAAAATGCTCAACATCATTAGTCATTAGAGAAATGCAAATCAAACTATAATGAGATATCATCTCACCCCAGTTAAAATGGCTTTTATCAAAAAGACAGGCAATAATGAATGTTGGTGAGGATGTGGAGAAAGGGCTCCTCGTACACTGTTGGTGGGAATGTAAATTAGTGCAACCACTATGGAGAATGGTATGGAGGTTCCTCAAAAAACTAACAATAGAACTAGCATATGACCCAGTAATCCCACTGCTGGGTGTATATCCAAGGGAGGGAAAATCAGCATACTGAAAAGATATCTGCACTCCCATGTTTATTGCAGCACTATTCACAATAGCCAAGATTTGGAATCAACCTAAATGTCCATAAATAGAGGAATGGATAAAGAAATTATGGCATATATACACAATGGAATATCATATAGCCACAGAAAAGAATAAAATCCTGTCATTTGCAACAATATGGATGAAACTGAAGAACATTATGTTAAGTGAAATAAGCCTAGCACAGGCTGAGCTCAGTGGTTCGTGCCTATAATCCTAATACTCTGGGAGGCCAAGGCAGGAGGATCACTTGAGGTCAGGAGTTCATGACCAGCGTGAGCAAGAATGAGACATGGTCTCTACAAAAAATAGAAAAAAATAGCCAGGTGTAGTGGTGCATGTACCTATAGTCCCAGATACCAGGGACGCTGAGGCAGGAGGATCTCTTGAGCCCAGGAGTTTGAGGTTGCTGTGAGCTAGGCTGACAACACCGCATTCTAGCCCAGGAAACAGAGTGAGACTGTCACAAGAAAAGAAAGAAAGAAAGAAAGAAAGAAAGAAAGAAAGAAAGAAAGCAAGCAAGCCAGCCAGCCAGCCAGCCAAGCACAGAAAGACAACTCTCACATTTTCTCACTCATATGTGGGAGCTAAATATTCAAAACAATTGATCTCATGGAGACAGAGAGTAGAATAATGGTTACCAGAGGCTGAGAAGGGTAGTGGGGAAGGAAGGATAAAGTAGGGGTGGTTAATGGGTGCAAAAATATAGTTAGGTCGTTAGATAGAATGAACACTATTTGATAACATAACAAAGTGACAATAACCAACAATAAGTTAGGGTATACTTTAAACCAGTTAAGAGTTAAATTGGAATGTTCCTAACACAAAGATATAATAAATGCTTGAGGTGATGGATACCGCAATTACCCGGATTTGATTAAGTCACATTGTATGCCTCTATCAAAATGTCACATGCACCCTATAAATATATACAACTATTATGTATATACAGTATTATGTACAGTAATTAAAATTTTTTTTTAATTAAAAAAAAAACAAGTCCTTGAGCTCAGCAAGTGTAGCTCCGTGGAAAACTGCCTCCTCTTTCAAAAGCAATTGCAGATACTACTTCCTCTTCCCTGTGCTTCTCTGACATGTTTCCTATATTCTGTCTAAAAAATGGAAAATGAGCTGATATTCTCTGATTTTCTTCCCTTTTTTCTGCTTTGTTGCTCATAAAGTTTGTAAAAAGAAATAAAGTTAGTCTTTCTATGTGCCTACCATTTGCCAGTCAGCTTTTCATTTTTCTTTCTTGTATTCATTTATTCAGCTACATTTATTGAGCACCTGTTATGTGGCAGCCCACGTGCTAGAGCCCTGGGAAAGCAGCAACGAACAATGTGGGCCATCTCCGTGCTCCCTGCAGTTGTGTAGGGCTTGAGCACAGTGCTTGAGCTCAAGAGCTTGGGTGTAGACTCGTGGGCTCAGTCCCATATTAACATTAACTAGTTATTGACTTTAAACTACTTTTGTTACATCTCTGTTCCTTGGTGTCCTCATTCTGAAATTGGAATATTATTTATCTCAGGGAATTGTTGTGAAGATTAAATGACATATGTTTGTAAACACTTAGCACACAGTATTTCAGTGAGAAGCAATGAGCAGGGACAGGCAATTATGACAGAATTATACAGCAATAAGCACTAGCATAGGTTGTAAGGGGAGCCCACAAGAGGCCACCTACTCTTGCCTTGGTGGATCAAGGAAGGCTTCCCAAAGGAAGTGAGTGCCAGCTAAGGACAAATAAGTGGGTAGGATTATTAACTGCAAAGAGAGGTGCAGAGTGTTTTAGCTGAGGAACAAGACCAAAAAAAATTTTTTTTTTAAGTATGCAACTTTCGGTTATGTTCCGTGTGGTTGACCATAGAACATGAGTCAAAGAGTAGCTGGAAGAAAGCAAGAGCCAAATCAGGGATTTGTAGATAACATTTTAAAAGGTTGGGAACCATTAAAGTGCTTCCAGCAAGAGATTATTATGATCATATCTCCTTGTAGAAATGTCACTCTGGCTGCAAGGCGAAGCGTGGATAGAAAAGAGGAAAGACTGGGGATAGGAAGACCCATTAGAAGGCTTATGTTGATTTAGGAAAGCAATATTGATAGCCAGTACAGAATAGAGTTGTGGGATCAGAAGGAGGCAGAAGCCATAAATCTGGGCAAAAGATTTAGTGTGAGGGGAGAGGAAGACAAAGCAGTCAAAGGTGATTCCACTGAATGGACAATGAGAACATTCTTGAAGGTGGAGAACACAGTAAAAGAGGCCTATTTGGGGTGAAGGCAATGACTTTGACTTTGTACATGTTGAGTTTGAGATGCAGATGTGACATCCAAGGGAAGACACCTAATAGGCAGTTAAAGATGTATCTGAAGCCCTAGGGCTTAGAGGGATTTGGAATGGAGACAAGGCAGAGATACCCTAACAGGGGCTCCCACCAGAGACATTTCTTTTCCTTATTGAGAAAAGCTGCCAATAACTTCATGGTCCTGGGACATACAGAAAATTATCTGAAAGTAGATCTTCCTTGCTCAGTGAAGAGTATCTTGTTTGGTTACCCTCTTAATTAGATAAATGTGGGCTTCACCGAAGACCCACATTTAGAAGGGTATAATAAGTCTTTGTGTTATGAATGTCTTTTAATAACTGCCTATGGGGTGCGGTGTGCACTGTCTGGGGGATGGACGTCGGCTTGAAGCTCTGACTCAGGTGGGGAAAAGACAATATATGTAACCTAAACATTTGTACCCCCCTAATATGCTGAAATTAAAAAATAAATAAATAAAAAGATAAAAACTGGCCGGGCGCGGTGGCTCACGCCTGTAATCCTAGCACTCTGGGAGGCCGAGGCGGGTGGATTGCTCAAGGTCAGGAGTTCGAGACCAGCCTGAGCGAGACCCCGTCTCTACTAAAAATAGAAAAACATTATATGGACAACTAAAAATCTATATAGAAAAAATTAGCCGGGCATAGTGGCGCATGCCTGTAGTCCCAGCTACTCGGGAGGCTGAGGCAGTAGGATCGCTTAAGCCAAGGAGTCTGAGGTTGCTGTGAGCTAAGCTGACGCCACAGCACTCACTCTAGCCTGAGCAACAAAGTGAGACTCTGTCTCAACAACAAAAAAAAAAAAAAAAAGATAAAAACTTTCTATGCCGTTCAAGAGAATAGGTGCTTGGATGAGAAAGAGTGTGTATCAGTCAGGATAAGCTAGGTAACAAATAGTCTCAACAATACCACTGGCTTATGACAGCAAAGGTTCTATTTCTCACTCTTGTTACATGCCCATCATGGGTCAGCAGAGGGCTTGCTCATCATTTCCAACTTTGTTACTGCCTACCAGAGGGAAAAGAGAGCTTTGGAGGACCCAGGACCACCAATGGCATGCTCTTGCCTGGAAGTGACCTATATCATATCTGCCCACAAGTCATTGGTCAGGACCAGCAGAGGGCTAGGGGCTGCAATAATATCATATGCCTGGGAAGTGGAAAGCTGCAAATTCCTGGTAAATGGCATACATGATAAACCCCAAGGAGACTGAGCCTGGAACGTCTCCCAACCCAACTTTCATAGAACCAGCCTAGAAAGAGGCCATGTACCTGAACCAATCTGTAAGATCCTTGACACTTAAGGATCAAGAGAAAAGGACGATACTCTGTCTTTCTGGGACATTAACGCATGGGGCTGCCTTCACTCCAAGATCGCTGAAAAAGACCTCCCATCAGCACCATAGTACAGTGGCTGGCACCACACTCTGGACTGGCTGGGTTCCATGGCCAACTGTAGATCTTTTCACACTGCTTTGACTCTGGGGCCCTGAGGAAGTACCTCGGGGAGCACATGGGAGGATTTTTAATCCTGAAGGCTTTGCCCAGTTTGGATGGGAGCTCCCTTCCTTGAAAGGAACCGTGAGAAGTTGGAAACCTACCCTAAAAGGGTCACTACCCTCAGGGCCAAGACTCCACCTAACTGCTAGTGGTCACTGTGGAGACGAAGATTTGGCCCACTGTCCACACTGCACACACAACTCAGCAAATCTGTCCTCTGCTCAGCAGCCAGCATTTACTACGTCAGCAGAAACCAAGATGGGGCCGGGCTGGATTGGACTCCTCCCCTCAGGAGACCTGCTGGCTCTCTGACACCCCGGGGCCCAGAAGGGGAAGGGAGTTGAGGCCAGGCTAGGTGAGTGAGGAACAGGAATGGATACAACCTCTGGGTTTCTGGCACCAACAGCAATGCTTGGTGCCCAAGCATTTCCATCTGGAGATCAACTGAGGTATATTGTTTGAACCTAAATTGTGTAGTAGACACCACAATAAATAAATGATAATGAACACCGTGGGTGTGAATAGGACTGTGCAGCAAGGTGTACAGAGGAAGAGGATTCTGGGCAGAAACTCAGTACCAACAACTTTAGGATACGGGAGAGGAAGAGAAGACACCCGAGAGTGTGAAGTGCCAGGCAGAGGAAAACAATCAAAGTGTGAAGGAAGGGAATGTTTGAGGAGAGTGAAATTTGTCAACCAATGTTCCTGAGACAGAGACAGTGATTTAGTAACTGAGGTGGCCCTGGTGACCTGGCCAGAGCAATTGCAGTGAAAGATGGGCATGGGAACTGCAGAGCAGGACGTGGAAGGTAACAACGAGACAAGAAGGCAAGATGGGAAGTTACGTTCATTACCTCTAACCATCACTCCATCCCAGGTAAGCCAGGTATTATTTTCTCCATGTTGGAAAGCAGGAAACAGACAGTTGCCCAAGGTTGCCCAGCTGGGAGACAACAGAGCTAGGATTCAAACACAATTCTGAGTGGCAGAAAGACAAAGTCCTTCCCACACAGCACTGCCTCCCCAAGCACTTAACCACCTGCGTGTCTCTGCCGACACGTCCTGTGGCAAACGTCAGAATGGGCTCATCAGATGTCTAATATAAAAATTCGATATTGCAGTAAGCAACAGGACGGAGCCCTGTGCAGCATGCTTGTCTGTCAGCCAGAGGATGGAGTCAGATGGAAAACTGGAAAAAACATCAGCAGCTTCCCTCTTCTTTTTGCAGCAACATGTGTGTTTGTTTTCGTGGGTCCTGCTCGTGAGATCCTGTTGCACATCTCAGAATTCTTTGGACTCAGAAAGGCTTTTGCTGCAGTACAAAGATGCTGAACTGCCAAAAGCACGTTACAGCCTGTGCCTCTTTGAAGAGCCAGCTTGAACTGATTGTTCTTCAGCTTTTCACATAAATTACAGAACATGAGACCCACAGCTTTGCCCAAAGTTGTCAACAGGTTTTAATTGTCTCTGCTTTTCCGTACACACAGATGCACACAGATGGCTTCGTTAAGCTACTCTGAGCAGACCTCTGCTGTCTCCACTAAGAAAAATCAGACACAACAATGGGAATCCATTTAAAAAGAAAAATTATAATAAAATAAAGTCAAAGTAACTGCGGTTATTTTTTCCTAAAGGTAAATGCTATATAAAAGGAAATGGTAGCTGTGACAGTAAAGAGATAAAGTCAAGGTAAAAAAAAAAAAAAAAAAGTCATAATGAAAATGTGAACTTCTGAGGGCAGGTACAGAAACTACCAACAAAAGTAAGTAAGTATTTGAAAAGCACAGAAGACTCTTTAGTAACAGCATGTATAATGGGCTCTCAATTTCCAGTTTCTTTTTCCTAGTTCATTCAAAGAAGCTATTAATGCAAGTAATTCAACAACTTAACTTTTAGTAATCTGTTCTTCAGAGATAATAGGGTAAGTGTGCAGATTATAGTGCAGCACTGTTTATAGTAGCAAAATTTGGAAGCAAACTAGTTAGTAAGTGTAGTTTACATAACAAAACACTACTCGCTGAAGTTAGTAATGATATGAGCCTAAATGTGTACAAGGTCAAACAGTGCAAGCACCGTACATGTTGACAGGCATTGCTAAATTGCACTCCATAAAGGTCGTACCAAATTACATCTTCACCAACAATGAAAGAACTTGTTTCTTCACATTCTAGCCAATGCAGCATGTATTACTCATGTGGTAGGTAAAATAAATCATTGTCATTTATCATTTTAATTACTATTTCCCTTATTAAAAATGAAGTTGAACTTCATTTTGTTTGAGAAACATAAATTCTACCCATAAAACATTTTCTTTTCTATGAATGATCCTTTCATATCTTTTCCTTTCTCCTGTTGGGTTGTTGGTCTTATGGTTGTATAGGATGGAATTGGTCCTTTTTCTTTTGTTTTTTGGCTTTGTTTAAATTTTTTTGGGAATGCAATTGCTTTGTCAAGAAATTCATCAATATTTTCTGTAATGGTTTTATTTATTCTTAGAAAGGATTTCCCTATTTAAATTTTCCGAATCCTTTATACTTGTATAATACTTTTAATTCCCATTTTTAATACCTGAGTTATAATCAATCTGTAAATTTTTGTGTGTATAACATGTAAAATGGGAATTCAATTTTTTTCCAGATATTAATTATAAAGATGACCCCAAACCATTAATTCAATAGTCTCTATTTTCTTCTGCTATATTAAAGTTCCATGTATATCATCCATTAAATTCCTATATGTATTTTTTCTGGGCTTTCTGCTTTATTTATTTGTTTTTCTAGCTATGCACCAATTCCCATTGTTTTAATTTGGGTAGTTCTACGATATGCTTTGATATCTGGTAGAGATAGTCCTCTCTCACTCTTTTTTTTTTTTAAATATTCCTGGCCATTCTTAATTACATATTTTTTCACATGATGTTTACAGTTGATTTATCTGGTTAAAAGAATATTGAAATTACATTACATTTATGGATTAACTTGGGGAGAACTTTATGAAGTTGAGTTATTCTACCCATGAAATGACCATGGTCTTTTCTAGTAAGTATAGTTCTTTATTGAACAAAGGGACAAAATCCCAACAGGGATGTCAGAATCCTAATACAAAGTTTCATTCACAGGCCCTCATTTGATTAACACAAAATTTGGCCTTGGTTTAGATACTGCTTCTTTTTTTCTTTTTTCTTTTTCTTTTCTTTCTTTTTTTTTTTTTTTTTTTTGAGACAGAGTCTCGTTCTGTTGCCCAGGCTAGAGTGGTGTGGTGTCAGCCTAGCTCACAGCAACCTCAAACTCCTCGGTTCAAGCGATCCTCCTGCCTCAGTCTCCCGAGTAGCTGGGACTACAGGTGCACACCACGATGCCCAGCTAATTTTTCTATTTTTAGTAGAGATGGGGTCTCACTCTTGCTCAGGCTGGTCTTGAACTCCTGACCTCAAGCAATCCTTCTGCCTCAGCCTCCCAGAGTGCTAGGATTACAGGTGTGAGCCACTGAGCCCAGCCTGTTTCCATTTTTGAACAGAAAGTTATCCAATAACTTAAATAAGACTTCTCTGAATGTCTCTTTTGCATGCCAACGGCAGAACTAAATGAGTCATTCACACATGGAATGCATTCTATTTAATATTGCATTGAACTCCAAATTATCTGACATTAGATATGTTTGCCTAACACAAAACACAACTTAGTTCTAGTCCTTCATCCCAGATATTGCATGGCATGATACATCACTCAACTGGAAAACATCTAAAATTATCTCATTTGGAACCACTTAAGAAAACAAGCATTATTGATTAGTATTTGACAATTAACTCTGAAAGACGTCGAATTTCTGGTCTTGGACCAGATGGACTTGGAAATGTTCATTATGATTTAATATTCTTATTATATAATAGTCACATTATTTGACAATTGTGTAATGTATAATTGATTATCATCAACTTCTTAGCTAAAGACAACATCCCACTGATTGTTAACTGATTTCTCTAAGGTCACTCTGTGAGTCCATCAATGAGTCGAGAGGAAAAGGAGCTACTGTGTCATCACAGGAGTGAAGCAGCTCACTCAGTGCTGTTCCAATAAAATGTTGCTGCTGAAACACAGCCTGTTGGCTCTGGACTCATTTGCAGATAGCTCTTTGTTCACCATCTGATTATTCTCTGTGCACATAGTTCTAGGGTGGGTGGGAAATTTGCTAGTTTAAGCCCAATAATTGCTCTCCTGCTCTCACTACTAATACACAGGATGATATGGCAGGAATGGAAGGATGCATGTGGTTAGAGACAAATCATCCTCCATTCAGTCTGAAGTTCACCCCGAACCCCATGAACTTGAACAAGCTATTGAAACTGTGTTTCTAACAATGTGGCCCATGGACCACATGTACCAGAGTCTCCTGGGTATTTCTTTAAAATATGCATTCCTGGGCTTCATTTATAAGGTACTGAATTTGAAACTGTGGGGCTGGTCAAGTCATCTTCATTCTTAGCAAGCTTCCTAGGGGATTCTTGTGCTTGCAAATTGCCCCAGCCCTATTTGCCCACCTGTGAAATCTCATACAACCACCGTCTTTACAGAGTCATCTTGAGAATTGCAAATAAACATGCAGGGCACTTAGCACATAGAAGTAGTTCAGTAACTTTAGTTTCTCTCCTCTCCTCTTTTTCTTTTCTACCAAACATGTAGGAAGAATGGAGACAAATATATCTTGCTATTTTAACTTCATAAGTTTTATTTTGTTCTTTGCTAAGAATGGATGAAACCACTGTTCTCTTCTTAGAACTAAATAAATCTTAGCTCTACAACTCAAGCTTAAAATTTTTCATTAATCACATTCAATTGATATTATAGATCTAAACTCACCAGATGGCCCCATAATTTTGAAATATTGATAAGGCAGCAATCCCCCAAATATGTATGCTGGTTATCAATTCATGGCATCTTGTCTCAACTCATCCTTCCTTGCCTACTCTGTGCAAATGGATATGGGTCCCTTAAATAGTTTTCCTTGGCCAGATAGCATGCTGTTAAGCTTTGTCACTAGGGGGTGATGGAGAGACATTACAGAGTGAGTGGGTTTGGCTTCCTGGTGCTGGCGCACTTGCCAGGCCCCTGCAGGCTGCAGTCTGTCCAGCACCCAGCTCCTGTAGCATGGGGGGCTTCCCAAGTGCCTAGCTCTGGCAGTGTGGGCAGAGTGTAGGGCACCAGGTTCCTGCAGTGCACACAGCTTTTCCAGTGCCCAGCTCTTGCAGAGCCCAGAACCTTCCCTTAGCACTCCCATTGGGATGCGTTGTAAACTTACACTTCTGGCCACAGTAGATTAATAGAAATGAAATTTACCCTTGCATCTTAGACAACTAAAAAGCTGGACAAAATATATGAAACAATAGTCTGCAGTCATTGGATAACTGGCACTCCAGGAGAAGGACTCTCAGAGAAAGGAAACAAATGGGGTTAATTAATGGCCAGCTTCATACGTGAAGTAGGTTTGCAGGCTGCAGCGCAGTAGAAGGAAGTTCAAGCAGAGCCTGGTGGTCTCCCTGACTTGAGAAACCAACATTAATATCTGGTGAGGCCAAAGCTGGAAAACTTCTCAGGGAAATGTACAAGAGAAAAGGAAGTGGAACAGAGAGAGAACTCAGGAAATCTTCAGAGAATCCGTCTTAAGTGCTGAGCTAAATGCTGGCATGTGCCTGTATGGGAAGGAACAATAAATGTCAGGGGTGGGGCCAGGAGGAGACACTGAAAGGGAGAAGGTGCATAATCCCCAGGGACAGAATCTGTTTGTATTCCCAGCAGCCAGGGAAGAAAGACCTCCAAATACAAAGAACATTAAGTAGTCCCCAGAAGGGAATTACCTCATTCTGGCCATCCTGAGTCTGCCTAGGCTGCTGTAACAACACACCATAGACGAGGAGAGGGGTGTCTTTAAACAACAGACATTTATTTTTGACAGTTCTGGAGGCTGGGAAGTTCAAGATCAAGTTGCCAGCAGATTTGATTCCTGGTGAGGGCCTTCTTTCTGGCTTGTAGGTATCTACCTTCTCGCTGTTTTATCACATATTGGAGAGAGAGAGCTCTGGTCTCTCTCTCTTTCCTTATAAGAACACTAATCCCCTCAAAGGGGGCCCCATTCTCATGTCTCCATCTAAACTTAATTATTTCCCAAATATGCCCACTTATAAATACCATCACATATGAATTTTGCAGGGACACAAATATTCAGTCCATAACACTCTGCCCCTAGGCCCCCCAAATTTATGTCTTTATCACATGTAAAATACATTCATTCTAACCCAACAGCCCCCAAAGCTTTTACTCATTACACCATTGAGTCTAAAGTCTAAGTCTAGAGTATCATCTAAATATTAACTAAATCAGATATGGGTGAGACCAAAGGTATGATTCATCTTACGGCAAATTGCTTTCCAGCTAAGCACCTGTGAAACCAGATAAGTTATATGCTTCTAAAATGCAATGATGGGCAGGCATAGGGTGGACATTCTCATTCCAAAAGGGAGAAATCAGAAAGAAGAAAGGGGTGATGGGTCCCTTGCAAGTCCAAAAGCTAGCAAAGCAAATACTATTAGATCTTAAGGCTCTAGAATAATCCTTTTTGGTTCACTGCTCTGCCTTCAGGACCTACTGGAGTGGTAGTCCCCCCCGCCCCCGCTATGGTCCTGCCAGGCAGGGTTTGTGCCCCCAAGGCTCTGCTAAGTGAGGCATTACACCCCCAAGGCTTCAGGAAGCCATTCTTGCCTATTGAAATGGAGGCTATGCCCCCACTATTTGAAACCCAAAAGTCACCCCTGATGATCTCTGAGTCATACTCAGGGTCATTTTTTCCCCTTGTCTTGAGGAATAGTGCACCTTTGTAGCCAAATATCTCTATGGTCCAATCCTGTAGGATCTGAGCAGTCTAACAGCATTCTTTTATTTCATTCCAGCTCGATCCCCTTCGGTTCAAACTGTCATTGTTTCTGCTAGGCTGGCTGATGAGGGCCCTGGGTTGCACCCATACTAGCTTCCTTCTCAAATGGTGGTTTGGCCACACCCTTAGTGTTCTCTTCAGAACAAGCTTTCTTATTTTTTATAATATGGATAGTTTGAGAATTTTCCAAACAAAAAAGTTTTGCTTCTTGTTTAGCAATTTCTTCTTGAATTCAAATTACTTTTCTTGCATTTTACTATAAGCAGTCAGGAGCAAGCAGTTCCTTCAGCACTTTGCTTAGAATCTCCTCAGCTAAATATCCAATTTCATCACTCACAAATTCTACCCTCCTCACAACTCTAGGACATAGTTTAACCAATTCTTTGCCACATTGTGGCAAGGGTTGCCTTTCCTTCAGTTTCCTCATTTCCACCTGAGACCTCACCAGAATGGCCTTTAAAATGCATATTTCTATCAACAGTCTGTTCATGATTATTTATGTATTATCTAAATACATAAATCTAGAAGTTTATGGTCTCTTTATCTTGGTAAATTTTTCACATGTAATTGAAAAAATCTGCTATTGTTAGATGAGTGTCTTATAAGTTACAATGAGGTCAACTTTATGGTGTTAATCAAGCCTACTCTATTTTTGCTGATTTCCTGTCTAATTTATCTACTAATTGAGAGAGAGAGAGAGTGATATCTCTGACTATAACTATAAATTTATCTATTTTTCCTTGTAGTACTATTTTTTATTTTGGGGTACATAAATGTTTAGGGTTCTTATGTGCTCTTGATTAATTGGCTCCATTTTCTTTATGAAATATCCATCGTCTCTAATAATATTCTTTGTTCTGAAATCTTCTTTGTCTGATATTAATATAGCCACTTCAATTTTCTTTTCATTAACGTGACACATCTTTTTTCTATCCTTTTACTTTTAACCTATTTGTGTTTTTACATTTAAAATGTGTTTATTGCAAGCAACATATAGTTGGTTCTTGCTTTTTTATTCAATCTGACCATCTCTTCTTTTTAATCACAGTGTTTAGATCATTTACATTTAATGTGATTACTGATAGGGTTAAATTTAAGTCTATCATATTGCTATTTCTTTTCTATTTGTCATGTCTGTATTCTTATTCCTTTTTCCTTTTCATTTTTTTTTATGATTCCATTTTATCTCCTTGTTGCCTTATGAGCTATAACTATTATTTTAGTGACAGGTTTAAGGGAATAATGTATATTTTATACATTTCAAACTTACTATATACCATAATTATATGGTATATAAGAATTAAATAATAATTATATTGTATGTAATAGGTAACATATTGCCAAGACCTGTGAAGGATCTTATATTTTTCCCTACTTGTGCACTAACAAGTTAGCCTGCTACAGTTTAAGAAATGCTGGTAAAAGATACAAGACTCCTGGATCAGAAATGAAAAACAGTTTATTACCCACAGCAATAGCAGTAGCCAAAGTGTCAGCATTTTTTGTCAGTTCCCAGAGATCCAATTCCCACAGTACCTCCACACCATACAAAGATCACCAGATGCCACTGGCACAGGCAGAGGGTTGAGTTTCAAAGTATGAATGCTTTATTATGTGCAGTGAGCATGCTCTTTGCTCCAGAGGAAGACATTGTTCTTATCTTCCAAGGATGTTTGCTTTATAAACAAACATAGATAAAGATATGTTTGCTATACAAACATTCTTGAAAAGATAATTCGGAACAAAGGGCCTTGCTTACAACTGCCTTGCCTGCCAGGTGTGCAGAACCACAAGAGAACCATGGAAAACTGTCTACCGGCAATATCCACCCTTTATTTCTACACTGTCCTGGCTTCTGGTTAATTTTCCCATGATACTCCACTTTGTCAATAATTATGATTAATCTGACCCCCAAGGAAGACCCAAATCCTTTTAATTTATCTCATATAACATTTAATTGAGGCTCGTACCAATGTGACTCCAAGCGGCAGGAGGAGGCAAACCTGCAGTATTGATCTCAACCATGCCCAAGTGTTCCAGGCTTAACCAGCTGAACAAATCTCATAAACCATAAGGGTCTAATAAAGCCATATGGCTTTATTATTATGCTTCTGTATTAACCTTTCCCCTGAGTCCAAGGCATTAATCCAGGCACAGCAAGACGCATTAGTGATTGCACAGACTGCCTTGGCCTGCAAAGACAAAGTCTGGAGAATTCTATCATCCATAACAACCCTGGTAACTGAGTTGAAATTGACCTGAATGTCTTCCAGGTTCCAAGTGGTGCTACTGATCACTTCAGCTAAAGTCATGAACAAAGTTCATATCACCTTTTGTAATTAGATGGGTCTCAGCTCAGGGATGATCACCCACATAATGCATGGAAATAATAAGTAAGTTGTCCCTCTGGGAAGCTCCCCTGCCGAGTAACCCAGGACAGGCTCATTAAGTAAGATTTTCACAGTCACCTGAGGCTAAATGATCTATTAGTAGCATCTTCTGAAACACTTGAGGTTCTCTTTCATGACCATCTTTAAAGTGGAGGTCACTATGTTCTGGGGAGGAAGGCAGATCAATGCCTGGCTTCCACATGAGTACAGTCCCAGGGGGTACATTGTACTCCTGGAAAGAATATGTGCTTACAGTCATTGATACCCCAAAGTGTGACTCATATCAGTCAGAGACACAAGTTGATGGTGTGTCTTATATGGCCTTGTGGTTAGCTGTTTGGTCTTCAGGCCCCCACGTCAGTTCAAATAACCGAGTCTAGTCCTTGTTTTTGCAAGGACTGCCTGAACGGACATAGTAGAACCTGTCCCATTTGTCCATGCCTCTCCCAGGTGGTATCCATCCACTCTACAGAATGACTGAGTGTCATAAATTGGGATTTACAGGTGTTCTGTATGTGAGAGACTCAGAAACAGGGTCCATCTCCTGTTGTTCCCAAAAGACTTCACAGTAAGGTTAAGGGGAATGGTTATCCAAGAGAGGCAAGAGCTCTCTGCTGGGGAATGCCAGACCCAGCAATCAGTCAAATTTAAGATATTTGCAATAATCTAGAAGTGCCACACCAGTGGGAAAGGATCTAAGAGTGATTCTGAAAAACAAAGGGTCACTAATATTCTTCCTCCTCTGTATATCCTAGAATTGAAGGTGTTCCCTCCTTGGGTGTCAAAGTTGTTCTCACTCCACCACCACAAACTTGGGAGTTTGCCATTCCAGTAGGTGTGACTTCACCTTTTATACAATCATTTCCTACTTGCACCAAGAGCTTTCATCCACAAGGGTCAGGTGAAAGAGGCACAGGGTCTTTCCATAAAGCTTACAGAGACCCATTACATCCCCTGTGTGGGCCACTGTAGTGTGAGACTCAGTGAGCAGGGTACTCATCTTATTATCCTGATGACCCAGGACCATGGCAATCCCATGAGAGGATCCAGGTGGCTGAACCAGAAGTAACTCTGAATCCCCTAGGCCCCCATAGGCTGGGCTGCCACCCAGAAGCACCAATACGTTCAGCTTGGAGTTGCTATTAGGGAAAAGAAAGAAGCAGCATGCGCAGGAATGGTGGGAATGGAATCCCAAATATTCACATAGGCCTAAATAACCTCCACCATTTTCACCCTGATCATTACCTACGAAGCAGCCGTAGATAATCCCTTTCTGAGGGCCGCTGCATGGATCAAAAGGACATCTGCGTGAGTGACTCAGGCAACCAGCAGCTGTGATTGGTTTCCATAGTTCATGGCCCCCAAAAGGGGTGTCCTTAACCAGCTGGTCTATCATTTTGCAGGTAGCAGGCCAGGCAACAGCCCAAGAGTCAATAAAATATCACAAAGTTCATTAAGGAACACATTGGCCAGGGTTATGAGAATAGCATGTTCAATTCAGAAATGCAGGAGAATTAACCCCCAAGGGGTGTCCCTTAGACAAGAAGGATACAGGAGTATGAAGGTAATTTTTCCCCTTTCTTCTCCTGGATGAGCTGTCCTGCAACAATTACGTGGCTTCTCAGAGAACAGTTACATGAGCTAGAACCACCAGCCACACACAGCTGTGTCCAGCTGGTTAGTACGTCTTCTGTTGTCCCTCCCTTCTCTCCTACCCACTCCCCCATCCTTCACTCGTATTCCCTGAGAGTTTATTCCTCAGTAAGACAGTAGCACAAAGGGGAAAGCCAGGCTAAAGCAATGGGAAAAGATTCCAACTGGGAGCTTTGTTTTCTTTATTATGTTACTCTAGAAAAATCACCACTTTATAGCACAATGACTAATAGTATTAGAGAAGGTTATCATGTTGGCAATTTTCATGATAAGCTACTTTTGGGGGGAATGGTAATTTAAAAGCAAAATCTAATTGAAAACACTCCAGTTTCCTCTTTGCTAACATTTATATTGCTGGGCTGTAAGGCACAGCCGTCCACTTGTTGCCCACACAGCCTAATTGCAGGCAAGGTAGGTAGGAGGGAATAAACAACCTCCTGAGCTCTGGCCTTGCAAAACCAAACCTATAAAGCAATGACAAATGTCACATTTTATAACAGAACAGGAAATAATTGGATTTAAAACAAAACAAAGAGAACTGATTGAAAAGCATTTTAATCTGATTTCTTTAAACTTCGAATCAAACCTATAATTCATTAGCATACCATTTCCTACTTCTCTTCTGGAAACCAGAAATATTGGTGATATGATATACATCATGTGGCAGAATCCAACAAAATCATTTAGGAACCATAAATTTAAATGCATGCACAAAATTTGCATTTTATTTGTGTTTTTGTATGGGAGGGGTGTTTTTCCTTTTTGGAGGAGTTATGATTTAGATCCATTTCTCCAGCATTGACTCTGAACTCAACACATTCTGGGGTGTTTCAGAATTTATGTTCCACTTCACATTTTTCAGCCTCACTCTTTCTTTGTAAGTTATCCCAATGGGAAGGAACCAAAAAAAAAGTTTCTTTTTTTCTTCTCCAAGAATCTTAAAAGTTGCATAAGAAAGATGAAATGACCAACAATCGCTCTCAAGGGGAATCTGGGAAACAGAGAAAATTCATGAGGGCTTCTTAATGCACAAGTTTCTCTCTCTGCATTCACAAACCACACAAATGTCAGGACCTACAGGGTGGAGGGCACAGGAGTCTGAGCTCTGTCTACACTTTTACGGAGCCAGCGAACAGGGGCAGACCTCCCCTTCTTCCCTGGTGGCATTGCCCACAGCTCAATGGGGCTCATTGCCCAGTGCTTCCTAGTTCAACCCCTCCCACTTCTCGTGGGAAAGACTTAATTACATGAAGGTGGCCACACTGTACAAAAGGTTCTCCTCACACCTGCCATCTGACTTAGCATCAAAACATGATCCACATTAGCACTGGGTCCATGCCAGGGACACACAGAAAATGTTTCATCATTGCTTCCAGGAGTGACATCCTAAACAAGAGTCTTGCCCTTGCAGGAAAAGTGATCAGCTCGAGCATACCAGGCAATTGAAGATACACTTTGGACATCGTGATCAATACATATGTATTCTGCCCTGCTAGAGTATGTAGTATGCAAAGCTGAAGGAACAGGAACACTTGGATCTTGGAGCACTAACAATTTAGATCAGCAAAATGCAGAGCAAATCCTAGTTCTACAAACTCCCTACTGAAGACCATGGGAGCAGAGAAGAGAGAGAAGCCAGGAAGGAAGTGCTGTAGCTGACAAGAGTCACACAAGCGGGTATTAATGGGATGGTAGAAATTAATCACTTTAGTCCATGGCCTGGCGGTTGAGAAACATGGGATTAAAAAATTGACTTTTACGAAAAAAATATGGTTTTCATACAGTTTAACCTTTTGTTCAGGCAGGACGTATAAATTTTAAAAGCCCATCTAAGATGTTGCCCACCATGAAAAGCTGCTGACAGAACAGACTGAGGAAGTGGGACAATGTCTGTCAGCCCCAGCGTTTGGGGCTGGAAACACAACATCGTGGACACTGGCACGAGCCTTTTGCATTTGGCAAGAATTTCCTGTTCTCTTTTCCCTCACCGGGTCTTGATCCCAAAGCTCTGCAAGCCGGCCTCTCTTAGGGGGGAAAGTCAGCAACAAAAGTCACTTGATAGAGGGTCGGCTATTTTCAATGCTATCGTCATGACGACTCTGGCTTCCAAAAGGATTATTAAGAAAAAAGGCCACCTCTTTGAAATCTACATTAAGTTGTAGGCAACAAGACCAAGATTAAATCTAGAAACGTTCACTCCGCCGCCACCTCCCTGCGCCCTGTTACCTACCTCGAGTGTTCTCGTAGGTCATGCCAACTAACTGATGTCATCGCTACATCTCTGCCACCCCAACCAGAGGTTTTCAAACAGCAACAAATGGAAAGTGTGGATTTGAAAGACGGCATGGGAGCAGGCATGTATGTGGTTACGTTTGTAAGTCTGTGGGTTTGTGTGCAATTCTGGAAACCGTTCATCAAATTTTCCCCTAAGCTCTGTCAGGTTTAACCAAAGAGGTAGAACTGGCAGCGGCCTCAGCAGCCAGTGACTGACTGCGGGTGGTGGGAGGCGGGTGTGAGGAAGGGAGTCTGGGAGGAAGCCCGGCGGAAATGGGAATTCCAGAGGCAAGAGCGTGGGAGGTGGTGGGTAATGTGTTCGAACCCGAGAAGTATGCGGAAGAAAGGAGAAATTCAGATATGGGGCTTTCGAAAGAGGTGAGGAGCAGAGGTCCCATCTACATCACACTCAGGCGAGAAGAGGAGCTTCCTGACCACCAGATGGAGAGAAGGACAGGGGACGAGACGTGGGCCGGAGGACCTGATTCCAACCAGTGCATCCGTGGGGCTGGCGACTGCAGGACCCGAGCCCTGCGAAGGCAGACGCTTAACCAGGACAGAGTGTGGCCTCCTGAGAAGTTAATGAGCTCTGCTGACTCCCAGCAGTCAATGGGTGGGTTTTAGACACTTCTCGCTCCCCGGACGTCTGAGTCTGAGATGCCCTGGGGAAAGCCTCGTGGTGTGCGCACCTTGTGACCCAGTTTCCGTCTGGCTGACAGAAGCGCCTCCTGCCCCAGCCGACAGGTCTGAAGGCAGCTCAGCAGAGCGGCTGATGAGTTATATGAACACACTTCCACACTAATTGAATTCCCCTCAGCTGGGCTTCTGCAAAATGAACCTTTATTTTTTGAAGTGCTACATTTTATTTCACTAATAGGGACTTAGCTGGGTGAAGGGAGGCTGCTGACCGGGGCGGGCTTGTTCTGCAGCCTTTCCCTGGAAAGGATGGGTTTGCTAGAGGAGACCGTGGGAGGAGGGGGTCCAAGAGGCACCGTGCCTGATGTTAATGTCTCTGACGAGTCCCCTGCCTTACCTACGTCACTGGTTCCCAAAGGTGGGTGAGCCCCTTGGAGAGGATCCCTTAGTCCAACCAGACGAACTCAATTAGAACCTCAGGAAGCAGAGCCCTGGCATGTGATTTTTAACAATCTCACCAGATATTTCTTTTTAAAGACCCTTTTCCAAAAATCACTGCCTTATGCCATCCATTCTATGTAAGAAATATAAAGTGATTTTTAACAGAGGCACAAGAAATGGATTTTCACAGCAAGGCCTATGAGAACAGGGGTGATGTCTTGCTGATTAGAAAATAAAGCAGTTTCTAAAATTATCGTTTGTTTTCACCAAGATATTTGCTTATAATAGCAAATCACAAAAAAGCTTCACATAAGACTGGTATCTTTAGCAGAAGAATTTTGGATCAAAAATGCCTGAGAAACTTCACAGACTGAGCTGATGCCACACTTTAGTTATGTAAGATTGATCTCCTCATTTTCCCAGGGTGTCTGTCTCTGTGAATCTGAGTCCCTTCCCGTGTGAGCTCTGGACAGGCACAATCTCTGGTGCCCTGAGCCCTCCCTGGAGGGGTACTGGGATCCCAGCATTAATTAAGAATACGCAGCAGCAGGATGGGAAGCTTAGACTGCCCCAGTGATGCTGACAGAGGAGAGCACCTCCATCTCCCTCACGCCCTCTCCGAGCCCCGGGAAACCCGGGCGTACCATTCCTGGGGTATAGAAAGTTGTCTGCATCTTGGGGAGACCAGCTCAGGAAGCAATTCCTTCTCTCACCTCCAGCAGTGAAACCAAACATCAAACCCCACAAAGCTGAGAGCCAACATTCAGGCACACACCTCGATGGATCTCTCAGCTGTTCTAACTCACAGCCCTCTTCTCTTTTAAAAACCGTAGGAGACACAGAACGAATAATTTTGGCAGCAAGTGGGAAGATCTAGTTTTAGTTCTTCATCTCCTCTGAGTCTGTTTCCTTATCTCTAACTTGGAACTAATGATAGTGCCCATTTCGTGGAGAGGGTCTGGAAGGTCAGAAGGGCAAGGGTCAAAACAAAGGGATAGGTCAAGTGCCGTGGGAACCGGGAGGTGCTGGGCAGGAACAGGCCTTGCAAGCGTGAGCCCCAACCCCACTCCCTTGCTCTGGTTGCGCTCCTTTCCATAGCTTGCCAGGCGCAGGTAGAGCTGTTTGCAACGTCTTTCCCCCGGGGCCGTGAAAAACCTCATGAGCTCGGATCATCAACAAGAGATGCGACTGCTCAAGCTCCCTCCTGGTCCAGCGTTTTGCCTTTTAGATGTGGGTTTGCGGCTGCAGCTTCAAACCTCCCAACCCCATGCTTGCTACCACCACTCAGGGGGTACAGCACCGCGTCAACCTTTGAGTGTCAGGTGCAAACGGGTTGGGATTCCAGGCAGAGCATCTTCTCAGAGAGGCCCTGGCTGGGTCACCCCCGTCCAGGCCTGCACTATGCATTTCCTGGGTCCCCGCGTCCCTGACCCTGTCTGCTGCCCTGGTCTCTGAGGGCCGCAGGCTCTAGCCGCTGGGTTCCCCACATTGCAGGCAGACCTGCCTGTGCCCAACCACAAGCACCTCCTTCTGTCACACAGGATGGAAGGCGACGGAGGAGATGGTCCTCCAGGCAAGCGCCAAGCCTTGCAGTTGACCTTTCAGGACTTATTTTCTAAGAGGCTCCAATTCATGGCTTCCAAAAGTGACCCCTTTGGGGTGTGCAGTTTTTTCTGCCTCATGCCAAGTTCCCACGTCACCTGCACCTGCCCGATGCCAAGGCCCAAAATGGCCGCTAAGCCCTGCGGCGCCTCCCTCAGCTCAGCGCGGATTGCCAGCCCCTCTGTGGAACCCTCGGCTCAAGTAGAAGCTCGGCCTCATCCTTCATCTGCCTCTTCTTCCTCTGCGTGGCCCTTAAGTTCCTTTTTAATGTGACAGACACTTGCTGGAACAGGCTCTGTGCCAGGGGGTGGTGACTATTTTTCCGCTGGGCCACACCCTGCAGGCCTGGTGTCGAGCGTGCTCACCCCGCAAGCACGCACCGAGCGACGACTGTGCGCACGCACTGCGGCCGGAGCTCATGCCTTGCCAGGAAGGAGACAGCAAAAATAGAAACCGCACCAGTGAATAAAACAATTGCAAGCTTTAAAAGTGCTGTGACAGAAACACACACAAGGGCTGAGGAGGAAAATTACCAGGTGGGAGGGACTCCCAAACTAGACCCGGTGGCTGGGCAGGCCTCTGTGACAAGCTGGCGTGGAAGCTGAGACACAGATGAGGAGAAGGAGCCAGAGAGAGTGGGGTACACGCCTTCCAGGCAGAGGAAACAGCACACGCCAAGGCCCTGGGGTAGGAAAGACCTTGACCTGAGGAACTAAAAGACCAATCTGGCTGGACCTTAACGAGAGGAAGTGAGTGGCCCAAAGAGACATTTGAGAGACTGTGAGGAGACATATTGTGCAGAATCTTGTAGGTCACGGTAAAGACTTTGAGTTTATTTCGCTAATGAATTTATAGTTAGTCCCAAGGGGTCTAGAAGACTTCTTGGAAACGGACCTTTGGCGGTTTCTCCCGGCATAGCAGAGTTCCTGATGCAGCCTATTCACCACGCATTTCAGGAAGCTACCCTGTGCAGGACATGGTAATCGTGTTGGGTTCCTACATGACGCCTCCTGACATATCCACATATATTGGCGTATGTGTGTGTTTTTTGCTTCATGTGCTTCTGAAATAGAATCAGACTGCACGACAGGTCACAAGAGTTTTTGCACTGGGCAATGTAACGCACACCCCATCTCCCGTGTGCATACGCATAGACACACACACACACTCTAGCAAATGTGTTCTTCGAGTAGTGTTTTCTTCCTTCCCCATAAGCATACCTCACTTATACATTGCCACCGTTCTCCAAATATACACTGGGGAGAAACCTTAACACGAGATTGCAAGTGTGCCTTGAAAAAGGCATGGTGGAGACCTGTTCACTAAACTTCCTTCACGCTATAAAACATGGTGGGCGTGGTGGGAGGTAGGGCAGTTCTGGGACGTGTGAGGGATTTCCAGCCCCACACGCGGTGAATCCTCCAAGGAGGCAGTCGAGCCTGGTAGAAAGAGCACAGGTTTGGAGCCAGCCATAACTGGATTCAAATTCTGGTTACTTGCTAACTAGTCTGAGGGAGGTAATGGAACCTCACCATCAGTTTCCTCATCTACCAAAAGGGGACATTAACACAAAATGGAATATATTCAGCCTTGAAAAAGAAGAAATTCTGATACATGCTCAAACATGGATGAACCTGGAGGACATTAGGCTAAGTGACATAAGACAGCCACAAAAGGACAAATGCTGTGTGATTCCCACAGTAGTCACATTCATAGACAGTAGAATGCTGGTTGCCAGGGCCTGGGGGAGGGGGAGGGGGGGAGCTGCTATTCAGTGGATATAGTTTCTGTTTTGCAAGATTAAAAAGGTCAGGAGAGCTGTTGCACAACAATATGAATATATTCAACACTATTGAACTGTACACTGAAAAATGGTTAAGAAGGAAATTTTATGTTGAATGTTTTTTGCCACAATCTTAAAATAGAATGCAGGCCGGGCGCAGTGGCTCACGCCTGTAATCCTAGCACTCTGGGAGGCCGAGGCGGGTGGATCGCTCGAGGTCAGGAGTTCGAGACCAGCCTGAGCAAGAGTGAGACCCTGTCTCTACTAAAAATAGAAAGAAATTATATGGACAACTAAAATATATATATACAAAAAATTAGCCGTGCATGGTGGTGCATGCCTGTAGTCCCAGCTACTCGGGAGGCTGAGGCAGGAGGATCGCTTGAGCCCAGGAGTTTGAGGTTGCTGTGAGCTAGGCTGAAGCCACGGCACTCACTCTAGCCCGGGCAACAGAGTGAGACTCTGTCTCAAAAAAATAAAAAATAAAAAAAAAATAAAATTATAAAAAAAAAATAAAAAATAGAATGCAAAAAGTGGGCAGGGGTAGGATAGTAATACCTGCCTCACAGGGTCATCAATAGAAGAATAAAGTCATTGAAACACTTAGCATAATGAAGTTCCTTCCTGCCCCACTGCATTCACACGCACACTCACATGCACACATACACTCACATATGCACACACAGCATGCACTCCTACATGCTCACATACAGTCACACACACAGCATACACTCACACATGCTCACATACAGTCACACACACAGCATGCACTCATACACACTCACATACAATGACACACACAGCATGCACTCACACATGCTCACATACAGTCACACACAGCATGCACTCACACACTCACAATCACACACACAGCATGCACTCACACGTGCTCACATACAATCACACACAGCATGCACTCACACGTGCTCACATACAATCACACACAGCATGCACTCACACGTGCTCACATACAATCACACACACAGCATGCACTCACACGTGCTCACATACAATCACACACAGCATGCACTCACACGTGCTCACATACAATCACACACACAGCATGCACTCATACACACTCACAGACACACACATACTCACACACACAAACACACCCACACTCCCTCCTCCCAGCTCTTTCCTCAGCCTCTCTGGCCAAGTTTCCTTTCAGCACACCACCAACAGTTGGAACAAGTTATGTCCAATGACTTCCGTCTTCAAGAGTCTCCTCAGTCTGCATTCTGGAAGACTCTCCCATCTCCTATATCTCCTTGCATGAATTCTCATTCCAAAGCATTTCAGGGCACTCTTAGAATGATAGTTCTTAACTTGCAAAATCCTAAACTCTGAGCTTTGTATAATATTAATAAACCATAACAATGCTTCATATGTCAATAGTAAGTACTTTACATTTTATAAATTGTTTTCAATGAAATAACACATTTAATTCTTAAAATAAAGAGAAGAGTTATTTTCCCCTTCTTCAGAGAGGAAAAGCAGCCTTAAAGAGTTTAAGTGAGCTGTGTTCAAAGTCACCTAACTAGCAGGGGTCAGAGGTGAGTTTCTAAAAAGGCCACCCGTTGGCTTTGAGACTTTCCCTCCCATCACTGGGCAAGAGAGGGTGGGTGAGCTGAGAGGCAGCTCAGGACCCAGGAGCCCCGGGGCATGCCGCCCTGGGTCAGCGCTGATCCAGGAAAGAGAACACGGTCTTCTCTGAAGCCATAGAGAACAGGACGTGAACTTTTTCAGAAACTGAAATTGGAAGCAAAGTTGTCGTCTTGGTACCGACAACCAGAAAATGTGTCCCTACCAAGGGCTTACCTCTGATGGAAGGCCAGAAGAACTAACACAGAAGCCCTGTCTGTCCCCAAGTTCAAGGTCGGAGGAAGCATCCCAAAGCCCTCAGGGAAACCAGCAAAGGCAGGGCTGCCTTGTTTCATTAAATTGGAGTTTTACCTTCCTAGGCACATTCTAAGTAAAGGGATTTAAAAAGCAGACAACCTCCACCACAGCAGCAAACCAAATGAAGGTTACAGAGAGAAGGAGAAACCCTATCCTGTTCCAACTTGTCTCCCAAAATAAAACGTAACTCTAGTCCTTCGGCATTCACAGAACTGTGCCCAGAAGAATCATGTCCTTTGGGGTGGTTGTCACCGTGACTACCTCACGGGGCTGCTCCTGAAACATAGAGCATTTGGTCTGTGCCATCTCAGCTCGCTCCTAGGAGCTGTGGTGACTGAGTACATGAGCACCGTCCACCTCCAAAACCTGCACACGCCCTGTCACCTGTCCTGAGCCACTGAGCACGTGCTGCCACTGTCACTGCTTCCCAGTGTTGGGGTGGAAGAGATAAATGAGTTCTTCTCTCCCCTCCCTCTCCCCCCACCTACAATTCTATGCCTTGCTGACTTGGGCTCACAGGGTAGAGTTCTTTATTCACACAGTTCTTGTAATACACACAGACACAAACACAAACACACACTCTCTCCCCCAGACCTGCCTGCCTGTCTCGCACCCTCCAAGCCCCCAGATTTTCCAGAGCTGAGCTCCTTTCTCCTGGTACCTAGCCTTAACCACTTCTTGCCCCAGGATAAATCACACTGCTCGTAGGGAGAACTCCATATCGTGATAGGCTTCACCCTGCTTTGAAAGGCAGACAGACTCTACAGCAGAGAGAGCTACTAGGTGGACTGGAAGAGTGGAGTACAGTTTTGGAGACAGAATAGTAAGAAGAAGTTGACTGGATCAAAGAAAGAGGGTGCCTTAAGAATAAAAATATCTGGCTTTTCTTCCCTGAACAATTCAAGGAAGAACCACACGGTGCATACGGTACGTGACTATTCCCTGGAATGAGTAAATGGAAGGTTAAACAAAGCCCTGAGGTATCCCCAGGTGAGCTGCTTGTTGAGGATAAAAAGGCATCTAAAGGTTTAGTTTACTTTTCTTTTTTTAAGTTTCCAAGATTCGCACCTTCCACACATTTGAATGTATTAACCTAAACCTCTCTGTCAGGCTCCCAGAACATTCTGCCCCATGAAACCACAGGAAATAGGAACTTCTTAGGTTGGGCTCCCAGAAGCAGATCCTGAGAGGGGGATTCCTGTGCAATGATTTTGTGGACAGAATGTGCTTCCAGGGGAAGCCAGGGCGTGGGGGCGTAGGGAGCAGGACTGGAAGGCGAGGCCAGGCAAGAAGGCGGGGCAGCAAAGCCTTGCAGAGGCAGCTTCCCCTGACCCTGCCAGGAGCCTCCAACCCCTGCAGCCATCAGCCACTGGATAAGCCCGCCCCCCCCGGGGACATAAACTCCCCGGCACTTCCTGTCCTGGGTTGTGCAGGCCAGGAAGGCTCCGGGGGGGGGGGGGGGGGGGGGGGGGGGGGGGGCTGTGGAAAGGAAAGCACCCAAAGCTAACGGGCCCACAAAAACTGGCACAAAGTAAAGGAGAGGTGACCTACGCAAAGCATAGCCATCATCTGCTACGAAGAGCAAAGACTGAAATTAGAGAGACTTGGTTTTCTCGTGTGCAAAATAAGATTCACTGTCCGGCACTGCAGACCCCTTGTGTGTAAAATGGGGAATGTCATAACACCTCCTTCGGGGAGGGGTTGTGAGGGTCGCATTAGACAGTTCAGCAAGAGCACACTGTAAGCACTCAGAAATGTCAGCTGCTATAAATATTTCCAGCAAGCTTAAGAGGAATTTCAGCTGGGCCTGCAGCTCTGGTGATTCTGCCAAAAAAAAATGCAGTGACCACACACACACATCCCAAAAATCTCAGAGGTCTTCACCATTTCTCAGCAATTTGAAGAATGCATTCTGGGTTACCTGGAAATCAAAGGTTTCTGTGAGGCAAGAGGAACTTGGGCAACATCTACGAGGAATTTAAAAAGCACTTTAGAAAGCATGAGCCCACCAGTTTGGACTGTACACGAAGCATTTCTTCAGATAAAATTCAATGTAGGGTCCGTGTGGTGGTTTCTGCCCCGCTGACTCCTCGGGCACAGTCCTGATGAGAGGTTTTAACGCTGCCCACGACAGCTGACGAACGCCATGCTACCTTAGGTTCGCCGCACTGAGCTAAGTTAGGGGCCAGGGGGGAGCTGCCGTCATGACACTCGACTAGCACAAAAACGAGTTTTCTCTGCAGAAGACTTTTAAGAATTAAAGGGGGAATTAGTCATATTTTCCAATATGGGGATTTTTAACAGTTGTGAAATTGTGAAGAAGACCTGACTCAACAATTTCAATATTGCAATATGTCACCTAGCTGTCTTGTTACTCAAAATGACATGATTTAGAAGACAGTGACTTTAAAAAGAACCCAACCGAGATTGGAAAGAAAAGAGAGATATGCAGACAAAGCAAGGGAAAAATATAAAATCGCTAAACATTTATAGAGCTAAGTTTAACAATTCTGGGCTCATTTAATACAGTTTTTATCTTAAATAGCACATTGAAAAGACATGTTTATCCTCTCAGTGAATTATATGTTAGAAATGCACTCATTAAACAGTGGGGTTTTTTAAGCCTACAATATGGAATCCGAACTGGATTTAATATGTTGCTAAATATTCAAATGGGTCACGCCTTAAACTCGCTTTTGGTAGGCGAAAAAAGATGAATAGATTTCCAGGGCAAAGATGATTAAGCCAACTCAAGACCACCCTTGTGCTATATTTTTCCAGCCTCTTCATTAAGGCTACTCCTCATTAACTACCCTAAATGAGCTACAAATAATGAGCAGGTCCTGTCCTTTATATATGAAAATTAGTCCATTAGTAAGCGCATGACTCAGGTATTTTCCAAGAGTAGGGAAGGGTTTGAACTCTTTCAAGCACACTCTCTAGGTTTCCCTCGTCCTCAAAAGCATATGTTCCCACGATGGCTAGCCGGGGTGAAGAGGAGGCTAAAAGACTCCAAAAGAGATCGTTCTAATGAGCTTGGTCTCATTAACATGGTGTAATAATTAGGGAACCGCGCCAGAACAAATGCAACACTGGGCAAATTTGAAGAGATATAAATAGCTTCATAAAATGTTAAATACAAAACTAGAAGTGGTATTACCCTGTGTAGAGCTAAATGAATCACTGAAGAGGATAAGCACTCCACTCAGAATCAGAGACTTTAAGGAAAAGAGGGTGGTGCTATGGTGAAGGAATCACTGCTACCTACAACTTAGGCAACTCTTACTCCAGACAGTTAGGAAAGAGTATTTAATTTGCCCCCAAGGAAGTTTATTCCAATATGCTGACTTCAAAAACTATTCACTCCTCATGCACTTTTAACAAAACAGTTCTTCCTAAATCAATCTGTAAATTAAAGGCACTTCAAATTAAAATTCTGGCAGGATTTTGTATGAACTTGACAAATTCATTTGAAAAGCTATCTAGAAGAACAAAGCAAGGAAACTTGCCTATCCAGACACTAAGATACTATGAAGATGAAATAATTAAAAGGGGGAAAAAAAGGTGGTCTTGGCATTGGACAAGACAAAAAGATCAATGGAACAGAATAAGAAACCCAGAAACACATCCAAGTAAATGTAGGAATTTGTTCTATGATAGAGATAACACTATCAATGAGTAAAAAAGGATGACATTTTTTAGTAGCTGATGTTAAGAAAACTTCACAACATAAAGAAAAATGTCTACCTGATGGCATATAAAAATACAAATTTAAATTGATTAAAACACAGATACAAAAATTAAAACTATAAAGTATGAAAATATTTTTTAATATTGTGACATTAGGATGTATGAGTTTTTACTAACAGATAACACTCCAAAAACACAAGGTGAACAAAACGTTAACTACAACAAAATTAAAGATTTCTATTTAATACCACAAAGAAGGTTAACATAATAGGTGGCAGAATGTGAGAAGAGACAGGCAACATCTAAAATAAATTGTGGGCTAATATTAATATAATATAAAGAACTCCTGCAAATTACCAAGAAAAAAATAGAAAACTTGATTTTAAAATGTCCAATGGATAATAAGTAAATCAGAGAAGGAAACCCAAATAGCTAATAAGCATATGAAGAAATACTCAGTTTCTTCCAACAATCAGCAGAGATATGTAAGTTAAAGCAACTTTATGCCTATTTGGTTAGCAAAAATGTGAACATTGGTAAATATCAAGTGCTAGTGATGATACTGGCATACAGAAACCTCTTGCACTGCTGGCATGAGAGAGTACTGGTTATGATATATGAGATTATTGTTCAAATATATTCACTACCTCATTGCTAACTTCCATAAGAGGAGTAGACTTCCTCTCCCCACTGGGCTTGGCCATGTGACTCAATGTGGTCTCATGGTAGACTTCCCTGTGCACGTCTCTGCCCCTTGGCTTTAAACCTGACCAGCCATGTGACTTGGTTTGGCCAATAGTCTGTTCACAGAAGTGACTTGAGCAGAGGCTTGAAATGTGGTGGCTTGGTCAGACTTGATTCCTTGTGCTTCTGCTGCTGTCATGAGAAGATGCCCTGGCAAAGTCCGCCAGTCCAAGGAAGATAAGAGACAAGGGAGCAAATTTGACTCAGCTGAACTGTCAGATGACTCACAGATGGATCACTGAGAATACATTATTGTGCTTTAAGTCATTTAGTTCCAGGGCAGTTTGTTCCACAGCATTATTTTGGCAATAACCGACTGATACACTGATATAGCATTCAGTCAGTACTCAGTGAATATAAATAGTAGATACATTATGTAACAGAAACTTACATAGAAACGCAGCCTTCTCTGATTTCCCTTGTTGGCAGAGGATGCCAAAAATTCCAGACACTTGATTTCACAGTCTCTGTTATAATATATATAAAATGCTAGTCAATGAGACCAAAGGGGACATCTGCTAAATGTGGATAAAAATTTTTCTCTATAATAAAAAAAGTTGCATGGGAAGCTATAACCCTCCCCTGCACCAAGTGTGATCATGTGATAGCCAGAGCTGCTACAACCGTCTTGTGACCAGTGGCGAAAATAACACTGACTTATAGAGCATGCTAGAGCCAAAGACGGAACATGCCTGAGTCTTGCTTATACCGCTGGACTGCTAATGCTTCCTCTAGAACTCTTGCTGTAGGAGACAATTTAGGTTCTTACCATTTAAGCCAATTTCAGTAGGAATGCGGAAAGCATTCTTGATTATCCAATGAGCCATGAATCTCAACTAATTATCCTACTAACTTCAGCTCCTAGATATAAACAGGAACATCCACAAGAAGACAGACATGATGATGTCCATCACAACGTTGTCTTGTGGTAGCAAGTGCTTGGAGGCTACCTAAGTGTTCACCACTTGGAACATGGGTGAATAAAGTGCCTATGATGAAGTACTAGGTAATAATCAGAAGCACTGAACTATATTTACATAAGAAATTTGAACATATCTCAAAAACATGGAGTGAAGTAATAAAAGTGAAAAATGCAAAGAAGTATATAATTCAATACCATTTATGTAAGTAAAGAACACAAATGTATAAAACAACATTATAAATTTTCTAACAATTTACATATATTCAAGAAAAATATTTAAAACATTACACTGATGCTTAAGTGGGAGAAAAGAATGTGAATGGGATTGGGGAATGAAGAAGAAAAATATTAATAATTAATTAAAAATCTAAGTACTTGTATTATAATAGTTGTTGCTGCATAAGAAATTACCTCCAGATGTAGTAGCTTTAAAACAGTAAGCATTTATTATCTCAAAGTTTGCATGCGTTAGGAATCCAGGCATGGCTCAGCGGGGTACATCTGACTCATGGTCTCCCACGGGACTCCAATCAACACTGGGGCTGTGGTCTCATCTGAAGGCTCATCCAGGGAAGGATCCAGTTTCAGGCTCACTCACAGGGTTATTAGCAGGATTTAGTTCCTTGAGGGCCGTTGGACCAGGGGCCTCAGTTTTTCCAATGGCTGGTGGCTCTTTGCCATCTGGGTCCCTTTATAGGGCAGCCCAGGGCATCACAGCTTGATTCCTCAGAGCAAGTGAGCGAGCGCCTGGGAAGGAGAGAGAGTGCAAGACGGAAGCCATGGCCTCACATTGGCCGTATGTCATTTTTTAGAAGCAAATTGCTAGGTCCAGCCCACACTCAAGGGGACAGTACTACAAAGGGGCGTGAGAACCAGGAGGTGAGGATTGCTGGGGCCCATCTTAGAAGTTCCCCACCACAGCCCTTAGTGCCAGCGCCAGTGACGATCGCTTACTATGAACTGAGGAGCATGATCAACTTTGTGTACCTGAGGTCCAACCAGATGGCAGAAAGACCCAATGTGGCTTTGACTTTTATACAGTTGCAGACTGAGTGCTAGCTAATTGACACTAAATAATGCTTGATAGACTGAGCAGTTATCTGGGATAAAATGCTAACTTTAGGTAAACAACTATTAAGAAACAGAAAAAAAATCAGAGTTTTGTTATTTAAGATCAAAGATCAAGAGACAGAGAGAAAAGCAATGAATAAATATTCATATTATTTCTATTGAAGTGGCAGCTCAAATCCAGATTTAATGTAAAAAATATGATTATCTATATGCTAAATGTTATTTTAAAATATTAAGAATATTATTCTGTGTTTTGATGTGATAGGGGAAAACTTTTAAGATTCTTTTGTTTAATAGGTGGAGAACCGAGGCCAAATGGCCAGTGACTTACCTTGGGTCATGGCAGGCACCTCTCCCTTAGGTCAAGCAACTTTTTTCCAGGCAGACTCACCTGCCAGAGCGGAAATATGATCTTTACAGCTTCCAAAGAGCTTCTGTCTGATTGTAAATGGGCTAAACTTGGCACAATCTTTCTTCTTTCCTCGGAAATTCACACCAAAGAGTTAATTGCATTAAATTGCTCCACATTTAACTTCTGTCTTCACTAACAAGCAAAATTTCAACAACAGTCTCCATTTTCTGTCTAGAACCAGAGAAAAGAGTCTTTTATTTTGTTCAACACTATTTCTCTCATTCTTTTCATGCTCCTCATCACAGGGTAAGTCCATGAAAAATTAACACCCTGTTCAGCAGGGAAGCTAGCTCCTTTTAAAAGAATGTTCTGGCAAACCCAACACCAGGACATGCATCTCCAAGCAGATCTGCCATAGAAAGGTACAGTAAGTATGTTACAGAAACTTCTCCCTAGAGAGTGTTGGTCTCAAGGGCTGTGGCAATTAGACATATTTTATGTTTCCTCTACCAATTCTTATTTAGTTCTTTTATATGATAGCACATTTCGGATCTACAAATTTGCAAAGTCAAGATAAGCCACTATAAAGATGTAGCAGCCATTATACTCTCTTGGACTCCATGGCCAATGAGGAAAAGCTGACGTCTCAAAGTCCAAATTCTATCAGCAAAATGACACTTGTGGTTGCTGAATAAAACAACTGAGTTTTATAGGTAAGACATTTTGTGCATAACAAAGGGTTTAAAATATCAGTGTCAATTAGAAAAATATGCAGTGAAAAGAAGGGAAAAACGTACTTGCAATGCAAAAGTTCATCGGTGTCAGGAAAATTGTAGCCAAAAAACATGGTTGGTGTAGCATTTAATGAAAAGTAAAATTGTGTCTTTTGTAAAGTGAAAAATAAAATGTTTTTAGTTCATGTATCAGTTTATTTTTATTTGCAGTTACAAATAACCATTTGGATTAAGATTTTTCACTGAAAAACTGGAGCTTTCAAATTATGTCATATTAGGAAACAATGACTCTGAGTACAATATGTAAGAGTAACCCAACCAGACTTCACTTGGTGAGTTCAACCCTATGGCAGAACAAGATCATATCTTTCCACTGCTGTGTCCATTCTCTTTCCATTCTCTTCCCTCCCCCATTCTAGAGATTTTGTTTTAGCTCCCTCCAGATTCATACTTGTTAGGTATCACCTCAAAAAAATCACAAAACCACCAGGTGACTCAACTCAATTGGTTTTTTTTTTTTGTTTTTTTTTTTTAGACTAAAGTTCTCTCTCTCTGTTACCCAGGCTGGAGTATAGTGGCAAGATCTGATCATAGCTCATCGTAGCCTCAAACTCCTGAGCTCAAACAATCCTCTATCCTCAGCCTGAGGACTAGGTAGGAGAGACAGGGTCTCTCTCTGTTGCCTAGGCTGGTCTAGAGCTCCTGGCCTCAAGTGATCCTCCTGCCTTGGCCTCCCAAAGTGCTGGGATTACAGGAGTGAGCCACTCTACCCAGCCTACAACTTTAAGATAGAAGAGGACGTGATCATAGAGATGAACACTGGTTGACTGACAATAGGGAGCCCTGTCCACATGAATTTGTTTTCCAATGACTCTATATCATCTCTCTCTTCCATACCAGACGCCACTGCCTCTTCCATTTGTGCTCCATCTCTGCTTCCACAGGCTAGATGGCTCTGAAAATCTTAGTCCTCAGAACCAAACCAGATGCCTAGTTCAATAAATACTACAGCTTTCACTCTGCTCAGAACTCCCACCTTCCCACCAGCCCCCTCTAAGTCTGCTAGTCTGTATATCCCATTTCCAGCTCCAGCAATAACCCTCAAATTTAATAGTTCTTGGTTCTGACAGACTCGCTCATTCTCTAAAGCCTCTTCAAAGGTCACAGTAGCCCCTCTACCTTAGAATGGATGGAACAAGATACATGCAATGCATGAGTCAGCTTCATACATACACATGCAATGTTTACTTTCTCTCAAAATATTTCACCAGTCCACCACCTTCTTCCTTAAGTTTTACAGGTAATGAAGTGAGTGAGCACAGGACATTAATTTCCATGGGGTGTATGCATTTTGAAAGGCTTTCACACAATAGTGGTAATAATATCTGTCTGATAAAACAAGAGGGCGATCAGAGAAACAAGGAAAGGTCCTCTCTCCCTTTCCAAGGTGGTTCATTGGCTGAGCTAAATCTCTCAGAATCAGATCCAACCACCTCCACCCCTCGTGTATGTGCCTCAGCCATTGTACATAGAAAAAATGCATTAACCATATGCATTTTAGGATACAGTATAAAAAGTAGAAAATGACGGCTAAAATAACTAATACAAGGCAGTGATACACTAATGGAGGTGTAGAATCCAGAGCCCAAACAGTAGAAGTTCCACCGTGTGGTTTTAGAACAACATTAAACAGGTATCAGAGAAAAAGCCATTTAAAACACAATTTAAAAACATAGTCCTTTAGTCAGAATCTACTCTGGTCTAAATCCACTCTAAATCACTGCAAGATTCAGTAGAAACTCAAAGGGAACTGCACACTAATGGATTCTCAAAAGAAAAACACATTACAATTGAACCGTCTTATTCCTTGGCACACAGAACAGCTGGTCTGACCACATATGGATTATTATGGTGGATTCTGGTGCCATCTTTTAAGAGGGACAATGACAAAGTGGAACATATTCAGAATAGGGCAAGCTATTTTGGAAACTATTTCCTATGATAAATGATTGAAAGAACTGGTGATCTATATTCACCAGTGAGGCAAACGAGAGAGCTGCCTGCAATAACGGGAGTGGCCAGCAAGCCAGACCAGCACTACAGGAGAGGGGTTTGGAACATTAATCAAGTCAAGAGCCCTAATCAAATAAATGCAAATTAAAACAACAGTGAAATACTATTTCCACATTCCTGCATCTCAGCAAATTGGGACATACGCACACATATATATTTGTTTTTCAATAGAAATGCCTACTGTTTCACTGCTAGGAGGGGCGGGAAAGGCTTTTTTGGTAGTCAATTGGGAAATAAAAATCAAAAAATTAAATGAAACAGGAATATGATGAACTCACTGGTGTTAGTTAGCAAAATCTACTTCAACCCCCTTTTTAAGAAAGCTAAGACCACATTTGCCTTTCTTCAGTCTTCTGCTACCTCTCTTATTCTCCAGCTTTCCAAACCTCACCCTGTCCCTCTCAGCTCCTCAAGATGGAGTCCTCCCAGGAGAGTCACCCTCTTGAGCAGCTAAGAACTGGCTGAGAGTCTCTGGCCAATTTTTACTCTTTTCTTTCAACTGCTATTATTCCACAGATCAATGGTTGGAAGTTACTAGGAAGCATATTTTTATTTTTACATTCCTCAGAAAAAAGTATTTCCAGGCAAATTAAAAAATAAAAAGTTAATCATGTTTTTTTTTTCTTTTTCTTTTAGAATAATTAGGAAAAAATTAGATGGTAGATGTAATTACTAAGAGGAACGTTCAAAACTTAGGTTAATCTCCAGCACCTTTTCAAATGAAGTCAAGTTTTTGTCTCTTTCCTTCGTCATGCTGGATAGTTCATTGTCATCCTATAGAGACAAACAAACAAACAAAACAACTCCTTGGATAACAAAAAACATAAAAACAATTGTTCTTCTGAATTGGAAAATATCTTGTTTTAACTTTTGACTTACTTGTGAATGCAAGCGAGTGTTTTAAACTCATGCTCTGTTTCTCCACAAATTCCCACTAAAAGCTAGATAAAAATATAAATGACCAGATGAAGAGGGTTTTTAAATCTCTTTATAGAAATACCAATCAGAAGTAGAAAAATGCATAGGTGGAATTGCCTCGAATAATGCCAAGGAGTTTGTCATAGCAACGCAAGTATTACATGGGGACCTGGTGGAACACTCAGAATTGCTCCAAAATCGACAAGTTTGATGCATAGAGAGCTGGTAAGAGCTGGCGAGAGCTGGGGCTCAGGCTTATCCTTTAACTCCTTTGGCTTGAAGGTCAGTACCAAGATTCGCAGACAGTCTGGTGCCCTACCAACCAACTAGGCAACTTCTCACGTGCTCAGGGTTAGTCCTACTGCCAGCCCCTAATTGCCACTGAATTAGATGTAAACACGGATCATGTCATTGTCCTCTGCAGGCTGTTTCTGTTCTGTACCAAATCAATCCAGATATGGAAACAGGCTTTCCCTCATTTTCACAAAAACAAATAAACCTCAGAAAACAAGCAAATAAGGAAAACCTTTGTTCACACCAATATTCCTCCTGGCCCACTTCATTGGAGGTTGGGGAAGATCAAAGAAATTTACATCAGAGCAAAGCAAACTGAACACATTATAACCCGGTTCCAAAGCCACTTTTGAGAGTCTCCCGCCGTGGACTATTCGCCGGTTACACCAGCCCCCGTGAAGGTTCTGCCCCTCAGTGTCTACTACCTTCCCTCTCCTTCTCTTTGCCGCCTCTCAATTCCTAAATCCTGTTGGTTTCGAGTGCAGAACATTTAGCTCTTTCTTTCCTTTTCTCCTGCTAACCCCATGTGGTTTATGTTATTTTTACAAACAAAGCCAGTTCCTTGTAACAGAAATGCTAATGCTGCTATCAAGAAGATTTTTTTCATTGTATCATAATAGAATCACAGAAGTCATTTAAAAGGAGATAGCGTGTTAAGTGACTTACACTGAGGTCTCAGGTCTCATAGTCGTGGCAGGGCTATGAAAACCCTGCTCTTCTGACTCTGTCTCATGTTTTCTATAACTAAATGCAAATACTAAAACAGCTTAATATGTATTAATAATAACCACTGGACAAAGTGTTTTTATTTGTTTATTACATTGTATGGAAGTAACAAATCTATTTAATAAACAACTAATAGCAGGAACTTTTGATCATTAAATATTATTGACACACAATTACTCCAGGTTGATGAAATGCCTTTGTCTGACACATAGATCCTTTGTATCATGACCCCAAACTACCTTTCCTAACTTACAGCTATAAATACCATCTATACAGTGATGACTCTAAATTTATGTGTCTCCACTCCCGACCTCAGCTCCATACTTGTGCATCTAAATGGTGTGTTTACCAAGCCAACAGGCTGACGAATAGGCAAGACAGAATTCTCGAATCCCTTCTCAGCTGCTCCTTAAATAGTTCCTTCCTCAGATTCTCCATTTCAGTAAATAGTATCACAGCTGCCCAGTTGCTCGGGCCAAAAATGCTCAGAATTATCTTTGATTTAGCTCATTCAATTATAATGTATGCCTACTCTATCAGCTCCTCTTCCAAAATATATTCTGAATTCATCCCCTTCCATCTCCACCCCAACCACCACCCTTGTCCAAGCTCATGAGCGCATGACTAGACTGCTATAATCGTCTCCTTTCTAAGCTATTATAGCTTCCCTCCTCCATTTCTGCCTCCTACAGTCTATTATCCTCAAAGCAGCCAAAATGATTTTTAAAAATGTAAAAATACATAATACTCTCTTACTCAAAACCCTCCAGTGTCTTTCTAAGACACACAAGCATGACCACTAAGCTGCTACCTGGAGCCTACAGGGCTCTGTATGATCTGGCCCTGTCTAGTTCTCTGTGATTAAATATATCATCCTCTTCCTTTATGCTTTTTATTTTGTGTCTTATTTAAGAAATCTTTTCTATTGCAAGAACATAAGGACACTCTCCTTATTATTTTTTCTAAAGGTCTGTAATCCATCTGGATTTGATTTTGGTGTATAACGCTATGAAGGGATCCAATTTCATTTTTTGCTCATAAATAATTGATTACCTCCACATCATTTGTTGGATAGTACATTCTTTCTTCACTGGGCAAATCACATTTCTATGAATGGGGTCTGTTTCGGGCTCTCAATTCTACTCCATGGGTCTGTCTTTGTGTAGATCTGAGACAATCCTGCATCACAGTGATCATTAGAGAGTTGTACTAAACCTGACACAGCAAGCTCTCTACCTACAGCTTTTGCTTCTGCAGAAACATCTCAGTTATTGTTGGATCTTTGCTCTTCCACATACATTTTAGAATTAGCATTGATCATAAATTAGCATTTATTCAAATCATAGTATTGCGATGAATTTATGAATTATATTGGTAGTAATGTTCAACTCTATGAATACATGTTCAACTCTATCAAATGCTTTGCATCTGTTGAGATAATCAATGTTTCTCTCCTCTAATCTGGTAACTGACCAATTACAATAAAATAATTTTCTATTATGAAACTTATTTTGCATCCCAGTATAACCTAACATAATCATGTTTTTCATACATTACTGGATTTAATTTACTAATATTTGCTTTAGGATATTGCATCAATGTTTTTAAGTGAGCTCATACTATCTTTGTCTGGTTTTGAATACTGGCCTCATAAAACAAATCCCTCTTTTACTACTTTCAGGAAGAATTTTTATAATATTGCAAGTATCTTTTTCTTGAAAGATTAGTAAAACTCACCTATAAAGCCATCTGCGTCTGGTTTTCTTTGTGGGAAGATTTTTAGTTACTATTAAATAATTTTGTCTTTTATTAATTATTATTGGATTATTTATGCTATCTAGTTTTTCTTTTTAGTTTTATTTAGGTATTTCAAGAAATTTTTCCTTTTATCAAAATAATCTTATTACTGGCATATGACTTTTTATAGAATTTTCTTTCATTATGCCTTCTGTACCAATGATCATACCCCCTTTTTATTCCTGTTTACTTCTGCCATCTCTCATTTTTATAGAATAAGGTCACTAAAGTTTTGTCTATATTAGTGTTTTTCAAAGAACCAACTTTTGACCTTGTTGGATCTTTCTGGTTTATTTTTGTTGTTATTTTATTCATATCACCTCTTTTCTTTGTTTTTATTTTTTCATTCCTGCTACTTCCTTGGGCTTATTCTCTTTTCTCTTTTTTCCCCCTAATTTAATTTGGCTCTATAATTCACTAGTTCTTAATCTTTGTTCTTTTCTCATATAATTACTTATATTTTCCTCAAATTACTTCTTTAGCTTCATCTCATGTTTTGGTAATTGGTATTTTTGTTATAATTTTTTTTTTTTTTCAATTTAATTTTACAGAATCAAAGAGTCTAACAGTATATCTTGTTAGATACAGTATGTCCTCATAATGTATACATTATTTCTTGTACAATGATATGAAATAATATGGGAAATATTCATGATAAATTATTAAGTGAACAGTGCAAGTTAAAAACAATAGTTTCATATTTTTTTCCCCACCCCCCCCTTTCCCGAGTCAGCACCTTCAAGTGTTACCACTCCCCATACGGTGCGCAATGCACTCATTGTGTAGGCATTGTTATAATTTTATGTCATCTCTCTCTGACAGTAATTCTTTGAAGTTTTTCTAGACTTGCTTTAAGGACTACTGCATGTCAGTTTTTGCAAATGCTACATGCACTCTTGAGAAAGTGATGCATTCTCCAGTTATTAGAGTTATTAGGGATAGAGATCAATGTATACCCATTAAGTCAAATTATTAACTATGTATTCGAATCTTCTCCATCCTTATTTATGTCTCCTTTACCAAACATGAGTCAGGTAGTTTAATGGAAGATTTGTCCATTTCTTCTTGACCTTTTGTGGAATTTTGCTTTCTATATTTTGTATCAATTTTATTAGGTATATATAAGTTTAGAATTGCTATGTACTACTGGTGAATTAACTCTTTTACATTTCACAGTTACCCACTATATCTTTAATAAGATATCGTTTTGTCTTTTGTTTGATATCAATACAGTTACCTTAAAAAAAATACAGACAACTTGGGTTTGTTTGGGGCTTTATTTGTTTTGTTTTGTTCGCCTGGTTTATCCTTTTACTTTTAACCTTTCCTGTCCTTAATTTGTAGGTTTGCTGATTCTGAAGAGCAAATAGCTAGATTTTGTTCTTTTTTCCAATCTGATTAAGTTCTGCCTTTCAATTGACAAGTTTAGTCCTTTTATATTCATTGTGATTACTGAATTATTTGGACTTATTCCAACAATTTCATCACAAAGTAATATCTTTGTGTTTTCTAGTTATCCCATATTTTCCATGCTGCTTTTTTTTCTTCCTTTCATGCTTTTGGATTGAGCTTTTTTAAATTTAATTTTCCCCTTCTGCTAATTTGAAAATTGTGAATTTTATTTTTATTTTCTCAGTGATCACTCTTGAAATTCTACCATGCAAACTTAGCATCAAGTATTAATCAAATCTCTACCCTCCTCTTTAGAAATACAAAAACTTTAACTTCAATCACCTCTCTCCCAACTTACATGCTATTATCCAGTATTTTAGTTTCATCTAGTTTTTAAGACCCCATGAGTAAGATATTACTAATATTATTGCTTTAAACAGCTAATGGTAGTTAACTACCAACAGTTATTGGTAGTCTTCTGGTATCATTTTCCTTCTTTCTAAAGTAAATCCTTCAGAAGTTTATTTAGTGCACAACTCTTGAAGGTAAACTGAAGGTACTCTGAAGGTAAACTTGTTTGGCTGAAAAATGACATTATTTTGCCCATTTTCATAGTTTTATTGTAAATAGAATTTTTTTAGATAGTTATTTACTTATGTTATTTTGAAGATTTTTATGTCTTTTCTGTCCTCTGGCTTCCATTGTTGTAGGGGAGAATTCCAGCATTAATCATTTTCTTTCTCTTGTAGATGTGCTCTTTTCTTTCTGTATTCTCCTAAGATATTCTCTGTCTTTTGTACTACAATGTATCAGTGAAATACTACAATGGAATATATTTTACTTACTCTGTTTGTTTTTCTTACATCTATGGAAGAATAGCTTTTATCATTCTGGAAAATTTTTAGACCCTGTCTCTCCAAATATTTCCTCCCCGCCCCATTCTATTTTCTCACTTGAACTCTGATCACATGTTAGACCTTTTTATTTTTTATGATTATATACCTGCCTTCCATGTTTTTCTCTCTTTGCTCCTTGTAATATCTTCAGAAACTTTCTTTTAGTTCATGAATTCTCTTTTAATTTGTATTTACCATACTGTTTAAAACATACACTGAGCTTTAATTTTAACTACATTTTTTATTTCTGGAGGTTCTATTTGCTAATTTTCAAATCTCTCTAGTCATTGTTGATAGTCTGTTGTTTTTAACTCATTTTGGTGATTCCATTTTTTATTTCTTTAAAAATTTCACATTTCACATTGTGTATCTTAGAAGTCTAACATTACTGATGATCTAAAATCAGTTTACTTCTGCTAATTCTCACTAGCTATGACTTACTTTATTGAGTGCTTATAATTTTCACTTTAAGTTCATATGGGGTTGAATTTAAACCATGGGAATTCAGAGGGGCTTGCAGAGAAAGGCTTTTCTCCAGGGATGATTTATGTTTGTTTCTGCAAGGTGCCTGGAGGCTCCTAGATGAACACTTGTCATGACATTTCAGCTCATTCTCAGGTCCTACTGTACTTTCAGCTGCAAACACAGTCACAGTTCAGAAACAAATATATCCAGTCCCTGACAATAGTCAAAGCCCTTTGATTTAATATCAAATCTCCTCTCCTCCAGCCACCTGCAAAGAGAAATATGGGTATTTCCCCTCTTCTCTCTCCCCTCCTCCCCCCAGCATTCCTTTCCCCTCCACCCCCTCCCCCCGCCCCCCCCCCTCCCGCTACCCACCCGCAGCCAACTGCAATCCTGGACCGCTGTAAGATCAAGACCAGAGGAGAAGGGACTAAGGACACGGACACGGAGTCTCACAGCAGCAGGGCCATCTCTGTGCTATTAGTGTGGTTGGCTGTTGCTGTCTTTCACAGACACTCCGTGAGTACTGCAGAGATTCTGTTGCTGGGTTTTTCCAACTGTAGTTCATGAGACACAAGTGATGCTTTTATTTTTAAATAAAGCCTTTTTTTTTTAAAGAGTAGTTTTAGGTTCACAGCAAAATTGAGAGGAAGGCACAGACGTAACTGTTAGTTCAGGTAGCCAAGGGAGTGGCCCCTACGTGCACAGCCCCCTCCATCACATCCCCGCCAGAGTGGCGTGTTTGTTGCAGTCGATGGACCTCCACCTTCCATGGATTTTAATAAATGTGTGATGACATTATCCACCATTATAGTGTCACACAGACTAGTTTCGCTGCCCTCAACACCCTCCGTGCTCCACCTACTCATCCTTCCTCCACTCTAACCCCTGGCACCACTCATCTCTTCACTGTCTTCCCAGTTTCGTCTTTTCCAAAATATTGTATAGTTAGAAGCAAACAGTGTGCATGAAGAAGCCTTTTCAGATTGGCTTCTTTCATCAGTAATATGCATCTAAGTTTCCTCCATGTCTTTTCATGGCCTGATGGCTCGTTTCTTTTTAGCTGAATAATATTCCACTGTCTGGATGTGCCGCAGCCTATCATGCGCCTCCAGGAGGACACTTTGTTGCTTTCGAATTTGGCAGTTATGAGTAAAACCGCTATAAACATCCATGTGCTATTTTTTGTGTGGACATAAGGTCTCACCTTGTTTGGGCAAATACAAAGGGATGTGATTGCTGGATCTTATGGTAAGCGCATGTTGGGTTTTGTAAGAAACTGCCCAGCTGTTGTCCAAAGTGGGTAATGGCCTTTTTTTTCACCAACTGAAGTGGTTGCTGCCCTCAGGCTCTGGTCCACCAGCAGTTCCCCTTGCAGACGCCCATGGTGGGAGACCATTACCTCCTCCATGCAGGCCTCCTGGGCAAAGTCTTAAATGCTTCAGGCCAGCTCCCCCTCCTGCACGGGCCACATCCGGCCCACTGAGGAGCATCCTATGACCGCCCCATCCAGGCAGCAGCAGCAGCCCCCCGTTGCTGTCCCTTGCCAGCCAGTGTCTCCTGCCCTTCCGATTCTTGCCCGGGAAGTCCATATGGATTGAATACTAAACCTGGGTGGCAGAGGACTGTCTTACCACTTCCAGAAAGACTTTCATGGCTTGTGGCCGAAGTTGGAGTACATGCGGTGGTCTGTGTGCACCCGGCAGGAACTGAGCCCACGGGAGCCTGTGCTGCGTGTGGGGGTGCTCTCCTGCTTGCCCTACCACGGCTTGGTCTTCCGGGGCTCAGCTGACAATCCAAGGTGCTTACAGGACTCCTCCCCCTCCTTGGTGGCCTAAACTGAGCGTTGTGTCTGCCCAGCGTCGTAAGCACGCCAGCATCTTGGCTTAGCCTTTCAGCCTCTTAGCAGCTGCTTTTGCTCGGTTTCTCGGCATCTCATTGTGCACACGCACAGCTTGGAAATCAGGAAATGGCTGGAAGAGAAACCACAAGATCACGCAGTTCTCTGTGGTTCCCTTTTCTCCTCAGGGCCCATCAAGTCCTGGCAACTTTGTATCCTGAACTGCAGTTTTTTTGACTGTGGCAAGCTACAGGGCTGCCACTTTCTGTTTGGGTTTCACACCCCATGACAGGACCTGAATCAGCAAACACTCCCAGGGGACAAGAACAGCTGTAAAGAAAGGACTCCCTTCAGTGCCATTTCTCTGGTTTGTAGCATCTTGGCCTTTCGGTCCCAGCAACCTGGATTGCTCTTTGATGCTCAGAGACCATTTTGCATTTCACTGTATTCTGCCTCTCAGAACACTCCTCACAGCCTGACGTGGAAATCCCCTTTAAGTTGCTTTTTATTTTTTACTTTCCAAAAAATGTACCAGGGGGAATAGCTTCTTATTTAATGGAAATGTCTTCTTTCTGTTGGCTTCAAATGTGAAAAATGATAAGACATAAACCAAAAATTTTTGGTTCACCAACATCTTTTCCTCAAAATTCTGTATATATTGCACCCTATTCTTTTCGCACTTGACGTTCAGAGGAAACTCTCCTTTCCTTTGCCTCCCGTCCATCCTCGCGGTCGCGGCTGCCTTCATCTGAGCCCCTATGTCTCCTGCAGTGAGTCCCACCCACCTGGCCTTGGTGCACATCTTCACAGGTTGTCAGCCAACTGTTTCACCTTCACTTTGCTAGCCCTGTCTTCTGGAAGCGCGCCAGCTCTTCGAGGACAAGGATGTGACCATCCCCGAGCTCCTTCTCTAGGCTGGCTCAGGCAGGCTTTCCTCAAACGCCTTTCCTGGCCCTATTCCTTGGAAGTTCCGGCCCCCAGTTTGCTTGGGGAATCAAACAAGGCCAAAGAGGGACAAAGAAGAGCACTGGGGAGAGAAACCCCAGTCCCCCTCCCAGCTCAGTAATTAGCGCGTCCTAGAAGGGGCTGCCCAGGCACAGTCGGGTCCTTAAGGGCTCCTGCCCCCAAAGCTGCCTTCGGATGGACAGCCCAGTGACTCGCAATGAAAAATTCATCAGTCCCTACTTGGTGGCGCAGATGTGCGCAGAGCAAATGACCTCGGCAGGAGCAAGCCTGCATTAAAGCCGCCCCCGCCGCCGAGGGGAGGCCTGCGGGGCGGGGGGAGAGCGCCCGCGGGGAGAGCCGCCCAGGCCGGGCGCACCGGGTGGGGGGCGGGGGGAGGGGCCGCCGGAGCCAGGATCAAGGCCACAAGGCCCGGGGGCACCAGCAGTCCGGCTCAGCCTTTCAGCACGCCCTCCTGAGAGCCAGCAGGCCTGGCCAGCGCAGGCCGGCGCCTCCATTCCTGCGGCGTGCACCTGCCCAGGAGCGCACGCAGCGCCCCAGACGCGCGGGCCTTGGCCGGGATGAAAGTCACTTGGCTCGCAAATACCAATTGGAACCACACAGTGGGCTCCCAGGGCCCCTCGAGTACGTAAAATAGGCCGGCCCTGAGCGACTAGGCCTCCCCACCAGGATCTGCTCCTTTGCCACCAGTTCCCGCAGCCACTGCCCAGCCAGGGCCCACCTCTCCTGGGGACTCGTGGGTGGCCAAAGCCCGCAAGTGCTGCAGAGAGCTGGGTGGTGAGGGAGGGTGGCAGGGCCAGAGCTGAGAGATGCAACAGAGCTGCGGGTTTCTGGCGGCCTCTGCAGCCCCTGCCATCTGAGCACTGCGAGGACAGACGCTGCGTGGGCCCCCTGCGCTCACCGCCCCCGCGGACACTGCCGCCAGGCCGCCGGGCTGCGGGAAGCTGCGGGAAGCTCCACGCCCGGGCTGCGGGGAGGAGCGCCTCGCCTGCGCTGGCTCCCAGTTCTCTGCATTCTGAAGTCACTTTCTTGAAAGAGAACTTTAAATGACCACCGATGACTTGCCTACGAGCCACGCAGATGCTATGCTCTGACCTCCTCGGGATGCGCAGCATCTTTCTACTGTTTTGCTTTTAAATCAAATTAGGGAGTTTGGGCAAGTTTCAGATTCAGGTCAGGCCTTGCCAGGACCTCCAGGCTGGGAATGTGCTAGATCTTGGCCAACAGCGCCATCTGGTGGTTGGGGTCCGCATGCGCACGCCAGTGCGGGCAGACCGCATAGAGTGACGTAATGGTCCTTACTTGTTCCTGGGGTGGGATCCGCAGCGGGTCCGGTGTTGCCGGGTGTTTTGTTCCCCAGCTTTTCGTGTAAGTGAGTCATCGGGCAAGGGGTTTCTTCATAGGACCAATGCTAGATGTTGTGACAAAAATTACCCTCTTTGCAACCTATTCTAGAGCTATTATTTTGAAGCTAATGGGACCAACCTCTGATTCACAGCCATAAAACGCGCTGGTTGCCTGACCTTCCCCATCCCAGTAAGGCGGGACGTGAATCCGTGTCCCCTGCTTCCGGCTGTGGAAGTGTTTTGCATTCCTATGCTCTTTTGGCCCAGCCAGCTCACGCTTTCCCTGAGGACTGGAGAACAGATTCCACACTGCATGAAAAACTTTGGGGACACCGATTCTCCCCAGGTTCGCCCTCAGTCCCTCGGTCCCCAGAGGATTTCCTTTGATTCCCTTCCCACCCAGGCCTGCATTGGCCCTCCCCCCAGGGCTCTCCGGTATCCTCTGATCCCTCAGCTGTCTCTCCACTCTCTGTCCCTTACCTTGACCCGGACCAGCTTCCTGCGGTTGCTTTTTCATCTTGCTCCCCATCCAGCCAAGACTAACCAGACAAGGTCACCAAACTCTGCCGCGGGGGCCAGCTGCAAATTTAGGCTGTTGGACCTCAGGTGAGCCCTCGCTGCAGCTCAGTGTTCTCAGCATTTGTTGATCCCTGCATTGCAGATATTCCAAATGTTTCCTTTGGATTTTTAGCTCCTGCCCTTCCAATAGCTCACAATTTGGGAAACAACTTCTCCTGCTTTCCGAAAATGAAGTTTGCCTCATGTGAGCTTCCTCAGTGTTGCCTCTTTGCCCTTAAAATGTTCCTATTGTCTCCTATTTTTTCATTCTCTCTTACTTCAAGGGGGAAACAATCCTTTGTGTTTTCCAAACCCAATGCATCTACTTTTACCTCTACTATAAAATATTGAGCCCAAAAAAATCAGGAAAAAAAAACAGAAGAGAAAATACAAGAAGAAAAGGAAACTTCAAGATACTATCATTAATATTCTCAGACAAATTAATAAAAATATTGCATAAATGAACAAAAAAGATACCACAAGAAAAAGAATATTCAGAGGATGGAAAAGGCCTCTTGGAGATTAAAAAATATATGATAGCAACAATGAAAGATTCAAAAGGAGAGTTAGAATAAAAATTTAGGAAAGCCTCCCAGAAAGTAGAACAAAAAGGCAAAATAATTTTTAAATAAAGAATTAAAGAAACACCTATAAGATCACTCCAAGAGGCAAAATCAGCTATGTAATTTGAGGAATTCAGTGCAAAATGAGTGTGGGGTCCTCCATTTAAAAGTCTTGAAGACTCAGGGCTGTGGCTCACACCTGTAATCCCAGCACTTTGGGAAGCTGAGGCAAGAGGATTATTTGGGACCAGGAGTTCAAGTGCAGCCTGGGCAACATAGCAATAAATAATTCCTAAGAACACCACAAAAAAATTAAAAATTACCTGGGTGTAGTGGTGCACACTTGTAGTTCCAGCTACTTAGAAGGCTGAGGTGGGAGGATCGCTTGAGCCCAGGAGTTCAAGGCTGATGGGACTGTGCCACTGCACTTCGGCCTGGGCAACAGAGCGAGACCCTGTTTCAAAAAAAAAAAGATCTGAAGAATTCCAAGGAGTGACAATAGAACATCAAACCAAACAGGGGCTGGAGTAGTGGACACAGCCCTTTGGTCCCTCCCTCAGTCCTCAAGGTCCAGGGGTCTCCGCAAGCCGTGCCGTGAGGAATCCTTCTCATCAGAACTTAGAACCACAGATCACTGCCTAGTAGATTGTTTTAAAGTGTGTGGCATCTGATAAAGGACTGATAACTAGAATCTCTTTAGAACTCAGGAAAATCAGCAAGAAAAAATCGAACAACCCTATCAAAAAGTGGGCAAAGGATATGAATAGAAATTTCTCAAAAGAAGACAGAAGAATGGCCAACAAACATATGCCAAAATGCTCAACATCTCTAATCATCAGGGAAATGCAAATCAAAACCACAATGAGATATCACTTAACTTCAGTGAGAATGGCCTTTATCAAAAAGCCCTAAAACAATAAATGTTGACGTGGATGCGGAGAGACAGGAACGCTCATACAGTGCTGGTGGGACTGCAAACTAGTGCAACCTCTGTGGAAAGCAATATGGAGATACCTTAAACAGATACAAGTAGACCTACCATTTGATCCAGCAATCCCATTATTGGGCATCTACCCAAAAGAACAAAAGACATTCTATAACAAAGACATCTGGACCCGAATGTTTATAGCAGCACAACTCACAATTGCAAAGATGTGGAAACAACCCAAGTGCCCATCAATACCTGAGTGGATTAATAAAATGTGGCATATGTATACCACGGAGTACTATTCAGCTATAAGAAACAATGGGGATATAGCACCTCTTGTATTTTCCTGGATAGAGCTGGAACCCATTCTACTAAGTGAAGTATCCCAAGAATGGAAAAACAAGCACCACATGTACTTACCTACTTATCATCAAATTGGTCTCACTGGTCATCACCTAAGAGCACATTTAGGAGTAACATCAATCGGGAGTCGGGCAGATGTGGGGGGGAGGGGATGGGTGTATACCTACATAATGAGTGCGATGGGCACTGTCTGGGGGATGGACACGCCTATACGCCTGAAGCTCTGATTTGGGGGGCGGGGGGAGGTGGGAAGGGCAATATACATAACCTAAACTTTTTTACCCCCATGAAATGCTGAAATAAAAATAAAAATAAAGTGTGTGGAAGGCAAGGGCGCCATATCAGCCCTCAGGGCCTAACGCTGTGCTGTCCACACGTGGCTCCTGACATTCAGATGTGGCTAGTTTGATGGAGATGTGCTGTCTCAGTGTGAAAGACACATCAGATATCATACGAAGAAAGAATGTCAAGTCAGTCATTAATCATTGTGCTGTATTGATTACATGTTGAAGTGATAATATTTTGGATTTATTAGGTTAAATTAATTTTTACCTGTGTCTTTTTACTTTTTAAAAATGCAACCACTAAAACCTTTTTTTAAATGTGGCTCCTGTCATATTTCTATTGGACAGTGCTGGTCTGAAGAGATTTATTACTGAGCCAGTCACTAACCTAGTTATTTCTGTGTTTTATTTCTTGTTCTCTTATTGCAAGGTTTCAGGGCAGCAGGCCTGGCCCTGGCTCGATCCGTGTGTTTCCAAAGAAGAAAACAGACACCACTCTAGGTACTTCAAAGTAAAGGAGATTTAACATAGGGAACTGGATTACCAAATTGTTATAAAGACTGGAAAAGCAAAAAGGGGAAAGTAGTATTTCAAGAAATCCTGAGCTGAAGAAAGCTGCTTGCACCCCTGCAGGAGCTGGCGCTCATGCGAGCCGCCCCCCCCACTCTAACTCTGCGCTGTCGTCCAGCAGCTCCCAGATTCATAGTCAGGCGCTGCCTACACCTGGGCAGGAGCCTGTAGCTGCTGTTGTTAGTTTGCTGTTAGCACTATCGCAGAAGCCAACAGTCACCTTCTTCTACCACTAAACTGGAGTCACTGACACTTGCTAGGAGAAGGCTGCCAAAAACTTAATGGCTTCTATCTTTTCACACTTTCTAATTGCTGTGAATGCTTCCAATTGGCAGACCTAAGCAGAACTCAGTTGGATGGAGTCCACAAAATGCATTACGATCTGCTATCTTCCAACCCTGATGGTGAAAAGGAGAGTATAGTAGAGTGAGGCACAAAAACTTTCTTCTATAGACTCTCTCCTAGAAAATGAAATGGGGTGTTGAATGTAGTTGAATGTACTGGGAGGAAAATGTCTGGCGGAATGGGAATGAGTTATTGTTAGGGGCACAGAAAACTAGGAGAGCGATAAAAAATAAAAAGCAAGTCTATTATAAACTCCAGGAAAAACAAAAAGTTGTACAGTAAAAGAAATATAGTCACAGTGTACTACTTGGTTCAGCTGTGAACAATGTTTCTGTGTTCATAATAATATTGATTCACCAAAAATTATATATAATTTTATTGGGATGATGAAGCAAGTAGGAGAGTGCATGTGATCGACATAGCTGAATTTGAGATCTAGCTCTTCATTTCCCATAGTAGGAATTTAATATATAAATTGAAACCTGGATAGGGAGGAAATCAAGAAGTAGCAGTATAGGTGGGCATTTATATGCCTGAATATGTACCCTCAGGAAAAGAGATAAACAGTTAAAATAGGGAGTGGGAATCTGGAAGGGGTGGGACACAGGGCACTGCAATTTGGGGATATAAACCCTAGGAAGTTATAGAATTTATTTTAATGATGGACATATATTCCTGTACATCAAATTCAATATGTATAAATTTATATACAATACAACTTTTATATACCAATTCCTGTATATAAAATTTAATAAGGAATTTTTAACTTCATAAATAAGGAAACCCCTTGTCCCCCAAAACATTTTACTTCTCATAGAGCATTTATTATATACACAAATTTATGGTAATGATGAAGAGGAAATGTCATTACTGTCAGAGTAAAGCAATGCTTGACAGCTCTGAGTGGTATGATTTATTTATGGAGAGAAAAGTTGACTGAGCAAGAAATACTTACGGCTATTGTTAGCCATATTTTTCACCATAAATTCATATATGTCCAGTTACTCTGTGGATGAGCGAATGTGGTTACAAACACCATTCTGAAAGGATATGTGGCAATGTTGTTTCAGTCCATCAGCCAAGCTGAGATTGTTAGTTAGATAACTGAAATCTATCTCAACTCTTTGAAGCTATGGCCGGGCTCGGTGGCTCACGCCTGTAATCCTAGCACTCTGGGAGGCCGAGGTGGGCGGATCGTTTGAGCTCAGGAGTTCGAGACCAGCCTGAGCAAGAGCGAGACCCCATCTCTACTAAAAATAGAAAGAAATTATATGGACAGCTAAAAATATATATAGAAAAAATTAGCCGGGCATGGTGGCGCATGCCTGTAGTCCCAGCTACTCGGGAGGCTGAGACAGGAGGATCGCTTGAGCTCAGGAGTTTGAGGTTGCTGTGAGCTAGGCTGACGCCACGGCACTCACTCTAGCCTGGGCAACAGAGTGAGACTCTGTCTCAAAAAAAAAAAAAAAAAAAAAACCAAAACTCTTTGAAGCTAAATTGTATCTGGACAGAGACATCTCCTGCTCACCAAATATCTGCCGTCTCGTGGTTAAGTAGGGCCATGGGGCTTATCTAGGCAACAGGCTGTGAGTGGAAGTGATTTGTAGCCCTTCTGACCCAAAGCGTCTAGGAGCCACTGCCCAACTTCCCATCCGCCTCTCCCCACCACGGGGAGTGTGAAAAGGTAATCACAAAACCACGGAAGCATCTGGAATGGCTGAGCTGACACGTGGAGGAAGGCTACCCAACCAGTCGCCCATCATTCAGTGGACTTTGAGTTGAGAAACAAACTTTTATGGCTTTAAACCCTTGAGATTTTGGCATGTATGTGTTACTGAAACATATCCTGACACAGCATTCCTTTGTGTTGTTTTACTTCCTAAAGAATTTTAGCATGCACTATTTATGGGAACCACTGCACAATCCCCCATCATAAATCCATCACCTGGGGTGTTTAAGCCATGATCCTAGTAAAGCAATGGGTTTGTGTCGAGTCCCTCACACTGTTCCACTAGGCTGCTAAGATGAATCACTTTAAGGTGATTGTTAAGGGAGTGTCTTAGTTCAGGCTACTGCAACAAACTACCATAGAATAGGTGCCATAAACAACAGAAATTCATTTCTCACAGTCCTGGAGTCTGGAAATCTGAGATCTGGGTGCCAACATGGTCAGGTTCTGGTGAGGACTCTCTTCTGGGCTGCTGACTACTGACTTCTCCTGATGTCCTCATATGGTGGAAAGAAGGTGATAGAGCTCTCTGGGGTCCCTTTTATAAGGGCACTAATCCCATTCATGAGGCTCCACCCATGACCTAATCACCTCCCCAAGGCCCCACCTCCTAAGACCATCACTTTCCAGGTGAGGATCTCAACCTATGAATGGGGTGGGGTTGGGGGGGGAGGTACAGCGTGTGGTCATGTGACAGATCTTCTCTTTGCGTGAAGTTAACTCACCTTTGAGGGAATTGAACTTACAACCAAGTAGCCATTATGTTCTCCCTAACTGAGATAACTCACCACGGAAATAGAATGAAAGGGGTGAGACTGTTTAGACTGAATCGAACATTGCAATCAATCAATACGAACCCACAGCCTGCCGAGTTCAGTGCTTTGGGCCGAGCATGGCATGAGACTGAACGTGAGCAGGAGACACATTTAACTTCCGCGGTGCAGGGAAGAAGAGCAGTCCTGGGGAAGCAAAGCTACAGGTTTCTGTAAAATCACATCTCAACAAATATGCAAGAATAGTCTTTAAATTTCATACTTGTGCTGAGGCCGAGGGGTACAGAAGCCTGCGGCAGCCGCTCAGGTGGGGTCACGGAGCGGCTCAGGAAGAGCCAAAGCCGAGCATCAGCAGAGGGGTGGAGAATGCATACAGCAGGTAAAAGTATCGCACGCGCGAAAGTGGAGGAAGGAGCAAGAAACAGGCAGGGGACAAGCGGATGGGTGCAGAGGGTGTGGGCCTCTCTGGAGGGGATAGAAAAGGCAGTGGGGGTAAAGCAGAAATCAGTGAGGGACCCTGAAGTCCAGACGAGAACCATTTAAGAAGAATTGTGTAGAGTTTTAGATAAAATGATCGGCGAAAGAGAAAGATTGTAGAAGTAGACAAAGAAGATCAATGAGAATTTAACGCAATAATTCAATTTCGAGATGATGAATTGGGGTGGTGGTTTGGGCTGGAAGGGAATGAGGGAGTCCAGAATAAACAGGGAAGAGGATTTGAAGATGGATTAGATGGGAGGGTTGGAGCAGAGAGAGGCCATGTGACTGACCCACGTTTTCAAGCCTGGGGAAAATCGAAAGGCATCTGCTTTGGGGTAACTGAGGAGCATTCAAATCCAACACTAGCAGTTCTCTGAAATCCCAAGGGGAAGAACAAATTAGATCTGAAGAAAAGAGAAAGAAGAGCAGGTGGAGAGGAAAATGACCTTAATCTGTTAGCTTTTTGAGGCTAAAAGATTAGCCTTCATGCGCCTAGTACAGGGACTAGCACCTAGAACCAACTAAGAGTAGCTACTGGTGAGATAAAGAGTTAGTTCACAATTACTTAGTTTTCCTATATGCCAGGGATGCCAGCATGACCTGAAACTTCTCACTACACACTGCAGAGACTGAGTCTGCATTCCAATTCACCCAAGGATTTCTCAGCAGAAAGCTAACCCTAAGTGGAGAAGGAGCCCGGCTGAGCAGTACTGAGCACATAATAAAACCATGGGCAGCAGAGGGAAGCTGTGACTCAGGGGAGATGGCTAAACTGTCTCCCACAGAGTGGGCTTGGCACAGGTCTGGGTCCTGGCCGCGGGGCTGTGAGTAGACTGAACGAGAGCTGCATCCTCACTCCCACGGCGGAGTGTGAGTGTGGACTGCCACACCCGTTGCTGCTCTGGCAGCTCACGTCTTGGGCTGCCACCATGGAGGCAGGAGAAGTTCGTGTACCCAGCAGAGCAGGGGTGGGTGGCAATGCGCTGGCCCCTTGGAAGCACAGCGTGGAGGCTGCAGCCTTGTCGTGGCAGTGTAGAGATTGTGGAAAGAGATTTATTTATAAGTGCACTTGAAAATGCTCCCACCACCTCCCAGAAATGCCAAAGAGGTAGGAAATGTAGCAGGGAGCTGAGATCCGGGCATCAGCAAGCTGAGGCCATGCTGGACTCAGTCAGGACGTGGTCAGAGCCTTTGCCTGAAAGTTCATGAAGCTGTGCAGGGCAGGACCGAAGCTGGTGCAAACTGCAAACATTTGGAGGTGCATTCCAGCCCAGGGCAGCCACTGCGGACCGGGGAAAGGGGAGAGGGTGCCGCAGTAGCCATCCAAAGCTTCTGATCAATAAAATGTACCCTGTATGTTATGTACAAGTTTTTGCTATGATAAAAAGAAATTTTCAAGAAATTGGTAAGCATGTAACTGTACCACACAGAATCTATTGTATAGGCTTCTGCCCAATTGCCCCAACCTGACCTGCCCTCGCCTACCTGTGCAACTCACCATCCAGCCCCTGCACCTTCTTCACCTACAGAGCCTCTATTTTGTTCTGGGTGGGAGTGTGCACATCCAGTCCTTCTGGCTAGTGCGGGTGAGGAAAGGCCACACAACAGATTTCTGGGAGGATGCAGGAGTCTCCGGGGGATGCTTCTCTCCTGGGAGACTTTCGGAAAGGGGGCAGGCTCCACTGGAATGTGCCTTTGCCTTTGTGGGCTCCCATGCTAAGCTGGAGTGACTGGTCACCTTGTGGACACAAGACTATATGCCTTTAGGATGAAAGCCACATACCCAGGAAGGACAAGCAGAGAGATAGAAGGAGTTTAGGGCCCCAGTGGTATTGTGGAGCCACTATACCAATCCTGGGTTGCCTACCTCAAGATGCCGGGTTGCGAGAGAAAAATAATACTTCAATCCTGTTAACGCCACCACGCTGGGTTTCTGTCACTTGTAGCCAATGCAGTCACTGCCTATCTGTCTGAATGGCTCTATTCTCTCCTCTCACCTTCGTAATTCCTTTGTATCCCACTGCAACCCCCACCTCCCTCCCAGCCATCCTGGGCAGCAGTGGTCCCTTCATCTAACGCCGCAGAGTCAACTGGGCGTGACATGTAAGTAGCCTTCCTACCTCCCTGACTCTCCAGTGAGCTCTTCCTCCGTGCATGATGCCTGCTCTCAACTACATTGCAAGAGTCTGGTGACAAAGACTGAGACCGAGGCTCACACTTCTTTTTTTTTTTTTTTTTTAATTCCACAAAATCCTTGTTCTTGGCAGAACATAGTTCCCATTGAGTGTTTCCCTTTAAAAATCTAATTCCAGAACACTTTTGCATTAAAGTTCATGAACTTTTTTTGGTCTTGGGTTCAAACTGATAGTACACTAATTATGATTCATTCAGCATAATAACGCCAGACTCCAGCCCACACCCCCAGCACCCGCTGCAGGTGGCTACTCCCAGTGTTGCTAGAAAACACCAGCTCTGGGGGCTTCCTTTATTTGAGCACCCCTAACTGTTCCTGAGAAAACTTTGGGTGGCTCACAGTCCCCCTTCTGACACCACCACCTCTCTGTGCTTTGCCAAGTCCATCTGGCTTCCTACAGCCAAAGTAGCACCCTGGGATGACTGTCCCAGAATGTACCAAAGTAGGTAGACAGAGAATGGTGAAGCCTCTTTAGAGATACTTGGATGATTTTCTGAAATAGAAAATAATAGGCATTCTTTTCTGGACGAGAATCCTTTATTTGCCCTTTGTGCTAAAGCAGGTCCCCTCTCTCCACCCCCTTTCCCCCCTGCCAGGGCTTCCCAGTGCATTATTTCCAGCAGCAGTAAACTCTGCCCTATGGCCCCAGTGAATGTATCACTCAAGATCTTCAAGGTATTTCATTAGATGTTCCTGTCCAAAGTTAGATAGATTGTCACAGCCCAGCTGGGTGACATAGACACCTCGATGGTGTGTGCAGCAGCAGTTTCATTGATTCTAATTTCCACAATGTTGGCTGACTCTGGAAGATTATCCGAGTACCCCCGGGTCTGTGTGTGTCCAGCCAGACAGGTGCTGCACAATTCACACAGAACCCAGGTGCCGTGGACAAACCAAGCCAGCCAAATCTGCGCCCTGGCTCCCCCTGGTTGCCCCAGCCTGCTACATCTAAATTCCGACTCCAGCAGGACCTGCCCTGAAAGGGTCTCCAAGTTATCCCTTACCTGGCTCTCTGACAGGTGGCTCAAATTGCAGGAGCCTTGTGGGAAGCTGCAGGCCAGCCAGGGAGCCACTAGGGGGCTCCCTACCAACATCTGTCAGAGCCAGAGGGCTCAGTCCCCCAATTTTTCTGGTAAATTCCATACAGTTTATCAAACTTTATAAAGATTCAGAGAGCAATAATAATGTAGCACATATCAAATGAGGAGAAACTTTGTTTTTTTACGCCCATTAGCTTTTGGAAAGAAATGGAATTTAACATCAGCCAGCAGTATCCAACTAAGACGGGGCTGAGCCAGAGCAGGGGGAGCCCCTGGCAAAACTCCTCAAGAAAGCCCCCAGAATGGCCCCCTAATCCAACACGTGCAGGGCACAGGGCACTCTCTGTCCTTGAAGAAGCAGGAATCTTGTTAGAGCTACTCAAATAGAATATTTCACTAGGGAAGGCTAGGTGTTCTTTTTATTTTTAATTAAAATTTTTATTGATACAATTGTGAATTCCCAGGCATTTATAAGAAATGATCAATAGATATTATTGTTACTAATCAATAATTATGCTTTATTGATTATTGATCAATAACCAAGAGATCCCATGTATACTTTACCCAGTTTCCTCCAATGTAACATTTTGTAAAACCATAGTATAAATATAACAACCAGGATACAATCCGCTGATCTTATTTAGATTTCCCCAGTTTTACTAGTGCCCGTGTGTGTGTGTGTGTGTGTGTGTGTGTGCTTAGTTCTATACAATTTTATCACCTGTAGATTCATGCATCCGCCACCACAGTCAAGATACTAAACACTTCCAACAGCACAAGGAGCCCTCATTTTATAACCACCCCACCTCCCTCCTGCACACCCTGGAAGCCACCAATCTCCCCTCCACTTCTAAAATTTGGTCACTCCAAAAATACTATATAAATGGCGAAATATAGTTTATTACTTTTCAGGATTAGATTTTTTACTCAGCACAATTCCCTGAAGAGTCATCCAGCTCAAGGCAAGTCGAAGTATGTATCAACAGTTCATTGCTTTGTGTTTGTATGCAACTCAGTGTGTGCAAACCTTAGTATGTTTAACCATTTACCTGTTAAAGTATATCTGGGCCGATTCAAGATTTGACTGTTAAACAAAACGGCTGTGAAAATTGCTGTAATGGTTTTAGCACTCTTGGTTAATGATGTTGAACATTTTCACGTGCTTATTTTCCAACTGTGTATTTTCCTCAGTGAAATATCTCTTCACGTCTTGTGCCCATTTTCTAATTGGCTTGTTGTTTTGTGACTGTTGAGTTTTGAGAGTTCTTTATATAGTTTATATACTAATCCTTTGTCAGAGACATGGTTTGCAAATATTTTCTCCCAGTCCACAGCTTGTCTTTTCAACCTCTTCAGGTGGACTTTCATAGAACAAAAGTTTTTAATCTTGATCAGGTCCAATTTATTGATTTTCCTTTCATGGATTGTGCTTGTGGTAGTAAGACTAGCAATTTTTTGTCTAGTCCTAGTCCCAAAGATTTTATCTAATTTTTTTTCTGATAGTTTTATAATTTTACATTTACTTTTAAGTCCATGACCCATTTTGAGTTCATTTTTATATTAGGTATGAGGTTTAGGTTGAAGTTTGTTGTTTTGTTTTTTTTTTTGCCTATTGATGTCCAATTGCTCCAACACCATTTATTGAAAAGATATCCTTTCTCAATTAAATTGTTCTTGTATATTCATAAGAAGCCACTTGGGCAGATTTGTGTGGATCTATTTGCACATTCTCTATTCTGTTCCATTCATCCATATGTCTTTTCCTCCACCAATACCACGATCTTGATTACCGTAGCTATATAGTAAGACTTATTCTCAGATAGACTGATTCCTCTTTTGATCTTCATTGTCAAGATTGTTTTACCTACTTTAGGGCCTGTGTCTTTCCATATAAATTTTAGAGTAAACCTGTTTGTTTCTATAAAAAATTACCTTGCTGATTTTGATAGGGAGTCTATTAAAACTATAGAAAATTTGGGTAGTATTAATATCCTTATTATGTATAATCTTTCAATCCATGAACTTCTTTGTTTTCTTTCATCAGTGTTTTCTAATTTTCAGCCTACAGATCTCATACATATTGTTATACTTGTACTTAACATTTCATTTTCTTCAGAGCAATTGTAAGTGATATTGTGCTTTTAATTTCAGTTTATATGTGTTCATTGCTAGTACACAGAAATGTGATTTAGTTTTGTACTTTGATCTTCCATCCTGTGACCTTGCCGAAATCATTTATTCACTGTAGGAATTTGGATTTTCTAGATTCCCTGGGGTCTTCTACATAGACCGTTATGTCAGCTGCAAACAGAGACAGTTTTTCAGTTTTTTATTTTCCATTTGTATTCCTTTTCCTTCTTTTTCTTGTCTTAGTCCAGTGGCTAGAACTCCCAGTGCTATGTTGGATAAGATAAATAAAAGCAACATCTTTGCTTTCTTCTGATCTTAAAGGGAAAATATCCAGTCTTTACTATCAAGTATGATGTTAGCTATAGGCATTTTGTAGAAGCTATTATAAAGCTGAAATAATTCAATTCTATCCCTAACTTGCTAAGAGTTTTTATCATAAAAATGGGTTGGATTTTGTCAAATGGTTTTTCTACATTTACTGATGTGATCATATGATCTTTTATTATGATATGATAGATTACATTGATTTTCAAATATTGAACCAGCCTTGCATAGCTGGAATAAATCCTACTTAGTCATGGTATATAATTCCTTTTATACATTGTGGGATTCAATTTGCTAATATTTTGTTGAGGATTTTCACATCTGAGTTCATAAGAAATATCAGCCTATAGTTTTCTTTCTTTGTACTGTCTGGTTTTGGTATCACGTAATACTGGCCTAAAAAAGTGAGCAGGGAAGTGCTACTTTCCCTTCTGTTTCCTGCAAAAGATTGCATGAAGCAGGTGTCAATTCTTCTTTAGCTGTTTTGTAAAATTCTCCAGTTTGCAGAAAAGAGTTAACGTAATGGATCTGAGACTGCTATCCTTACAAAGGCCTGTTTGCAAGGTTGGCCCTTGGGAACAAGTATCTGGGAACTTGTTTGATAAATAGTTCCCTGTAGTGATATAACACGTTCTCTGAACGATAGGTGTGATTCAGTGTGCCTAGACTGCTAGTACAACGTGGTTTACACTGAACCCATCTTTCTTTCTGAGTGTCTGGAATTGCAGTGACTATGGTCAGTCACACAGGTACTATGTATCTGCACAACCAATCCTTATAAAAATCCTCAACCCGTAGGCTCAGGTGACCTTCCCTGGTAGACACCACTTCACGCATGTTGTTGCAGCTCGTTGCTGGGGGAATTAAGAGCATCCTGTTTGACTCCCCTGGGGGATGACTCTTGAACACTTGCACCTGTTTCCCCCAGATGTTGCCCAGTGTTCCCTTCCCTTTGCTGCCTTTGCTCTGTATCCTCTCACTGCACTCAGTCTTAGCCATGAGTGAAACAACATGCTAAGCCCTGTGAGTCCTCCTGGCAAATCACTGGACCTGGAGTGGGTCTTGAGGGGACCTCAGCACATGCAATAAAACCCTCTGGGCCTAGAGATTTCTTTTTTAGGATGGTTTTAAGTATAAATTTAACTTGAAATTCTTAATGGGTACAGGGATTTTCAGATTGTTTATAGTAGTTCCCTTTAATCCAGAGGGGATACATTCCAAGACCCCCAGTGGATGCCTGAAACCAAGGATAGTACCAAACCTAATGTATGTATGTATGTGTGAGTATGTATACATATGTATACTATGCACAAATTTATTTTTCCTTTTTCACAATTTCTTGGATATAAGACTTGTTCTTACCATAGATATTAGCAACCTCAGCATACAGTTTTTCCTCCTTTATTAAATCAAGAACTTGTACCTTTTCACTTAAAGGAAGCAATTTATGGATTCTCTTTGGCATACACAAATTGTCAACATCACTACTCTTGCACTTTGAGGCCATTAGGAAGTAAAATAAGGGTGACTTGAACACAAGCACTGCCATATCGTGACAATTGATCTGATAACTGAGAGGCTACCAAGTGACTGATGGCCAGAATGTAGACAGAGTGTATACACTGGACGAAGGGATGATTGATGTCCCAGACAGGACAGAGAAGGATGGTGTGAGATTTCATCATGCTACTCAAAATTGCATGTGGTTTCAAATATATGAATTGTTTATTTCTGGATTTTTACACTCAATATTTTTGGATGGTTAGCCACAGGTAACTGAAACTACAGAAAGTAAAATCATGAATAAAGGGAGACTACTGTATTTTATCTTGTTTGAGTTTTTTGTAATTTGTCATTTTCAAGGGCTTCCAGCTTCTTCCAAGTTTTCAAATTTATGGGCAAATTGATAGTGTTCCCTTCTTACCTTTTCAGTGGCTGCAGGGTCCATGGATCCCACTTCATTGCTAGTATTGGAGGTTGGCGTATTCATTCTTTTTGTGTTTGCCAATCTTGATAGAGATCTTTCAACTTCGCTGATTTTTTTTTGCAAAGAACCAGCTCTATGTTTCATAGATTTTTCCCTTATTTTCCTATTTTCTATCTCATTGATTACTACTCTTATCTTTATTATTTCCTTTGTTATGCTTGCTTTGGGTTTATTTTGCTCTTATTTTTGGTGTCTTGAAGTAGGAATATAAGTTATTGATTTGAGACCTTTCCTCATTTATAACATAAACATTTGGAGCTATTGTATAATTTTCCTCTCACCACTGCTTTAGCTACATCTCATTTTTTTAACATCTTGTATTTTCATTTACATTCAGTTCTATGGGTTTTTCTGTTAATTTCTTGTGAGACATCCTCTTTGACCTTTGGATTATTTATTTGTTATTTTTATTTATTTTTTCATTTCAGAATATTACAGGGGTACAAATACTTTGCTTACATAAATTGCCCTTGCACTGCCAAAGTCGCAGCTACAAGCATGCGCATCTCCCAGACAGTGCGCACTGTACCAGTTAGGTGTGAATTTACCCATCCCCTCCTTCCCCTCCCACCTGCCCGATACCCAATGAATGTTATTTCCATATGTGTTGATTGATTAGTACCAATTTAATGGTGAGTGCATGCAGTGTTTGTTTCTCCAGTCTTGTGATACTTCACTTAGAAGAATGGGCTCCAGCTCCATCCAGTATAATATAAGAGGTACTAGTTCACCATTTTGTTTTTTGTGCCTGAGTAGGACTCCATGGTATACACATACCACATTTTGTAAATCCACTCATGTATTGATGGGCACTTAGGTTGTTTCCACATCTTTGCATTTGTGAATTGTGCTGCTATAAACATTAGAGTGCAGATATCTTTATTATAGAATGTCTTTTTCTCCTTTGGGTAAATATCCAGTAGTGGGATTGCTGGATCAAATGGTATCTCTACTTTTAGTTCTTTGAGGTATCTCCATAAAGGTTGTACTAGTTTGTCTCATCAGCAGTGTAAAAGTGTTCCTATCTCTCTGCATCCATGTCAGCATTTATTGTTTGGGGACTTTTTGATAAAAGCCATTCTCACTGGAGTTAAGTAATATCTCATAGTTTTGATTGGCATTTCCCTGATGCTTAGAGAGAGATGTTGAGCATTTTTTCATATGTTTCTTGGCCATTAGTCTATCTTCTTTTTAAGAGTTTCTGTTCATGTCCTTTGCCCACTTTTTAATGGAATTGTTTGATTTTCTTCTTGCTGATTTTCCTGAGTTCTATATAGAGTTTAGTTATCAGCTCTTTATCAGATATATAGCATGCGAATATTTTCTCCCATTCTGTAGATTGTCTACTAGCTCTAATGATAGCTTCCTTGGCTATGCAGAAGGTTTTTAATTTGATCAGGTCCCATTTGTTTATTTTTATTGTTGCTGTGATTGCCTTTGGGGTCTTCTTCATAAATTCTTTGCCTAGGTCAATACCTATAAGAGTGTTTCCAACATTTTTTCTAGAATTCTTATAGTTTCATGCCTTAGATTTAAGTCTGTCATCCATTGTGAACTGATTTTTATGAGGGGTGAGAGTTGTAGATCCTGTTTCAGTCTTTTACATTTGGCTATTCAATTTTCCCAGCACCATTTACTGAATAGGGGTTCTTTTCCTCAGTGTATGTTTTTGTGTTCTTTGTCAAAAATCAGATGGCAATATAAGAATGGCTTTATATCTGAATTATCAGTTCTGTTCCATTGGTCTATGTGTCTGTTCTTGTACCAGTACCATGCTGTTTTGGTTACCATGGCCTTGTAGTATAGCTTGAAGTCTCATAAATTGATGCCTCCCAATTTGTTCTTTTTCCTTAAGGTTGCTTTGCTATATAAGGCTTCTGTGGTTCCATACGAAGCATAGAATTATTTTTTCTAGATCTGTGAAAAATGATGTCAACAAACCCACAGCCAACATCACTCTGAACAGGAACAAATTGAAAGTATTCCTGCTTAGAACTGGAACCAGACAAGGTTGCCCACTATCACTGCTTCTATTCAACATAGTGCTGGAAGTCCCAGCCAGAACAATTAGACAAGAGAAGGAAATCAAGGGCATCCAAATGGGGACAGAAGAGATCAAACTATCTCTCTTTGCTGATGATATGATCTTATATCTAGAAAACCCCAAAGATTCTGCCATGAGACTACTGGAATTTGTAAACAAATTCACAAAGTCTCAGGTTACAAAATCAACATACATAAATCAGTAGCATTCCTACATGCCAACAACAGTCAAGCTGAGAACCAAATCAAAGACTCAGTACCCTTCACAGTAGCAACAAAGAAAATAAAGTACCTAGGAATACATTTAAGGAGGTGAAAGACCTCTATAGGGAGAACTATGAAACACTGAGGAAGGAAATAGTAGAGGATGTAAAAAGATGGAAAACCATACCACGCTCATGGGTTGGCAGAATCAACATTATTAAAATGTCTATACTACCCATTATTAAAATGTCTATACTATAATTTTACTATAGAATCTTCAGATTCAATAAAATCCCTATTAAAATACCTTTGGATTATTTAAAAGTGTATTGTTTAATTTCCATGTGTTTAGAGATTTTCCTGTTGTCATTCTGATACTGCTTTCTACTTTGATTCCATCATGGTCAGAGAACACACTCTGTATAATTTCATTTTTTTTAAATTTGCTGAGGTTTGTTCCAGGATATGCTCTATCTTGGTGACTGTTCTGCGGAAGTTTTTTAAAAAGTATATTCTGAAGTTGTTGGGTGGAGTGTTTTCTATTATATCAATTATGTTCTGTTGGTCGGTAACGTTGTTCACATGTTCTATATCCTGCTGATTTTCTGTCTAGCAGTTCTGTCAATTGCTGATAAGGGGATCCATAAAGTCCCGCGATAATAGAAATGTTCAATATCTGCACTGCCCAATGTGATAGCCACTAGCCACATGGGGCTATTGAGCACTAGAAATGTATAAACTGCAGAGTTATAAACTTCGATAACTATTACTATACTACTTCACCCTTTATAAATGGGGAAACTGAGGCTCAGGGAGGTCAGTTACAGCCTTTAAAAGGCAGAGCTGGGCTTGAAACCAGATCTGCCTGTCCCTAGAATCCACACCTCTTCCACTACAGTTTCCCATCTCCTGTGAATAGATCTAGACTCCTGTCTCTGAGGTCACAGGGGCACACTTTCTAGAAATGGAGCTAAACTGGCCTCAGGTCTCACTTTCAGGATTCTCCTCCTTGTTGAAATTTGGGCAGCAGTGATGCACCGGGGCTGAAACCAGAGCAGGTGTTGACCAAGGACTCCAAGTCTGAGCAAACTCTGAACTGTCCACCCAGAGCAGAGGTGAGGAGACCCAGCTGAGCAGTACTGAGCAGGGGTCAGTACTCTCATCCTACCTGTCACCACCTCCTCTCTTTGGAGTCACATCCTGGGCCCAGACTGAGATTCTCCTCCCTACTCCCAGCCAGCCTTCCTCACCTGCAGTGAGGATTCCCCCAACTTTGTTGCAAACAAATACAAGTAAATAAAGGTGGCTGGAATTGGAAGAAAGCGGGATGGGGTGAGGTTGTCATGAAGAAATGGTGTGACTGGTGTGAGTACAGCCGGGGCGGGGTCAGGGGGTGGAGGAGAAGCCTGAGCCTGTTCCTGATTATTAGACACTGGAAAAGGCTGGAATGCATGGAGACAATTGCCCTCCAACCTCATTGCCACTAAGCCCAAACTGAGTCATTTATTAAAACCAAATTTTAAAATTCCTTTAAATCATTTTCATCCTGGAGGGAAAAAGTCATGCATAGCTGGTGCCTCCTATAATAATGGCTATAATTAATATGTGAAGGTCTGTGCAATTTGAAATATAATAGACTGGAGACATGGCTGGTCCTTGGCTTTTCAGCCTTTGGCTTCAGAACAAAGACTGCAGGTTTGAGATGTGATGAGACCACACCAAACCCAAGGGCTATCTTTTGTCAGCTCCTCCGTTATATCTTTGTCTTCAATGTCCTGTGGGTGCCAACTTCTGGGGAAACTGTTACATTTTAAAAATCAACTCTCCCAAGTTTGGCTATAAATCTCTTATGGAAACCAAAGATGAGAAACACATTTCTTTTTCACTGATCTCATTTGTCTAATAAAAGCCTTAGGGACTCACAGCTCAATCAATGCTTCCAACCTCCTGAAATTAAATTATCTTTCTTTTGTGAGTTAGATAAAAATGATTTAAGTAGGCGGGAATAATTTGGCTCTTATCTTAGTGTTATTGAGTAAAGGGCATTATCATCAGTGTTTTCCCCATCTATGTTATTTATTTCAAGAATAACCTGGGGCTCCTGGGAAAAAAAGAGACAGATTATTTCACTAAAGATACATTTCCAAAATAGTCATACTCAGTTACTACAGGTTGATCCCATTTCCCCTGTGAAGTGAAAATATGAACTTGAGGCCAGAGGACTTCACCAGATGCCAGTGGATTGAGTCTCCCACCAAATCACAGCATTCATAGTAAATAATAAATTTAGGGCATTCTTACATAATACAATATATGTAAATAAATTAGAACTACAGAAGAAACTTAGAAAAATTTCTCCATCCTTTGATAAGAATAGTTTATCTTAATATATTTTATTTATGTGTTTATTGTACACACCTGTACTTAATAACTATTCTATATTAGACTCAAGGCCAGACTCTATGTGTATAAAGATGAATAACTCAGAGGCCTGAACTCACACAGTGTATAGGTGGAGAGTTATGCATATAAATAAATAAATTATGCTGATAAGATGTGATAAGTGCTATAGTTGAGACATAGAACTTGCCCTAAGTGGGAAGAAGTCTGGGATGCAGGTAAACCTGCATGACACATGTTCTGGCAGCACTGTCCAATAGAGGTTCCTGTGATGCCAGAAATGTTTGATATCTACACTGTCCAATATGATAGCCACGTGGCGCTATTGAGCACTAGAAATTTTTCATTTTATTTCATTTTCATTAACTTTCATTTTATATCCTTTTCATTAACTTTCATTTTAGTAGCCACATATGGCCAGTGGCTACCATACTGGATAGCACAATTCTAAAGCAATAGTACTCAAACCTTTAGTATGCACCAAAACCACCCAAAGACCTTCTCAGTTCTGATTCAGTAGGTCTGAGGTGGGGCCCAAGAACTTGCATTCTTACAGACCACAGGTGACCGGTGCTGCTGGCCCGTGGATCTCACTCGGAGCAGCACCATTCCACAGAACTCCAGTCCTGGGTGACTGGCCACAGAGCTACATCCGTCCTTTGCCACAGGTGGACTCACCGGGAAGGGGATGAAGTCAGCCACCCGGCCTCACTGCCACCGCTCCCTCCCAGCCCTGTCTGGTGGTAAAGGGAGGCGGAGGCATCTCGGGGCTGGTGCTGAGGGGACATTGGATTGGGCCCCCATTCTGTTGGTCAGGTGGGGCATATTTTTGTGGTTCCCAGTCACTCTGCATATAGAGTCACTGCCAGTGGTTCTGGTGGAGGGATTGCTTCCAGAATGTTCCTACACCCACTGTGTTGACTGTCAACATTGACTAAAGCTCCAAGACTTGAGGTCATTGTCTTACAGACTCTCCATAGCACCAAAGCTCAGAGGTGTGCATGTCACGGGGAGAAACAAGGCTTGGGTGGGCTGTGTGGGAAATGTTTCCAATCAGCGGACTTCCGTCCTCAGAAGTAGAGGATTCAGTCCCTACAGGGAGCTCTGCAAAAGGAAAGTGCTCTCGGATTATAAATATACTTGATGATTCTGCTAACACAATTACAGACAAACCATCTCTTTTCCCCCTTTTTGGTAAAGAGAGTAGAGTTTTTGATAAAGCTTGAAAACACCATTTTACCTGCAATTTGGAAAGAGGTTTTGAAATGTACTGATAAAGTGAAATATTACTGAGTCCCATCCTGAGTGGAGAAAGGGGCATCTATTGTGATCCTCCTTAAGTCTATTTCTCACAAAGCTACGAGAAAATTCCAGCTAGGAATTAATGGAATGAAAAACAGAAGCCCTAAGGCTGAGCAATCCAACCAGGATTGGGAACTGCTCAACTGATACGGAGAAGTAATTGTAGCAAAAAATTGTTTTCTTTATAGTAAACCAAAAGTAGTCATGCTTAAGAGGAAGTGATACATTTGAGCCAGAGTAAAGAATAGGCTCTCTGGGTTGTTTGATATTTCAGTTAACGAAGAAAGAGTCCAGTAAGCAAAACAAGAAAAGACTAAACTCTTCGTGAATTGGCACAAACCACCAATGTCAACAACGACAGCCTACAAACTCCTAAGAAGCCGTTCAATGAGGCCTTGATGAAAAAAAAATGGTTTATGAGTGTTGCCAACCCAGATCGTTTTGGAGATTAATTAATATATTAAAAAAGTGGAAAAGTCCTTAAATATTACAGCTATTGTATAAAAGAAATTCAATAGTTGTTTGCCCAGATTTGACAATAATACTAAAATTCACCCATAACTAGGAAACTAAAAAATACATTTTTGTACACTATTGATAATAATAACGAATTCAATCAACAATGCTAGAGGAAAGACTAAATTATCTTCCTACAACTCTCTATAGGAAAATACTACAAAACCATCATCTGAAGAGAGGAAAGCCAAAAAAAACTAGGAGAAACAAGTACTTATAGAGGAAAAACAGTTAACTAATTAAAATGTTATTTTTATGTATTTTTTTCAATGTTTGCAGCATTTGTCAGTGTTTTAAATTTAATGATTTAAATTTAATAATGTTTTATTTCTTTTATCATTTTAAATGTTGGATTTAGACATTCATTTGCATTTGCAATTTAGCATTTTTTTCCCTCAAGAGGGCTCATCCATTGTAAAAGCTCTGTGCTCCCCAAACCCTGGACCTACCCCTGCCCTTCTCCAAGTCATTTTGAAGGAATTGAAATAAAGCTTCTGGAAGCAAAATGAACTTAGGAAATGCTTTCTTTCATCATTGCACCCTCAGCGTGTGCCACAGTGCCGAATACATAGTAGGTGCTTAGTAAAAACTTGCTAAAGAATAAATGAACAGTAAAGCCCACATTCAGACAGTAGCAAGGGATGCTGCCAGACAGAGTCACAGCATCAGGGAGGCTGCTGGAGCCGGTCAGGGGAGCTTCTTTTTAAACACTCCAGTTTGCTTCTCCTCATTAGCCCAGATTTATTGACCCTCAGAGGCACTCTGTTGGATTCTTAAGGTCTAAAGTTGTATATGACAGTCCCTCCAGGAATTCTGAATGCAGACGAGAGGACAGACCGGTTGAGTGGAAACAGGGGGAGGTGTGCCAGAGAGCTGGCTGGGGAGAAAGAAGAGGAATGGCCTTTTTGAAAGGGAATCTTCTGGAGGCAACAATTCCTATTTGAACAGCTGGAGTACTGCTTCCCTCTCCTTGTTCTCCCAACCTGACAAGTATTTTGAGCCCTGGGACTTTGAGAGAATCACTCCCCAGCTGTCCCTGACATTTTAAAATCTGTTCCCAGTTTGAATTAAGTGGAGCCTTTAGTCTTGGACATGAAGGTGATTACAGAAAGGTTGTAGACAGCAGTTTATTTCCACTTTTTCTTTTTGTTGCAACTTACCTTCTAGACAAAAATACTCGGTACAAACAGTCTTCCCCTGTCTTCAGTGGGGGCAAGTCTGGGAGATACGACGCAGAGCCACTGAGAGTTTGATGGCCTCATCTCTAAACTCCCAGAAAGGGTTTGGTTCTGCCCTTCTCCCCAAAGAACTAAGCCATGGGCATATCTGAGGCTAAGCTAATAAAATGCCAGGAATTCCTTCAGGATGTCCCTCCATTTTCTCCAACTGTCTGAAGCTTTGTCCTTGGAGAAAATTCAAACACTGGTGTATGTTCAGGAGAGATGTTCTTCTTCTGTTCAATAAAGGAGGAAATATTTATGTATTTCCACAATTTACATTCTAACGAAGACATGTTGGTTTGTTCAAATATCTCCTGACAGATCCGTTTTAACGTTTTATGTTAATCTGTCAAAGACCACTCACCACAGATGAAAAACAGCCCCGTCTTGCAAAAGTCAAGAAAGCTGATCACTTTAAAATTTCCTCTTGTCATGGACCATGTGAAAATTAAAGAAAAAACAACAATGGTGATACTACAACAGGAAGCTGGCTTTGAAGATCCTCCAAACCTTCTTTAAGGTTTGATAAAATAACCTGAAAGTGAAAGTAGCAATCTCTATTTGCACCAACTAGTTGAAAGCTATTTTTAAATTTTCTTTTTAAATTGCACAAATGCTATAGTTGCTGTGAAAGATACGAATGTTACAGAAGTATAGTACCAGAGTATCCGTTGCTTTGCTGCATATCTCAGAATGCCAGACTGTTGTAAAAATTACATATAAAATTTTTGGAATAAATTTAAAGTATATATTGCAGGGATAATGTAAAGAACTTAGACTGTATTATATAGGATCTCTTAGGGCTCTGTGCCACTATAAAATGGCCCTAGAGTCCTTGATTCAGCTAAAAATACCTCTTTTTTTTTTTTTTTTTTGAGACAGGATCTCACTTTGTTGCCTGGGCTAGAGTGCGGTGGCACCATCCTAGCTCACTGGAACCTCAAACTCCTGGGCTCAAGCAATCCTCCTTCCTCAGCCTCCTGAGTAGCTGGGCATACACCACTAAGCCTGTCTAATTTTTTTTAATTTTTTGTAGAGACAGGGATCTTACTATGTTGCCCAAGCTGGTCTCGAACTCCTGGCCTCAAGGGATCCTCTTGCCTCGGCCTCCCAAAGTGCTGGTATTACAGGTGTGAGCCACCACACCTGGCCTCCCAAAATACCTTTTGAGGTGATGGTCACTCTTTCCAAAATGCTTGCCCACAGATACATAAAACATTTTTACCAGGCCCAAGCAAAATAAGAAAAATAAGAATTATTTAAATGTCATTGTGGGGTTACCAGCTGTCTTGATTGTGAAGAACTCTTCTTTAATCTGAGAATGCATTTTTCTTTCCCCGTTTTTGGTGTTGAACTATCCTTTCTTTAAAAAGCAATTACAGCAAATAGTAGATGATAGTTTGGAATTTCTTTTCTAATGTCATTTATTGCAAAATAAAAACTTGACAATCCTAGTTTAGCCCAATTTTTTTAAAACCATTTTAATCATTTTTAAGCATACAATTCAATGGCATTAATTACATTCACAGTGTTGGGCAACCATCAGGACCACTTCCAGAGTTTTTTTAATCACTACAAACAGAATCTCTGTAACCATTAAACAACAATTTTCCATTTTTCCCTCCTCCAAGCCCTCAGAAACCTCTATTCTGTTAAAATTTGCCTATTTTAGGCACCGTGTATGAGTGGAATCATACAACATTTGTCCTTTTGTGCCTGGCTTATATAACTGAACATGATGTTTTCAAGGTTCATCCATATTGTAGTATATCATAATTTTATTCCTTTTTAAAACTGAATAATATTCAATTGTCTGCATGTACTGCATTCTGTTATCCATTCATACGTTGATGGACATGCGGGTTCTTTCTGCCTTTCCGCTACTGTGAATAATGCTGTAAATGCTGTGCACAAGCAGCAGTGTGAGTACCTGCTTTCAGTTCACTGGGATCCATAACTGGTATTGGAATTGCCGGACCACACGGTAATCCTACCTTTAACTCTCTGGGGAACCACAACGCTGTCCTCCACAGGGGCTGCACCATTTTACATTCCTACCAGCATGCTCAAGAGTTCTGTATCCTCGCCAACACTCGTTCCGTTGTTCTTTTATTATCCATTCTGAAGGATACAAAGGGGCATTTCATTGTGGTTTGAATCTACATTTCTCTAATGATCAGTGATGTTGAGCATCTTTTTCTGTTGTAGATTTTCTTTGGAGAAATGCCTATTCAAGTCCTTTGCCCATTTTTGAATTAGATTGTCTGTTTTGTTGTTGAGTTGTAGGACTGCTTTTTATATTTTGGATGTGAATCCCTTATCAGATATATGATTTGTAAATATTTTCTCCCATTCTGTGGGTTGCCTTGTCACTCTGTTGATAGGGCCCTTTGATGTCCAAAAGTTTTAAATTTTTATGAAGTCCAATTTGTTGATTTTTTTTTTCTTTTCTTGCTTGTGCTTTTGGTGTCATATCCAAGAAATTATTGCCAAATGCAATGTCATGAAGATTTCCTCCTACATTTTTTTCTAAGAGTTTTTATAGCTTTATATCTTAAGTTTGGGTCTTTGACCCATTTTGAGTTAATTTTTGTATGTGGTATGAGATAAAGGTCCAACTTTATTCTTTTGCATGAGTGTATCCAGTTTTCCCAGCACCATTTGCTGAAAACAACTGTCCTTTCCCATTGAATGGTCTTTGCACCTCTGTTGGAATTCACCATATATGTGCTCTCTGTCCTGTTCTGCTGGTCTATATACAGTACCTGTCTTTATGCCAGTACCACCTGTTTTGATTACAGTAGCTTTGAAGTCAGGAAATGTTCTTGTTTTTCTTTTTCAAAATTGTTTTGACTCTTCAGGTTCTCTTGAAATTCCATATAAATTTTAGCATGAGTTTTCTATATCTCATATATTGGGTTTAGCTGACAAGGACTTTAGAATAACTATTATAATTATGATTATGGACTTTAAGGAAAAGATGGAACATAAGGGTGAACAGATGGGTGGTCTCAGCAGAGAAAAAGAAATTGTAACAAGGAGCCACATGAAAATTTTAAAATTAAAAAACATATTATTAAAAATAAAAAGCTATTAGTATGTTTTGAATTTCAAATAGAAACTTTCCAAACTAAATACAAAGATAAATAAGATGAAAAAAATTGACAGAGCCTTGGTGATCTGTGTGATAATATCACACTGTCTAACACACAAGTAATCAGAGTCCCAGACAGAGAGGAGACAAGTTATATAGCAGAAAAATATTTAAAGAAATAGCAGTCTAATTTTTTCCAAAATTTTAAGTAACTCAATTCACAGCTCCAGGAAGCTCAAAGAATTCCAAGTAGGATAAGCACAGATAAAACTATACAAGCCATATTAAAGTCAAACCTCTGAAAACCAAAGATAAACAGGAAATCTTAAAAGCTGTTAAAGAAAAAAAGAAACATTAGATATAAGGGAACAATAATAAAAACAATCCCTAACTTCCCGTCGTATCCAATGTAAACCAGAAGACAATGTAACAGCATCTTTAAACTGCTGGAAGAATAACTGTTACCCGGAATTCTACATACAATTAAAATATCCTTCAAAAATAAAAGAGAAATAAAGACATTTTCCGATAAACAAAATCTGACTGAGTTAATTACCACCAGATCTGTACTTCAGAAAAATTAAAAGTTCTTCAGGTTGAAGGGAAATGATAATAGATGGAAACTAAGATTCCTACAAAAGAATACAGAACACACAAAGGGGTAAATATGTGGATAAATATGAAAATCATTTTTCCTCATTTGTTACTTTCTTTAAAAGGCAACTGACTGTTGTTGAGAGAGGCAGTCTGCCATGGGCCACGAGCATCTGTGCAAGTTCTTGCAGCGTGTGCCAGACTGCAAGACTGATCTGTCTGCCGATAAGGAGCAGATTCCGTAGCTAATCGCAGGGTGACTCAGTAGCAAGGCAGTGACAGTGTGAGCACTGGGGGAACTGCTCCCTGACCAGTGGTGGGAAAACTGGCTTGTTGGCTGCTTTCTACAATGTTCACTCCTTGCTCAAAAAGTGCCAGGTCCTCAACCCCAGGTTCCTTGCTGCATCACAAACCCTCTGCATGTGAAGCATCCATCTGGGCCCACTGCATCGCCCGTGTGGGACCTGGAGGCAAGGGGAGTCAATGCAAACATGCTCATGCTCATGCTGCTCACTGTTCTGTGAGTGAGAAAGTCCTTTGTCTCCGACCCAGGAGTCTCATGTCTACTGTCAACATCCACGAAACAGCAGTAGGTCACCTACAAGCTTGCAAGAAGGGTGAAGTCTCTGAACCTTCACGGTTCTTAACAACTAGTTAAGAAAAAAAATAATGACAATGTATTGTGAGATTTATGATGTATGCAGAAGTTAAATATGCGCAATAGAACAAAGGATGGAAATAGTTAAATAGAAATGTATTATTACAAGTTTCTTATGGATGTATATCATAATCCCTAGAGCAGACACATAATATAAACCACAAGTTTAAAATTTTCTTGCAGCCATATTAAAAACACAAAAGAAATTAATTTTATTACAATATTTAGCCTAGTATCTTCAAAATGCTATCATTTCAACATGTAATCAACATAAAAAATTTATTAGTGAGATATTTATATTATACTCTTTTCATACTAATTTTTCAAAAGCCAGTGTGTATTTTAAACCACCAACACATGCCAATTTATTTTAGCCACATTTTATGTGCTAATGCAGCAAATGGCTAGCCTGTTGGACGGCACTACTAACCACTGTCAACATGGCCGGGCAGCCACTAACAACATAAAACAAGGAGCCATAGCTCAAAAGCCAATAGAGGAGATAAAATGGAACACTAAAGGGATACTATGTCAATCCAGAAGAAGACAGGAATGAAAAAAAAAAGCAAAAATTAGAACAAATAACATTTCTAGGCATGAAAGATTAATCTCTTTTCATCTCCAGCTGGGATAGGGTACAAGAAAGGTGGGCAAGAAGGATGGAGGAATATAAACAGAGTTTTAGTTCTAAACCAGTCATCAGTATGTTTTGTGAATTCGGACAAGAAACCTAAACTTTCTCATTCTGCATTTATTCCTTTATCATATAGCTTGTTTATCTGCTAATTCATTCACTTGGATCAACAGAGTGTTGTAGTTAGGAAAATGGATTTGGATACTATCCCTAGGTTTGAATCTTGGCTCTGCCGTTATGAAAACTTGAAAAAAATTACTTGATAGCTTTAAACTTCAGTTTCCTCATTTGCATAATGGGTATTACACAGTATCTACCTCAAATCCTCTTAAAACATAGTGTCTGGCATCTTGGAAGCTCTCAAAAAGATAAGTTAGTTGTTTATTGTTATTATTGTTCAGTCAACTAATTCTTAGGACCATGAACTATGGTCTAGACATTGTGCAAGGCACCAAGGATTCAAGGGTGAATAACAAAATCCTTTTCCTTGACAGAGAAGCCAGACACATTAATATCTGACTGCCTACTTTAATGGCTGTTATGGGGCTGAAATGAGAAAGTAGACAGAAGCACTGGGGTAAAAATATAAATGTTGCTATGTAAGTGTCTGTATTATGATGTGTAATCCTTTTCCTTGGCAAAACACAGCAACCGAGCAGCCTGGAAAAATTATGAATATAGTTATGATCCAGCCATTCTCTCCAAAAATTAGTATGTTTTATTCTACCAGTGAGTGGGAAGTAAATTATTCTCATTTGACTTTGAAGAGTCATTTTCCACTCATTCACTAAGAAGCTCAAATCTTCTGAATCATACCCAATACCATTAGAAACTAGTATTTTGTTAATATTTTCTTCACTAGCATTCTTTGTGAAAAGTATTGTGTTTATTCACATATATGCCCCAGCCCCTAATTTACTTTAGAGTGAGAGTTGATTTCTAACGAGGGCAACCAAGCATGTGTGTGTGTGCATACACATAAATGTAAAACAAGCCCTTTCCACACATGCTCAATTTTGTTTTGTTTTCAAACCTGAAACATGGGTTTAATAAACTGCGTTTTACATGTAAGAGTCTGTGACTTGCTGAGGTCACACAGTGGTCACTGATGGGACCAGAGGGCAGACTGGGGTCTGTTTGCCTGACTGCACCTTCTCATGCAACCTCTGCCTTATGAAGCCTCCTCTGCTGGTGAGGGCTTGGGAGAGAGCAATTGTTGAACACAGTATTTCCTATTTGTTCAAAACGTAAGGAACTGGTCATACATCGTCAGTTGCCTTTACTCAGCATTCAGAGGCTCTGCAAGGAGGCCGTAGTCCCCAAGCTGCAGTTGCAAGAGCAGCAGCAGCAGCAGCGGTCCAGAATCGTGTGCTCACCATCCAGAACAGCACCTGGGCAATGTACCTGAATTCACCTTTTCCCACTTGACTTCTAAGTTAATCATCTACAAATATAGAGAAATTACCCAAGCAAATGCAAATATCTTAGGTCAGGAAATTTATTCTATTTATGCATACATTATTAGCACAGTATATTTTATTAATAGTTGGCATCATCCTCAGAGTAAACTTAAGTCACAAAAAAATCTCACTGTAGGATTTTCTTTACCTGCACCAGATCGTAACAGTGTTTATCCAAGGATGAAAGGCACTGTGCAAAAACAAGGTAACGATAAATGTTTGCTGAATTAAATTTTAATAAAGGTCTAAATTCAGTAGTCTCTTACCTTCTGTTTCTTTCATTTAAATTTTATATCATAATAGAAAAAAAGGCAATAGCCATACATAAGAAGTTACCAAAGTAGAAATACGAATGTCCAGTGATAGTAATGTGGAAAAATGTTCCACTGTATTTGTGCTGGAGGAAATACAAATAAACATAAGGAGAAGCCAGTGTTTATCTACTAAATTGACAAAGATATTTTAAAATAATAATGCCTAGCTGCTGATGTGATTGTCAAAGTGTCCAGAGTATCTGGACAGCGATATGACAGCAAGTATCAACAACCTTAAAACTCTGGTAATTCTTTCACCAAGCGTTTCACTTTTAGGAATTTGCCCCACGGAAAATTAATCATGGCTGCATAAAAATATAACAATAAGGAAACTCATTGTAGCATCATCTTCTATTATTTTGCTATTAATCTCCTATTATGCTGCTATTAAGTGTCTAAGGTATAAACTGTTTAAATAAATCATGGTCAACCCATACCGTAGAATACTATAGAATCGTTAAAAGACAGGTAATGGAAGAGCTCTAAATGCCTGATGTAAGTAGTGCGGGGTGTTAGAACGTGTGCGGTTGGTACAGTACGGGTGTGTGTGGGGAGTGTGTACCAGAAGTATTTAGCAAGATGTCAACAGAGGTGATATCTGTGTCTTGAGATGATGGTGATTATTTTTTCTCTCTCTCCGGTTCCCGCCGCCCATAGGGGAGGGTTGGCCTGTATATCTCCCAAACCCTTCAATTAGAATATATTACTTTAAGAATGAGAAGCCAAAAGAGAGGAAAAAGAAACTGGCCTGCTGTGTTGACCTCCGGGGGGGGGGTCACAGCCTCTCTGGCGAGGGCACCCCTTGCGCTGCCTTCCCTGTGCTGCCACCACGCCCAGAAGTCCAGCTGTCCAGGCCAGAAAGACAAGTTTGTTGGGCCATCCCCATGCTGTCTTTCATCCATTTAACCTAAAATATTTTGCTGAGCATGTGCTAGGCCACCAGGCATTCAACAGTGAGGGAAGAAAAGAGAGGAACAAGAGGAAGAAGGAAGGTTGGGAAGGAGAGGGGAGGAAGGGAGCTCCCTGGCGTATTATGTGGGAGGCTGGCCTTCCTGGAGTGATTGGCCCGGAGCAGTGCTGGGCAGAGGCAGGGTTCACCTGGCTCCAGGAGCCAAGTTTAGGGGCGTTGCTCAGTCTGCAGAGCAGCTTCCTCCAGCAGGCAAGCACTGAGCTGCGTTCCTAAGGAAGTAGGCATCCAGCCAAGGAAGGGGATCAGAGCAGTCCAGGGCATGTGCTGCAGGTGCCAGGGCAGGGGAGGCAGGTGACGCTGGAGCACGGAGAGGGAGCAGGGAGGTGGGGAGGGGAGACACCAAAGCAGGCCAGGCCTTGCGGGCTCATTCAGGGGACACCACTGTCGGGCTTTAGCTGGGTGGGGTGGGGGGCCTTAACAGACACACTTTCCAGCAGGATAACTCTGGGTGTAGACTGGAGACTAGATTTGAGAGGGGGCCTGGTGGATCCCGGGAGACCACAAGGAGCCCCACGTAGGGTGGTGGCACCAGGGATAGACACACGCAGTGGAGTGACAGCCCCTCACTCAATCCCACAGAAAGTGGACAGACTAAATTTCAGTGACTTCATCTCTGAGCCCCTGATGGGGTGTCTCCAGTCTTGCACTTCAAAAGCCATAACAAAGGAAAGACCAACTTTGGGGGCAAGAAGTGAGAACTCAGGGCCAGGGACTTTATAACACAATTAAATTCAGGTGAGAGAGGCCACAGCCATGGAAAGCACCATTTTGCCTGAAAAGTACAAAATGCTGTTTTCCTGCTTTGTTCATCAGTAGCCTGACAGCTGGAGCTGACGTGCCCAAGCTGAGAGGAGAAGCAAGGAGCTCATTTGTGACTGTGAAGCAGCCGGCCCTGTGTTCACCCGCGTCCAGTGGGGACAGGAAAGGTGCCACTCGTCAGACTCCTTCAAGGGTGCTTTGTTTCACGGCCTCCGTCGTCAGAACTTTCAAAGTCCTGTTTTCCGCTGCCATGTTCCGTAGCTAATGAGAAGACACTCACGCATCACTTAGGCTCATCCACGTAGACCCTCGCCATGGGGGCTGCGACCGGCTTGGGCCGGGAGCCTGCGAACTGGATCACTGGGAGGCCGTGAGCCCGGACGCACCTCCAGGTCTCTGGTTTCCCCTAAAAATAAAAATATTAATAGAACAGTTGCCATTTATTGTTTTTTATCGACCTTCTTATAGGTAAATATCCTTACATTCAGGGAACATAATGTAGGTGACTTGCCAATCGCTCAGAGCAGCGGCGAGCCCCAGCCCGGGGCTATCTGAACCCGAGGTCTGTGCCCTTTGCATTTCTCTATTGCCCCTCCCCCATCTGACAGAGAGCGACACCCAGCGCGCCTGCTCCTTGAAGCCATGTGGGCCAGTCCAGTCAGTTTCCAGGTGGTGGGATCAGCTGCTCTGACACCACTAGAAGGGAAGAGGAGCAAACCGCTGGGCACAGCAGTGACGGGGCGTTTTCTCAGGGAGCAGGAACTTGGGTTCTGGAGTCTGTCTGGCCTTCATCGGCCCGACCACAGTGTGTGATTGTGGATGCATCCCCAGCTATGCCTCAGTTTCCTCCCCTGAAGAATGAGGATCATTATGCAACAGGTCCAGAATCCCCTAACTGAGATCCTTGGGATCTCTTGATTTTAGAAAGGTAATACAGTTCACATTTTATAACACCCTCTAGAGCTCCAGTGGCGCAATCTATTAGCGCGGTACTTATGTATTACCCCAGTGGGGTCTGACAGAGGACCCATTAGCCTCTAACCAATCATATTAATATGTTTGCAGTGAAACAAAGTAATCTTTATCTAGGTGGGGTAAAGCTCTAAATAGTCTCATCAGTTTAGAGGAAATTTTTCCACCACCAAAAAAACACAAAACTTTCCTCCTTCAAGGCTCTTGGATTGCAGAGTTGCAGAGCTGGGGTAGGGGTGGGGAGGCAGGGAGGGGCAAAGAGTGGAGTGTGGCGCTGTGTTTACCGCGCTCGGCTGTGAGCATTGCATTGGCGGGGGGTGGGCAGGTGATATGTAGCTAAAGCGCTGAGAAGAATGCCCAGCATATTGTAGATATTCTCATTCATTCCAAAAGCGGGAAAACACAGGCTACGTCAAAGATTATTATGTATATGTCGAAATTACTGCTGGGGAAGTTTACTACTTCAGGGACTAGAAAGACCTCATCAGACCTCTTCCGAAGAATTCTGGGTGGACCCAGCAGCTGTTTCCAGGAGAGAGACGTCAAGAATGTTCCCAGGGGTCTGATCCAAAGCATAAGTAAGCTATTTTATTCCAAATACTACCTGCCAGTCCAGAGAAAGTGCTCTCGAATGATTTGGCTTAAATGTGACAAGTGCAAATCCCATCGTGACAGCTGGAGGTTCTGAAACCAACTGGAGTTGGAGGCACTGAAGCCAGAGCCCAGGGCTCCACCTACGACAGCAAATTAGGGCCCCTTCTTCACACCACGTACAAGGACCCTTTCCATTCCGTACCCCATTTCTGGTTTCCTGCCTCATGTTTTCCTTCAGCTTATTGAAATCACTTCCCTCTTATCAAGAGCATTCTCAATTTGAGGAGCAGAGTCTTAGCCACAAGTTGCTAATTTATCCCATGCTGTAGAGAATTTCGATGCAACGAACATCAGAGCTCTCGTGCTGGAGAGCTCCCCTCGCTGAACCCCAGGGCAATTTCTTCCACCTTCCTCAGATGCTGCAATTTGTTGCCCTTTTCATCATCGGAAAATCCATCAGACGGATCTATACTGCCCACTTCTCCCCTGGCCCAGCATACGTGTTAACAAACTAAAAGCATTTCTGTTTGTAGCTTGTTGTAGAATTTGTAGGACCACTCAGAAACCGAGTACTTCCCGTATTATGTCCCCAGATCAAAGGAGCATTAATAATGATAACAAGTGGGGGAACAATAGGAAATGAGGGGAGGGTGGTACTTCAGACAGGCCTGCTACAGTTTGTCCGCTGGAGCAAACAGGCATTGAAAAACCTTGCTGAGCTACCAGTCTGGGACAAATTAAAGAAAAAAATGGTTATTGTGTACACGCAACAGCCAGATGAAAATATTACAGAAAGCCTAGTCCAATTTTCTATGTGAAACCCAAGTCGTTTTTCAAGAAGCAAAGTCTATTCTGTCTTATTAAACAATATGCCAGGTGTGGTGGCTCATGGTTGTAGTCCAAGAGACTTGGGAGGCTGAGGCAGGAGGATCACTTGAGCCCAGGAGTTAGAGGCTGCAGTGAGCTGAGATCATGGGCCTGCACTCCAGCCTGGGCGACAGAGCAAGACACCATCTCTTAAAAAAAAGTACTAAAAAATACATCGTCTCTTCCCACTAGAAGGTATCTGTATGAGAACAAGCACTTTGTTTCCCTGAGCTCCGGGTCCTGGGAACTGTAGCTGGCATGTCAGAGGTGCTAACCCTAACCCTAACCCTAACCTTAATGAATATTTGTTGACTAAAGGAGTGAATGCGTCTGAAGCAGGCAGACAGATGACTTTTCCCCAGCTGGGTAGAAAGTAGACAGCTGGTTTCTGTACGTTTCCATCTCAGACATACACATCACATGTGATGTCAAGAGCCCAGGGGGCTTTGTGAGCATCTCACGTGTTCTGTGTGGTGAGAAGTCTGAGAGATGGCGGGCGAGATTCTACTGACAAGCTTGGCAGGCTGGCACCAGTTCTATGAGATATTCATGTAGCCGCATGACAGAGGGTGTGACAGTACCTGAAGAGTGAACCTCAGCAGTCAGCCCGGGGCTGCCACATGGTGACACGCAGGAAGCAGCGCGGCCACCTGACTCCCGCAGCTCCAGGGCAGCTTTCAGTTGCTCTCAGGCTGGAAGGCAGAAGCCAGGCGAGTCAGACCTGTCTCCTCCCCCTGCGGGCCACAGAGAAAAGGAGCAAGGTGGCAGCGCTACATGAAGGAAAAATTTTGCCTAACATACTAAATCTCCGAGGGGAATGAGAAGAGAGCAGCCACAGTTGAATACAGATGATGAGGACGGCACACTTGGCGTTGTAATGCTTAGCGTTAGAGACTAGTCAGGGCTGTCTGCCACCTGCTGGCATGTGAAATGTAGATAAAATTGGTCTGAACCCATTCCATGTTCTGGGGACGTGTGATGCCCACCCCAAGGTTGAATCACTGTCCCCAGGGGGCTGCCTTCCCACGGCCCCACCTCTGCTGCACACCACACTGGTGCAAACATGAAGCTCTTCCCTTCTCACCCACACGCACACACGGCGTTTCTAGCTGTACAAGTCTCCACTGTGCTTCTGTGGGTCACAGAGTGGAGGGCTGTCACATTGCAACTGCACAGCGAGCAATACAGAATCTGTTCTGAAGGGCCCTTGGGCTTGTCCCACTGCAGGCAAGCTGCCCCCTCTACTCACACCAGCCTTTCCCCCTCTTCCCTCCTTCCCTCCTCTCCTTTCTCCCCTCTCCCCCCACTCTCTGGAGCATCGTGTTTTCTCATGTGGAGCAGCGTCTCCCTCATTTCCTTATGTGACTGGACTCCTGCCCTCAGAGACTCCCTTTGATTCTCAAAAATCTCTGCTTAAACACAGAAGTTTTCTTCTTAAGAAGAGTTTGAGGGACAGCCATCCTGATAAGACAGTTTTGCCCTACAAAAAAAGAAAGGCACCATCTCCAAGTAGAGCTCCATGAAAAGAGAGCAGCGTGAGACACGGAGGAAGGGGGGTTTCCAAAACGTAGAAGAGCCATCTGGGCAAGCCCAGAAGCACGGCTTCTTCAGCCGCTCGCTGAGGGAACAGAGCGGAAGTCAGTACCAGAGCCCGGCAGGATACTTGGTTACCATTACATAGACATAACCATGTTTTAAATAACTATCATAAACTGATTTTCAATGTTATTCTATAGCTACGGAACAAGACATTCTTAAAGAAAGCTTTGGTTGTCCTTATAAAGCTTCTAAAGAACTCCTCAAGACATCATTATGGATGAATTTCTGAACTAGATGGGCCATAACTAATAATTTCAGTAAAAGCCTGTTCTCGGACAGGACAAGTTAGCATAACTCCTGAGAGAAAGTGGCTTACTCTTTTGTCCTATATGGGTGTGCTGTGTTACACAAAGTATCGTCTGTCATATAACAAAATAACATTTCGTCCATAAAATTTTTTTAAAACTTGTACATTCTGCAACAGACCAAATTCTATGGCCTAAAGCAGAGGTTCTCAAAGTGTGCCCCAGATCAGCAGCATGTTAGAAATACAAGTTCTCGAGTCCCTCCCTCCAGACTCTGGGGTGGGGCTCAGTGCTGTGAGCTCACAAGCCCTGCTGCTGATGCTGATGTCCACTCAAGGCTGAGAACCACTGTTCTAGGGTCACAGGTCTCTGAATGGTCCAATATTGACTATTTCCAAAGGCCAATGCAATCCTGAATGAAGATTCTTTTCATTGTCTTTGATTCACAAAAATCTGTAGCCCTGTACTCAAATGACATGGTTTCTAAAATGTACTGAATGTTATGTCCCCCTCAAATTCATATGTTGAAGTCCTAACCCTCAAGGTGATGGCATTAGGAGATGAGGACTTCAGTATATGATTAGGTCATGAAGGTGGAGCCCTCATGAATGGGATTAGTGTCCTTACAAAAGAGGCTTAAGAGAGACCCTTTGCCTCTCCCACCATGTGAGCACACAGCAAGAAGGCGCCATCTATGAACCACAGAGCTCTCATTGCATCTGCTGCAGCCTTGATCTTGGACTTCCCAGTCTCCAGAACCATGGTAAATAAATGTTTGTCATTTAAGCCACCCAGACTAAGGTATTTCTGTTATGGCACCAGAGTAGCTGTAGCTGCCCACAGCTGTCTTCTAGGATGTCTGTTCCCTGGGTTTCTCTGGGGTGTTGGTCACACTATGCTCTGCAGGGAAGGAAGGTCTTACCCGCAATTGCTGTCCTTGCTCACACGTTCAGAGCTCTCTCAACAACTCCTGGAACACTGAGATGTCCCAAGGGAAAGCCTCTGTTTCTTCCTGGACCTTCCAGTGATTACACCACTTCCACCAGGGCCAGGGCTCACGCCATGAGCCTCGGACCCGCCCTCCTGAGCTCTTGCTCCCAGCACGCTGCCTCCCGCTCCCGGGGGCCAAGTGGAGCTGCCTTGTCTCCTCTTAGAGCAACTACCCGCCTCTCCTTTGGGGCTCAGCTTCGACCGTGTGTTCTGTAAAAGCCAGCGGTTCTTAAACTTGAGGCTCACCTGGAGGGCTTATTGAAACTCAGAATGCGGGGCCCCAGCCCCAGCCTTTCTCATTCTGTAGGTCTTGTGTGAGCCCAGGATTTGCATTTCGGACAAGCTCCCAGTGGAAACTGCCGCTGTCATCTCCCAGATCACACTGTGAGAACCACTGTCGAAAGCCAGCGTCACTGAACTTATTTGCAGACAGGTACCTAAAAAATCAATCCAGACATGTCCCTTCTCCAAATGAGCACTCCCTGATGTCTCTCAAGAATCTAAATTATCCACCAATTAATTCAATGTATTTGTTTATCTTCATTGGTAATTAATTTGAGGTGACTCTGATTCTTATCTAGCCACTGGCAGAAATCGTCAATTTACCTAGTGCACTCAGAGAAATGCTTTTCCTCCCGGGGGAAATAGTGTTCTTTGTGACTCCCGAAATCTGCTGGTCTAGGCCCTGACTCTGGTTCTCTTAGACTGAGGTGGAGTGGCGGCAGGGTGGGAAGTGGGGTTGAGAGATCTTGCTGTCCTGAAGCCGGACAACAAAGATACATGGAAAAAGGACAAATCTTGGTTTTGAAAAGAGAGTGAGATGTGACATTGATGACCACCACCAACAAAACCATTAGACCAGCCTTACAGGGAGGCCCGGCCTTCTCCCCCTCCCTGCTCCTTGCACCGGGCCAAACTCGGAAACAGAACAGGGCTCCCCTCCCAGGGCTGCTGCCGCCGTCTCATCTTCAGAGACCACATCTGCTGCTCCCAAAACAAGGTCCTGCTCTCAGCGGGACAATTCACTGCTGGCACCCCAGCCCTAAGAGTGGAGCCAAAACCAGAGGAGAGAAAAATGACAACTGTTCAAAAGCCTCATTCCAGATTCCAAATGTCATTCTGCCGTCCTCAAAAAGCCAAACGCTGTCTGCTGGCCCAAGCTGGTCCCTGGTCCTCAGCCCGCGTCAGAAGCTTGCAGAGACAGAGGGGCTGCTGAGAGAAAACACGTGGTGGCCTGTGGTTTATCTTTGTGAGTTTACGGCTCCACCTGGGGTTGGGGGCTCAAAGCGGGGCTGTTCTTGGGGCCCAGGCCTAAGTTCATGCACCACTTGCTGGCCCTCTCCCTGCGAAAGCAGAAAGTCAACGTGCAAACTATCTCAGACCCGACCCCGTCCATTCAGGGTCCTGGGGGAACAGTAAATGCCTCTGCTCACTGCATTTGGTTTCTGACCGTGGTTCCCCGGGAGCCTAAAATTTGAGAAGTGAAACTGAACATGCCACCCCCTTCATGAGAGGAGAGGAAGAGCCTTTAAGGTCTTTTTATTGGGCCACTTGCTTTTCTGTTGGTCCCACACAGGCCTCGCCATGAAGGGTTTCACAGCTGTCCTCCTCATCTGGACTCTGACTTCTCCCGGCAGCAGCAGTGGCAGCGGCAGTGGTGACGGCGGCAGCGGTGACGGCGGCAAGGAGGCCTGGCCCACACACCTGGCCTGCAGGGAGGGGGGCTTGGAAGTGCTCTACCAGAGTTGCGGTAAGGGATTTTGAAACATCCATATGTGTGTGGGAGAACTAAGGCCCACAGATGTGGGCTGCTTGAGCGCTTAGTTGGGGTGGGGGTGGGGAGAGGGGACCAGCAGCCCAGCACTTTCGCCACCTGCAGCGGGTCTGGGAGGGCCATGGGAGCCCCTGGGGGGAGGCCTGGGGGTAGAGGATGGGGCTGGAGGTGGGCGGGAGGGAGCCTCACGAGAGTGACAAAGGGGACAAGGAAGAGAAATTAAGTCTAAATGCAGCAATTTGCTAATACCACAGAGCCCAAAAGAACAAAATGATCAATGAATCTATCAAATCGTGAAACCTCACCAGTTGAAAATTAGGAAAAGATGCCTCCAATAAGGGCCTTCCCCCCAGATTGTACTCCTGGGCCACCTGTCCAGGGGACGTAGTTTGCAAGTGGAGGGAAAAGATCGCTTCTGCCAAAGAGAAGCTTCCTGTCCTCTTTCGGACACCTCCAGAGCTGCTGTGGCTGCAGTGTCACTCGGGGCTTCTGCAGACACTGCAGGTGGGGCTGTCGCTGTCAGGGTTTTCTCTAGCGCGGGAGACGACAAAAGTGCGTGAGACGTGGCTGTGATCCCAGTGGGCACACGGATGTGCCAACAGAAAAGCTGCAACTCAGGGGAGAGAATGCAGCGAACTGCAGAAAGCAGGTCAGAACCACCCCCGCGAGGCGGGTGTCGGTGTGCTTGGGCCACCATGACAAAGTACCGCAGCACAGGTGGCTTGAGCGGTGGAGGTTTATTTTCACACGGTTCTGGAGGCTGGAAATCCAAGATCAAGGTGTTGGCAGGGCTGGTTCTCCTGTGGCCTCTCGTCTTGGCCCACAGATAGCTGTTTTCTCCCGTGTCCTCACACGGTCGTCCCTCTGCCTGCGTCTGTGTCTCACCTGCCCTTCTCAGAGGGACACCCGTCATACCAGATTAGGGCCCATATCACGGCCTCATTTTAACTTAATCATCTCTTTAAAGACGCCGTCTCCAAATACAGTTACACGCTGCCTTCAACATGTAAATTGGTGTGCGCGGGACACGACCCAGCCCCTGACAGGCTGGGGAGAGAGGAGTCCAGGCTCGGTCACATCTCGAGTGGAGGCCAGAGGGACTGGCTGTGAAATCTGCCACTTGGAGGGAAATGGGGAGATGCTGTTTGACTTGTCCAAGGCAGGAAGGAGCTGCAGATGACACATCTGAGTGGCCGGGGCGTAGTGAAGACGTGGCACTTGAGCAAACAGCAGATCCCACAACTGCCACCCAAGGAGCCGGTCGCCAGGGCCGTTTGCCCGACTTGGCTTCACTCCTTTAAAAAGAAGGAACATTGAGGTGTACAAAAAAAAGTAAAAAATAACTAAAGAGGATGAACGGCCAGCGCTGGAAGTGCCACTCTCATTACTCACCCTCTTCCATGGGGGTGGGACGCTGCCCCCCAGGCATCCCATTCATTTTAGGTGCAGGGTGGGAATCAAGACTTGCGATGAATGCTCAGGGTTTGTGTTTCCAATTCATCCTCGCATCAAAGGTTGCCGGGGCTGGTTTGCCTCCAGACACCCTCAGCCTGCAGCCAAGCCTGGCACATCCTCTAGAGTCACGGCCCACGGCCAGCAGCAGTGCAAGGACTGGGCACATCTGGGAAAGAGCAGAGACGTTGCCCACCCGTCTGGGACGGGCTCTTTGCTCCGAGGGGAGCTGCTCCACGGCGTCAGCCGACATCCCAGACAAGCCTGCCCCGGGCACTGGGAATAAGGAAACGCGGAGATGCTGTTCTTGTCCAAGAGTAGTGGGTGGCTCAGACAGTGACACACCAGGGCAAGAGCCTCTGAGAAGGGCTGTAGCAGAGGCAGGTGTTGTGAACCGGGGGACACGGTGAGCACAAGAGGCTGAGGTTGGCATCTAAATCTGTCGGAGAAGGAGTCGCCCAGCCTAAGGTGAAGCTTAAAGACTAATAAAAATAGTAATGATAGCATCTCCTGTTTGTGGCAGGCACCACGCTAAGTGCTTTATAAACACCATTCTTACATTGTAGATGTGTAAAACTGAAGGTTAGAGAGGTTAGGTAACTTTTCCAAGGCCACACAGATAATAGTGGCAGAATTACATGCCTGGGGGCACAGAGAAGGCAAAGCATTGAGTAAGTATTGCATTTATGGAATTGAAACAAATTGATCCCCGGCCTGCCTGACTCCAGAGCTCACGCTGCAAATCTCCCCGTTCTAGAGCTTTGTAAGCAGGCAAGGACAAATACGGAGGGGCAAGGGGAAGAGAGCTTGGGTGGAGAGCGCGGCACGCAGGAAAGCAGAGAGATGTGACCAGGCATAGAGCCTGGGGACCTGCGGAAGGGCTGGAAACACAGGGGTCAGAGATGAGGGGGAAAGTATGGGCAGAGCCCCAGACAGGGCGGGCTGCCTGCCTTTGGCAAGGAGGGTGGCTGCATTTTGGAAAGATCCCTCAGGTCATGAACAGAGCCTGGGTATTGGATCAGGAGCTATTTGAGGCTGGAAACAAGGTTTGTAGCCATGAAGAGCAATAACTCAGGAAGGAAACAATGAGAGTCGGAGCTGGCATCATTTCGACAGCCTTAATATCCTCGGGAGAAAGAAGGAAGCTCATAAGCAGTACTGGGCTCTGAATACCAACCAGGAAGTGAGCATAATTTTCTGCAAAAGCAGAAGTCCTGCCCTGGCCAACTGTTCGTGCTTCAGGAAAGAAGAGAGCTGCAGTCTTTACCAAAGCAAAATAGGGAACACATGCGGTCAGGGGCTTTGCCTTCACCAAGCCACGAGACAATTCCCGGGGACCCCATGCACATGCCACAAATGCCCACCCATGTATTGACTGCGTGCTGCCTCTTGTACACACAGATGTGAGGTTGACTGCAGATGCACCCAGGACTGGAAGAGGAAATAGGCAGTAGCGCAGTAGCGGGATACGCAGGGTGAAGGGAAGGATAAGGGAAAGTGTTACGGACTGAATGTTTGTGTCCCCTCAACATTTCTGTTAAACCCTAATGCCTATGTGACAGTATTAGGAGGTGAGGCCTTTAGGAGGTGATTAGGTCATGAGGGTGGAGCCTTCAGAAATGGGATTAGCCCTTATGAGGAGAGGCCAGAGGTCTCCCTCTCCTTCCACCATGAGAGGACCCAATAAGAAGGTGGCCGTTGTAAGCTAGGAAGTGAGCCCTCCCCAAGAGCCCACCCCTGCTGGCACCCTGGCCTCAGTCTCCCAGCTTCCAGGACTGGGAGAAAAACAGTGTGGATTGTTTAGCATCCCCCGGCTCCGGTCTGTGACAATTTGATGCACTCGTCCTAGCTGACTAGGCGGAATCATAAGGCGGCAGAGGGCGGGACGCACATAACAGATGAAGCAGCGTGAAGGATGAGGACTTCAGATCTGCAGTCAGCAAACCTCATCAAACCCTGGGGCAGTTCGCTCTAGGTCTTACATCCTTGTTTGTACAGTGGGTGTGTTAGTTTCCTTTTGCTGTTGTAACAACTATTTGGTGATTTCAAATAACACACATTTATTCTCTAGGGGTTCTGGGGGTTAGGAGTCCGAAATCAGTCTCATGGGGTCAAGGTGTTGGCAGGGCCTGGCTCCCTCAGAAGCTCTAGGGGAGATTCTGTTTCCTCGTCTTTTCCAGCGTGTACAGCTGCATCCCCGGCTCAAGGCCTCTTCCTCCATCACCAAGGCCAGCAGCACGGCATCCTCGTCACCCTGCTCTCTTGCTCTGTGTCAAACCTCCCTCTGCTTCCTTGCCACCAGGACACTCGTGGTTAGCGTCATCTCCCCAGCGCAGGATCCTTACTCACATCCGCCAAGTCCCGTTTGCCACACACGGCAACATTCACAGGCTCCGGGGACTAAGATGTGGGCATCTCTGGGGGTCGCTGTTCAGCCTAATGTCGCAAGGAGAATGCTTCACCTACGTCACAGGGCTGGGAGAGGATCACACGAACAGTGCTCAGCACATACTACATGCTCAATAAATCTTCGCTGCTGCTGACTTTGTGAGGTACTTTACAATTGCTAGAAAGTGTATTTGACTGTGAGCGTCCTTGAAGCCAAATCGAACAAGGAAATGACACTGTTTCTAAAATACACCCAGTTTTTAAGATGTCCAGCTTTTCTTGATGCTGGGCTGAGCCAGGAGGGGGATTTCTCCCTGGAGTAGATGACATCCCGGACGGCATCTTTGCAGGAGACGCCGCAGAGACTCACGCCCGCAGTTTCTCACGGGGCTCCTTGGGGCGGACCAAGAGCCCAGAATCAGGGTAGGTTCTGTAGAACCTTCCATGAATGCAGCACTCACAGTTCTGGCTTACTTGAGGGAGAACATTAGACTGTGCATAAGAACGGACGAGCTGTGTGTCCTTCAGGCAATGCTCCGCACGTATTATTGTCGTCGCCATCGTTGAGGCGTTTGTTACTGGGTTTCTGATAAGGGTTGGATAGCAGAGATCTGAGTTTTATATTCCCTGGCGAGAGCCTTGAGGGTAGACCCCAGCGTTGTCATTTCACATGCTTTGCAGTCAGCGGGCAGAGGAGGACCTGCGGCACATGCCTACGTGCCTCTATGTCCCCTTTCGGTTTCTCGGCTGCTCGCAGCGTACCTGGGTGTAGGAGTGGCTCCTGGGAACAGTGCGGGGCAGGTGCCTGCAAACTATAGCCCTCGGGCAAAAAAATTGCCTGTTTGTGAATGGCCCATGAGCTAGGAACAGCTTTTACAGTTTTAAATAATTAAAAAATTCAAAAGAAGAATAATATTTATGACACATGGAAATGATATGAAATTCAAATTTCTGTGTCCATAAATAAAGGGTTTTTTTTGAACACAGATATGTCTGGAAACATAGATGAAGTTTTGTCAGAGCACAGCTGTGCTTGTTTTCTGTGTTGGTCCCGGCGGCTCTGGTGCTGCAGGGCAGAGCCGCGCAGCGTGACTGTGCCCTCGTGCCCACAGAGCCTTACCTGTTAGCCACCTGGGACCTCATGGAAAAGGTTTGCTGGTCCCTGGTCAAGGTAGGAAGGAATCTTTCAAGGTCTTCACAAGATCACAGCCTCAAGTTCCGGGTCTTCCATACGATTCTAGCCAAAAGGGGGCAGCACGGACAAGTGAACCTGATGGCAAAGCCGCCAGGGCTGCAGGGAATGCGGAGGACCCTTTCAGAGAACCGTCATCGCCAGAATAATCTCTCCCTTCCACTTGTCATTTTACAATGGAAGGATAAGGTCCTTCCATGGGTACGGCCTCATTTAACCCCTGCGAACAGCCCTGTGGGGTAGGTAGGGTGTTCATCTCCATTTTTTGGATATAGAAACTGAACCACACGGACACATTCAGTATTTGGATAAAGTTACATACCTGAGCTGTGCTATAAACCTAAGCGTCCTGACTTCTCGCCCAGTGACGTAAAGCTGTAGCACGGGGTTCTCACAAGGATCCGACCGTCTGGTCCCAGGGACACAGGGCAGGCCAGGGAGAAGACGTGGCTAAGAACATAAGTCTTTGGGTAAAAAGGGGAAACCCGAAGCAGCCTGTGGACTAGCAAAAGAAGGAGGAGGAGGAGGAGGGAAGGAGGAGGAGGAAGAGGGGAAAGAAGAGGAGAAAGGGGGAGAAGGAGGTGGAAGAAGAGGAGGGAAAATGTAGAAGGAGGGGGGAAGGGAGAGGAGGTGGTAGAAGAGGAAGAGTAGGGGAGGAGGGATGGAGGGGAGGAGGGGAGGAGGGGGCAAGAGGTGGGAAGAAGAGGAAAGGAGGAGAAGAGGAGGAAGACAAGGAGGGAAGGAGGAGGAGGGGAGAGATTCATCTTCTGGTGAAAGTTGTACCCTTTCTGTCCCCAGCCTACCCCTCCTACGCACATTCAGAGCCAGGCCAGTTTGTCTCTTCCCACGTCTCCATCGTAAATCTGCAGCAGCTGCAGAGGAGAAGAAGCCACAGCTACATTTTCTGGCCATAAGTACAAAGCTTTTTGTTGCAAGGTGGTGTCTAGAAATGACATCTCCCAAATTAAAAGAGGCAAATGAAGGGCCATTCTCTTACCATTGAGAACAGCCTATTTTATGGTCAGAGCCTTGGGCTGGGGGCTCACTTATTTCCTGGGGTAGCCCTATTTCCCACACCCAACAACAGTGCCCTCTGCGGAGCAGTTGGTGAACAGGAGGGGGTGGGGAGCCCCATCTCAGCCGTGTGCTGAGGGCTGTGGGTGGTCCCTAAGGGTCCTGGCCAGCCCCTGGGCGCTTCCTGGGTCAGGTTACCATGGCATCTGGTCATCATGCTTCCAACACGCAGTCAGCACCTGCTCTCCTCTCCTTGAAGACAGTCGGCCTCGTCCACATCTGCCTGAATGGGCTTCACATGTTTCTGAAGTTTGCTACAGGGTGGGCACTTTATCTGACCTCCAAAAATTCTCTTAATTACAAAGTCTAAATCAGGTCACGCGCATCTGAATAATCCATCAAGGTAGTCAAACAGGACAATTAATCAGACTTCGAGAATGCAAAATGATGCCAGCAACGTCTTGACCAAAATACAGGGCGAGCTGCAAATGCCCTAGCTGCGTAGCAGAGCAAACAAGCAAGGCATATTGATAAAGTGTTCATCGACAAATTTTTTAAAGCTGCCCTGGGAGAAGAGAGATGGGGAAAAAACTACTTTCCTCAGAACCTAATAATTCTAAGGTAAATGGAGCATAAAACAAATACAAAAGAAACAACAACATCAAAAAGAAAAGAAGAACGTCACAGGCCATATAGTCATTTAGCAATACTTTCACATACTGCAGACAGACAGCGATTTCTCTCTTCGCTTATTTCCCAGATTAACAGGGAGATCAAACTGTACAATTAGGGAAGCGGAAACAGCTACAGAGACAAAGACGCAATTTCAAAGGGACAGTGCTGGGTGGCGGGATTGGACAGCTCACTGCCTCGAGCAGGGTGGGGCCTCGTGGCCCAAATTGAAAGACAGGAAGTTGATAAACACAAAAATGTCAGAATTGCAGTGCAGATTTTTAACATGCTAGTTGAAAGCAAACAGAGCTGGAAGGGAAGTGACCCACGTGGATGTTTCTGAGACCACGCCACCGGGGTCCTCTGGGTTTCCCTTAGGGGGAACATTTCACAGCCCAATCTCCAAACCCCCAAACACTTTTGAAAGGCGATGCTAAGGGACTCAGTGAATAGGGACGTAGAGAGGGAAAAAAAGCCAAGAGTCTGTGGTTCCAAGAGGTGCCTTCTGCAGGCAGGAAATGCCTCCTGGGGCTGTTTGCTGCTCTCCCACCCTCATGCGTTAGCCAGACGGCAGCTCCCCTCATTCCGGGAGGAGAATCCTCAGAGAGGTAGAGACAGGGCTGCTGTCCTCCAGCCCCGCAGCTTTTATTTTGTAGAAACTACAGCATAGATGACACATTCCCAAAGCAGTGGTGACTGTGAGGTCCTGGGCACGGCTTCAGACCCGGGCCTGCAGGAGGGACAGTGTGGACCAGAGCAGCTTCCTTTTCCCCAGGAGCTGAGGAAAGTGAAGGGGAAAGAGCCATTCCCAGCTCGGGCAGTGCGGCTGGAGCACCGGGAGAGCCCGAGGGCAGCAGGCTCCCCGTGACACAGGGCCCGGCTGGCAGAGGCCATCTGTGCTGTGTGCGCAGTGTGGGAAGGCACAGAGCAGGGGCAGGGCTGGTAACGGAGTGCGGGCAGGTGGTGCTCCCTCGAAAACCCCAACAACAGGGCAGGGCTTTTCACTGGAAGAAAAGGGTGACCCGCCCAGGACATGCGTGCCATCTAGGTTGGTGTTCGGTCCCTTTCTGCGATGCCTTGTAAGATACTGTCCCAGGCCTTTGACCCCGTAGCTTTGTTCTGGAAGTGGAAGAGGTATGCTGGTGCCCACCAGGAATCAAGGGTTTGCACGTCCTTCTGTGTGAGGCTGACGGGTGATTCATGCGCGGTGGGCAGTGTGCAAGTTGGCACCTGCCAGCCTTCGTGGGGGATCCAAGAAGGCACCGTTGTGAGTCCCTTCTTGAAATTCCAAGACAGTTCCCCTCCAGTGCCCTCTGCCTTCAGGACAGAAGCAAGTGGTCACCAACCCAATGGCCAGGAGGAAAAAGCAAAGAGTTCTTGGCCCAGAAATCCCCACAGGCCTTTCCAAGCACAATTTGCAGTCTGCGACTCACACAGGCTGCCTGCTCAGCCACGGCCCTCAAAGGGCTCCTTATTTGAAACCTGGCGCCTCCCCTTCTGGCCTAATGGAAGCTGCACCAGCCCCGGTGAGAAACCCGGAGCAGGATCATCCACACATTCCCTGTGCTGGCTTCCCCACGGCTGGGTCTTTCTCAGTCAAAGGGCTTCGCTGTATGTTTTTCATGCTCAATTCAGTCTTCTTATACTGGATTTTGAAACAATTATACGCTACTTACACAACTAATAAATCAAAACTTTGTAAATGTAACAAATCAATTTTTTGCAGACATGCATACATTGGCCACAAATTTATTAATAGAATTGTCCTAAGCATTTAATCAAATACAGCACATTTTTCTTAATTGCTTTAAAAACCTTCAAAAGCAGATGGAGCACACACGGATTACCATGAGGTCATTTCCCTCATTATTCTTTTTCTTAACCTGGTTTCAAAAAGTTGATACCATGAATTTTAACTTATTTCTTTATTATCTTTGTGGTAATACATTCTGACCTATACTCTTATACTTTCCTGAGGTTATATTAAATAGTAATACTTATTTCAGTACTTTCCTAGTTGTCTAGTATATTCCAGACTAATGTTAAAAACTATCACTCACATCAGCTGGGGTTTGAGTTATCAACTAATTGATTCTGGGCTTGGTGGCCGGTCAGCAAGGTGAGCTCTCTTTACTTAAACTTCACCTGTCACATACATAGGACCATTTCAGTCTCTTCTTTTCATAAACATCCCACGACCCTGCTGCTTTTTCCTTGAATGATGTGCCCTTTAAGTTGCGCTGGGTCCTGTCTTGTAACTCATTGTCCTGCCATCATCACGTATTGACCTGGTCTGCAGGATTGTTGGAAACTTACACCCGCGGTGGTCACCTCAACACACAATAGAAGGGTCGTTTAGAGGAGGTGATGGATTCTGCCTGCATAGTTAAGGCTCGTGTTTCCATGTAGCTAATTCGTCGTCTCAGCACATGGCACTGCACTGCCTTTGCGCTTGTGTCTTCTGTGTGATCACTCGTGCTGATGTGACTTCCTTCTGGCTTTCTGCCTAATTTTTACATGGACCACCTGAGCTGATCCGTCCTTCTGTTCCATTTTTCCCAGGACTATCTGGCTCATTCACAACTCTTTGTCCTTACTCCTACTTACTGACAAAGATAGAGGAAACTGCATAGTTGTCTCTGCTCTATCCATATGGATGGAAACATTCAGTCTCCAAATAACTAAGAATCAGGCCCCGTGCTCACCTAGTTCTCAGGACGTGACCCAATTTCCTTCCCATCTTTGTTACCGCCCGACGTGCCTGTTCAGTCGTTCTCAAGGACAGATCATGAGAGATGGGGCACTGTCTTCCGAGCCCCAGCACCTGCCGGCTGCTGTTAACACCACGCACCCTGCCCAGGGAAGGAGAGAAGGCCTGAGTACCCCCCCACCCGCCCCCTCTCTGCAGAGATGAGCATAACAGGCCACACTAGGACCGACTGTTTACAATTCCGGGACCAGTGTTGTCGTAGAAGACTTGGGTTTTTTGGCCAATTCCCAGTGGCCGTGGAGAAGAGGGACGCCCGGCATGAGGGAGGTGCCTGGAGCAGCTCTCGAGTGTCAATCAACTCGATGTCCTGTGAGGCTGAGCGACTGGTTTTTGACCGTCTGCCTTGTGGCTGCTGATGAAACATCCAAGTGTGGGGCGGCTGTCGCAGGACGCCCCCACCCTCTGCAAGCCTGCGTAGGGCGCGTCAGTATTCTGTCAGTCCCCGGCTATAGGCAGACTGGGTCCCTCATGGAACTGGAACATGTCCAGGCCAGACTGAGCCTCAGGGCTCCAAGCTGAGCACCCCCTTGTTCAGAAGAGGAACCTCTGAGTCAGAAAGGCCCTGTGTCCCAGCCATGGCCACAAAACCAGTCAGCAGCAGAAGCCAACAGGACCCTCCCAGGCAAGCTCTGCTTCCTCGTCAAGCATGAAAACCATCATGTGAAGTGAACTCACCCAATTTCAGGTCAAAAATACGACAAAACCAAAGCCAGACCCTCTCCTGGACACCCACACACCCAAGGGCAAAGGATCCTCTTTCTAGGCAGTCCTCCTCCTAGGGTGCCTTGCCCACATCCCTTCTTGCCCAAGACGCTTTGCATATAAAAAAGATTCTTGGAGTCTCCTCTATAATATTGAGAGGATCAACAATTCCATAAATTTATCATTAGTGCAGACTTGACATAGAAATGATGTATTTTCATAGAGCAATGAAAGCAAGAACTTATGTGGAGTGAGCTTACACAGGGCTGCCTTCGCTGTGATAGGATCCTCATTAAGGACTCTAGTGGCCTTTAGTAAACCAGTGACCACGACAGAGGACACCTGGCAAAAATAAGACAGGTGACTTGGGCCCCATAAAGCCTGGCAACTTGATGCCAGAGGCTGCTGCTTCTGATCTTTTCTCTGTTTATAAAAAAGCTTGCTACATACAACCGACTTTGGCCATCAGATAAATGCCAAAACCCTTCCAGCCCTCTCCACTGGGATCATCTGCCTCGGGTCTGGATCACTGGATAGAGGATATTCCAGAGGGGAAGTACTAGGAGCTTCAAGTCTCCAGAGAATAAATTCTAGCCTGACCTAGGCTGAGCTGTCTGGAAGCAAAGCAGGGTGCTGAGCAGACAGGAAGATCATTTGTCCAGAGTGAGCAATAGCTTTTCTGCCTCACACTTGGCTTTGGTTGTAACTATATTAAAGGGCAATTTGTGTGTTAATAAGTGTGCACATTTTAAAAAAATACCTGATAAAATTGCCACCGGCTATTGGTTTATTTGAACCAGCAGTTGAACAGAGCACAGGCTTGCTAGCAAGTATCAAGTGTCCTAACAAAAATGCGCCTGAGGTTTTAGAGCCAGTGACCAAAATAATGAGCGGGAGGCTCCTATGCAAATACTGCCTGATCTCAGGATCTCAGCAGAGCTTCCTTCCGGAGGAAGTAGATCTTCAGAATTCTGGAAAGCAGTGGTAGGAGAACAGGCAAGAGAGAGAAGGCCACAGCTACCTTCCTGCAAAACCACCTCATCCCCTACATTTTGCCCAAGCCAGAAGGGGGAGAGCAAGGATCAGACACACAAATACCCTCATGGAAAAGGCAAATTATGATCGGAGAGCATCAGTTGCAATTTACAAGAGAAAGCGGCAAGGACTATGGCACTTGCCTCATCTCAAGAAGGAAACTGCTGTCCCATTCCCACCCTTCCGGGGACCTCGGGGAGCCCCTGTGGAACATGCTGTAGAGACGTCACACCTAAAGGGGGAAGCAACTGAGGTGCTGATCTCTCAACTCCCATCTGTTATTCTTTGAGAGCTGTTCCTGGAGGTATTAACTCTCAGCACTTCTGGCTTAACCGCGTACTGGACAAGCTTACCTCGCATCCAGAGAAAGCTCTCAAGCAGAGAGTTATAGGTGTTTGGGGGAAGAAATCTTTGATGAGAGTAAGTGCTGTAACAAAATACTTTAGACTGGGCAACTCATAAACAACAAAAATTTATTACTCACAGTTCTGGAGGCTGGGAAGTCCAAGATGAAGGTGCCACCAGATTCAGCGTCTGTGGAGGGCTCACTCTCTGCTTCACAGATGGCACCTTCTGGCTACGCCCTCGTGTGTGGAAAGGTCAAAGAACTCCCTCAGATCTCTTTTATAAGGACACTAATCTCACTCATGAGAGTGCTGCCCTCATGACCTACTCGTGTCCTAAAGTCCTCACCTTTTAATACGACTGCATTGGGGATTAGGTTTCAAAGGATGAATTTGGGGAGGACACAAACATTCAGACTATAGCACCCTGCTACAGCGTGCTTGTGAATTTGGATCTGGAACATACATGAAAGCACTCATAAACAGAACACCAAGGAAAGAGAGACCAAGACAGTCCACACAGTATTACCTGCACACCTAGGGAAATCGTGTGCAGTGGGCAGTCGTCTGGTCTGCATATCAAGAAAAACTGCCTTGCTATAAAATATCTGAAAATAATGGATAAGGTGTATATCTGGACTTGTAAGAAGTGATGGGAAGCTTCCAGGAGCCAAAGCGAAGCAAAAGCCAAAGAAACAGAGCGGAAAACCGACACTGAAGCTGTGTGTCTGCCCTCAGAACACTTGTCAGACTCCACCAACCGGAACGTGGGCTTTAATGGCTGTTCATGAGTTTGCCCTGCACCGTGCAAGATGAAAAGTCGATCCTTCCGTGAAGCTACAGCCTTCTAAGAACTGTAGCCATGGTTAAAAAAAAAAAAAAAAAAGTGGATAAGGAATAAAAATTAATTTTATGCAAAACAGAAAACAAGAAAATTTATCTCACTCTGCCTGATCCCTAGGGAAAATAAATATAAGTCTTCCATAAGGACATATTATCTAGGCATAGTATCATCTAGGTCATCTAGGTTTGGGGCCCAGATGTATGTAACTACCTTTATGGTTCAGAAAATCCCAAACCTAGAAATCAAATTAAAGTGGTTCTTGATCTGAGGCATATTAGCAGAAGAAAATGTTATTCATCTCTGGAGGGACACACACCCTCAATCCACATTTCACTGGCTCTCTAAAGATTGAACCATGAGCTCGAAATCCAAAATTTAAAATCACAAGGAAATAATCCACCATGAAGAAGAGTTAGCAGAAAACTCAAACAGTAGAATTATATCTCTAAATATAATAGATTTTGGAAGTGTAAGATATAATATAAAATGAGAAAGTGTAACTTGTTTAAAGAAATAAAATAGGGAATCCAAAACATGAGTGAGGAAAACTGTAATATCAAAAAAAGATCAGGGAGCTTCAAAACAGAATAAATTAAAGCTCTTTCAGATGAAATGTTTAATTACTAAAATAAAAACTGGTTAAGTTAAAACACCAATTTTAATATAGCTGAAGAGAGAACTCATAAACTAGACAAAATGTCTGGAGATATTACTCAAAATATATCATCACAGAGAAATAAATAAATGAAAACTATGGGCTACAGAAGAAAATAGAACAAATGGAAAGAAATGCAATTTCTGAAGAAAAATGCCAGAAATTTTCCAGAGCTTTGAAAGATACGAATCTCAGGTTCAGTAAATACAGCAATTCTCATGCAGATTCATAAAAGGAATTCCCACAACTAAACCAATGAGGATAAAACCACAAGTCACCAAAGGAAAAAAAATTGCTAAAAGTAGCAAGAGAAATTACCTAACAAGAAGTCATAGACTGACAGCAGATTTATAAATAGCAACAGTAATACTCCCAGAGAAAAGAGAAAATACCAAGCAACCTAGAAGTCTATGTACAGTACAGCTAAATGTCATTCAACAGTAACAGCGCATTAAAGCCTCTTTGGACAAACAAAATCTAGAGTGTTTGCCCCCAAAAGAACTTTAAATAATACTTCAGAAAGAAATAGAATGATCCCGTAAGTACGTTCTGAGATGCAGCATGGAACGGCAAGCAAAGAATTGGCAAATTTTAACAATCAATGAATGTGGTGATGATAATGTTTAATTTGGAACAAGCACGTATTCAATTTCTATTATTACATAACAAATTACCCTAAAACTTAGCATCATGAAACCACAGCCATCATCATCTCAGTTTTTCTTCTCTGGAGCAGGAATTTGGGTGTGGCTTAGTTGGGTGTCTGACACAGCATGATCGAGGTGGGCTCTGGCCATCCCCAGGCTCGACTTGGGGAGGATCCGCTTCCAAACTCACGTGATTATGGGACAAAGGGAAGGCAGAAAAGATCCCCTTCCACGCTCGCTCATGTGGCTGTTAGCGGGATTCAGGTCCTCGGTGGCTGTTGGCCACAGAGACCAGCTCCTTGCCATGTGGGCCTCCCCTCAGGGCCACCGCAACACGGTAATGCGCTTCCCCCAGAGTGAAGGCCCTGAAAAAGAGAAGGTAAGAGGGGGCGAGAAAGACAGACATCCCAGTATTTTTGTAGCCTAATCTCAGAAACAGCATCCCACACTTTTGCTGTGTTCTGTTGCGTAGAGGCAAGTCGCTGGACCACGGGGTGGGGGGGGCATTACACAAAGGTGCACACACAGGGGGGTCACCGGGGCCACAGCGGACGCCACCCGACGCGAGGGAGTAATGCAGCCAAAACCATGCACGTGTAGGAAGGGGCTGCAGACCAAACATAAGGCATTCCGATGTCCTTGTCCCTGTGTTTTTCAGGGATGAGTGTACAGATAATGGTTAATGATGCACAATGAAAAAGTTCTAGAAATCTGTGGCACAACAAAGTGAATATACTTAATGCTGCCAAACCGTACATTTCAAAATGATTAAGATGTAAATTCAATGTCACGTGTTTTTCACCACAATAAAAATAAATATATACATACATACCAAGGCAAAAAAGGTAAAAAAAAAAACTACTACAAAACTAAAAATATAATATATAATTGCCAAAATACTAAAAGAAAAAAATCTAAAAGAAAAAGAGGATAAAGAAAGAAAACCCAAAATCATATGAGAAACAATTATAAAGCTATCAGAGGTTCTAATAAATAAAATTGACTAAGCCTCATAAAGAAAACAGAGTGCCAGACTGCATAAAAGTCAGCTATCTGCTCTTTAAAGAAATACATCTAAAATAAAGATCTACTGCGAACATTATATTTAATGGAAAACACTGGAAGCAGTCCTTTCAAAATCAAGACACAAAAATGCCATCATCACCGTTTGTGTTCCCCATTGCATTGAAGGCCCTCACCAGCATAGCAAGATAAGAAAAAGAAAATGTTTTAAGAATTTGAAAGGAGGAAACAGTAAATGTTATTATGTGCATACAGTGTGACTGTCTACACGGAAAAACCGAATCTGCACATTACTAGAATTATAGGAGTTGAATTAACAATTTATTTCAGGGCCAATTTACTGTTACACATTATCCCAGGAGAGAGCTAGCCTGTCGCTTTAGTGAACACATTTCCACAGAGGTAAAGTACATCATTATATGTTCAACTACAACTGCGTCCCTTCTCCTGGTGATAAATGTTTAGGTTGCCTCCCATTTTTTTGCAATTACAAACTGTTGTGAACATCTGTTATGTATGTCTTCTGTGTCAGAAAATGTGTCCCAGCCCAGGACTTTGCTTTTCCCACCTCTCTGAAGCTTAAGCACAGGCAAAGGTATTTAGGAGAATTGCTCCAGTTTCATCAGTTTTGTCTAGTAATCTTCTCATACACAATAACAGTTTTTGAGTGTTACGTTCTGAACAGACTGAACATATGGCAAGCAGAGGCTGAACGACATCCAAGTGGTTGCAGCAATGGTGTGAAAGAGAAGGGCACGTATTGAGCCAGACCTTCTGGAAGCTTTTGCCGTGATGCAGATAAACTCACACATTGTGTTTGTTTTGAGCGTGGGGTCGTGGAGGGCAGGAGGGCCGTGGTTATTCGACAGGTGCAATCTTCTCACTTAGTCCAGTTTCCCGTCTTATTTTTTGTGGTAGCTTTCTGACTTTCAATATAATTTTTTTTATATTTTTAACAAAAGTGGTTTTTTAATGCTCTAATTAGGAGGGAATACTAGGGCATGTTGATACGGGAGGCAGAGAAATGATTCCTTCCTTTAGGAGTTTATTTTGCTGGTAGAGGGGCCAAGGCCATGGCACCTGCCACTTTTCCCGTCTGGCATCGACCTGTCGGAGCTTGCAGTCTTGTATTATTCAAGCGCACGGGATCCTATTCCCAGAAGGTCTATGTTGCACGAGTGACAAGTGGGGAGTTTCCCATAGAAACCTCTCCCTCCTCCCTGCCAGGGAGAGCTCTGCTTCAGAGCTGGGGGGTCCGGCAGGCCCATTCTTACCCCATCCCACTGCCGTGAGAAACAGGGAGAAATGGCGAGTTGGCTTTGGGAATGAGGAATCCAACATCCCTGATTTCAGCAAGACATCCCGGTCGGCAGTCCTGTACACTGTGCCGTCTCTGAGAAGCCCCCTGGTATCTTTAGGAAGCCTAGGACCCCACACCCTGGAGACGGCACACGTAGGACCCCATGCCCTTCTCATTCTCTTGGAAGACCAAGCCTGCGCTCTTCCTTGCACGCCTCCACTTCCTCTGAGTGCCTCTCAGTGGGGACACGCCTCTACTTTCACCTGGGGGTGGCCACACGCAGAAGCAGTGTCACTCTGTCCTCTCAGCAACATGCCAACATGGAAAAGGAGGGTCTTTATGAGCCAGCTCTGTCAACAGGATTGCTTCCTAGGAAAAATGCAAATTGATTTTTTTCCTCTTGCGGGTCTGCAGGGGGATTGGAGACAGCGGTGGACAATTCATTATCATGTCTGCAGAGAGCAAGAAAAAAAGCAATTTACATTGATCTCATACTAGAAAGCATTTAGGAAACAAACCCATAAATATGTACAATGATTATGTGTCAATTAAAGGTTAAAATTAAAAAAAAAGAAGAATTAAAACTTGTTCTGCAGGCCTCTGAGTATGGCCAAGATTCAGGGCCAAGATGCCCTGAACGCGGCATTGGCAAAGAAGGGCACTGGCCAACCAAGACACCGGCTGCCGTGGGCATCCATGCTGCCCTCCCCTAGACAGGTGTTAACAGTCAGCCGTGGCACCTGCGATGTCAGTCATTCCTGGGGACATCCTTCTTATTTCACGGAGGAGTCCTGCCAGATCCCCGCAGGCTGAGTGGGTACGGAAGTTGCTGGCCTCATATTGGATGACCTGTCGCCTCCTAATTTCTCCCCAGGGAACAAGCTTCTCTAGCAGGTCTCTCTTTTGAAGGGACCCGGCCCACTGGACCTTTCCTACGTTGCTGGTAGGAATTGCAAAACACACAGCTACCCTGGAAAGCCACGGGGCAGTTTCTTATAAAGTTAAACATGCACTCACCAAAGGACCCAGCAATCCCACTCCTGGGCATTTATTCCAGATAACCGAAAACTGTGTCCTTACAAAAACCTGCACGTGAATGGTCACGACAGCTTCCTTTGTAATAGCCAAAAACTGGCCAAATGTCCTTCAGCTTCACGTTTGCCAGCAAAAGCCCTTTGGGAAATCAAGACAGTTGTGCTTTTGTGGTGTTCACCTCAAATCATATAAAGGACAGCACAGAGGAGATCGTTTATAGTGACAAAACGTATCTGTATCTTGATTGTGATGGTGTCTACATGCAATACAATTGCATGTGAAAACTGGTAAAATCTGAGTAGGGTCCATAGATTGCACCAGTGTCAATGTCTTGGTTCTCATGTTCAGTTTGTAAGATGTTACTATGAGAGGAAATGGAAGAAGGATACATAGGACATCTCTGTCCTCTTTGTGCAACTTCCTGTGTTTATCATTATTTCAAATTAAAAAGTTAAGGAAGAAAGGCCCAGCCTCCGGCTCTTGAGCTTAAGGCTCTGCATCCCACCTGCCTGTTCTGTGCCCATGCAGGCTCCAGACCCCAGAGTCTAGACTGCGTTGCCCTCGTCCCTAGGGCATCTGAGAAGCCTGGCACAAAAAGAAAGCAGGAAGCCTAAAATAATGCCCAGTTCTCCTTTTACAGGTGAGGAAATGGAAGCTCACTGAGGAAAGGTGACTGTTAGCTGACACCTGACTTAATTGCTGGGTCAAGTGGAAGTTCCTCCACTAGGAACACACCAAGACAGAGTGCCCTGAAATGGTTAGCCTCGAAGGCCAAAGTGAGACAGGGCTGGGGTCCTGTTTTTGTGTATATGTGTGTGGGGTGTATGTGCCTGTGTCTGTGTGTGTATTAAAGGATTGTAAAGAATAAACTGGTTTTGATGTCAAACTCTGGGCATCGATGGTATAGAAATTCAATTCCATGTGATGGGCAGATGTTTAGCAAAGTCAATAAAAGGGTGACAATGTTTGAACTTACCGGCAAGGTGAGAGCCAGTGATGATGGAAACTTTTCCTAACCCCTACAGCCATAGAAACTGGTGTTTTACCAAGGTTGGTACCCTCTTTGTAAATATACAAGAAAAAGGCAGATATCTACCTTTCTGGTACCATTTTAAGTGATAGAGGAAAGGAAATTTTCTGGCTTTTCCAAGATCCTTCCAGAGGTGATACTGGGTCCTCTAAGGTCTGTGCATGTCCAAGCAAACACCACCCACCTCTGACCTCTAGTCTTTCAAAGGAAGAACCTGAACCAATTGCATTTATACGATTTAAGATGAACACCACAAAAGCGCAACTGGCTTGATTTCGCAAAGAGCCTTTGTTGGCAAATATGAAGTTCCCAGAAAGTACACAGTCTTTGGGACTTTAGAGTTTTTGTACATGTTGTTCTCTCTGCCCTAAGGTTGTTGGGGAAGAGCCTGCATGGGCACACTCTGGAGACAGACGGTCCGGGCTCGTACTCCAGCCCCTCACTAGATTTGTGACGTGCACAATCTCCTTAAACCCTCTTTGCCTCAGTTTCCCCCATTCTAATAATCACATCCAGTTCTGAAGGCTTTTGTGAGGATTTGAGCTGATATATGTATATAGTGCTTAGAACAGCACCTGCTTGTGACCAGAGCTATAAATGCGACCACTACTGTCACACCCACCTGGGTCCCCATGGCTTCCCAGGTGAAGCGTGGGCATCCTCCCCACGGTGAGGCTCTGTCCTGTTCGTCTCTGGACCCCCATCTCAAACCTCCTCATGCCCAGGACGGTGTTTGGCAGAGAGCTGATGGTCAGGAAACGAAGTAGAAAAACTCACTCTTAGCTGCTGCAGGAATCCTGCCTAGGCAGAGCCTGGCCTTTCTAGAAGGAATTCTTGATGGCATTCGGGCAGCCGCTGAGGCCCCACGGGGCAGGGGGCAGGGGGCGGGGGGTTCCAGCTCCTCAGCACAGAGATGAGGGGAGCGTTTTGTTGCCTCCGTGGAGACAGGAGTTAGAGAGATAAAAAGAGAGGGCGGAAGGGGCTAGGAATGTGACTGCTGGCCTTCAAATGCTTGGGGGAAGAGGGCTGTCTCCCTGAAACCCCTAAGTCTTCCTCAGTTCTGTAAAACCTGTGAAATGGTTTGTAAGGAGATTTCTTAGGAAATGGCTGAAGGGGTTAAACTTTGGGCCTGCAGTGATGCCAGATCGGCCCGGGAGCCCACCTGTAGGATCATACACCAGAGAACTAGCAAGAACCTTGCTGTGGCTGTCGGCAGTGGACCCCAAACAAGGCAGGGGGTCGACTCACCTGGGGAGCGTTGGGAACTGTCCGTGCCCAAGTGGCACCACACGCCTTCCGTCAGGCCATCGGGGCGGGACTCAGGCACTGGCACTTTCCCAGCACTCTCCCAGTGACCCCAACGTGCAGCCTCATTTGGGGACGGGTGGCAAAGAGCGTCCCAGTCACGGGTTATGCTCAGCCCTGTTTACACCACACGGGCTGGGAGGCCCTGGCTGACATCGAGGTTCTGTCTCAGAAATGTCTATGGAGCTTAACTGACATATTTTAAATCTAGGGTCCTCTCACATAATTTCTTGTAAGAAAATTTTAAAAGGAAATTGGTTTCATTTTCTACAGCTACAATGAGAATAGCCAATATTGCCCTTTTAACAGAGTCCACCATTTTTTTGCCCAATTATTGAGTGTCTAATATGTGCCTAGCACTGGCCAAGATACTTTATAGACATTATTTTTCTTCATTCCCGCACAGAACTCCTAGTGCTTTTTCCTCTGTACCATCCCAGCGTCGTCTAGGTTGGGAAAAGCTGCGGCTCCGCAGAGCCGGCGACCGGTGCAATCCCGGCTCAGGATCTGGGCAAGCCGGGACCTCAGCTGGTCTTGTCCCTTCCTGTACACAGGCCCAAGAGAAGCAGGGCCTGGCACACCTGCTTGGACTCGTGCTTCCTCCACCTAAATCTCTGCTTCTTTCTTTGCGTCAGTCTGATGTGAGGTGACAGCCACGACAACCAGAGAGCACACAGCTCAGAGCCCTGGAGGATGAGTGTGGAAATGTGAAGCAGTCACTTCGCTGCCTTAGATCTGAGCCTCTTTCTTACACGCAAGACGTCAGCACCTTAGGCCCTGGCCACCTGAAGGACTGCTGGGAGAATCCGCCATTCAAACACATCGAGGACCTCCTGGTACATGTGGTTCAAACCCAGCTCTATCCATGAGCAAAGACTGGCTGTCAGATGTTGCCTCCCAGCCAGTTTGACAATCCCTACCCACTCCTCCGTCATATTCCCCAACAGCGAATGCCAGGGACCCCTTTTCTTTTAACCATTCTCAGCTCATAACTTCAGAAGCAAATGAGAATTCCTTGTCAGCATTTTTGGCATGGAAAGAAAAGTCCCAGAGATCATCATACACACTTGTCAAGTAAACCACCCTGTACACCATGGTCCTGTTCTCGTCTTCTGCCAAGACAGACAGGTTCGTAGGAAATGCAGAAATGAAATGTGACAGGTGTATCCTACTTGTGTCGTGGTGTCACCAAACAGTGCCACAGCTCCTGCTGCTCCTAAGCCAAGCACCCTCCCCTGGAAGAGGTCTCCTGACATGAATGCAATCAGCAGTGGAGGAACACGCTCTGGGGGCCGACCTCCCATTGTAAGAACAGAACGGCTTTCATCCAGTTTCATATCCCACAGGGACTGGTAACAGAAAGCTAAACAATTACCAACACCAAGCCCAGGAGGCAAGTTCCCCTGATGCTTCTAGACTTAGGGGCGCCCTGGCAATTTGATGGCTACTTAACCCATGCAGGGCTCTGGGTGAACTGCCTGGTCAAAATCCTGCTCTCCAGTTCGGCCCTACAGCACCCAGCCCAGCGTCTGTGGCATCTTAGACAGTTGATAAGTATTGTCGTAAGGAGACATACTGTCATCGTCATGGTCACTAAGCTTGTGTTGAAAATGAAGAGGGCCTAGGCTGGGTAGGTGAGTCCCTAGGAGACGTGCTTTGCACACAGGAGATTGTTGACTTGCATTGACTACACATGAGAGGTTTAGAGTACACATGTGTCCTTGTTGAGCTCTTGCATAGTTAGATGATGGGCGTATTGCAACCCAGATCAGGGCAGAAGCATTCTCTGATTTGTCTTTGTATCCCCAAGGCCTCATCCTCCCAACCACAGGTTGTGTGCAGTCAAATGAATGAGAAGCTAAGCTGCTCTTCCCACTCCCAAGCCCCTGGGATGCGCTCTCTCCCGTAACACAGGTTCTGGTTTCCTCCCACTCTCGTGGGAGGTCCTGTGCCAGCTGACACCATGGCACCCTCTCGGTAACACTTAATAAAACTGCGTGCTCAGTCCTCATTGTCCATCTACTCGTAAAATGCAAAAGATCAAGCATAACAGCCTCAGATGGGTCATTATTTCCTTGAGACATTTGGCAAGGTATTTTGAGCAGACACTCATCTTCATTGCCATTTATCTCTTATTGTCTCTAAATTGTTCATGTCACGATACAAAGGCCTTCTGCTCCTGTGCTGATGGAAGCCAAACCCAGGCCACCCTGGGAGAGTGGAATCCAGGGGCCAAAGGGCCGTGCCGGGGTCCTACCCCTTTTCCTTCGATAAAAAGGCTGTTATTAATGAATTCTATTTCTTTTGCAGCTAGAAGCAGACAGGTGGGGGATACAGAATTTCCAGGTGGGCAGCCCAAGCTCACCTTCTCACTCACAAGTGCGTTCTCCAAGGTTACCAGGCCGTCGGCAGGGTGTCGGAGTTCTTACTCTCTCATTTTACAAACAGTACACATTCCATTGTGACCATGTTCATTCCATTTTTGTTGCGTTTGATATCAAGAACCATGTTTAAGCCTTTTGAATACACCATCTACACAGCTGAGATGAAGAAACCAGAAGGCAGAGCACACATAGGTCGTGAAGGTGGGAGTCAATTCCCCATGAAAGGCTGTCGGAGAGACTTGAACGGGAGTGGAACTACCATTGTTTGAAATAAGTACCCATCAGGGAGCCTTGCTGTGCTCTCTGCAGCAATAAGATTGGACAGGTGGAAATAAGAAAAGATCAGGAAATAATAGAAAAACATAGCTAGAATGCATCTGCTGCATTGTAAGTTATTCCTGTGTTTACAAAGGCAGGGAGGGGACATATTAACAAAAGTTAGTTTTGTGCTGAGGTGGTCAGGAATTTCCAGCAGTGGCATTTTACTAAAGCCTTATGCATCATCCTCTTTTAGGGATCTACTGTGACCCTGGAATGTTATTCTAGCAATTCATCCAAGCAAATTAAAACACTCCAGTCAAAATACAGCCATGCAAGACGGTAAACTTTTAGATCCATGCCCAAGTAGACCTGTACGATAAACAGAGTACAAGCTTGCAGAATTGTGAATCAGCCAACCTAAAGGAAGAAGTCAAAAGCAAGGTCTGTTTGTCGTTTTGTTTTATTTGGAAAAGAATTCTGAAAGATGCTACGCCCTGGACTACATCAACCACACTCAGACACTCCATCCCAAGTGCCAAGTGATTCTGTTCCTCTAGAGAACCCTAATGTACCTCCCCTTTATTAAATAACCACCCAGGACTATTCTAGGAAACAAGCAGAAGCAGACCAGTTTGACTCACATTCTGTTTGCCCAAGTTTTTCTTCCCTCCATAAACTGTCTGTTAGAGTCTGTCTTGCCGGTGCCTCTAAGCCGCACGCTGATGGGAAGGGCTCCACGGGCCCTCTGTTGCCCGTCGGAAGAGAGCTTTGTAATAGCTAATATTCTTCTGGCATCAGCCTGTTTCTGCCAACGGCACATGCAGGAAGCAATACCAGCTCTTAAAGTAATGTGGGTTACAAGGAATGAGCCAGGAAGGTCAAGGTATGTTAGAAGAAAGCTCGGTGCCCTGGGTCTCAGGATGCAGCCAGATCTAAGTACTGCAGAGAGGGGTAGGGGGAAAAAGAGAAAGAGGGAGAGAGAAGGAGGGAAGGAGGGAGAGAAGGAAAGGGAGAGGAGGGGAGGGGAAGGGAGAAGAAGAGAAAGGGAAGGAGAGAGAGACCACCTTCACATAGCAGGAAGGACTGACAAGCTTGGGGCTGCACGTGGGCATGAGCATGGCAAGGCTGGTTGGAGGGGGGTGCGCTCCCCGCCACAGTGACTCTGCTGTAAGAATTGTACCCTCCTGTGGGAGAAGGAAGGCCAATTTCTAACAGAACAGACACACGCACGTGCACACACACATACACACCTGCGCGTCTGTGAAACTGGTGAAATGTAGACAAGCTCTGTGGATTGTACCGATGGCAACGTCTCGGCTTTGATACTGTCCTATATGTAAGACCTCGCCGTGGGGGAGGGCGGGGAAGGGCACCCGAAACCTCTGCAACTTTCTGGGAAAATGTAATTATTTCAAAATATAAAGTTTGGAAGGGCACGTGAAATCTCTCTGTATCTTTTTGCAACTTCCTCTGAAAATATTATTTCAAAATATAAAGTTTAAAAAAAAAAAACCTTAAGCAAAGCTACAGACTGTGGAAAATGGGACCAGTTATGTGAGAGTTGCCCCCAATGCACCTCAAACCGCCCCCACTCCCAGCAACACAGAGGCCGCAGGACGTGGAGCTACCTCGCAGACGCCAGGACTCAGGGACACACATCCAAGCATTTGGGCTGCCTGAGGCCAAACCAAGCAGGGACCCTGGAGGCGGAGCACACCCTGGAGCCCCCACCAGCCTCTGCGGAGGAGCTGCATTCCAGAGGCTGTGCCATCGGGTTTTGTTTTCTTCCCACTGGTTCTGGTCGAACGCCGGCCGCAAGTGAGAGGCCACCAAGGTAAGGCTGTCCTCCCCTGGACAGCTGCTTGGGTCTAACCCTGCCTGAGACAACACAGGCCACTAACAGAGCAGGGGCACAGAAATGGCTTTGGAGCTGAGATTTGTTAAGACTCCGTGCACTGTGAGCCCGGCTTGTCCATCCGATTCTATTCTACCCCGCGAATGTGCAACATTTCTAGGAGGAATTTGGTTGCTGCCGCCCTTAGTATGCAAAGCAGATGCTGCTGGCTGCTTTCTGGGGGCCACTCCCGCCTCCCCCAGGAATGACACTCAGCTGGCGTGGAGACACAGTGTGCCAGGGCCCACACGCCGGGGGGCAGCAGCGTGGGCACGCCGGGCTCACACGCTGCAGTATGGTCCTCCCGGGGCTGAAGCCATAGATGTCCACAGGATGGAAAGCAGTGTGACACAGATGCCAAGGAAGAAATACTTAAAATGAACAGATCTGCTATTTCATGATGAAGCTTTTCCTTCTTTCCTCAGCTCATGCACCAACATTCAATGAAGTGTCTGGAGGAAATGTTTATCTCTGTCCTAGAAGCCCCAGAACAGCAACTCTCATTAACTTCCTGATTTTACTGTTTCAGACGATCCAAAGTCCGATGGTCTGATTTATGTGCCTTGAAAGTTACCTGAGGCGGGGGTGGAGGGGAAATCTCCCTGCTCCCACCCCACCTGTCACCTCTCCTTCTCTATAAGGAGAACGACTGAAAAAATGAAGCACACCGTCTTTTTATTTTGGGTGGTGATTTGGAGGCATTTGCAGTGTAGGTAAAGCCTGGTAATTAAGAAGGTAATTCTTTAAAGCGGTGGGTCTCCACCAAGGGCGAGCTCATCCCCCAAGGGAGCTCTGGCCATGTCTGGCGACATTTTTGGTAGGGAGTGGGGGTGCCACTGGCACCTACAGGGTAGAGGCCAGGGATGCTAGGAAACATCTTACGATGCACAGGACGGCCTCCACAGCAAAGGATTATCTGAAACAAAATATCCATAGTGATGAGGTCGAGAAACCCTGCTTTTAGGTTCTCAGCAAATTTACTACAAATAACTTCAATTATTCATTCAGCAAACAATTACTGGGAACCTAGAGTAATCTTAAGACAGTATACACAGCCCTGGCACCGGGAAGCCTGCCTTTGTAGCATCTCATAGAGGAATAACAGAGGCACACAAACAAATGCATGCAATATACAGCGTGCTAGAGCCTGAGTGGAAACACAAGTAAATACAGAGAAGGGTATGAATTTGTGAGGATGGGATTGGGGGAGGAGGAGAAACTGATGTCACTTTTCCCAAGAGGACCGCAAACTGCATGTTTACGCTCAAAGCCATTGCTCTCACATACAAATTTGAAATAGCTGCTAGGAAAGCTCACCAGACCAGACCCTTAAGCACTTTTTAAGCAATCTGTCTTTCTGCTTCTTTATATGTACGCCCTCAGAGAAAATCAACCTACTGCTTTCTTTGCAACTTTGTTCCTTATTAAGATTATTTTCCTAACAATGACATTTTTCCAGTACCAAGGAAATGCTTTATTTCCTTCTCCTGCCCTTGGTTGATTCTTTCTATTCATGTCTTTAAAATATTTATAAACATACAGTATAATTCTGTAGCTGCTAATTAACTAAGCAATACATACTTAGCTTATTTTATTTTGCCTCAGATAGCAACTTAAATTTATCCACAATTTTGGAAATGCACCTGCTTAAACATATGTTCATTGGCCTCTGTCTTTTTCAACACTAAGTGCCAAGTGTATAGTCCCTTCCCACTGAAAGTCTTGGCTCACCAACCCCTTATGGCCCCCTCTTCTCTTCTTGAACATACCCTAGGCATAGCCGAATTAGCTGAAGTTTCACAGCTTCTTCCCAGGTTAGGAACTATTGTCTCCATATTCCTTGCTCCTATTTTCCAAGCTGAAAGGAGCCCTGACATAGCACAAAGATGCTTAGGGAAGAGCCAATGAGCATAATAATAAAAGGGCTTTTCCTCTTGGGAAAACTTAGCAACCAGACCAAAGGGTTTTTGATCAAAGAAAATTGCACCCCTGTTAGATTTGCAAGGCTGAAATTGCCTAGTGGTCATATCCATGGCATGTACCATAGACAATTATGAGTCTCCCAGGTCAGCTGTGTGGATGATAAAGCTGTCTGGATCACTATCATTGGCAAATGTAAGCTGAGAGCTAAGCTGAAATGGAAATCAGCAATGAAACAGGACTACCAGGTGCCATATGCCTGCACACAAGATATTCTGGGCACTCTTACAAATCAAATAATTAACATATGTATTTAAGGTTCTACTCTGTGAGTATCACTGCACAATACCAGGGAGCAAATTATTTGTTTGTTTTTAACTCTGGCTTTGAATCCTGACTCCGATGCTTTCTACTGTGGGGACCTGGATAAGTTAATACTAACCTCTCTGAATCTATATTTTTACATAAGTGAAATAAGGAAAATCATGCTTATCTCCCCCAATTGTTGTTTATTCTAGCACCCTGAGTCTTGTCATGAAAACAGAGACCATATCAGTTATTTTAACAGGGAGAATTTAATGCAGGGAATTTGTTGGAGAACCAAAAGCGCAAAGAAAGAGCAGCGAAGGAGCAGCTGCCACCTGGAGGGCTGGGAGAGCGAAGTGCAGATGTTGGGGTGATTAGAATCTGGATGCTTGAAAGAAGGACCCTGTGGAGCTGAGGAATGGGTAACAGCAGTTACCCAGGTACTGTTATTGCAGAAGCTTAGGCATCCACAGAGCTGAGCCTCAGCTGATTCTGGGAAAGTGCAGAAAGGAGTTGGATGCTAGAACTAACTGCCACTGCCAGGGTGATGGGCCATCACCAGTGACATTCTCATCAAGTATGCAAGAAGGAGCAAAGCTCCTCCTCCGGCTCCAGCCTCTATCTCCCTCTGGTACCTTGACCGACAGGCGGCAAGGGAGAAACGTGACTGCAGACTGCCCCAGCTTTCCAAGGCAGAGAACAGAAGACTGGATTTGGAGCTGAGAAACAGCTTAACACATGGCACGTTCGCTCATTCATTGTGTACATGTATGAAGTGCTTACTGTGTGTCAGATTGTGAGCCTCTGTGCCAGGCGCTGGAGAGTCCGGAGAATTCAGTGGAAACTCTTATAAAGTACTGGTCTCAGTGACTAGTACAAGGTAGACCCCCCCCCCCATTAAATACATCTCTTTCGTCTCAGGCCCAGTGGGAAGCATAAAGGGAAAGGAAATGGAAAACAAAACAAAACAAGAAGCCAGCCCTGGCCTTAAGGAATCTCACATTTAGATTAAGTATGGGATAAACCACAGAGAAAAGTACACTTTAAAAGGAATCTCAGGGACACTGGATTTTGGTTTGTTCTTGTTGTGGAGATAGAATCTCGCTCTCTCACCCTGCCTAATATGCAGTGGCATCATCATAGCTCACAGCAACCTCAAACTCCTTGGGCTTCAGCGATCCTCCTGCCTCAGCCTCCCAAGTAGCTGGGAGTACAGGGACGCACCATCTCACTCAGCTAATTTTTTCTATTTTTAGTAGAGATGGGGTCTCACTCTTGTTTAGGCTGGTCTCAAACTTCTCACCTCAAGTGATCCTCCCATCAGGCATACACTTTTAAGAATTCAAAGAAGCAGGCCGGGCGTGGTGGCTCACACCTGTAATCCTAGCACTCTGGGAGGCCGAGGCGGGAGGATTGTTTGAGCTCAGGAGTTCGAGACCAGCCTGAGCAAGAGCAAGACCCCGTCTCTACTAAAAATAGAAAGGAATCATATGGACAGCTAAAAATATATATAGAAAGTTGAGCCGGGCATGGTGGCGCATGCCTGTAGTCCAGTTACTCGGGAGGCTGAGGCAGGAGGATCGCTTGAGCCCAGGAGTTTGAGGTTGCTGTGAGCTAGACTGACACCACGGCACTCTAGCTCGGGCAACAGAGCGAGATTCTGTCTCAAATAAAATTAAAAAAAAAAAAAAAGAATTCAAAGAAGCAAAAGAATATTTGGGAGGCTATCAGGGAAGCCTTCACAAATCAGAGGGGGAGGAGCAAGACCTGAGTGTTTAGACAATGGCCAAAGGAGTAAGACCGTTTCAAATGGGAGAAAGCTCATGAGCAAATCAAACATGGTGGGAACTTGCTGGGTGTGCGTGGAGGATGGATTTGCGACGTGAACTGTGGAAGGTGGGGCCACTAGAACATGTCTGGGCTTCATTCTGAGGCATAGATGAGCCCCTGGAGCCTTTTGAGTGAGCAGAAATTATGTGCAAAAAATATTATCTTTGTAGCCTCTATCATATCTAACACAATGCCTTGCATATAGTGGAATATTTGGGAAAAAATATCACATTGAATAGGATGAGATGGGATAGGATGAAGTGGAATTACAAAGGCAGGCCTTAACTTTGAAAATCTATGTATATCTCCATCTATTGTCATAATAATAAATGTTTTATGAAATATGTTGGGTAATCTATGATCAATTTAAGGCCAAAAGTTCAAAAACTAAAAGAATTCAAGCAATGATAAAAATTTTAAATGATAAAAACGTTAACAAGTAAGGATATAACCCAACCAGCAAGGCACAGTGCTCGTTTCATGGGCGGGGTCTCTGGTGTCAGAGGGAACCTGACATTGACCTTGAAGAGACTGGGAGGAACTGCTGAAAACGTCACGAACTTATTAAAAAAAAAAAATCATTGGGCAATGTTTTTGAATGAAGTCAGTGACTCGTGTAAAAGCAATTAGTATGGCACAAATTTTGAATGTGAGTTTGTAGAATATACAATGTACTCACAATTAATCTCTTGTTTTCTTCTTGGCAGATCCATTACAGGATTTTGGCTTTTCTATGGAGCAGTGTTCCAAACAATTAAAATCAAATCTCAACATTAGATTTGGAATTATTCTGAGTAAGTAAAAACGATTAGCATGAAATAAAACATTGCATAGCCTCTTCCGACTTCACGAATCCAGTGACTCATGTTAACTATAATCGCCGGCTAAACCACTGCTCCTCCACACTCTGGAATTAACTCTATTTCCATTTTAATTTTCAAATCTCTCTCTGGGTAATATTCAGGTAAGGTAGAACTCGCATTTAATGCTGTACTTTTGTACTGAAAAGACTCTAGGCACTCATCTAGACAACATAAGCACCTGGAATTAGTATACCCAGTAAGAAAAAAAAGGAAATATTTTGAGAGTAAATATTGATGTCTACTCAGGAGAGAGCTTTTGCTTAGTTATCTCAGCAACAAACAAATCTACCACCAGCAGCATGGTTTGTCATTTGTGTTCTTTCATATCCCAAATAGCTAATGTAAGTTCCTAAACCTTGACACAGGCAAAGAAGAGATAAAAATACTGTCTCCCCGACCCCAGTGAATGAGCTAGAGCACTTTCTGTTTAATTTTTATATGATCATGCCATTGCAGTGAGCCAACATATTTGCTATAGCTACCAGAGTATCTCCTTTTCTAAAACAGTTATACTGAAACCAGAGCTGAGAGATTTAATAAACTTTACATGTAGGATCATTTCAGTGAAGTGGAGAAAACATTCCCAGAGATCAAGAACTCCCATGCCTCTTTGTATTTCTAGAATCTTGCACAATATCTGGACTTTAGCAGCAGCTCAAGAAATGCTTTGGGGAGAGAAAAGAGGAATAGAAGGAGGAGTGGGTGGAACATAAAAGGGAGGAATGGAGAAAAAAGCAGAGAGAATTGAAAGTCACCCCCAGAGACCCCCCTGAAGCTTCCTATGTAACCATGGTGCAATATCTGCCTGGCAACAGCAGCAGGAGTCTGTAGGCTTGATCACACACCAACCCTGTCATGTGGGATAAATAATACCATGTAGCTGAGAAGCTCTAGAAGCCAGACCTGCAGAAATCATATTAAGCGGCCAAAGCACTGGGGTAGGGGAGCACAGCAGAGTAACTACCTTGCCCCCGACAGGTAGAGTTTGAGAAAGGAACACCTTCTGTACCCAAGGTCATCATTATGATCCCCTGTAGCCAAATACACCATAATAGCAAAGGTGCTCTTCTCTTTCCTTCAGGGGAGGACATCAAAGAGCTGTTTCTCGACATAGCTCTCACCACTAAAGGATCGTCTATTTTGAATTTCTCCTATCCCATCTGTGAGGAGGACCAGCCCAAGTTTTCTTTCTGTGGAAGAAGGAAAGGAGGTAAGCTGTCTGGCTCACTGCCTGCAGAGGCCCACAGGGCGGGCCGAGAGCCGGCGTCTAGCCTGGGCCTCTGGACAAGCTTGCCCTCACCTACCAGCATGTGTCCTATAGAAATAACAGTCAGGCCCGTCCTGTAAGGGCCTGCCTTACAGGGCTGTCATGGAAATCAAAATGAAATGGTGTGTATGAGATGTTTTACAAAGAGAAAATGGATACTGGGAGTAGTGGCGCCTCATCAGAAGCAGCCGACAGCAGAGAATACCAAGAGCTTCTGAAAATCCATTGGGATTCAAGGTGTTTTCAGGTTTGCCCTCAACAGCTTCTTTAGTGGCAGGGTCTCCTCAATATAGCGATGCACTTTGAAAAAGAAACTAAAAGGAAGCCCACTGAATGTCGCGGCCTTTCCCATTTGGGTCACTGACGGATACGGGCATCAGGTGTCAGGTAGCCGGGCTCAAAGCAGAGAAGCAGAAACCCATTGCATTAGCTCCCTTTTCACTACCCCCTCCCGCTGCCACACATCCCCCAGGAGGGCAGGAAGCCCTCCCCACCGCACCTGCCCCACCTGCCCTCTCCTCCTTGTCCTCACCCACCGGCTCACCCAAGGCCCTGGGATGCCCCTGTGGGGTAGTTAAAGCCTGTTAATTGAAGCCTGTTCTGTGACTGTCCCAGCCCAGGAGTTCCCTCCTGGCTGCTCCCTCCTTCCTGTGTCCATTGGCCAGTGGGGAGTGTACCCCCAACCTCACACCCCCAAACCCCCGGCCCAGGGACACCCCTGTATCTATTTCCCCACTCAAGGAAGCTAGAATTTTAAACAGTGAAGTTCTTTGTGAAATGACGCAATTATCCTTTTTAAATGAAAGATCTAGAAGAAATTGGTATCCCCTTCCCACACCAAGGGAGGCAGGCAAAAGAAAACAGGGAATTCAAAGGAGGGTAAACCAGATGGGAACCAGTAACCTTTGCTGTGATCTGTAGGTGACAGCTGAACTCAGCCCTCCCTCCCCTCCCCAGCGGGCGGCACACCCCTGTGCTAGGGCACCTGCCCCGGCGGACTCACGGCTCGTTCCCAGCCGTCATCCTCGCTAGGCTGTGAGCTTCTTGAGAGTGGCGTTTGCACCACCTTTGCCTTTTTATTTCCAGTATTTTGCATGTGTCTGAAACACGGAGAGCACCAAATACACAAACACACACACACACACACACACACACACACAGCAAAACAGCTAATGATATTGAGCGTTTGTACCAGGCACTGTTCTAAGAGCTTTAGACCCAATAAGTCATTCCATTCCCACCCCACCCCTTTGAATGAGTACTGTTAATACTCCAACTTTATAAATGCAGAAACTGAGGCACGGAGAGTTATAGAAACTTGCACAAAGTCACAGAGTTGGTGTACGACCCATGGCTTGTGAGGGATCCGGGTAGGCTGGCCCTAATTTTAGCTTCTAATGAATGAATAAACAAAAAAAACTAGAAATGTATGAATGTGTCTTTTGGCTGGGAGTTCATTTTAAATTATCATTTAAGAACTCACTGTTTCAAATGGGGACATTTTTTTTCCTCCTAGCTAACCTGCCATAGAAAGATTAGACAGCATTCCTCTCTCAACTTACTGGGAAGATTTCTGGTTAATTGGGTGCATTCATGCATGTCCTCAGCATGGTGAGCTTGTCATTAGTCAGTCCCCACCCAATCTCCTACCTGTCCTCAGCTGGGCCAACCCCAAACCCCTCATCCAGTCAGCCCTTACTCCCTTCCTTCCTTCCTTCCTTCCTTCCTCCCTCCCACGGTGACTAAGTCCCACTCTGTGCCAATGCTTTGGGGAGTCTGAAGATGAACCAATAATGGTTTGTGCCATCAGGGACATCATGGTTGACCGGCAGAAATGAGAGACCCACAGCACAACAATTCCAAGTTGCTGTGTGTGGCACGTGCATTAAAGAGTCACAAACAAACACCAAGTCATCTCCAACCAGTTTAACCTATTGGAACAAGGACCACCTGGGAAATTGAATAAAGAATTACTTTCCTGTTTGCCTTAAAGTTATCTGAAGCCTGTTACGGTGTTTTCAGCATTCTTTTCATATATATGGGTGTGTATGATTTAGACATAGCATGATAACACTGGTGGTCTGTAAGCATTCCTGATTTTACAGATGTTTTGGAGGAACTCCAAGCATCATGAGCTCAAAATTAAATAATAACCATCCAGGAAAGGCTAACAATTTCACAGGCTGTCACCTGTAGCCGGCATCTACAGCTCTATCTCAAGCCTTTTTCTTATCTTTCTAATTTTTCCCCAAAATAAGTGTTCTTGAACTCAAATGTGGAAATAGGTACCCTTGGAGGTACTGCCAGCTTGGCAAGAAAGAACACATACTGGGCTGTCCTTCTGTTCCCTGGATCGAGTCTTCCGCAGAAATAGCTTCCTAACTGGTTCCCTGTCTCCAACCTCGCTGCTGCCAGCGTGAATACAGATCTCATAATGCCACGCCCCCTCCCAAAAGACTTCAAGAGCTCCCTCTTCTATAGAATAAGCCTAAGGTCTTTAGTGACCAAAGATTATCATAAATTTGACTCCAGCCTGCTTCTGCAGCGACATCTTGCTCCGTTTCCCCATACACACCTTTGGCAACAGCCTCAACAAATGGTTTGCCGCTTTCTCGCCGCAGCCTGCATTTGAACACCTGCGAAGTTGTTCAGACTATCCCCTTAGCCTCTCCTGCCCACTCCGCATTTGCCTTTCCTTCACACCTAACCCAAGCATCACCTTGGCTCAGAAGCCTTCCTCCAACCACAGCATCAGGTATCAGGTAGCCGGGCTCAAAGCAGAGAAGCAGGAAACCCATTGCATTAGCTCCCTTTTCACTAACCCCCTTCCGCTGCCACACATCCCCCCCACCCCACCCCCGCTTCCTGCGGGTGCTCTGGGGGCGTTGTGTTCCTACTTCTGGTTAGCCCTTGTCTCAGCGGGAGTTGAATTCCATAGCTAGAGTGTGTGTGTCTCTCCCATTAAACTTTCAACTCCTCAAAGGCAAAAATATTTCTTGCTCTTATCTGTCTCTGCAGGCATGGCAAAGAGAGCTGGCACAGGGTAAAGACCCTATAAATACTTGTTTTATTGAATTTGCATGTGGCTATATAATGGATTGAATGCAAGTACACCAGTCCGCCGCAAAAGTGACTAATGATGCTTATGCATGGCACAAAGACACGAGGCACATTGACTCACAGCAGACAGTAAATTTTCTTGGTCCTCCAAGTTTAAGAAAACCTTACTATTTTTTCCTCTGAGTAGGGTTTTAATAGAATTAGTAAGACAGAAGAGATATTGTCCCCTCAAACAGTGTGAGGTGCCCAATTCAGTTTAGCAGCTCAGAAGGCTGATGTTTACCTTATTGGAATTCTGGGCAGCTCTGCAGCCATGTATTTGCTTTATTGCGATCGGGAAGATGACTGCATAGGCAGGCTGAGAAACTAGCATTTGGAGAATTGCCAGGAAACTTCATACACTATAAAAGGATCAGAAAAGTGATATACAAATGCTGCATGAACAAATAATTATGCAAATTACATAAGCCAGAGAAACTCAAATCTTAAATTCAGAGGCTTCTTGGGTTATTAATTTTTTTTAACCCACCCACAAACCTACTGCAGGAATGACTCTATTCCAAAGACGTGATTAATACTAAGACCAGAAGGGGGAAAATGGCAACAGGGAGAACTGAAGTCATTCCAAACCCAAGCACAAGCTGCTGTTGACACAGTTAGCATGAAATGGAGTCTCTCTGGGGTTTGCAGGTCCTCCTTAGCAGAGCAGTGAGAAAACTTGGTGTCCACTGTGGGTGGCACATTATGGTGTCAGTTGCAGCTGAGTCGTTTGGGATCATTTTTGCAGCATTACTACGCATTCCTGTGCAAACTGCATCTCACTGGCTGTCGTCCAGGCCAGATTAAACTGCAAAATGGGTCAGGCTTGGTGAGACGGTAGGTACAAAGCGTTGTCTCCTTTTCTTCCGCATCCTCCTCAGCTAGCGCTAAGACAAGAGGCACATTGGATTCAGAGGCCAAGAGTCGCTCTTTTAGTACCATCATTTATGGTGTGATTAGCAATTTGGGAGAAACAGCCTAAATGGCTAATTATAAGGTGTTGGTTAAGGAGGTCATTATTCGGCCAAAGGTACAATATGCTGTGATTTTAAAATGATGTTGTAGATTATTAAATTACATGACAATATAAAAACATTAAATGGCAAAGATGCACGCTATGGGCCAGGCACAGTGGCTCATGCCTATAATCCCAGCACTTTCGGAGGCTGAGGTGGGAGGATCACTTGAGGCCAGAAGTTCAAGACCAGCCTGGGCAACATAGAAAGATCCTGTCCCTACAAAAAAATAAGAAAAATGAGCCAGGTGTGGTTGTGCATACCTGTAGTCCCAGCTACTCGAGAGGCTGAGACAGGAGAGCTGTTTGAGGCCAGGCATTCGAGGCTGCCAGGAGCTGTGACGGCACCACTGCCCTGCAGCCTGGGCAACAGAGCGAGACCTCATCGCTGAAAATGGAAGCAACAGCAGCAGGCTATAAAAGAGTACTGTCCACTGGATCTTGTTTTTATTAAAACGTGTGTAAGAGTGCACATCCAAAAGCTCTGGAAGAACACACACTTAGGTGCTTATCTCTAAATGCTGGGACTGCAGATCTTTATTCTTGTCTTTTTTGAAAATCTCTTTTGTTTTTAGGATAAATTTGCAAATTTACTCTTAAATGTTAGTTTTTCATTGTAGAAAAGAATAGAGAGGGTGAATTACCATCCCCTACAGAGTAAATCTAAGAGTTTTCAAAGAGAATCACAGCCTATATAATACTCAATGATGTTTGGAGTTGAATAGAACATTCGGAATCAGAGCCTTGCATGGAGTATCAACCGTCCATCTAACAGCCACTCCGTATTCTTTCCCTAGCATGCCCAGAGCCCCCTTTGCCGGAGCTGTGGGCTCACTGACAGGGAGACAGAACTGGCCACTGTTTTACCTTCCACCCTGTTAATACCCCTCAGTCCCTCTCTCTCCTCTGGTAGCGCCGAGCCGTATAGATTCATCTGCTTTAGTTGATCTCAATGCTTTAAATTTGGCACCATAAGCTGGAAACCAATTTTTTTAAACCAATTTTTAAGACTAAATTGGGATTCGCTGAATGTCTTTAAGGACCACACCTAATTACTAACCCTAGAGGGGGAGGCTGCAGCCAGCTCCCTGGATGCTCAAGAACAGTAATGCTGACAGAGCCCCCGCGTAGTTGGGTAGCTCTGGCCTGGCGCACAGCCACCAGGCACGCCCTCCCCCGTGGCTCTCAATCTGGGCTGCACCTCAGTCATACCCCTGCTGTCCTATGCAGTGACCACAAGCCAGATGTGCTTTAAGTGTACAATATAGGCTAAATTTCAAAGATTTAGTATAAAAAAAGAATGTAAAATATCTCCATCCTTGTTATATTGGTTGTATGTTGAAATTATAATATTTGGAATACATTGAGTTAAATAGAATTTACTATTAATATATTATTTATTATTTATCAATAATAAGACATTACTAACATATCATTAAAATTAATTTCACCTTTTAGAATGCGGCTTCTAGGAAACATAAAATTGTACATGCAGCTCTCTTTATATTTCTTATTGGCCAGTGCTGCACTGTAATCTCCCTTGGAAATGTTGAAGATCCCAATACCCAGGCATACCCTAGACCAAGTAAATCAGAACCTCTGGGAGTCAGAACCAAGCCACGTGGTCCAACATTCAGCCGAGGTCAAGAAGCGCCACCTTAGCCCCAGGCAGGCTACACAACACCAACTGGCATTGTCGTACCCTCCACATGCACCAGGCACCTTCCCAAGAGTGTTATGTGTATTAACTAATTTACTGCTTGCATCAGCCTTGTGAAGTATAGAAACTACTGTTGTTAGCCTCTATAATATTGTGATTTATAGTAGGAAACATATATTTGGTCTCTGTCCCTGGGTTCCTGGCAGCTCCTAAAACCCCTGTAATTTCCTGAGCAATAGGGGTGCTGGGAGTATCTTGTGTTCTAATATTTGGTCTTTGACTCAGTTTTTGGCATAAAGTGACTGAACTCCTTGGCATTTCCTGGGTGGCCGGAGTGCCTTTTTTCCTAATGAGGTGATTCTTGGTGGGTTCCTAGGTGGGGGCTGATCACCACAAAGACCAAACCACGATTAGAAGTTCGGATTTTTCAGCTCCACCCCTTGCCTTCTGGGAAGGACAGAGGTGCTGGAGATAAGAGTTAACAGTCGATCATGTCTAGGTGATGAAGCCTCCACAGACATCCCTAAAGCGTGGAGTTCAGGGAGCTTCTAGGTTGCTAAACACGTGGTGGTGCCTGGAGGGTGGGGCACCCAGGGAGGGCGTGGAAGTGCTGCACCCGGCCACATGCCTTGCTCTGTGCACCTGGCTGCTCACCTGTATGTTTTGTAAGGTCTTTTATGATAAACAGGTAAATGCAAGCACAGTCATGCATCACTTAACAGCAGGGTCTGTCCTGAAAAATGCGTCATTGGGCAATTTTTCCTTGTGCAAACATCACAGAGTGTACTTACGCACACCTAGGTGGCATGGCCTGGCACACGCCGGGGCTGTGTGGTGCAGCCTCTTGCTCCCGGGCTACAAACCCGCACAGCATGTTACCGTATGAACACTGTAGGCAGTTGGAACACAGTGGTAAGTACCTGTGTATCTAAACAACCTAAACATAAAAAGGGACAGTAAAATACTGTATTATAATCCTAGGAGACCACTGTCATATATGTGATACATCACTGACAGCAACTTCATTATGCGGCACGAGGCTGTGTTTCTCTGAGTTCTATGAGTCATTCTAGCAAATTATCAATCCCAAGCAGGGGTTCATGGCAACTGCTGGTTTATAGCCAAGTTGGACAGAAGTTGTGGGTCACCTGGGAACCTACTACTTGCAACTGATGTTTGAAATAAGGGGGAAGAGAGGTCTTGGGGGCTGAGCCCCTAACCCACGGGGTCTGTGCTAACTCCAGTATCAGAATTGAACTGAATTGTAGCACACCCAGCTGGTATTGGAGAATTGGTGGAAATGAGGATAAAATCCCACACATTTCAGTGACCAGAAATGCTCTGTGTGGAGAATAGACCAGGAGAAAATACTTTGTTTTTTCCTATATATAGCCTCATTTTAACAGGTGGGGAAATGTTAAGTAACTCACACAAGGTCACAACGCCAGCAGGTGGTGACACTGGGTTTCTATCCAGCTCCGAACCTCTCTGCTATGCGTCTTCTGTAAACAAAGAAAAGGTCTGGAAGAGGAGAAGTGAACTCATTTCAGCCCTGCGCTGGGACCAGGAAAAGGATTTAAAGGACATACAAATTATGGGGATCAGACGATCATCTTTGGGCGTCACCAGCCGCTGTTCTAAGGCCGTGGTTCTCCAAGTGTGGTCTCTGACCTGCAACATCAGCACTATCTGGCAAACTTTTAGAAATGGCAAATTCCTGGTCCCCACTCAGACTTTCTGAATCAGAAACTGGGCTCGGGGCTCAGCACATCTGTATTTTAAAAGCCCTTTGGGGGCCGGGCATGGTGGCTCACGCCTATAATCCCAGCACTCTAGGAGGCCGAGGCTGGCAGATTGTTTGAGCTCAGGAGTTCAAGACCAGCCTGAGTAAGAGTGAGACCCCGTCTCTACTAAAAAAATAGAAAGCGATTAGCCGGACAACTAAAAATATATAGAAAAAATCAGCCGGGCATGGTGGCGCATGCCAGTAGTCCCAGCTACTCGGGAGGCTGAGGCAGGAGGATCGCTTGAGCCCAGGAGTTTGAGGTTGCTGTGAGCTAGGCCGATGCCACAGCACTCTAGCCCGGGCAACAGAGCGAAACTCTGTCTCAAAAAATAAAAATAAAAATAAAAGCCCTTTGGGCCACAGGTTGGCTAACTTTTTCTGGAAAGGACGAGGCAGCAAATATTTCGGGCTTTACAGGCCACATGGTCTCTTTGGCGATTGCTCAACTCCGCCCTTGCAGTGCGAAAGTCACCGTAGACAATATGAAAAGGAATGGGCGTGGCTGTGTCCCAATAAGACTGGATTTATGGACACTGAAATTTAAATTTCATATAATTTTTACATGTGATGAAATATTCTTCTTTTGATTTTTTTTTCCTGCCATTTAAAAACATAAAAATAAAAATCATTCTCAGCTGGAGGCTGCTCAAAACCAGGCCTTGGGCAGGATTCGGCCACAGGCCAGAGCTGGCCGAGCCCTGCTCTAGGCGCTTCCGTCGCGCGGTAGCACAGGTGGGACGTCAGGGCTGTCGGGCAGAGCCGCGGAGCACAGCCGCACCGGCTCTCGCTGTGGTGACACTGACCTGAGGGGCAGCACCAGCTCAGGTCCCCAACGCTGAGGCAAACACGACACCTTTGCTGCAACTCGGCTTTGCAAGGCTGTGCCAACAAATGAGATGTGAGGCAAAGGGGACCGCACAGGAAAACTGGTAAGAGCGGCGGGGGCAGGAAGCCCCTCGTGAGAAAGCCAGGGAGCGGGACCCATGGCCTGTGTCCACCCCCACAGCTGCCATCGACGGGCTGGGGACAGGAGCCCCTCTTTTCTGGGCGGTCATTTAATTTCTCTGGTTCTCAGCTACTTCATCTATTAAATGGGAGTAGCCATAATTCTTCACTGGGTGACCGTGGGGACTCAGCAGGAAAAGATGTGCAATGTTGCTGGTGCGCCAGAAATCGTGGCAGTGAACCTCTCTGGCTTCCTCTCCCACCTGGGGGGCCTTGCGGCAGGGGCTGGGACAGCCTGAGCACCCACAGGGTGCTCTGCAAACCCGGGCGGATCTCTCACAGACACAGGTCGGCGGTGAGGATTCCGACTCAAACTGGCCCGCCTGGGAGCCAGGGGGCGGCCACCCCACCCCTCTCCGCCAGTCTGCTCCGGACCCAGGATTTCCTGAGCAGCAGCTGAATGAGTCTTTTGTGGCTGTGTTGTTCTGTGATGTTTTCTTGTTTTACCTGGATCAGGTCAGCCTCTAAAATTCTTATTTTCTGGCCCTGCCTTGACTTTTTCCCGGAATATGTGACCATGGGAATATCCACTTGCTTCAAGGGAACCTGACATCTACCCACCAAGGTGTGGTCTGTCCTCAGGGTCCCAGAAAGATGCCCCACAACCACCTGACACCGGGACTTCTCCCAAAGTCTGTTTCGTCAGCACTACCCAGCACCACAGATGAGACTCCCGCAGCCCTGTCTGGCTTGGAGTCGAGTCAAGCACCCCCATCCCATTCAGTCTCTGATGTATCAGAGTTCAACACATCTTCATGTCCGTTCTCAGTGAGGTCCGTCTGTTCGATGAGTTTCCTAGAACAGCCCATGCCAGGAGGATGAGAGGGAAACAAGGAGTTGAATAGAGCGGAGATTTGATCGTAGGACTTACGGTGGAACATGACACTTGAGTGTCAACCTGGAAAGTAAGAGCATGACATGCTCCCCCCAAATAAAAAACAGGGAGAAATCTTTAAAGGGACAGGGTGGCTCACGTTTTGGCTTCTAGAATATTCTGTGTAGGGCCATGGGGAAGAGAGATTCTCAACTGGAAATGAACCGAGAGATTTGAGTAAAGACTCAGATTAAGGCCATAAATAGAATGAACATGCGATTTTCACTCTTGGTGGCAAGAGGCGCATCAGCTGTCAAACCTGGTTCTGGCCGAGCCTCTGTGAGTTCTGGCCAGGGTTGGCCACCCCAGGCAGAGTGGTGCTGGTTTTATAGCACTAAGTGAGTAACTGACTTTCAAAAATAATTTGTTTATTGTTTTATGGATTGACTTGTGGCTATCAGTTGGACCCAACCTATTGCCAAAATCAACTGAGATTGAAGTAATGGCTTAGGGAAGTTAAACAATTGAATTGTGTATGTGTGCGTGTGTATACACACTGGGTGTTTATTATCATGAACTAGGGCTCTGTAGGTCAGGGCTCTTCTTTGAAACCTTGGCAGCTGTGATTGACACGGTGCAACATGACAAAAAGCTGAGAGGACTTAATGATGCCAAGTTCGTGTCAGAACCCCAGAGAGGTGCAGAAGGCAGCGGTGCCCACAAGAACTACTGGCTCAGACTCACGGTGCGTCCATCCCTGCGTGAGCCACTCTTCAGCACGAGCAAAATCTATTATGAAATACATACGATAGATATGGGCATACCTCACTTCATAAAATGTGTAAGCTACAGAAAAAAAACATAGGTTTGGACTTGATTTTAAATGCATTAATTTTTAAAGCTGGTAATTAAAAGAAATATTACAAGGACACCTTTTGCAAGCTGAAGAATCCTTTAGTCGAGAAAATAACTGGTCCCTGGTTTATCTTTTGTGTAAATTTCAACTTTCCTATTCTAAGTGTTTGTCTAAAGTGGATAATACATCAAAATTAGATGAATTTCAGTATACAACAGAGTAGATCCTTTGAGAACTATATTTAAAATCTGGCAGAATATTGCCCCTACGCAGATGTCCCTGACAGCAGCTGAGGAAGTCTAGGCATACTCACTGATTTTACATGCACAAGTAAGTCACAGGTGTGACCACGGTGGGTGCTCGTGGCTACCTGGCTTCCTTTCCTTTTCATTATCCAGGGTGTTTCTTTTTTGGTCCTGGTTCATGCTGGATACCTGCACCTGGTGATCTTCCTAGCATTATTAACTGCAGAGCCTTCTCAATCTCACTGTATCTATTCAAAATTCAGTCTTAGAAGTTTTAAGTAGATTGGCAATTCAGGTTCCACCAGCTAGATTTCTATTGCTCCCTCTATTTCTGTTTCAATGTGTCTTTTCTACAGGTCTAGGGAGGGAATTTAGGAGGAGCAATGGGAATGCAATCTGTTTACTGCCTACATTTAGAAAAATTCCTGGAAATGCTTTCTGCAAAATACCTTCTACCTTGCATGGCTGTAGTAGAAGACAGGGCAAAACCACCTTCCAGGCCAGTGCTATCTTGAAGAGCATTAATCTATGCCGACTACCTGACAATTTCTATAAAGCGTGCCCCAAGCCACGGCACCACTGCCGTCAGCCTCGTGATTCAGCTGTTCCATGTTCACTACACACACATTAGCAAATGCAAGCCTTAGGAATTCGGGTTTTGGTCTTGGCTACAACAGAAGGAGAATAAGCAGCTTAACTGAAGACTCAATTTTAAAATATAGTAGTCTCCCTCCATCTGCAGAGGATATGTTTCAAGACCCTCAGTGGAGGCCTGAAATCACAGATAGTACTGAATCCTATAAATATTACGTTTTCCCTATACATACATACCTAAGATAAAGTTAAATTTAAATTAAGCATACTAAGAGATTAACAACAATAATCAACAATAAAATAGAACAATTATAATGATATTCGGTAACAAAAATTATGTAAGTGTGTGCTTGCTCTCTCTCTTTCTCTCTCTCTCCCTTAAAGTACTGTAATATTTGTGGAACGCAAGTAACTGAAACTGTGGAAAGTGGAGCCATGGGTAATACAGGGTTACTGTTGTCTTTTCTGGAGTGTTGCCTCTGTTCTACCTTTGATTTCTGAGGCCATTTAGACCCCCTGCTTCTGCAAGCTCCTTTGCAAGCTGTAGGCGTTCTGTCCCTGCACTTCATTCTCAGCCTCCCCCAGGCCCAGCTTCTGGTCCTTGTCCTTCAGGCACTGCCAATAGCTCCAGTGACAAAGTGGCTTAGATGGGAACTTGTGCATCTTGGCTCCTCTTCCCATGGATGAATCCACAGACTCGTGGAGGGAGTGATGATTCTCTGTCACCTGGGAAATTGCACGATTTCTCCTGCCATCAGTATCCCCACTGTCATTTTGTAGCTGCAGGCAGCATGCTACCAAGACCAATATTACTGGAACAATCTCCTGCTCCCTGCCTCATCACACTGCAGTGCTGCCGCTGGAGGGCCGGGGGCCCAGCCCAGCGCAGTGGTTCTTGACCTCGAGCGTGCATCAGCATCACCTGGAGCATGTGCTCAAGCGCAGATGGCCGGATTCCCCTCTGGGGTTTCCAGTTCAGTGCATCTGGAGAGAAACCTGAGAATTTGCGTTTCTGACAAGTTGCCAGGTGAGGTTGATGATTCTGGTCCAGGGACCACACTTGGAGAACCACTAGCCTGGTGGATGAGCACAGAGTTTGAAGCCAGACCTACAGACCTACATAGGCCTGAACCTTTACTGTCTCTTATCCCTCATGTGACCTCGAGCAAGTTACTTAATCTCTCTGAGCCTCAGTTTTCTCATCTGTACAATAAGGAAAATATAAGCGACCTCACAGGATTGTCGTAAGGATAAAATGGGATAATATACATAAAGCCCTTAGCATGGTGTTCTGCACACAGTAAGCACTCAATAAGTGATCAGTGGCAGCTACTTCACGCAGCTGATGAGGGATTTCTTGCAAGGACTCTGAGCTTCTCAAGCCATCATCAATCTCAGAGTGGAGGCCTGCATTTTAACCAGGCACCTGGAAGGCAGCGGAGCCTTTGAGACCTGGAAGTCTACGACCTTTTCCTCAGGAGTAGCAGGGAGGTGCCTTTGGTCCAACCCTGCGTATTCTCTGGTGGTTGACAATGCGGAGTCTCCCTGCCCCCTGCCCGCTAGGGAGACAGCGCCATTTACATTTCTCATGGAATTGGAAATCTGAAGCACCACCACCTGGCCTCCAGCCCTTTCTTGTTTTCATGTTTTATTCTTTGTCTACAGACTTCAAGCAGCTGCGGATTTCCTGTTTGTGATTACTGGGCAGCCGCTGCTGCTGCAAATTCAGGCAGAAATCAACAAAAACAATGGCTTACTTATTGCATTAGCAGAAAAGTCATGGACTTCAAAAGACAGAACTAGACACAGTGGTCACCCTAGTGAGGGCACCAGCCGCAGTGAAGCCAAAGAGCCCTCCTGACTGCTGAGTGGCTGCTGAGCAAGACGCAAGGGAACTCGCTGGCTACTGAGGAATCTTACAGCTCTGAGTACCTTCCCTCCACCCTCAAATTCAAGCGTGTTTTTAAATGAGCCAATAACATGTTCAAACTTTCCTTTGACATCAGTCAATTCTTTATGTTCGTCGACCCCAGCATAGTAAGACTAAGGTTGACCTAGGAAAGAAGCAATTTTAATTTTCTAAGACAATATAAGCATTTTTACAAACCCTTGGCCTATTATGGAATTTCACAAATCCAGCTCAGTGATGTTATTACATTACTCAGTAAATTATTACATTACTTTCATGTAATAACCATTTTTTTCCTTTTTTAGTATTTTAATTTTATTCTTTGACAAATAATAATTGTATATATTCATGGACTATATAGTGATGTTTTTATATATATAAAATGTATAGTGACCAGATCGGGGTAATTAGCATATCCATCATCTCAAATATTTGTCATTGCTTCACGTGGGAACTCAGACTTTCCTGAGCAAAACAGAAATAACTGCAATTACTGAATTCCCCTACTTTGGCAATTTACTTTTAAGTAGTCAGCCATTCGCGTTTAACTTTTGATGACATTTTTATAATAAATTTGAAAGATTAGGGAGAATTTTACTACGATCCTAGCAAGGTCTGGCAAGCGGGAAGACTGTCCCCGACAGGCTTTCCACACCAGCACCGTGCGGTTCCCGAGGACTGAAGGATGCAGAGCAGGGCGTGGGCCCCGGCTCAGTGTCATCCAGCACCCTTGGGACCTTTTTATTTCCACAATTTAAAAACCATTCCCTCTCTAAAAAGACACTCAGTGACAGTCATCCAAAGATTTGGGTCAAAAAAAAAAAAAAAAAAGCCGATATTCAGAAATGACTTCATGCGTTCCGAACCAGGGAGGTGAATTTTTCAATCCACTGCACATTAAAAATTGATAAAGACTTCAAACAAAGGGAAGGAAGAAATGGGCCCAAACTCATTGGGGACCTTTTTATAGCACTGGGGTGTGGGAACGTTCATTAAAGGAAGCTCAGAGTTGGAGAGGATCTGAGAAAGGAAGGAGCGAGAATTTAATTTTAGGTGTTGTTTCATCAGGTTAAAAAAAAAAAAAAAGACAGTTTCATGAGTTCCTTGCAGCTATTCTCAGGAACTTCACGAGCCCCCAAAAAGCACCACTTGAAACTGTAAAGTGTAAGAGACCAATTTAATGAAAATCTCTCGCCCCAGTAAAGACCCTGTTAATAGTGAAGAGCACAAGTTAGCGCATCTCTGGACATCAAGTGAGCACATCGAGATGTTAGGTATCATTCCTGGGTTCTTCAGCGCATCATATTCATGCATTATTTTAGAACAGAAGTTCAGGACTTAGCAGTTGTGCACAAAGAGGTTCCCAAACGTAGTCTCCTTGTGTTCTCAGCATCCCAGGAGTGGTCGGTCATGCCATTGCTCTTCGTGACATCTGGTGGGTGAATATTAATACAACTGGTAACTGTTGTGTCTACCTTTCCTGGGGATCCCATTCTGCCCAGAGACCTTGTAGACAAGTTCTCCAGTCCTCTTGGCGCCCTGCGGGGAGGTGTTCCTATTGCTACTTTGCAAGCACAGAAGCTGAGTGGCAGGACGGTTAAGCAAATGCTAGTGAGTGGGAAAGGGGCATCTCGAACCCACGTCTTTCTGTTTCCCAGGTCAAGTCGTTTGTACTCTGCCACCGGAGAGCAATCTGTAAAAGCATAAAGTGGGTATAAAACATGCCCAGGGGAACCCAGCCAGACCAGACAGGGGCTGGCACACCTGGTCCTCATCCGTGGACTCTGCCCCTGAGCCACACCATGCCCCAAACCCTGACTCTGGCAAGAGAGCCCTTGACTGGCTCCTGCCCATGGCAGTCACATCCTCGGGTTGCAGGCAGCAGAAGCCTGTCCCAGTCAACAAAAGCAAAGGGAGCTTATTGAAAGGCTATGTAGGAGTCTCAGATTTAGGCAGAAGCTGCTACACCAGGCAGAAAGTGGGCAGCCCTAGAGACTGGTGAGTCGAAATGAAACCGCTTCTTGCCAGAACAGACTGGGCCAGGGTTTCCTTGTCCCCCTGCTCTGATTGTCCTGGCTTGGGTCAGAGAGTATCCGCAGGGGAGAAGATAATTTCCTAGAGAGAAATCACACGCTGGTGGACGGGCCAGCGACTGCACTGCTCCCGAGGGCACCATCCGCACAGATTGACGGGAACGGTGCCCCGGGCTGTGCAGAGCACGGGCACCGCGCGCATCACGGGCAGACAGCGCTTCTGCACTCTGTGCTTACTAGGCACAGCGCCTACACGCACCACTCAGGGAGCCTGGGTGGGAACAGGGGCTAAGACCCAAGCCCAGGTGGTCCGACCCCAGGGCTGTGCTCTCAGCCACGGTGCTTATCACACGCCAGGTGCACGGCGCTGGGGAATCGCAGAGGAGGCAGCAATCACCGAGGCGCTGGCAGAGGTGTCATCCTTCTTGCTGACCTCAGTATGGGCGTGGATGGCCCACCTTCCTCACCTTCTTACCTCCGACGGCCACTTCCATCGTGTCACCTCAGCCACCACCTCCCGTGTCAATCCTGGGTGTTGCCATGGCCTGTGAAACTGCACCATTTCTGAAATCTCAGCTGCAAGCCTCTGCCCTCCGGCTTCCTCGTGTTCTTCCAGCTCACTGATTCTAGGACCTCGATTGCAATAATGAACCTCCATTCAGTGACTGCACCACTCTTTGAACTGTCACCAACCCGCCCTGCCTCCAACCTTCTGCCATAACCCCGCAGATTCCGTGGCCTTGTGTAGTCACACACTTTCCCTGGCATCTGTCCTGGCAGCTTTGCCTTTCTCTCGTGACCCTTCTCGTTCAGCAAAACTCCAACCCAGTTACCCACCTCCTCTGTTCCTGCGTCACACCTACTGAATGTTGCTGGGAAAATCTGCGTCTGGGCTGGTGGAAGCGTCTTTAGATTTATGGCCACAAACCTCAAAAAAAGCACTCGACACTGCCTAGAAATCCTGCTGTGTTTCTCAAGTGGATTTCCTCCCCACCGCCCGTGATGAATATTATGCACCTTCTTTTGCTGCTCAGCACAGCACAGGCCCTCACCGTCCACGCGCCTCATCCGTCTCCATGCTCGTCACTGGAAAACCCAAGTCACCAGGCAGGGCCTGCCGTTGCTCTGCCGCCGACTGCAGATCTGCCTGCACTGAAGCTCGCTCTGCTCTTTTTTCCTCTCCTATGACAATGGGAGTAATGTCTGTGCTCCTCGCAAAGGCGAATGCCTTCCTTCCCACCTTCTTACACACTTCGTGCCTTCAGTTATTCCCTCTTCCGCACTTTCAGTGTCACTTCCTACAAGACCATTCCCTGTGGACAAAGCGTATGGTGCAGTGTCTCTGCCCTGAGCACAGAAGCAAACCACCCGTGTCACCACGCCCTCCTCCGGTTACCGTTCGTGTGCTCTGCTCCCTTGCACGGCAGAAGTCTCTCACGTCCCACCTCACGTCGCTCCTCAACCCAGCCCATTCGGCATCTGTCCTTACCTCTCCCAGCTCTTGTCAGGGTCACCCAATGACCTCATGTTGCCCGAGCCACTGCACATTTCTGTCCTCATCTTACTCAAACTCTCAGTGGTGACATCCAACACAGCTGCTCGTCCCCTCCTGTTTGGAAAACACTCATCTCCTGGCTTCTTTGGTCCCACTGTCTGGGTGCCCTCCACTCTGCCCACCATTCCTTCTTGGCCTTCTTGGCTGGCTTCTCCTCCCTGACCCAACCTCTGAATGCTGCAGGGCCTCGGGAGTGGCTCTGGCCCTGTCCCCTTCTCTGTGTTTTCATTCCCATTCTCTGGGTGGGGGTGGAGGGGTTCCCATCCTGTCCCATGGCTTTATCACCTTCTAATGACTTCTGTTAATGACTCCAATATTCATAATCCATCCCTACTTTCACCCCAAAATTCCAGATTTGTATATCCAACCGCTTACAAGTACCCAGATTAACCCTCCCCTAGAAACAGAGCTCTTTGATCACTATACACACACACACATGCACACACACACCCTCCCTCCCCAGGCCCACCCACCTACCCAGATGCTCCACCCCAGACCCTCCCTGGCCCTCACTCTGCGTGCCCAACGCATCTGTTCCTCTGTCCCCAGCGCCACCCCCAGCAACCCATCACTCACCTCGGCCCGAGACCCTCCGCTCTTGCCTCCCTTCCACTCCCCTCACAGCGCCATGTCTCTGAAGAACATGAATTAGCTACTTTCACTTGACTTTTTAACACTTTTCCCTTCCAATTGTCTGAGCCCTTCTCCGTACCAGGGCCTCTGCCCTTACCCTGCTGTCCTGGGATGCTCTTCTCCCAGCTCTTCAAAGGTTTGGCTCATCCTGCGTCTTCAGGGCTTGGCTCGAGTGTCACTTCCTGAGATGCGCCTCTCCCAGCCAGTGCCCCACGAAACACACAGCCCCCAGTTCCTGGCATTAGCCAGTACCCACGGGGGCTTCCTGGATGTCGCTATGCTATTAGTGCTTTACATTGGTTAACTCCTGACTCCTCACAACACTAGGAGGTGGGCACCGTTACTGTCATCATCATACTCATCTTAAAAGTCAGGAAACAGCCCAGAGCGATAATGACTGTCCACAGTCAAATACCTGTAGGGGTGGTCTCAGGATTTAACCCTGTGCATCCTGCTTCAGCCTGGCCCTTAACCCCGCACCCTCCTGCCCTCCCACCTGCCTGGCTCCTGCCGGCACTTTCTACAGTCTGGATCTCTCTTGTTTAGTTATATCGGCACTGTCGGTCTCCTCATTAGAGTACACGCAGCTCGTGGGCACAAACTGTTTTTAGTCACTGCATGCCCAGTGACTGCCACATGGCAGGTGGCCAGCGGGCATTTGTTGCATGAAAGAATAAAGGAATGAACGGTAGGTCTGGATCAGGGAATGAGAACATTTCTATCAACAGCTACTCCGATTTTAGTGCCAACAAGCGTTACACATCTGTGTGACCACAGATCGTGTGAGGGAATCATTTTTGTTTTAAATGATTGAATGATGGTATCAATGCTTTACATGTTTTTCAGAGCAGATCTACTTTGCCGGCCCTGTCAATAACCCTGGCATGGATATTCCCAAGGTACGGTCTTGGTTTTCTGTTTTGTTCTGTCGCTTAATGCTTGTATTGAACAGGTCGTTTCTTGAAGAAGGAGAAGGCGAGAGGGAGGAGGGAATTGAACAGTTTAAAACTTATCCAAAGGCCATTACCACAAAAACCTTTCTCCATAACGCTGTCACCTTTCAGCGTCTGTCATTTGGGTATTCAACGTTTCCTGTGCCATTGAAGCTTTGCGGACCATCTGGACACAAACCTCCCCGAGAGGGATGCCTGCGTCTCGTCCGGCAGGGCTGTCCGTGGGGACTCCGTGTGGCTTGCGCTGCTTGCTGCGTGGGGCGGCCGCACGCATGCTGCGATTCGTGCTGGGCAGCCTGGCAGTTCAGAGAAAGGCAGACACACAAAGCCCTGGACTTAAAGGTCCCCTAGGTACAGCCCTTGCACTGTCCCTCATGGGCCACCACCAAGTCAATAGTACGCCCAGGTCCTCAGCATTTGCGGACAAGGCTCACTGCTGAGAGCAGAATTTCCCACTAATTCCTTTTTACTCAAAATAATGTGACTTTATTCATGGCTGAACTCAAGCCGCTCTGCCATAAACAATAAATTTTCAAGATGCTACTCCTGAGAGAATCCTACGGAACATGAAAGAGATTGCAAAAAATGTCACTGTTTTAAATGTTTTTGTTTTCGATCTCATTATTTCAGTTCTCCAAAACCTGCCTCTGACTCAGGAAAAGGGTCTCCTCCTCCATAAAGAATCTCGTTAACTTAGTTTCACGTCTGGGTTTGTTTCCTCTCTGCCCCAGCCCCTGGGTTCCCGGCTCAGAGGGCCATCCCCATCCCACCTCGGTCCCCAATACCATCTCGGTCCCTGATAGCATCTCGGTCCCCGATAGCATCTCGGTCCGATACCATCTCGGTCCCCGATACCATCTTGGTCCCTGATACCATCTCGGTCCGACTGGCGCTGCTCCTGCAGCTGGGAGGTCTCCAGCCCCCCGCGCCCTGGGGTTCTCCCGCACTTTCCCCTCAGGCCTTGGCACAATGGGAAAGTTTTTCAAGAAAGGAAAACTCAATCTCTCTTCAATTCTAGGTTGTGGGGCCTAAATTATCCCAGATAGCCTTTTGTTCTTTAAATCTTTGCTATTTAAATTCTCTTTCTTTTTCCACTTTCCTTCTGACCGCCAACTAGAGACTGACTTAAAATTCGCTAACAAGTGATTTTCATTTTGCATTATTTGCTTTTTTTTTAAACTAGCTACCCTTAGCAATTATATGAAATAGAGGGGAAAAGAAAGTCTTAAAGTCAAGGAACCCTTTGAAAGAAAACACTGGCCAGAGGTATAAAAAGCTTTATTACATTCACCTGTGACATTTCGGGGACGTGCAATGCCCGAGTTCTTCACCCAGTACCGGAGCTCGGGGAGGCAGTGCCAGCTGGGGCTCCCGTCCCGAGACAGGCTCCCTGCACTGGCCTGTGGCACCCAGAGACTTCGCTTCCCTAATGTGGGACAGAAACAGACAGCCTTTGGGTTTTGAAAGATGTACCCCATAACCCCATGTCCTCTCCTCCAACCTAATCCCCCAGGGATGGGCTCTGGGTTAATGGGGGTCTCTGAGTGGCCAAAACCTTTCCCACTCAGAGCTCAATCCTTAGTGCCTTGGCATCAGTTCCCTTTTAACTCATCCAGTCCCGTGGCCCAGATTGAAGCCCTGCCTGTGTGCTGTATCTGTCCGTGCACTGCTGTTTTCTGAACTGGAATTTAGAGGTCCTGGGGCTCCCAAAGCAACAACTTGTAGATACAACCTGAACCATGTAGCGCCAAGGAGGCACCTTCAAAGTCCTAACTTGCAACGTCAGTGCCCTCAACAGTGGAAAGGCTGTGCTCTCTGTCCTTCATCCCCACCCGCCTCCTGTCCTCCCGGTGCACAGCCCACCTGCCCCCAGACGGGCTCGGCTGCCTAGACACCCTTACGCCTCACACCAAGTCTGTGTATCCATAGTTCGTAATCTAAAGCCCCTTCCTTCAAATACATCTTTTCTCAGACTCATAAAGCAATAATGAAAAACTCATTTGATTTTCAATAATCATGAGGGTGTGGACTTAAATGCACAGAGAGAGTTAAAAGAAAAGTAGGCGAAGATGGGGGTGACGCACAGTCAGATATAAATTTGAGCCAGTCTTTACTCATAATGAATTCTCTAACTTTTACACAGCTTTGGTTAAATTGCTGACACTGTTTCTAAAATGTCAGCTCTCAATATTTGAGCAATGAGACTCCTGGGAGCCTCCAGAATCACAGACTGACACCCAGGCCCGTCCAGAGCAGAGCCTCAGTGTCGGGGGATCCACCCGCTTCTGAGCCTCAGCAAGGTGCTAGAAAGTTATTCTCTCTGACAAAGGCAGCCTCTCACGCAACTTTTGTTCTGGGGTCTCACTGCTTCCTTCCCTCTGGCTCTGCACGGATTAAACCCTTTCCTCCTTTGGTGACAGGCAGTTCCCGGATGTGCTGGGGTCCCCTGCGCCTCCCTCCCCTCAGTCCTTTGCCCTGCCGGCCACATTCCGCCTCCCCCAGCCTTTTCTTCTCCAGCTCAGCGTCCACAGCCCTGTCAGCCCCTCGTGGCCAGTGGGGTGCTGGGGCAGACAGCGAAACAGGCGTGGCTCCAGCCCTGGGACTCTTCCACCATTCCTCACTCGCCACGGCGCTCAGACAGCTCTTCAAAGCTAACTATAGTCGAAGGGAGCCCTCTCTGCAGTGTTGCTGCCAGAAAGGAAAGCTGGAAGTGGCCACACATTTTGTGCCAGAGCATTTGGATGTTGTGCTGCTGAGCTGTGCACCCCCGAGGTCTTCTCTGTCCCAGCAAATGACCCTTTATCCTTCCCGTCTCGCAGGCCAGGAGCCTCTGAGTCGTCTGGAACCCAGCTCTTTCTCTCCACCCACTCGGGTTCCTCAGCAGATCCTCTCCGGAATCCAACCCCTTCTCCCCCACACTGCCCTCCGCCCCCAGTCACCCTTGTCCCTCACCTGCATGACTGCAACTGCCGCCCGCCCCGTCTTTTCAGCCCGGCAGCCAGAGGGGTCTGTTGACACAGACATCAGGTCAGGCCACTCCCCTGGGGAAAACTCTGGAGACCCGAATCCCTTTCAGAGTGGAAGCCCATGTCCCCCGCATGGCCTGCGAGGCCCCAAGGGTCTGGCCTCCTACGTCTCCCTGACCTCACTTCCCCGAGGCCCCTTTGGCCTCCTTGCTGTCCCTCAGTGTGGGGGCAGCGGCCCAGAGCAGCACAGCACACTCCAGAACTCTTCAGGCCTTTGCCTAAAGGTGGTCTTCTGAGCACGGCCTCCCTGGACCACCCTACTTAAAACTGCAAACCAGCACTCACCCTGCCCCCACCCGAGCTCCCGCCCACCCCTCCCTGCACAAACATCGGTATCTGACCACCTTCACAGCCACCTGCAGTGTGGACTGTCCCTCTCCCAGCGAGACTGTAAGCTCCACAGGGCTCAGAGGGTGGTGGTTAGTTTTGTTCTACTTTGTCTCCAGTGTCTAGAACAGCGCCCAGCACATAGAAGATGCTCGATAAACATTTGTTAGGTAGTTGATTGTACTGGGGCTCACATGCCTAACTAACACGTTACCTGTGCCTCCTGCAGGGAGAATACCAGGTTTTGCTAGAACTGTATACCGAAAGTCGTGCCACCGTGGCCTGTGCCAATGCCACCATCATTTCCTACTGACTGTGGCCTGCAGCAAAATCGCAGCAAGCTCCTCTCCAGAGAACTCTCAGACCGAACCTACCGCATGAGAAGAACCGGCCGACGAGTTACAGAGCTCTGCAGAGCAGTCCCCTGATGAGTGCAGCTGCTAATTTTAGCCCCAGGACAGACGTCTCCAGGCTGCACGGATGTAAGGAAGCCCCCAAATTATCTGCTTCCAAGGAGCCTCTTGGTAGCCACGAAGCTGTCTCGAGGGTGGATTGTTCTCTAATTAGTTGCCTCACACGAGACTCACCTGCTTTCCAGCTCCTCTAGAGCTTTTCCTCGCGGTTACCGAGAATAAAGGCCAGCCTGCCACTGTTCATTGCGCTTTGTTCAAAGACTCTTCTCCAGTGCTGTAGTTAAAAAGTCATTTCCTCCAGATACAAGTGTTGGGTGCCAGCGCTGCACAAGCAGTTCCAAGTCAGTCAGGAGGATGACGGCCTGGCTAAAATCAGAGCCCTGGGAAAATGTGCCATCGCCTCTCCTGGGTGGGACGGGCCCCCACCCTTGGACCATGATGGGCGAAAAGTTGGTGCAACCTCAGGAATAGTGACAGCATAGTCTCACTCATCCAAACACTCATGTCACCTTCACCCCCCAAAGCATGACGAGACTTGGCCTCAGCCAGTGATGGCACTAATTACTGCACTCATCAATTCATTGCAGGGGTGACCGCCGAACACTTTATGTATCAGGCACCGTGCTCTTAGGATACCTTCCTCTTTGCCCTCAATAAACGAGCAAGTTGCGCATGATATTGCCGGAGCCATTTCGGCAGCCCCGACTTCTCCTCTCTCGGGATGCACAGATCACACAGTGGGCTCTGCAGCCCCTTTGCCATCCTGTGACCCCCACTCCAGCCCTCTCCTTCCAGCGTCGCTGGGCCTAATGTCTGGCTCTCTTGCTCTTGCTAAGGGGCCGGAGTAAGATGGACAGGTAGACTTCATCATTTGCAGATACAGTCTGCAAATATCTTTTATATTCATAAAAGTACCACTATGTTAGAAATTAAAAGAGGAAGAAATCCAGAGTTTAAAAGATGTTAGTTGCTAATAATAACTAATGTACATAATTAAACCACCTGGAACAGCAGGCTTTAAGTGCTTGGTGAATCAGAACTTTAAAACCAGCATCTGGCTGGGGGTGGTGGCTCACATCTGTAATCCTAGAACTTTGGGAGGCCCAGGAAGGATCACTTGAGGCCAGGATTTTGAGACCAGCCTGAGCAAGAGCAAGACCCTGTCTCTACAAAAAAAAAATAGAAAAATTAGCCTGGCGTTGTGGTGCATGCCTGCAGTCGCAGCTACTTGGGAGGCTGAAGCAGGAAGATCACTTGAGCCCAGGAGTTTGAGGTTACAGTAGGCTACGATAAACATCCCCAGAACTAGTAAAGGCCCTGGGTAGACTCTGCACTCACATGTTCCAACAGCGCAGGACAGCTGTCACAGCTTTCCAAAGACACCAGCAGAACTCAGCTGTTCCCTTCCTGGTCCCTTTACCCTCTTTTTAAAATTGACTCTGTGTGTGTGTGTGTGTGTGTGAGAGAGAGAGAGAGAGAGAGAAAGTTTCAGACCCTATATGTTTGGATTAAACAGGGACTTCCATATATGGGGCGGATCCTAGTCACATCTGAATACAAAAGTACACAGCAGTTTCACTAAGGACATAATTTGGGAGGAAAAGAAAATGTTTCTTTGCCCCAAAGTATGTCTTTTTTTTTAGTGTCCTGTCGTGGGCCTTAAATTTCACCTTTAGTTTCATGCCAGCAAGTTGAGAAAGTATTTCAATGTTCAGGGGTCTCCTATTAAACATAATACAAACAGCCCTGGCAGGAGAAATGCCAGAGCCATTGTTATTATTTAATACCCTGGCAGAACATGGAAACATAGATTGAGTTGGGAGCGGCAGGCCAGGACGGAGGAGGTGTTGAGGAGGTGACCCCAAGCCGAGCTCTCTCGGGCCAGCCAACCACGTGCTGTCTGGGGCGGGAGCAGAGTGTCTACACAGTCTGCCAAAGAACATAGATTGACTTCTCCTCTTCTTATAAAAAGAATTGCTACTGTTTCAAAAATTACCATCAAAAATTCCAAAAATTTGTCCTCGAAAAACTTTCCTAAAGAGGAAAAATAGTAACAGTGTGGTTGAGGATTATACCACGCCACAGGAACTCTCGAAGAACTCCCGTGAAAATCGGTCTGCTCCAATCATTTTGGTGCCCAGTGGCCCTTCTCTATATTTGGAGGGCAATTTCAATCCTTCTGTATAGAGTTGTGTTTTTTTTTTTTGTTTTTTTTTTTAAGGAAATTCTAGTTTTGTGAGGCTAGGGTCAGACCCCAGGGTGGCTCAGGCGTCAGCCACGGTTCGCTGTGGAGGTTCGTGCAGCACCAGCCCTTCACCTGCATTTCTCTGCAGTTCTCCCCCCTCAGGTCTCCTTGAATGTTGGCTTCGCTTTCAGTGGTCGGAGACCCCCACCTCCACATTGTCCACAGTACAGAGGGCTGGAGACACCTCTACCCCAAAGCCCTGCCATCCATTCTGATTAGCATGGCTTGGGTCTTAGGACCACTCCTGACCAATCACTCTGGCCCTGCTCTGATTGGCTTGGCCTAAGTCACATGCCCCATCCCTGAAGCTGGATCAGAGTTAGTCCCACTGGAACCACACATATGGAAACAAGAGGAGTAGCAAAGGGGTAAAGGGAGAAGAAGGGGGAAAAAGGCTAAAGTCAAGAGCATGTATAGAATGAGGCCAGCTTTTGAGTTCTAGGTCTCCCCTAGCTGCTCACTGCACAAGTGCCTCACATTGTACAAGCCCCAGTTTCCTCACCTGTAAGTACTGACTATAGTAATACCTACCTGGTAGCGCTGCTGTGAGAATTAAGTGAAGAATGCATGTAAGATGCGGGGAACAGTGCCTGGAGTGTCACTCAACAAGAGCAAGTTACTATCATGTTAGGCTGGGTGGGTGCTCACCTGTGGAGCTAAAGTCTCTTTTCCTAATTCACCTCTCCTATCCTGTATTATTGGGAAACAATCGTAGAAGCCTGGCCCTCACTCACAAGCCCACATTCCCTGTCCTGAAACAGTTCCTTGGCATCTTGATTTCTTCTAAGTATAGCTAGTTTTGTTAGACTTGGCATTGGGGCATGTTCCCTGAGCTATATGCTTGGACCAGGAACTCTGAAAAGAATTTAAGGGAAATATTTAGGTAAAATTTCCTCCAAAACAAAAACAGTATAACCAGCTAAAGGGGCCTATTCAAGAAAATGTATTTTTTAATTAAACTTGTTTCCTGCAAAGAAAGAGACACATCCCAGACGTGAAGAACTAAATGTAACATCTGCAAATGTAACAATTGCATCTGCCTTCAGAAAACAGCCCAAAATAGCTAGTGAGTGAGCAGAAAGGGCCACATCCTGATTACAACCCTGACTTGTTAGGGGGGGACAGTTTATCATCTCGGCTGTTCAATTTCAGATTTGAATTGGCTGTATTTTTCTCAGCCAGTAAAACAAGTTCCCCTGCCCAATTTCCCAATCATTTCGTCAGAGCTAGTTTATGTCTAGTTTGTGAATGCTTTCAGTTGTTCACTTTGGAACAGACGCCTTCAGCGGCCTGCAAATGCTCCAGCCTGAAATATTCTTTTCCCCCGTACCCAGCTTCCCTTAACAGGTGTGACAAAACCAGATTCTACCTCCAACATCTCGGTCTGGTCGCTCCCAAGGATAAGAGTGTTTGTATCCATGTCCCTTTAGCGAAAAGCAATGATTTATTCCCCCAGCTGATATTTTTCTGGATTTTCCTGAAACCCACCCAAGGACAGAAACACAGGAAGCATCCATGCCCCTGGAGCCTTCATCGTTTTATTGTGGTTTTCCCTCCCTTTCTTCCTCTGGAAGAAAATTTGAGAAAGGGCCAGAGTATATTATTGACATGATCAAGGGGATGCAACAGGGTTTCCACATAAAGATAGACCAAAAAGATTAAAATATGTGAGTGCAGAAAGACCACATCGAGAAGGCAGAAGGACGATACTAACAACGTTGTAAAAGGTAACAGTGAAGGGAGGCACTGTGCTGGGTATTTTGCCTTCACTTCAACATCAACACTTAGTCTCTAGAGCAGCCGTGGGTGGTACACAGTGGTCCACATTACAGGAGAGGGGTTGGGGTTGGAGAAGTTGGGGGACTGGCCCAAGGTTCCCCAGGCTCGTGAGCTCAGCCGGGATTCAAATCTGTCTGATTCCAAATCCAGGCTCTTTCCGTCTGACGTTGCCTTGGCCATTTGGTTAGAGACTATATGATTACAGTTCTAGTTGGGAGCTTGCAGAATTTGTTAATTCAAGCAGCAAACAAGCTAAAAACAAAGGAAGGCTAACACAGGGTTAGATTAATTCATTGATGAGAGCACTGAAAAAAAATCATGGCTGTTTAAGGAGTGTATCGAACTACTGAGTTTCCTGATTCGCTCGTGCTCTTCAACAAAAACCTTTGGTCACTCACTGTCACACCCACCTGGATGGATGGGCCACCAGCATAGTCTGGCTTTCTCACTTTCTCTTTCCTTCCTTCCATGAATATTTATTCAGCACCTTTGCTGAGGACTGTATTAAGCACAATACATAGAACAGAAATTGAATAATGTATAACATAATCCCAGTTCAAAGTCAGTTTATTTTTTGGTTCCATGGTGGGTTCAATGGAGGCTTCCACGAGGAGGGGATGGATGAAGTGGGGACAGTCAGCTGGGGACACCCTGCGTTGCTGCCACCATCAGGCAATGAACTCAATGGGAAGAAGAAAAAGTTATTCTCTTCACCTGGTGGGTCCTCACCATTTTTCATGTTTGACTCACGTGGTCTGAGTCCTCTCCAGTAGCAGAAGGCGTGGAACCGATCCAGTGAGCGAGGGTTCCATGGGGGTTCCGTGGAGGGTTCCCTGGAGGGCTCCATGAGGATGGGGTAGATGAAGGGGTGGCAGAGAGCTGGAGAAGAGCATCAGAACAGGGAGGCAGCATCGCAACCCAGAACAAAAGCTGTGAGCAGGTAGCAGAGCACAGGGTCAGGGAATCAGGAGCAGAAGCCACCACGTTGAGGGTCACGAGCAGGAGGTGCCACCAGATGTCAGCAGGCAGACACGGTGCCCACAGCAGCCTGGATGTGCACCGGAGGCAGGGAGGCCGGGACCTGCGTGGCTGCAGCCATCGGGGCCTCTGTGCTCCTCAGCTTTCTTCTCTCCTTTGCCCTCCAGAGCCTGGCGTGGAGCTCAGTGCAAACTAACATGCACAAACCACAACTGTCACAGAAACCAGGAAAGTGATCTTTGTGACTTTTCTTCTTCCCTTCTACTTTTAATTTTTCCCACCTCGTGTTTGGCAATGACTTAGAAGGAGTTGAAAGACAGGTTAACTCAGAAACTCCCCTAACTGGTGGCCAGGTGTCAAGTCCAACCTGGCCAACCTTCACAGCCCTTAGCAATGACCCCCCTTGCCAGCTGGGGTGGCAAATGTCACATCTGGAGTCATTTAGAAGAGAAAGGCTCTTATTTCTCCTGGCCACAATTTTTCATTATCATATTGAATTTCCCCACTCCTGCCTCCTGAGGTGCCAAACTTTGTTAGTTTAGTTTCATTTTATTCCTCCTTTGCAGTCACACCCTGAGCTGTGTGTCTGGAGTGGTTCGTTTCTGTTTCCTTGTTTCAGCTGGCTTGCATTGTGCAATGCTGTGTGTGCTGTGACTTCAATACTCGACAGTCACATTCCAGCTTCCAGAATCTTGGAATCAGGAACAAGTCACTAACGGGAGAGCGCGGTCCCACCTGCCCTTGGCCTCAGAGAGCTTATCCCCAGAGACCATTTAAGGCTAGAGAAGCATCCTAGAAAATAAATTATTGAAAATAAACACAACTTTGAAGGAAACTGATTCTCACCTTAGCAAAGGACACCACGCCATCTCCTGTGGATATTTTCAGGGTGGAGGTGATGATGTCGGCATTGTGTTGTGGGCAAGCTCCAGGGGCAGAGGCAGCGTGGGAAGGATGGCCTTGTGTCCTGTCTCCCCACACAGCACCTGGGATTTCGGCAGAGCCTCCTGCACAGAGAAGCTGCAGCCAGGAGTTGATTTTACAAGGGAGTCAGAGAAACGTCAGGCACATGCAACGTTTTGTGGGGTTCCAGAGACAAGGGGCACAAGGTCAAGAGGGTAGGACACAGCATGGCTTGTTCCATGCACGGGGCACCCAGCACGAAGGGGAGGGAAGGCCAGCCAGGCCTGGGCACGGGCGCCACACGCCCCCACAGCAACCAGACGCGCTGCCTGCATGGAGCTTCAGAAGCTTGGACAGCAGCCCCAGGGGAGGGACTGAGGGTGAAACTGGAAAGAACTGTTCTTGAGCCGACAGGAGGCTCCCAGCAATACCGGGTAGACAGCAAGGAGGGCCTACAGGGATTCCCTAACATGCAAGTGGGGTTAGAAGTCGGTGATATTTAACGAAGTTATTATTGCTGAAGTGTCTTCATATGAACCCGTAGGACTGTTGGCACATAAGAAATTCCAGTGTCCCTGACGAACAGGCTTTCCCTCCCCCAGAGCCGCACCAGAATGGGGACCCCGTTTCCTTACCCAGCACTCCACCCCAGCTCCGTCTGTTCCCCCCACTGCCATCTGGAAGCCCATGTGGCTCTACTTATGACGCCTGCACTGTCCCTGTATCACTGTTTTTCCCTCTGCTCCTGTTGCAGGTAGAGCTTCTTGCTCACTGTCCTCTGCACCGTAAGCACTAGAACCTGTCGTGTGTCCATATTTTGGGCGGGGCCACACTTCCTGGCCCCATGGCATATCCACTTCCCTCACTCCCAGAGAAAATTGGGGGAGGGGGCCATGGTGTTCTAGAGGAAAAGAAACTCCAAACTCAGGGCAATTTTCAAAGTATCAGACATTTAAATATATGACAAGAATGGAATTTGTAGAGACTGTTGCCCTAGAAACCCAAACAATATTTATAACTCACATTTATTAGACGATTATTTAGAGCTTTATTGTGTCCTTGACCTTCTAGGCTCCACGAAAACCAGATGTAGCCTTGACTTCAGGTGCATGAGCCAAAAGCCATAGAGTACGGGTTCAGGCCGGGAGGTTAGCTGGGGGGTGGTAATCTAGCTAATGACATAGGGGTACACATTAAGGTCATGCAAAGCCTGACTCTAATCATATAACAAGGACTCCTTGGCAGCCTTCCAACATGGAGAATGGCCTTTGTTTCAAAGAAACAAATGTTTTATCAGGCAGCCAGACCCAAAGATCATGCTTGGGATTCTACTACCATAGATGGTATCTCTATGTGAGTTAGAAAAAGATGCCCCTGTTTAATGGAACCAGGATCAGTGGCATATGATTTGGCAAGCAGGTGGCACCTTTGTGCAAAAGAAAGGGGCATCCCAAGACACACAGCTTGGGAAAGTGAGCACAAGCTGGATTTCAGTCCCCACTCTCCCCTTGGTCAGGGGTCCTTGTGCAGTCCACAACCTATACAACCTTACCCAGCAGTGCAGGCCATGCTTTGGAATCGTCTCCTGCCACATGGTCCATGTTGAAGAAAGAGAGCTAAATAAAGGGAATATTTTGCCTCAGAAGACATCAGTCTCTGCCTGTTGATTGATGGTGCCTGATCTCATCATCACCCTACCCTGCTACAGCTCCCACTCACCACTACCAACCAACCCCAATCTTAATAAGGAAACACCCCAGCTAAAAGTTATTCTGGAGGCAGAACTGCTAAGTAAAACAAACACAACGGCTTCCCTTCTAATTTTTCTTATTCCTGTCATTTCTCATGTATACTTGGAAAAGGACTTGTTCCATTACCACAACAAAAAGTCATTAACTCCCTTGCACCGTAACAGGCTTGTTCTCTCCCAAACAAAACAACTCTATCATTTTTGGAACATCACTCCCTCAGAGAAGCTGTCCTTCTCTGATGCCCAGGCTGGGCCAACAGCTCCCATCCGGGGGGCCAGAGCACCCTCCCGTGGCCCTGCCCGTGGCTGGACACTGACCACACTCTGCTGTAATTGCGTGTTTGCTAGTTATGCCCCGACTGGGACATGAGCAACCTGGGAGCAGAAACAGGATCTCGTTCGCCTCTGAGCAAACCCCTAGCACCTGCCTTAAAATATCTGTTGAATGAAGGGTCTAAGAAAGAAAAAGAACATGGATTGTGTGCTCTTGTGTGCTCTATTAGTTTCCTAGAGCTGCTGCTAAAAAAAAAAAAAAAAAAAAAAAAGGACCACAAACTGAGCGGCTTAGAACAATGGAACTGTACCGTGGAGGCGGAAGTCTACAACCAAGGTGCCGGCCGCGCCACGTTCCCGCCACAGGTGCTGGGGACCGTCGTGCCTGTCTCCTCACTCCTGGCAGCCCCAGGTGCTCCTCAGTTTGTAGACGCATCGCCCTACCCCTGTCTCCACACGGCCTCCTCCCTGCGCGTCTTCGCGCCACCTTCCCTCTGTGGCCGTCTGTTTCTCTGTTCCCATTTCCCCTTTTAATAAGGACGCCAGTCATATTGGATTAGGGCCCACCCTTGTGGCTTCATTTTATTTTGATTACCTGTGTACATACCCTATTTCCAAATAAAGTCACACTGTGAGGCGCTGGGGCACAGGCCATGGACGTATCTTTTGGAGGGGCAACACAATTCGACCCGTAACAGTCGCCTATGGTGCGGCCAGCATTTCCAGGTCGGTCCTTTGCCTTAATCTTCATAGCAGTCCCAGGAAGTAGCTGCTCTCATTCCCATTGTTCATAATATTGGGAAACCCACACTCAAGGACAGATCGCCAGGCAGTCTCATTAGTGAAGCCGGGTTAGTGCCCACGCGTAGGCGACTTCAACACCAGACAGCCGAGCGCCGGGGTGGAGGCCAGCTCTGGCTGGGGCACAGGTGGACCTCAGCTCAGATCCTGCCTCGGCACCCACAGGCTGCATGTCCCGTGTCCTCATCTGCTAAATAGGGACAATGACAAAACAATTGCCATATAATGTGTAGCACAGAGACCGAAAATGAGCTCGTATCACATCATGATATCACTGGAACTAGGTCCTCCCAGGAAGCAGCCCCAGGGACTCTTAATTACGAAGAAGTATCTGTTTCCTTTCCAACTCTCCCGGCTCCATCAGGGGTGTCCAGGGGCAGCCCAGCCAGGACCCCATCCCCCCTGCTGTAGCATCCCATTGCCACGCGCTCTCTATACCTGTCACTTCTGCATCTTTGTCCCTATTGTCACTGTTTCACAAAGATAAGTAACAATGGGGCTACTTTGGGGTGGCCACAGTCATGGAAATCCTTTAGGGGGCCTTTCAGTCAAAGGACACCCTAAGGAGAACTGGCACTTCCCAAGAAAGCAAAACTCACACATTCTTTGAAAGTCTCTTTCAGTAAGTACCAACCCTACAGTCCTAAAGTTCACGTTACCCTGTTCCCTCCACATTTTCTCCATTTTTTCTTTCTCTCTCTCTCTCTCTCTTTTTTTTTTTTTTTTTCTTAAAGTGCTATCAACTTGAGGGGGTTGAGTCTTAGCTCCATCACTTCCTGGCTATGTAGCGTTAGGCAAGCTACTTAATTTTTATATACCTCAGCTTTCTCATCTGTAAAATGGGTTAACAGTCTGCTTTAGTGATTGCATGGAATATGCAACATGTCAGGCTTGGTAAGCACTCTGAATATTATTTCCTCTTCCTTCCCTTCTTCCTTTGAGTCCTTTTTAAGTACATGCATTAAAACAAACATGTGATATTCATATAGAACATTAGGACAATTTTCAATATAGTCAAGAAGACAATGTAGACTCTAAATTCATTTACGCAACTGGTATCTTAAAAAATAGAAAAGTCCACTTGGGAAGATGAAAAAATTCTGGAGATAGTGGTGATGGCTACCTAACGATGTGAATGTACTTAATGCCAGAGAACACCTAAAAATGGTCAAAAGGGTAAACTCTATGTTCTATGTATTTTACCAAAATGTAAAATACTTAAAATTGAGATATTTAAGTTAAAATTGTGTTGAGAAAATAGAAAAGAGTTCATTCTGAATTTATTTTCCTTACTGGGCAAGGAAAAAAAAATAGATCCATGAATGTTTAATACTTGACATGCCTTTGCCAATAATTTAACATTTTTTACAAAGTGTTCACTATTGTATAAGTCTATTCAGATTTCTTTGATCCTGAAATGTTGGCAGACGTTGACACTATAATAAAAATTCATTCAAAAGCATTCTTTAAATTTTTCTCAAAATTTAAAAGTATATCAAAATGCTTTGTTCTTTATAAGGGTAACTAACAGTCCCTTCAGCTGAGGCTTGGAACAGAGTCAAACTCCTAATGGAACGGGAAAGATCTCTTATCAGAGAAATACAGAGGGTGAAGCCCTCATGGGCTTTATAATACTAGGAGGTTTCTCTCTCTCTCCCCGCCCCCCTTTTCTGAGGAAGAGAAGGGAAGGAAGCAGGAGCCCTGATGCTACGCAAGCAAATTGGTTCAAATACCCCAGAAAGAAGGAAAACAGGAGAAGAGAGCATTTCACTGACAATCAGTGGCCTTGGGAACCTTGACCCTGGATTCATCTGAAGTGGTTTCGTCAGTCCTCAAATGCATATGGGCTTGCTTTTAAGGGTGCTGTGCTGGGTTCTTGCTCATAAATTAGGTCATTTAAAAGTTACCCCTGTCCTGTGAAATACCACTACCCCATTTTTAAAAATGTTTTTAATGAGGTTCAAAGAGGTTAAATAAATTGCCCATTTACCATGATTGAAGCTATTAATAATATCTGGTCAGAGTAATTTAATAGAGCTATTCTTATCAGAACCATGTTTCTGCAGAAGTATGGAGACCAGTGTGTGTGTGTCAGGAAAGGGGCCCGTCCTCCCTGCCCACCCCGGGGCTGCTGTCCAAGCTCCTGAAGGTAGAGCCTCTCTCGCTGCTGATGTGTGTTTGGGGGACAGTCTATGCCCAGACTGGCTTGTCCTTCCTCCCCTTCGTGTGGACACAGTGCAACCCGGTCACTTGGGCCTCCTCAATGCTCGTTAGGTTTCCCCCACGAGGCCCCGTGATAGAGTACAGGGTGTGAACAAGGCAGGGGTATCGTGTGAACATAGTGTCCACGCTCAGGGCCCTTCCAGTGTGGCAGGGAACTTGTTATAAAGTACGAAATGTGAACACAGGACAGACTACTGTAGTTACATTAGTTACCCATCACTGTTGCAATGAATTACCACTAACTCAAAGGCCTGCACAACACAAATTTCTCATCTCTCAGTGCTGGAGGTCAGAAGCCTGAAACGGGTCTCACAGGACCAAAACCCAGGTGTAAGCAGGACTGCATTCCTCCTGGATGCTCTAGGGGAAAAGCCACATGTGTGCCCTCCGCGGTTTCTAGAGGCCACCCACATTCCTTGCTCGTGTCACCTTCCTCCATCTTCAGAAGGCTGCATCTCTCTGTGCCTTTCTGCCATGGTCACACCTTCCTGTGAGTCTCTCCTGTCCCCCACCATCCACCTTTAAGGATGCTTGTGATTACACTGGTCCCACTGGGATAATCCAGGGTCATCTTCACACCTAGAGGTCCTTAACTTAATCACACCTGCAAAGGTCTCTTTGCTATGTATGGCAACAGGTTCTGGGGATTAGGACACGGACATCTCTGGGGGCCACTATTCTGTGTTCCTTGCCAACCCAGATCAGAGGACACAGGACAGGCTCCCACAGAAGGGGCTAAACTCAGCTAAGACCCTTCCTAGCTTTTTAAAAAATGAAACCAATTCTTTGTTAAATTAAAATAGTCAAGCCTAGTGCCACAAGGTAACGGCAAATCCCAGATAATGTTGAATTGTGCATAGTCAGTTACAGAGAGGTGACCGGTTTGTCTGAGCTAACGGCCAGCGTGAGAGTCTTTGTGCGTGGTGTGGCAGTCTCCCAAAAAATGAACATGGAATTACCATATCATCCAGCCTCTGGTTCTGCCTCTGGGTATGGACCCAAAGGAACTGAAATCAGGGATGTGAACAGATATTTGTACACCCAAGATATGTCAATGACGAATGAATAAACAAAATGTGGTCTATACACACAATGGAACATTATTCAGCCTCAAAAAGGAAGGAAATGCTGACACATATTACGCCATGGATGAATCTTGAAGATACTGTGCTCAGGGAAATAAGCCAGTCACAAAAGGACAAACATTGTATGATTTCTCTTACACAAGATGCCCAGAGTGGCCAAATTCATAAAGACAGAAAGTAGAAGGTGGTTCCCAGAGGCTGGGGGGAGGGAGGGGGAGCCGCTGCCTGAGGGGACAGAGTTTCAGGTCTGCGAGATGGAAAGTTCTGGAGATGGACGGTGGCGATGGCTGCACACAACGTGAGTGTACTTAATGCCACCGAACTGTGCACTTAAAATCATTAAGATGGTAAATTTTATGTTATGCATATCTTACCACAAATTTTTTAGCAACTGTGGTTTTTTTTTTTTGTTTTTTTTTTTTTTCAACCATTGATTAAGAAATGAAACCGAAATGCTGAAAAGTTAAGCTTGGAGGAAGTTAAAAGTGCCGTCCTTTAGTACATTTTTAGGTTTTGTTTTTTGTTTTTTTTTTTTTTAATCAGCTCTTCTATTGCCGGAGTTTACGTTGGTCTACATGGGCAGTCCAGGCGGGGACAGCAAAGGGGCCAAGCTGTCCCCGCACACCTTCCTCGGCCTTGGGATCTAAGCCAGATCTTTCTTTCTGTTTTGAATTTGTCCTTTCCCCTGTCAGTGTCCCATTTCAGTCAGCTTTCCTGGAGCCCCGTGACGGCTCGGCTGCCCCGCCAGCACCTGCGGCTGTCGCTGCTCCTCGCCCTGAGCCCGCGGTCCCCACAGCCGCCGGCAGCGCTTGGGAAGGGGCCCGGGGCTCCGAGTCCTCAGGTGCAGGCAGCGAACCCAGACCCTCGCACGCAGTCCTCCGTATTATGTTCGCATCCCCGCAAGATTACATTTCCCTTAAACGTTCCGATGTTTAGGCGGCGCCTTGTTCGCTCGTCTCCTCCTTGAAAACAAGAGCGCGCCAGCCGCGCTCCGGGCCGCGGGGACAGGACACTGAGTTCGCGTGAGGGTGGACAGGTCCCTCGCAGAGCCCGGCTCTGTCCCGTGCGCTCCCAGGACCCTCGAAGCTCTGGTGGCTGGGACACAGGAGATGAGACTTCGAGGCAGCCACGTGGCCCTGCGCAGATACATAGAGGGGCACCAACGGGGAAAGGCCACACTCCGGGCAGGAAGCCAGCTGGGCCTGAGGGACGGTCGGCAGGTCTGCGGATGGGGACACCGGAAGTGCGCAACGCCCCGCTCCGCGCACGTGCAGCGACCGCGCTCAGCTGCGGGCATTGTTACTGAGTGACTTGGGACATACTTCAATCCAATCCAGAATGCATGTTGGGCTTGTCATTTTAACCCAAAAATAACATGTCTTAATTAATTATTTTATGACCCAAGCACAGACCCAGTCCGTGGTCTTTCTTCATAGAGTTTAGAAAACAGGAATTGGAGGAGTCACAATTGGCATCTCTCAAAGACGGACCACAGGAGAATTCCCAACAGCTCGACAAGTGGAATTAAATTCTTGCTCTGATTCCATGAGTGTCCAGCAGCCTTGCAGCTGTCACTCGGTTTCCCACGTGGGGTCTCCTGCAAAGGGCCAGGGGCGGGGCGTGTCCAATCCTGGGGGGTCCCCGTACAAAATGCGCTGAAGGTTTGAGTTCTAATCCTGCCACGGACAAGCTGCCCAGCTTTCAGTGTGCGTTTTTACCTCTCTGGGTCTCAGTTTCTTGGACTACATTATCTCAGACGTCTCTTTGGCCCTCACAGCCTATGACTGTGACCATTCCAGTCCGCTGGCAGTTACATTTGTCACAGCACTAAATGAACTCAGTATTCTCCTTTTATCACTTGGCCTCTCCCGAGGTTGATTTAGATGTGCCGCTTTCTCTGATTCTGATTATTCCAGGGGGAAATAATGAAAATTTAGTTTCTGGATTCATTAGCCTGAGAACAAAGACCTACCTTACGGAGAGACACCCCAAATTTAGTAATTCTGTCTTCAAATTTTTCAAATACATAAGCTCCAGCCTCTTTTCCATCTGAAAAATAAAAGTAAAGCTAAACTTCAGTTTGCAAAGAATGATTGAATGTTTAAGGGGAAAAAAAGTTTATGAATTATACATCTGAGTTAGCACAAGTTATATCATTTATTTACTTTACAAGTGTCACTGAGCTGCAAATTTACACTACCAGTCAGATAGGAAAAAGAAAATGTAGTCTCTTTAGTTTTGGTCTGTACCTGGTCTGCTCTTCCTCCTGAGCTCCCACCTGTCAGGGTACAGAGGAAAGATAGTTAACGTATAGACTGGTTTTCAGCCTTAGTTAGATGCAGTAACGTAAGCAATCTTTTTGGCGCTCAGTTTTAGGGGAATGCTGTCTCCATGCCCCTTTTCCATACCCACCCCTTCCAAGACAGTATCTGGACATGAGGGAGGAGGAGGCTTCCTGTGATCTCATGATGGTGGGATGAAGGGTTTTGGGGACCCAGGGACTATCCTCAGCCTCTTGCTGTCTTGGCCAACCTGGCTGGATTTTGTTGTTGGATCTGCCAGTCTGCTGGTGATGTCTGTGCCCCACGAACCCATGCCTCTTCTTTGCCAGTGGGATCTCCCGTTGTCTCAGTCTTCTGGGCTCTAGCTGGCCAATAGACCACTGAGGCTAAGTTCCCTGCCCAGGCTCTGTTGGGGGGGGGGGGTGCCCTTACCTTACCTTACCACAATTGGCCCCTGGTGACTCACTGCCTTTCTGCTCAGTGCTTATGCCACGACAGAAACAAAGTAGGGATGAGAGTGTTAAGTAGACTCATTCTCTATGCAAACACGTCACAGTACCATGTTGGATCACCCCACAATGGCCTAAGTCCCCGCATAGCATTTTTTCCAATGTTCTAAATGATAAACAGGGAAAGCATGCCCAATCCCTCTACCCACTCCTGTGCTTTCTATGATTTATCTGTCACCAGCCCTGTGCTGGTAGTTTAACAACAGGCTTTCCAGGCTTTGAATTGTTTGCCACTTACCATGATGTAAATATTCCCACCATGTCCAATCTTACACTGCTAACTATTTAACCATCAGCTTGCAAAATTCCTGGAGTTTTAACCATCAGCTCTCAAGAGCTGGTACAAACCGGCTCCCACACACTGCTGTCTGACACTCTCAATCCTCTTCAAGCATAAAGACAGAAAATTGCAACAAAGTTCCAACCAGCTACCTCTCCTGCCTCTTTCCCTGTATTTTTTCTCTTATCATCTCCAAGAACATTATCGCTTCTCAGCGTTTTGGCTAAGATCAAGTGTAGTATAATCTCCAAGAATGAGAAGGGATGAATTTTCTCCCTTTTTTTTAATACCCGGAGCAGCAATCTGCACAGATAAGACAGGCATCTTCTCTACACTTAGTCATGAACTCCAAGATCTGAGCTCCCCAGCATAGGTTCTTAAGATGCTAAATAGCAGCTAAAAATATTAAACTATGTTTTTCTTTCCCAAGTCCTATTGTAAGGCTGTTATAACAAAATCTGAATTCAGAAACTGAATATCCTATCATTCATACTGGATCATTTCTATTGATCTACCTTTAAGTTCACCGATGCTTTTTGTCATTTCCATGGAGGCCATTCAGTTAGTTTTTAAAATTTTGGTTATTATATTTTTTGCTTCTAAAATTCCCATTTGATTCTTTTTTCTGTTTAGTATCTTTATTTATATACTGAGATGTTCTTTCTTTCCATTCATTTCAAGAGGGTTTTCCCTTGCTGCATTGAGCATTTTTGTAATCACTGCTTTAAAGTCTTTGTCAGGTAATTTCAACATCTGTGATATCCTGACCTTGGCATTTGCTGGGGCTTGCTTTTCCTATGCAAGTTGAGATTTTCCTGGATCTTTGTATGCCAACTAATTTTGAATTCTTTCCTGAATATTTTAGATATCATTTTATAAGGCTTTAGGTCTTATTTAAATCCCATGAGAAATGTTGATATTTTCAGTTGGGCAGGCAAACTGCTTTGTTTAGCAAACTCTATTGAATTCAGGCTGTAAATTCTAACCAACTTTCTCTCAATGTGGTTTCAAGGTCAGTGTCATCTTCAAAACTTTTGCAGTGCTATTCAGACGTGTCCTATATGTGTGCCATCCAGTGACGAGTCTGGCGCTGGACTGCAATCTGTCCCCAGTTCAGTTCTCAATGATGTTCTGTTTAGAGTTAGGCCTGTGCACATTTAGCTCAGGAATGAGCTCTGGAGCTCATAAACAAATTTCTGAGGTTGATCTTCTTAGATCCTTCCGCCCCACGTTCTCCCCAGTGCTTCCTGCTTCCCTGGGGCTCTCTTTTCTGTTTCTAGCCAGAAAGCTGGGGATCTATTCACCTCACTCTGCCACACACTCGCTGCAACTGAGCCCATATCTGGGGCCAAATGGTGGAATAAAGAATTTCAAAAATCAACAAGGGTCCAGCCCACACTCTTCGGGCCACAGCTCCTTCAATTGGAGGGGAAGTTTCCCTCTCTCAGAGGTTTGGGCTCTTGGGGGTCCCCCCTGCTGCCACTGTCTCTGGTGCCATCTCAGGATTGCTTGGGGACTGCGATGTAAGAGATTGGAGAAAAAAAGTAAAAAGGAAAACTTCCCCAACTCTTTCTTAGTATTAAACGACACCTTTGCCACTTCTCAAGCCTGAACCAGTGAGCTTTTCCCGGATCTTCCTCAGTGCCGTGTTTCAGGATGTGCTGAGTCCAGGAAATACTGGAGGGGGAAGAAATGTAAAATCACTACCAGTTTAGCAGTACTTCAAATTCTAGGCGTCTTCTCCAATCCACCTGCTTCTGTTTACTTTTCAGAGCACTCGAGTATCTGCTCCATGCATTCTGTCCAGGTTTTATGGCTGATTTCAGTGGCAGAGACAGGGTGGCGTGTATTTAATCCATTTTACCTGGAGCCAGAGCCCCCACAGTGTGAGCAGAGAGATCTTGCTAAAGCACAAATCTAGTCCTCTCTGCTTAAAGTCTTTAAACCACTCCCGACCCCTGTGCCCTTAAACCCTTCCATCTGTGATGCCATCACCTCTGTAATCTGTCGTCCTCTCCTCTCTCTCCAACTTCCCATTCCCACCTCTCACTCTGCCCAGCAGCAGCACTGAGCCACACGCAGCTTCTGGAACACACATGCTCTCCTGACCTCCCGGCCTTAGCACAGGCAGGTTTCTTACCTAGAAGATGCCTCTCCCTTTTGTCTCTGGCTACTTTCCCATAGGTCTTAGAGATGCTGCTTTCTCTAGGCAACACTTCCTTATCCACAAAAATGGGTTGGCTTTCCCTACTATGAGTCCCATTGCATCCTATGACAATACTCACCACTCTGTGCTATGACTGTCTGTTTATCTATCTGTCTTCCCCAATAGATGGTGAGTATCTTGAAGGCAGGCACTGTGTCTTCACCAGTTCCTAATAGAGGGTCTGGCACATCATAGGTTCTCAATGAACATCTGTGGAACTGAACTTGGGTACCAATAGTGCCTCTGGGAAGCGGACTTCCTACCCTGATAACAACCTGCCATTGGTTCTTTGTCAACAACATGCTCTACCCTGGATCTTAGACTTCACCTTAGATTGATGACACTGCATCTTTCTAAACCCCCGTTACCTGAACCACCAGATTTCTAGCCTGTCTTCTGACTCAGGGGACCGAGTGCGGCCCCCTGACATGACCACCCCTTGACCTCAGTCTGTACCTGAGGAGCTGAATCATATTGGTACCCACAGTGCCCTTGGGAAGTGGGTTTCCTCCCCCTAAACCTCTGTCTCCTTTGTCCCATCCCCTAACAACCACCAGATACTGACAAAGGGAACCATGGAGCCCTTGTTCCCTTACCCACCCCCATCCCATTTGTCTGCCTAGACCTCGTCCAAAAGAAATCTGACATGCAAGCCATAGAGGTCATTTTAAATTTTCTAGTAGTCACATTTTTTTAAAAAAAAAAAAAAAAACAAAGAAACAGGTGAAATTAAGTTTAATATTAATAACATATTTTATTTAACCCAATTATCCAAAATGTTATTTCAACCTGCAACCAATATTTTAAAAAATCATTGCAGAGATATTTTACATTCTTGTTTTTATACTAAGACTTCAAAATCCAGTCTGCATTTTATACTTACAGCAAATCTCATTTGGACTAGCCTCATGTCAAGTGCTTAATGGGCACTTGTGGTCAGTGGGTACTGTATTAAATAGCACATGACTTGAGATTAGGTATTAATATTAATAATAATAGCTAATACTGTGTACTTAGAACATGCTCAGCACTCTACTGAGCCCTGAAGACTTTCCATGTATTACAGACTTAATTCTCACAGCAATCTCCTAAGCTAGGCACTGTTATTAATCCCCTATTATAAATGAAGAAACAGTGTCACAGACCAAGCACTTGCCCCAGGTGACACAAGCTGTTGAGGGGCAGAGCCAAAGCTAGAAGCAGACTGGTGTGTCTCTGGGTTCATGCATTCATCACAACTGTGACACTGCCTCCTGACCCATGGGACAGTTCGTAAACTTACGGAATTTGCTAACCTTAAGTTGCCACACGTTGGAAATACACGCGAGGGCTAAAAATGTTATGGATATCATAGCCAAAAAGTTTGGTTGGGTAAAGTCATGTTTTGAAAGTCATCAAAGAGGGTAACCATATCCTTCCCGAAAATACCCCCCAGTGCCATGGCCAAAGAACGGTGCTGGGTTGAACAAATGACAAACTCAACAAAGGGTAATATTTATTATGTTCTCAAGCTTTGAAAACTTCAAAGAAGATTTATTTAGAAAAAGTTAGTTTTCAACAGATTTGGCAGATAATTAAAATCAAGCTGGTTTCCTCCTTGGTCCCCTCATTTGACAAACTCTACGCCTCTGGAGCCAGTGTTCTCAGCCCGGCACGCAGTGGGGGGCTTTTAGCTGCTTTCTCACGTGCTGTTTTCAGACCTGCTCCATGAGGGACGTCAATGGCCTCCTTCTCTTGTCCTTGCTAACTAAGTGGAACACCCTCCTCGCAATAGGAAGGGGAGAGTTGCTACCACCTTCACCATTTAGAGCAAATAGCATCTCCCAGGAATAGCCTTGGGTAATTAAACTTTTATTTTTGTTATGATTTATTCTCTGGGAAATATTTACTCCTTTAATCTTTGGACTTTACACATAAAATGTAGAATTTTTATTTCAGTTAGGATTAAGTCCTATGGTAACAGAAAATCAAGCAGTGACTTACACACGTTAATTTCTCTCTCCCATGAAACTAGGCAATCCACAGTGGCCCAGGATCACTGGGGTTCAGATTTCTTTTATTTTGTTTTAATAACTTCATCATCCTCCACACATAGCTTCTGCCACATGGTCCTGAATGGCTGCTGGAGATCCTGTAATTTCATCACATTCCAGCCACCAAGAGACAGGAGAAGGCAAGGAGGTGATAGCACTCTTCTTTTAAGGACTCTTTTCAGAAGTTGTGTATACAACTTACACATATACCGTATTGGCCAGAAGGCCACTTCAGAAGACTGAGGGCCTCAGTTCTTTCCTGGCTGTTGGCTGGAGGTCACACACAGTTTCCTGTTACATGGGACTTTCCAACATGGTAGCTTGCTTTAAGAAAACAAGATCCAGCAAGTGAGAGAGAGACACCCAAGCCTCAAGGGAGGATGAGAAATGTCATCTTTGCTCTCAGTGTCTGTGGTAGCCACGAGATTATGCCTCTGAGATCTCTGACTGCAGGGAATGTAGTTGTCTGAGGCCCCCAGCTGCTGCACTCTGAATCCATCGCAACATCTGCATGAGGCCACATTGCCCGCGGGCTGTGCCCAGCTAATGACTGGGTGCATCAGGGCTGCTAAAGCAGGCGCATTTCTGGGGGTTGTAAAACTTCTCTCATGGGAGAGGTTGGCTCAAGGACCACATTCGCTACCTGTTGCTGCATAACAAACTACCCCAAAACTTAGTGTGAGGTGTGGGGACCAGATGTCAGGTCCACATTCCCTGGTTCTTGGTTCCCAGTACCGAGGAATGGTTGCTGGTACCAAGTGGACGGAGCAAATGAGCAGATGAAGCAGATGCAAGCAAAGTGCCAAAGTGTGTTAATGCACAGTACATTCCAGAGAAGGAATGGGTCAACCCCTGCGAGTGCAGGAGACCCTGAGTTTAACAAGATTTTCCCCTGTATGCTGATTCCCTAATTTTATGTTAAGTGGTGGGGTGATGGAATATTCATGGTTTTTCTTGCAAAGTGGTGGGGAATTCCTGGAACTGGGAACCCTCCCCATTTTTCACCTTATAAGGCAATTTCTGGGGGTTGCCATGGTACTTGTAAACAGTCATGGCACTGGTGGGTGTGATTTTTACTATGTTAATGAGGGTAGTTCATTCAAGGACACTGTTGCCTCAACTGTGTGTGCTCCAAAGACCCTCTTTCATGGCCTTTTTCATATCTCCACTTTGTGGACTTTCAACCTCTTTCTGGTTGGTCAGTCCTTGGAGACCCCCTATCACAGACCTTACATCTGTTCTTTCTTGGAAGACCCTTGACATGTCATCTGTTCTTTCTTGGAAGCCCCCTCCCCTTCTGGTCATTTTGTTCCTCTTATTGTAGACAAGGCAGCTCTTAGAGTCATCTTCTCCTCAATGGGCACCCCCTAGACTAAGCATCTGTTCCCCTTCCTCCTTGTCCCAACCTAACTTTAGTGGCTTAAAACATCACACATTTATCATTCCACATTTCTATGGGTCAGGAATTGAGGCACAAGTTAGCTGAGTCCTCTGCTTCCAAGTCTCTCCTGAGGCTGCAGCCAAGGTGTCACCCTGGGTTGGGTCTCATCTGAGGCCCAACTGGGGAATCTGCTTCCAAGCTCACCTAGTGGTTGTGATCAGGACTCAGCTCCTCATCGGCTGTTGGACTGGGGGCCTCAGCTCTTTCTTGGATGTTGGCTGGAGGTCACCCACAGCTCCTTGTAGACTGGGACTCTCCAATCTAGTAGCGTGCCTCACCAAAACAAGATTCAGCGAGAGAGGGAGTCTAGCAAGATGACATCATGGAAGTGACATGCTGTCACTTTTGCAGCATTCTATTCAGCAGAAGCCGGTCACTAGGTCCAGCCCACCCTCCAAGGGAAGAGATTACACAAGGGCATGGCAACCAGGAGGGGGGTTGCTGGGGGTTACCTTTGAAATTTGCCCATCACAAGGATCCCGACAGCCTTGCCAAACTTCCCTTGGAAACACTCTGTAGTCCCAGATGCTTCCATTCCTTTCCCTCCCTCCCTCTCCCCCTCCCTCCCTCTCCCCCTCTCCCCCTCCCTCCCTTCCTTCCCTCTCTCCTGCACCTGGGCTCAGACCTGCATTGAGGTCTGGTTGCCTTCTCAGCCTTCCTCCAGCTCCCTCCCCATCTTGTGCAACAGAGTTTCCCCCTAATAAATTCTTTGTATATTTGTTTCATGATCATTCATTTATTACACATTTTATCCTCATTACATTGGGCTGGGGCATGCACCAGTGTATAGATTATGTGATTCTGTTGCTTCCAGGCAGAAATGGGATCCAGGTTTTAGTTGTCTCCAAGTTCAGGATCTGGATCACAATTAGCAGAGGGTGACCACTGCTGCTATGGGGGAGGGGTGGCTGGGGGCTGCCGGGAGAAAAGCAGGAAATAGGCATAGAGCTGACCAAGCAGGGTTCACACTCCAGGGCTCCCATCTTGGGTGCCCAAGGATCCTGCCTGTGGCTCATGGGTAGAGGAGCCCATGGCAGCCCCTCAAAATAAACGAGGATGGCACGGGCCCAGGGCTGGAGCTCAGGAGTTGGAAAGATGACCACATCTGCACAGGAAGGGCCTACAAAGGTGTTATTCTTCCATCTGCCTCCCAGAATCCTCTACAGGGCCTCTCCATGAAGATAGGGCCAGGGTTGCTCCTTGGCCTCCTCAGTGGTCCAGGAAAATCCTGCAGACTTGTCACCAGCTGGAGACATTCTTGCCAGAGCTTATCCAAGCCCCTCTGTTTGAGAAGCTGGGCAATTGCTTTGGGCCATTCAAGATTCTTCTTCCTCAACTATTCTAATTCAAGAGAGCTCCATTCTCTTAGGAAGCTCTGTATCTCCCCATCACTCCAAGGGCTAATTAACTGGTCTGATGGTTTCTCTGGTTTCTTGGTTTCTTCCTCCTTCTTGACTTCTGAGGGTTTCTAGTAATTTCAGTCTGAAGTCTCACTTTGTCCATTTTTACTCCAGTTTTCTCCTGGGGTACTTTTCACTGTCGCTAGGGGACCCACCCCAGGGTCTGCAGACGCTAGTACTTACTTGCCCTAGGGGGACCCAGGAGAGGCAGGAGATGTGTTTGTTCGCTCCTCTCTGCTTCTGGCGGCCTCTTCCTGCATGTTTAATCCCTTCTTAGCATCTGCTTCTCAGAGGACCCAGACTAAGGCAGTGGCCATGGCCAGCATCTGGGAGAGGGGAAGAAGGGGAGAGAGAGCTCTGAGGAGTCTCTGTCAGTACCCTTATCCAACAGCATCCCCCTGTGGCTCTCGGCACTCTTTATATTACAGATAAAATACAGCCTCTTCCAAAAGCATAATTTAAGTAACTGAAAAAGCCTATCTCTGTGTATGTGCATTGTATGTATGCTACAATAATCCTTTATCTAACTTAGAATTTACATTTCTAAAGGCTAACGGCCTAAGCATAAAACCAATATGAAATAATGAAGAGGACAGATATCAAATCCTACATTTTTCACTGCATAATTTAAAGACATGCTTTAGAGTCAATAATTTTTATATTGCAATTTTCCCTTTAATCCATTAATTTTGCACTGATTTTCCAAAATGACAGGTAGATTTTCCCAGTATGCTAAGAAGTCAGCCTTAGAGAGTGGACATGGGTCTTAGAAACTCAGAGAAGGGCTTAACGCTGACTTTGGACAACGCTAGCCCTGAGTCTGACGGTGCAGTAAATCGCACTGAATTCTTTTCCCTATTGCCTGAGATGACAAAAGTCCACTATGATTTTATTCCTCATTCTTGCGTCTGTTTTATTTCCACAGTTAATATTAAATATACCAGTAAATACCCTATCTTAAAAAGTAACTCTTTTCGTTTCCCTTTTGCACCACAGCGAAATTGTGGGAAGGGGGAGGTGGAAGAGTTGAGTAACTTCCTTAACTCGGTTGGCCCGGGAGGCTCGTGCTGTGTAGTTCGCAAGCGCAGCCAGGAGGTGGCGGTAGTGACCGACAACAAAATCCTCCCGCGCCGCCTGTATCAGCTCCTCGCTGTCCTGCGGATGCTTCCTGGATCTAATCTGATGCTTTTGAAAGTGATTTCCTTCTTTCAAAAACACCAGGCCCAAACAGAAACTAACCTCATCCTGCAGATAAAGAATGTTTGTGCCTTACAAGTTGTGTCAAACTCTCCCAGTGACAGCCAGACCTTCCGTAAATATTTTCCCAGCAGCAAAATGCAGCTGCACAATTTAGGCAGCCGGGAGGCGAAGTCCCCCGGCGGAAGCCCACGCCGGTGCGCAAAGGGAAATAGGGAGCCACCGCCAGGCTGATCTCAGCTCGGGGAGGCCGAGTGAGCTGAAGGACTCTGCAGGAAGTGGCGGGAGCTGAACGCTGTGCTGTGTAGAGGTAAGGGTGGTGTTCCCCAACCCTGACTCACTCCCACCAGACGTTGGCGTGCCTGCTCAGACCCTGAAGGGTCCCAAAGGACATGGGAAGCCACAGTGAGGAGTCCAGACCTCGCTAGAAGGCAGCAGCGCCACTGAAAGCTGTAAGGCCGGGAGTAGCACTGCTCACGGAGTTTAGAAGTGGCCAAGAAACTAAGCTGTAGGAAGGCAGGAAGTTGAGTAGGTTTTCTGTCTAAGTCTCATGGTGAATTTCGGATAGTGCATCTTGAAGAATGCTGAGGAGGAGTCCAGACATGAGCCCTCAGTCTCCTTTCTCTACTGCAAAAGCCCTTTATGATCTTCTGGGGAAGCAGCCCTATCTCCATGTGATCCCCACAGAGATGGCTGGTGGCAGAACGTCTCATGAGCTGTGGCCTCGGAGGGACCCGGCCTCAGGATGCGGAAGAGGCGAGTGATCCCTCGAGCCTCCCTCTTCTCCTGCGTTCAATGCAGGGCTGTGTGAGAATTCAATGAGATCATGCATGTAGGTCACTGGCCGATGACAAGTGCTCAGCAGACAGAGTTGCCACAGGCGGACACTTGGCCTGCCCACCAGGCCATAAACACACGTGTTCACGCACACACACATGCATACAGAAGGTCCCTCCTGCATCTCAACACACAGCAGGTCTGCTGGGAGTCACTTCTGTGCTTCAGCCAAAATGCCCTGGAGGTTCCCCTTTTATAGTCTGCATGAAAACGCTTTCGAGGGTCCCCACTGGGGTTTCAGCCCTCTCAGACTCTGCATCCCTGGCGGTGGCCCTGACTGTGGCCACCATTCCAGGGCTTCCCGGAGCAGACCTCTGCTTTTATTGTGGCAGAGTCACCTGCTGATGTTGATAAGTCACTGGGAAATGTTTGTTTCTATGGCATCGGATGCCTTGAGACTAAGCTGAGGCTGCGTAGCGCATATTTGAACTACAGGGAAGGGAAGGTCAGTCCTGCCAAGGTTAGAAAGAAGGTGGGAGCTCACAGAAACCACACAATGAAAAGCCACTGCTAATAAATACTGATTTCACACCTGTTAACCACGGAGAATGAGCTTGCAGCAGCCCCGGGTGCCTCCCGCAAGGGAACTAGGTGTGCCGTCTCTGCCTGGTGCGCAACCCGCCCCACCGTGCCCTGCAGTCTCATGGGAACTAGTCGGAGTTCATCAACGTTCGCTCAGACCTGTTCCAGATGACTTCTCCCACCCAGCAAGGCAGGGACAGCATGATGCAGCCTTCCCAGTGGAAGCTTCCAGTGTTCTAAAGGAGTCTTGCAGCAGGAAGGAGTTCGCTGCCGGGCCCAAATTGCATTCCTTTAACAAAACCTGTGCAGGCCCCGGCTTACAGCGGACGGTGCTCCAAATGTTGGCTTGGAATCTGTTGTCCCACCCAGTGAGGCTTGGGGCCGGTGTGTTTCCGGAACTCCCACCGCTAGGCCTCCTGCAGAGGCGGGGAAGCCAGGGAAAGCTGGCACGTCCGGGGGACTGCACTGAGCTCAGGTGGCTGGAGAACTGACCAGGAGAACCAAGGAACAGAGAGAGAAGAGAAGGGAGGTTCGCAGAAGCCAATTGTATGGTGAAGAGATTTTAAAGGCCACTTTAGGGAGTTTGGGCAGCTGTTACCCTGAGGATAACGGGGTGCCATTTAAAGGTTTTAAATAAAGAGCCTCCTGATCAGAGAGGCTGAAACCCTTCTCCCCCCAAGGTATTGCGACAGCGGGAGCAAAGTCTACAGCCCCTGGCGCTGACCTGGCGCTGCAGCGGTTCTGACAGCTGGGAGGAGAGCGGAGAAGCAGTGAAGGGCCTGGGTCTGCCGCGGTGTGCAGGGAGGGGTGTGCAGGGAGGGGACCCTGAAGCTCTTGGCTGCAGCGTTCCCTGGAGGAACCCTGGAGAAGAACCAGGGAGAAGGAGAGGACAAGAAGACACCAAGCCCCACTAAATCCCAGATCGAGGCGCTCTTTTTAGGTGAGGGCTGTGTTTAATGCAGGTGTTCATCAATTAGCACCTGTCTGTGTTCTGCTTTCTTAGAAATGCCATTTCCTCCAAGCCTAGAAACCGCTATCATTCCAGACAGGATGGCCGCACAGCAGTGGCCATATTCAAATAAAGGTGCAAAATAGGGGAAAAATGAATCTATTTTATGTGGGACACTTGCTATCTGAAAAAGTGTGACAAAAACCAAAGTCCATTGCCCTTCAAGCCAGAGTATATTGATTTCTCTTTATGCTCAGATATGAACTGCCTGAAACTGGAAGCCTGTGGGAAGTGATTTAAGGTTAAAATTTTTTATGATATAATAATTTTTTTCTAAATGCAAAGATAGTATAAATAAATATACCTGCAGCACTAATGAGAAGGTTAAAAATGTGCATTTAACTATATTAATAAATAAAGCCATGGGACAAACTAAGGGAACTAGAGGAAGCACAGATTCCTAATCATGAGTCAGTCAGTTGGAGCAAATGGGCAAAGCTTTTGAATTGAAATATTTTGTAAAAGCCGCACCAATTTTGCACAAATGGTTTTTTGTTCTCTAGAGTGCACATTTTATAATGCAAGCATTTTAATTGTGCTCACCTTTCCTTTATTTTATTTCTGCTTTAGACACATGCCAGGATTAACAAAAACTTTAAACAAAAATGTATCTAGAACAGCGTTACAATGTTGGAACTTCCCCTCTCGACAGCAAGAAAGCTTCTTAACTAAATTGCAAAATCATTGGCAGGCTTCCGCGAGATTTCAGAAATAGTTTAATGGCAAGATGGTTCACATATTTTTCCATGAATACATTGGAAACAGACTGATGACTATTGAGACATAAAACATAACTACTACCATATTTCGTGGAATCTACAACTGCATCAGTGTAAGATGCACTATTATTTAATGAAGGACTCAGAAAGGAAAAACACTGACACAGAACTATATCTGTCACAGTACTTTCTTACCACTTAGAATTTTTTAACATATTAAAAGAGCTCTTTTAGGTCTATTTGGGCTTGTTGTTGTTGTTTTGAGACAAGGTTTCTCTTTGTCACCCAGGCTACAGTGCAGTGGCATCATTGTAGCTCACTGTAGCCTCCAACTCCTGGGCTCAAGAAATCCTCTTGCCTCAGCCTCCCATGTAGCTGGGACTACAGGCATGTGCCACCATGCCCAGCTAATTTTTCTATTTTTTGTAGAGATGGGGTCTCACTCTTGCTCAGGCTGGTCTTGAACTCCTGACCTCAAGCGATCCTCCCACCTCGGCCTCCCAAAGTTAGACCTACTTGGACTTGGAATTCATTAGTCACATATCACTCTTCTGCATAAGCTAAAATGGAAAGATAGGTAAGTAAATGAGTTAAGATATGCATAAGATTTCTTCATAGTCAGAATCTAACTCTTTAAAATTGCTCTTTGATTCAGGACCTTTTATATCCATGTCTTCCCAGACACTGTTGAACTATGAGCCATCAAGAGCTTCCGGGAGAGTCTCAGTGAAGCCATATTTCTTTTAAAAGTGCCCCACAATTGTCTTCGGGATTTTCCTCCAAGCCTGACACCGGTTGTCTGAGCTCTGATGCTCATAGCCAACAGCGGGTGCAGGGCACAGAGATTTCGGAGCAGCTAAAGCAGGAGAAAGCATTCCCCTTAGAATCGATGCAATACTGTCGCTGGCATTTAACGTGTACTTTTGCTGTCTTTCATTTTCACTTCTCCTCCTACCCCCAACCAGACATATTTCCAAAGATAACTTTTAGGGAAGGAAGAAAATCTGACATCCACAATAAAAAGTAGGAAAAACCACATTGAAGAAAACCATGGCAAACCTATCCTTGGGGACTGCGGTGGCAGTCTACCCTCCAGAGTGTCTCCCCCTGGTGCGCAGTGTCTCCAGCGCTGGGAGCTGGAAGGAGCAAGCACGGGGTAAGAAGCCAAGGAGGCTCAGAGAGGCGGAAATGGCCAGGCCTTGGGGTCAGGCGCCTCCTGGTCTGGATGGTGGTTTTCTCATTTAACTCACCCCCTGATGCTCATGTTCCCTCACCTCTCTAAGGCCCAGGCTGCTCATCTGAGAAAAGGAAGATTGTAGAACACGTCTCACAGAGTTGTCATAAGGAGTAAATAGAGTACCAAATGGAAACACTGTTAATAAGTGCCAAATACTTTGGGGTTCCCCCACTTACCCAACCCTCAATAAAGAGCCCCAGACATCACCCCAAAGGCTGAAAATAAATCAGAACCACTCCAAGGAAAAAAAAATAACCAAACAAAATTAAAGTGTGCTTTTGTCTGTATTACACTGAAATTCACGAATGGAGACAAATTCTCTTGAAAGTAATATTTTCCCCAGCCTGAGCAAGAGTGAGACCCTTTCTCTACAAAATTAGCCAGGTGTTAGTGGCACACGCCTGTAGTCCCAGCTACTCAGGAGGTTGAGGCAGGAGGATCTCTTGAGCCCAGGAGTTGGAGGTTGCAGTGAGCTATGATGATGCCACTGCACTCTAGCTGGGGTGACAGAGTGAGACTCTGTCTCAAAAAAATAATAAAATCATATTTTACCACCAACACATAAAAAAAATAGCAGCTCAAACATTGGGGGCAAATTTTTTTGGCACTCTGCTACAAACAGTGATCTTTTTAAGAATAGTATGTTAACATGTCCCAAGTCTGTAGAGAAATGAGTTCAGTCATGCCTGTTGGAGTTCTTGGATGGAATCAGACTTTCTACGGCAGTGGCAAGTTCTATCCTGGGCAGGCAGTTGGTGACGACACGGCCTGAGCCCAGGCCCAGCTCACTCAGAGTGGCTTCTCTCCCCTCCCTTTCTGCAGGCACAACAGCCGCGGCATTCTCCTGCCTGCGGCCACACAAAATGCCCTGCGCAAGACATGCTCTGCCTTCCAGGAAACTTTACCTAGAGCTGGTTCCAGTACAAGGTGGGGCTCTGCCTCAGTAGGTGGGAAGCCCAAAATGCAACATCAGACTCAGCAATGACTTTGTTTTATGGCTTTGGGGGATAAAGTAATCGTTTTGCCTCAGTTTCCCATCTCTAGAATGGGAGTAACAGGCTTATCTCCTCTAGCAGTGTGTTATAAGGATTCAGAATGTGGGAGATGTGGCTGTTTTGTATGTTCTAACGGATGGAACAGAGAATACTAAATACCACCCTGGCATAATTGTGGGTGAACTTCCAGGCCGACCCTTTCATAGACCATATCCCTAGAAGTCTGGTTTCCATCACTACTCAAGGCCTCTATAGATATAGTAGATAATTAACTCATATTCTCCTCTCTCGCTCTCTCTCTCCTGTTTCTGGTCTATGCAGGTTTATTTTCCTCTACTGTGGTAACAACACCTCTTCCCTTTGGGCATCTGCTCCTTGTCTACTCTGCCCACAGCACCCCATTTCCTGCCTCTCCTATTTGGGGGCTCCAGGCAAAGACCCAGTACTCAGGCCCACCAAGTTATAATATCCCCTCTTCCCTAGCCTGGGTTTCCCCAAAGCGGAATCTCGCACGCAGGTAGCTTGCCTGGGAAGAGGGCCCAGGGAGCAGGAGTGAGAGAAGGAGGGAAAGCCAATGCACGGACGGTTACGGAGTCGGCCACCGAGGCCGGTGTCTGGAGAAAGATCTTGCCAGGGCTGTCAGCGCAGCCTGTAGAGTCCACCTAGAATCACCTGCCTGGGAAATGAAAGGCAGAAACATTTTACCCGTTGGTTACTGCCCTCAGCCCCACTGGTCCTTACCTCCGGGTTGAGCAGATGTGAGTGTTGGGTGGCTCCTGCCAGTGTCCCCGCAGGGGTTTAGGAGAACTGCCATAGGCAGCTAGAAGCAGCCCAGGCAGAGGGGAGGCGCACGCTGCACAAAGTGGGTGAAGCTGCAGCTAAGATGAGGGATGAGTCTAAGGAAACGCAAGACAGGCACAAAGGCTGTCTAGTGCACAATCCCCGGCTTTTCGTTCAATTAATCTCCTTTTTTGTCCGTGCTGTTCCAAGTTGGGATTTTTTCATGTGCAACCCAAAGAATCTTGATGAACGGGGTGTCGATGTAGCACCCAGGCAGCCCTGCAGGGTAAGAGCATCAGGAAAGGAAGGCCCCAGGCCCGCTGGGAGGACTGCTTTGCAGCTGGCAATGAACAAGGAGCCTTTCTTAAACTTGTGTTTTGAAGCTAAGAGTTTGAACATCTAACAATTGTGGTAAACACATTTCTATAAACCAATTTCTATAAACCAATTTCTATAAACACATTTAGATGTTTATAGGACACCCCAGGACACCCCAAACAAAATTTTAATAGGTGTATTTATCTATATTTTACAAAAATGATGGCACTGTTTCCTACTGTTTACCAGCCACTTCAACATTTTATATTAAGTATGATCCATAGAATACCACTTCAATGATTTATTTGAAAGGTCAAATAAATTTGACAAATACAGTGCATTACCACATTTCCTTGATACTAACACTCAACTTTTCCCTCTTCTGCAACATTTCTAAAATCAGAATTCATCTTAAAATTTGTGTGCAGCGTTTCCTTACTGCCTGTTGGGGGCTGAATTGTGTCCCCCCCAAATTCCTATGTTGAAGCCCTAACCCCGGCACCTTGGAATGTGACTATATTTGCAGACAGGGTCTTAAAAAGCTATTAAGTTAAAACGAGGTCATGAGTTTGGGCCCTAATCTGATCTGACCAGTGTCCTAGGAAGAGGAAATTTGGACAGAGCAACACCAGGGAAAGCCAGGGAAGGACACAGCAAAAAGGTGACCGTCTGCAAGCCAAGGAGAGGCCTCAGGAGAAACCAGCCCTGCTGACACCTGCATCTGGGATTTGCAGCCTCCAGAACGGTGAGACAACACATTTCTGTGGTTTAAGTCACCCGGTCTGCGGTATTTGTTATACCAGCCCCAACAAAGTCACTTCCTCTAAAGCTGTTATTAACCTTATGACACTTTTAAAATTACAGCAGTTTAGAATCCAGGAAACATGATACATCCCGGGGAGATTCCCAGTGCGCATTAACATATTAAAGTATCTTAGCGGGTCTGCAACTTTCTTAACTGCAGCGCTTGTTCCCCGTGTTTAATCACCACCCACCTCCCTGTGGGTGCCACCGCAGGGAGGCACCTGTGGAAAAACCAGAGAAGCAGACCTCCCTTGGATACCTTCTGAGCAACCGATTCAAGACGACGACTGGGAACGCCCTTTCTAGGAGGAGTAAAACTCATTCACATACGGACAATCTGATACCATCAACAAGAAGGTCTACAAATCGAAAGGCAAGAATAATGAAAAAATGTAGTGATGATACATGCCGGTCTGTGCGGCCCACGCCACACTGTGGAACATTCCGGCAGTCCTCACCTGTGAGTTTCCCAAACGTGTGCGTTTCCATTACCCCCTGGTGAGTGAAGTTAAATAACACCACGGCTCCGATTTCGGCCACCACTCCACGTTAACTGGGAGTGATTGCAGGGGGACAAACTCTGCTGCCCGGTCGCCAGCCCACACTCCACTGCGTAAATAGCAGACGTGCGTCCTGACCAGGGACCAGCCGGGTCGCTCCCTACAAAGTCTGTCGGTGACGGGTCACCGTGCACCTCTTATCAGTTCACGCACAGACAGCAAAGCCTATCGCTGTGCTGCCTCCTTGGCTGTCGGTGATAAGCCTGTGTGACATTTTACAGAAATGAATACTCAAAAGAGGAAACTGTAACAAAGAAACAAAGAGCGAGACTGCCGGAAATGAAAGTTAAGTCAGATGTAAATGGAGTTAGAGGAGAAACAGCTGAGTGTGGGAATGTTGGTGCTGCTGTGGTTGGAGAGATTATAAATGTGCAGCCAGAGGAACTTGGGATGAAGATGCTGGCAAAAAAATTCACATGAAAGGAACTCCTGGAGATATTTCACGGCATTGACAGTGTAAAGGATAAAATGTGAGAAGCTCGCCCAAATGGAGAAAGGAATGTGACAATTCCCCAAGGCATAATAGAAAAGATACTTGGTCCGTATCATGAGTTTTACAAAGAGGAGAAGGCAAGCCCTGTTCAATTTATAAAGGCAAAAAACCCCTATTTCTCAATATTCCTAATGTTTTCAATTACAGCACGCTAAATAAATATTAGTTTTGCTATTTTTAAATTTCCTTATACATTTAAAACAAACAGTAAGAGAGTTCTTAACATTTTGGCAAAAATTTTGAAGGTCATGAAGCAATCATAATTTTCCTCGTTGCTTCTTCAAATTGCTTTGCACAGTTCCAGCCTGCATGGCCCTGTCTGCAGTCCGGCACCAGCCCTGCAAGGCAAAGACTGTTGCAATGCTGTGATGTCATAAAGAAAATTCCTGTCTTCCTGTTTGGAATCGTTTGACAAACATTACTGAACCTACCCTGATAGAGTGTGTAAAGGACATCAACATCAAGGTTACATGGACTTTGTCCTCACAGAGCTCGCAGCTGAGGAAGAGGATGGATGGCAAGTATGTAACAATAACAACCGTTAGTGCCGGCATTGCTTGGTGGCTTCCTATGTGCTGGCTCCTTTCTTCAGTGTCTGGCGTCCCAGTAACCTCAGCAGACGGGGAGCTTTAGGAGGAGGAGCTGAGAGACCGATGGGGGCTGGTGGGACCTCACCCTTCTGAGCTTGGCCACGTGCTTGTGTGTCAAGATAGGCCAGGAAAGCAGTGTCCATCTGTCCTTTCCACACTTCCAAGCCCCCCGAGCAGGGCCAAGGAGGACGTGGGCCGTGAGCTGGGCGCTCCACACAGCAGTCTCCAGTCACGAGGACAAGGCGGGAAGAGAGCCAGTGTTTGCGGCAACCACGGCGTTTTCATCATCGCGGGAGATGCAGACGCACAGGGATTCTCCTAATGTGAGTGTGAGACAGATGAACTGCTCATCTTTTCCCTGCTTATCTAATTTCATGAAGGTTCATTTCAGGGGAGGGAGTTGCTGCAAAGAGTGTGCATTAGGCCTTAGAGAACTCCTTGGGCGTGAAAACCATAAATGAGCCATCGAAAGCACCTTTGTATTCGGAAGATCATGACTGCTAACATGCTGTGTCTGGGTTGGATCCCTGTGCCTCTCCAGGCCTGGGCTATTTAGCCTTCTCTCCAGCTATACTATTTGGTATTTTGTCTTTGGTCACAGGCAAAAATATTACACATATGTCACATATGTATGACTATATATGTATAAATAAGCGGTATATGTGGCTATGGATATGGGTATTTACCAATGTGAATATTGTATTAGTTCCTAGGGCTGCCATAACAAAATACCACAGACTGGGGGCTTAAACCACAGGAATTTGTTTATTTCCTCACAGTTCTGAAGGCTGGAAGTCCAAGATCCAGGAGTCGGCAGGTTGGTTTCTCCTAAGGCCTCTCTCTTTGCCTGGTAGACGGTGTCTTCTCCCTGTGTCCTCACATGGTCCTGCCTCTGTGTGTGTCTGCGTCCTCGTCTCCTCTTCCTAGAAGGACACCAGTCAGATGGGATTGGGGCCACCCTGATGACCTCATTGTATGTTGATTATCTTCACAAAGGTTCTGTCTCCAAATACAGTCACAGTCTGAGGTAGGAGGAGGCGAGGGCTTCAAAACATGAATTTTGGGAGGACACAATTCAGCCCATAACAGAGGTGTAGACAGATAGATAGGTAGATAACACATAGATATCCTACAAATGAGAGTGTCAAGATGGATTTTAGAGATAATCATTTTTCACTTAATCATGATCCCTCGGGGATCTCATCACCTCTTAGTCCCAATTTTCACTGCTGAGAGATGATGTTCCCTGCCACATCTTATGCCCAAATCCCTCTCCTGCAGGTCAGACCCACCTTTACAGTGACAGTGACAGTAACTGGACATTTCCTGCCAAGCCTTCTTCAGCAGTTTCGGATCTATCCTTATCCAGTGACCTTTCTGCTTCCATTCCAAGCCCTGCCCCGGCCACCCCTCACCCTCCTGCCTGGGAGCCCCCATCTTCCTGGACTCCTGATCCAGTCAGTGGAGAGTCACAGACCTCCGGAATGTTGTCTGCTCCGTGGCATTCCTGCAGGTCCCACCGCAGCCCCACCCACCTGAGGGCTCCCACAGCGGCCCCTGCACCTCCCACTCCCAGGCTCCCTCCACTCTGGCAGCCCGCACCTGGCACTCCCTGGCACGCACATCTTCCACTGTCCCCACCTTCCACTAAATGCAAGTTTCTCACCCTGCAGTTCCGAGTCCTCTATAACTGGTCCTCCTATCCTGACAACTGTACCTGCCCCAGAGCACTACAAGCTGGCCAAGAGCCTCACCAGCCTCTTCCACCAAACCGCTGCTTTAGAAAGTGAAAGTCCTTCCCAGGTTTCTTCATTCCTGACACTGGTAGAGGTTGCTGGCCCAGCAGGGGTGCGGCAGACTGTCTTTTTCTTCCCCTATATTTGCCCTTTTTCTCCCTCCTTCCTTCCTTTCCCTTTCTATACACACACACAAACCCCACATACACAATTTCCTCTTCAAACGCAGAAGAGCTCTTATCTGAAATAATCAACAAAAATCAAGAATGTGAAGACATGATACAATGAGGAAAGCGTGGAAAGAGAACATAAGGAAAATATGCAAATCCCAAATTCTAACCATGCAACCTTCACGGGCTCTGACAGCCTACACCAGAGAGGCTACACCAAGTTTCTACCCTGCAGAAACTGGACAAACCCTGGGCTATAGTCTCCAGGACACAAATTCTTCCTCAGAAGGAGCAATCAGGGCTGGGAAAGGAGATTATCCTGGGGGGTATCAAAGGCAAGTAGGATTGTTTTTCCAGGTCAACAGGCGTTAGAGACAGAAGGCGCATCCAGTATGCCTTAAGAATACAAGAATGCCCTTTCCTTGACACCAAAGAGTTAAACAGAGAAATGTGTTTGTGGACAATTATTAGAGGAAAGGAGAAAGGAAGAGAGGGTGACCCATTTCCTCCCTGGGTCAAAAAGAAGAAAGAATAAAACAATAAGATGCTGTGATTATCAGATACTGTGTCTGTGTCGGCTGGTAAGCTGTTAATACACAGCCCAGCCTGGAGCTTTGCTGGCTGTGGAAGTGCTTCCAGCCTTTTTGCAACACCACTTGTGTGAACACTGCTGAAACATTAGTGGGAACCGTGTGCGCACGAGGGTGCTTGTGCGTACACGCCATGTGCACAACCCACCCCACAGCCCCACCCACTCCGTTCTGCGTACGCACACGTCCAACTGTCCTCCCTCCTGTCTTCATAATGGTGACCACAGCCTCCACCCTCTACTTCCCTCAGGCAAAAGTTGGCAAAGAACCCAAGGAAATGAATGTCTTCCCAGTGAACCAAGGTTTTGCTATTTACTGTTTGGATAATAGCGTTCTAAGAGAATGCCTGGAAGTTACAGAATATGCTTGTTAAACATAGCTCCCAGTTGGTTCATAAGCCCTGGGAATACCTCAGGACTCCCAGCAAAGAGTTTTCTGGGGACAGAGGCCAGGCTGATGTCTGGGTCCTGCTGGAGAATGAGACTGTATCTTAGAGAATGCTCGCTACACTGTACTGCGAATGTTTCAGGGGCTGAATCAGTCCCCCTGGGGAAAAGTGCCGTCTGAATGTGTGCCTGGGTGTGGACATGGGAGCGGCACGTATTTGCCATCCTTGCCGGAGTGTGCTCAGGCATTGCTCGCAGGGCCTCGTCACCTCCCGTATGGGAAGTATCAGTCCGCATTTCACCGTTTTATGAATCAATGCTCCAGTCATAGTGGAGTAGCAGCCACCCCAATGACCTCACCTTCACTTCACGGGTTAACTCTGGGAAGACTGTGTTTCTAAATAAGGTCACATTCTGAGGTACTGGGGTTAGGACTTCAACAGATCTTCTTCTGTAGGACACAATTCAACCTACGATATTCCTTATCCAAAGGGACCTACAGACATTTACTCGGGTGACAAATCAATCACTGGAGAAAGAGAGAAACCCATACAGTCCAGGACTACTGGACACAGGGTCTGAGTTGACACTGACACTTGGATACCCACAGTGTTGTCACGGCCCCCTTTTCACATGGGGGCCCCCAGGGCCAGGCACCAAGTAGAGTCCTGGCTAATGTCCAGCTCACCGTTGTTCTGCTGGGGCCACCGACTTGCTGTGGACAGTGCCTGTTTCCCGATTGCACGGTTACACTTGGCACACTTGGTAGCTGGGTTAGCTGCAACGCTTGGCCTCTGGCCCTGGGGTAAGACCTGTCACGGTGGAGGGCACCAAATAGAAAACTCAGGAAATACCCCATCAGCCAAGCTTGCAAATCAAAAACAACATTGCATCCTGAAGGGAATGGCAGAAATTTGTACCACCGTTAAAGAGCTCAAGGAGTGATACTGATCATATCTCCATTTAATTCGCTAGTCTGGCCCCTGCGGAAACTGGACAAACCCTGGAGAATGACTGTAGTCTACAGCAGGATGCAAAAAGAAGTAGCCCTGATTGCAGGTGCTGCGCTAGATGTAGTGTCTTTGCTGGAACAGATTAATAAGGCCTTGGGCACATGGTGTGCAGCCACTGACCTGGGAGATGAATTCTTTTCAGTTCCAATCAAGAAAGAGGATCAGAAATAGTTTGCATTCACATGGGACGGAAAACAATGTTCAACTGGAGATTTGTTGCAGGGCCATATGGACTCTACTGCCTTCCGTCACAAAACAGTCTGAACGTCCCACAGAACATCATGACATCGTGGTGACTGGACAGAACAAACAAGAGGTAGCCCTGGAGAGGCACACACCACAGAGAGGGTGAGAGACACACCCTGTGAAGATTCAGAGACCTGCATGTCAGTGAAGGCCTTGGGGGTCCAACGGCGAGAGATATTCCTGAATGTCCCCTCTAAAGTCAAATAAAATCTCTGCAGCATTCCCCACCACAAACAAGGAAGCACAGTGCCCGGTGTATCCCCTTTGATTCCGAAGGCAACACTTTTCACACCTAGGAATGCTGCTCCAGCCCATATCCTGGGTGACACAGAGGGAGCTAACGCTGAGTGAAGCCTGGAGTAGGAAAGAGCTCTGCAGCAGGTCCAAACTGGCCTGCAAGCACACCTGCCACTGGCGCCATGTGACCTGGTGGACCCCATGAGGTTGGAAACGTCAGCAGTAGGACGAGATGCATCATAGGATGGAAGTTGTACATCCAAGATCAAACCCAGGCAGGACCAGAGGATGCGAATAAACTACATGAGCTGGTAGCCCAGACCCCTGCGTCACTTACTGATGCTGCAGCAGGGCCCCCCCCCCCCGCTTGCATCTATGGCCATATTAGAGTGCTGGCATCTGATTTGGGGTGACTCACTCACATGTGACACTGGATGAGTTCAGTGCTCTGTGCCAATGATGATCTAGCCCAGATCCTCACCACTAGCAGCATCAGTGGCCCACACAGCAGCTCTCCCTGCTCTGTGTTCACACTCAGTGCCAGCTTGGGTCTGCAGCACCCAAAATGGGAGGGGGTGAGGAATGGCAAGCATCCTTCACCCTGTGCCCCCCACCAATGGCACCCCCACCCCCTCTGCAGGCTCTGTGCTGTATGTCAGGCAGTCCCCACGGGCTTGTGAGACATTACTCTGAGTTACCAACCCAATCCAGGTAGCTCTTAGTTCCAATTGATGTGGTGACATCATGCTTTCCTGGGGCTTAGGGTGTGCTGGAGGAGAGATGGGCATTCCTTGCTGAATGAGATCTCCCTGGTTACTCCACCCAGGGCCCTTGGCCTGTTCTTCCCAGTGGTGATGGTGATGGAGTGTGGAAAGCAGGCAGGAAGTCAATATGGAAATGCAGGATGGCAGTCCAAAGAGTCAAGAGAAAACAAGGTTGGAAGATGCGTTCTTCTACCTTTACACCATAAAATTCAGAATGGTGCATTTCATGGCTGGAGGACGAATTATGGTTCACATTTTTCTGCATGCTCTGGGTAAGACTTGAGACTGTGGTCATCACCAACGAAGCATGGTAACAATTCTGAGAGAGTCAGTGGAAGCCAGTGTGCACAGACACACACTGCGTGAGGCAGCCTCTCGAGCAATGATGTAACCACCACTAAACACGTGGTACTAGGGAGCTGCAGAGGCAAGACCTGTGCTGTTTCCATATAGACAAGTGCAGAAGAGTCACGGTGCTGTCAGTAATAAGCATGTCGCATGAGAGACGTACAATTAACCAGGACACTAAAGAAAGTGAAGAGGTGGTTCCTGGACTTGAACAGAAAGAGATGGTGCCTGGCCACTAAGAAGAACCTTTACTCTTAAAGGACAAAAGGTAAATATGTAAGTGTATCTTGTCTACCCATAACTCTGTCAATCAATAAATGGACAATCACTGTGCCTCACACGGGCCCATGAATTTTTTAATCACATTGTTTATGTCAGACAGGGAAATCCACAAAAAACAATCAATCAATCAATCAATATCTGCCCTGAATTCATCAATGACATTTGCTAAACTCTAGTATGAGCAAGAATTGTGCTAGACACCATGGCTACAATAAAGAATAATGCACAAAATGCACTCAGTGCAACTCACTGTCTAAACTTGCAGCGGTGTACACGGAGACATATGGAGTGTCCTCGGGCAGGGAGGTAGGAAGGGGAGATGGAGTGAATGGTTCCAGGCCAGCGTCCCCAGTTGGAGATCAGAAAGACAGCAACTCCGTGCAAGGGACTTGTTTAACAGGAATTTTCAGCCATCTTCCAAATCAAAGTTTCTTCTTCTCTTATTAAACTTCTCTTTGATGTGTTCTCCATTGACCAGAGATTCTGTGAGTTGTCTGTGCAAAGATGGAAGAGTCCGTTCCATCTGTGTCCCAACAGCCTACTCTGAAATCACCAAAAGTGAAGCAAGACAAAAAGAGTTGAGTATTTAGCAAACCTCCTCCCTTTGTGCCCACTCTAGTTTAAGAATCTGGGTTGAATAAAAAGGTCTTTATAAAAGAGTCCTCCTAACCAACCACATCTTGTAGATTACAGTTTAAGAACTGCTGCAAAAAGTCTTTCAGAAGGAGGCGTGAAGGGGAAAGATAAGGGCACTGGCCTTTATCTCTGGTCCTGGTCTGAGTCATCTGTCTGTCATCCTTGGTCAGACAAGCTCCAGATTGTCATCGTCCAGCAGAGTGGGGGAAATCCTGCACTACAGGCTAGTGGGCAGCACCAGGAGCCCGTTGTTACTTTAAGAGTCGGTATCAGCCTGGTGGATGGGGTGGGAGTAAAAACTACCATTACCAGGAATCATCATTGCCAGGTGCTGGGCCCAGTCTGGAGATGGTATTTGGCCCAGCCCCCCCATAACTCCTGGGGGTCTTTTCTAGGACCTATGCTGCAGTCTGTGCAAAGAAACCCACTTATAGGCCTCAGCAACTTTCTGTCCTCCAGACCTAGCCGGAGCAGTCATTTTTCTCACTCTCTTCGGGCCCTCTTTAGTTGTTCATGCAAAGATAGACCCTGCGTACTCATAGGGAGACACCAAGGATATAGCCTTGGATCAGAGCACAGTGTCAGGGAAAGCAAAATCCGGTGACTGCTGGTCCCAGGGCAAGCTGGCAGTCCAGTCCTCAGCTTTCCACCCATGGAAAGCTGCTGCCGGGGGCACCTAGCCTCCCTGTAACACAGGCTCATGGCAATGGCCTTGCAAAGGGCTGTGCAGGCGCCACATGAGGCCAGAGGGGGAAAGTGCAGAGATGCAACCACACCCCAAGAGATGAACGCAGTACAGTGAGAGGAAGGTGGGAGGTAAGCGGGTAGCTTGGGGGAGATGCCAAGTTACTGTGAGATGTTCTGTCTTTTAGGGAGGAGGAGACAAAAAATACAATTAAAAAAAAAATCCATTGGCGAGGCAAACGCTGGATGTGCGAGAGGGAGGGTTAGGAAGGGCAGTGTGCCAGGGAAGACAGAGGGCAGGGAGGGGTCCAGACCCGGGGAGGGAAGGCAGCCTCAGGAAGATGTTTATTTTCTAAGAGAAAGGGAGACTGGGAGTGGAGAATTTTTGCGGGTGGAGGGTGGGAAACTCAGGAAGGACGGAGCAGATGGCCTTAATCTTCCAAGTGAGAAAAGAGGCAAGTGAGCTTGGCTGGGGTGGGTGGGACGCAGGGCTGAGAGCAGTGGCAGGAACATTCCCTAAGCCACACAGGGTCCAGGATGGGGCGTCCTGGGTGAGCCACAGTTGGGCTCCCAGAGGACTTGCCCGCAGGGAGGGGCGAATGCAGAGCCCCAACTCTTCCCCTGGGCCTTGGAGTCAGTAGAATAGGCATGGGGCCAAAAATCTGTATCATTAGGCCAGTCTCGGCATATCCTTGTCACCAGGCAAAGCTTGGAGAAACAGCGAGTGAAGGAACTGTGGAGCTGCCAGGAGAGCCCATCGCAGGCTGGATAACAGGAAGCTGCAGGGACTCGCTCAGTGCCTTTCTCACAGCAAGACTCTGCTGCCCAGGAGCCCAGGGGGAGACGCCTGGTGGTGGGGCTTAGTCATGTGAGGGGTCTATCCGGGAGGGCGGGGTCTCTACAGGAGGGTAGGGGCTCCCCAACAGGTCGTGTTTAACCAGGAGGGTGACGGTCTACACGGGAGGGTGGGGCTCTATGGGGGAGTCTAGCCAGGAGGGTGGGGTCTATCTAGGAGGGTGGAGTTTAGCCAAGAGGGTGGGGTCTCTCTGGGAAAGTGGGGTCTGTCCAGAAATGGGAGGATCTACCCGGGAGAAAGGGGTCTCTCCGGGAGGGAAGGGTCTCTCTAGAAGGAGAGGTCATGGTGGTGGGGTCTACCCAGGAGGGTGGAGCTTCTCCATAGTGTGCGGCAGAAGGTCTGGGGCGTGGAGGTGACCGCGATTACAGTCCAAATTCGTCGTGACTTTGGACTCACCCTTGGCAGAGACCAAAGTGAAGGCCGGAGAGGACCGACCGTGAGGAAAGGAAGCGGGGGCACAGGGTGCGGATGGAGAGCGGGGTGAGCTCGGGTCTGGGGAGATGGGATCTCAGGGTGTGACGGCCGTGGAGCTGGAGCAACAGCCGCACTTCCCAAAGCCGGGGAGGCTCTTCCCAGGGGCACCTCCGGGAGAGCAAACGCATCTTCGTGGGGCAGAGTTTTACATGTATATTTGGGGAGGAAATTATACTTACATCATAATAAACACGTTCCATTGATTCACATGAAATAGGCTTCCAAGGCTTATCTCCCTGCTGCCTCAGGACCCGAGTCCCTCTGTGGCGAGGGGCCCTGGGTGGAAGAGTTTGCGACGCACTGCTGAGGAGTCACCTCCTTCTAAAAGTGCGAGTAGAACGGACGCTCCAAGGCTGGCACTGAAAGGAGGACCTGTGGGTGGGGGCAGGTGGCAGGGCTTGCATCCCTTCCTAGTTGGAACCTTATGGAACTGCTGACATTTGACCACATTTGACTTACAGAAACGGCTACTTCATGTGATTCAACCTAAAGCTCAGATTCTCGCCTGAGCCCTGTGGCCTCCAGGAGGTGCTGCTCTGCCTTGGAAACTCCAGAGGGCAAAGGCCACTTTCCTGGCTCCCTGAAGCACCACTAAGTCAGGGCTGGAGCAGAGACGGCTACTGCATTTGAAAAGGAAGTAACCAGGGAGAAAAACACGAACCAAAATAGCATAACTGCTTGTCCCCTAAAACGTGGTCCCCAGACCAGCAGCATCAGCGCCCCCTGGAAGCCTGTAAGTCCCTGGGCCCCCCACCCGGACCCACTGAGTCAGAACCAGCACCTTAGCAGGGCTGCCAGGCGCTCTGTGTGAGCGTTCACGCCTGAGCAGCTCTGGTCTAGCCAGCGAGCTCCTGCCCGCCATCACCTGCCTTCCTGCCCCAGCTGGGCCCTGCCAGTCTCACGCTCACCCAGGAACATGCTCTTAGACCCTCCAGCCCTCAAAATCAGCGTAAAGCCTGGCCCTCCTCGTAATGTGTCCCTGTCTAAGGAGCCAGCTCTTCTCTCAGGAAGTGTATTATTAATAGTTATCTTTGCTGTGGAACAAATGACCCCAAAATTTGTAGGTTTAAAACAATAAACATTTATTTTTGCCATACACTGTTGGTTAGAAGCACGTCACTAGATCCAGCCCAAGCATTAGGGGATATTACACCAGGGCCTGCACCCCAGGAAGCAGGGATCACTGGGGACCATCTTCCACCTGCCTCAGGGGGTGACCTCGCATTTGGGGGTGAGCCCCAACAGGGCAGCCATATCAGAATTCAAGAACGCGACCTCCTCAGTCACATGGTGGGGATGACATACACTCCATAACAAGCTTGGATAGACCTTTTAGCAGTAGCTTTCAGAGCCACTGTGCACTAGCATCGCTTGGGAATCATAAAAAATAACAATAATAATAGCAATACCCAGGCCCCGCCCAGGACCAGGTGAATCGGAATCTCCAGGCATGGATTTTTATTCTTTTTAAAAAAATTCCTCAGTTGATTCCACTGCACAGCCAGGGTTGAGAAAATGTTCAAATGCCACAATGCCGGGGGCTGTGGGGAGGGTCACTGGGGCAAAAGAAGGTGTGGGCGCAGAAGCATGGACTTCTGATGGGTGGTGTGTTTGGAATCATGGGCACGAAGGTGAGCCTTAAGGAGTGTTGGGGCCATCCTGCAGGTGAGCAGATAAGTTCACAAAAGATGGATGACTTTTTTTTTTTTTTTTTTTTTTTTTTTTGAGACAGAGTCTCACTCTGTTGCCCAGGCTAGAGTGAGTGCCGTGGAGTTAGCCTAGCTCACAGCAACCTCAAACTCCTGGGCTCAAGCGATCCTCCTGTCTCAGCCTCCCGAGTAGCTGGGACTACAGGCATGCACCACCATGCCCGGCTAATTTTTTCTGTATATATTTTTAGCTGTCCATATAATTTCTTTCTATTTTTAGTAGAGATGGGGTCTCGCTCTTGCTCAGGCTGGTCTCGAACTCCTGAGCTCAAACGATCCGCCCACCTCGGCCTCCCAGAGAGCTAGGATTACAGGCGTGAGCCACCGCGCCCGGCCTACTTTTTTTTTTTTTTTAGAGACAGGGCCTCACTTTGTCACCCAGGCTGGAGTGCAGAGGTGTGATCAGAGCTCGCTGTAACCTCAACCTCCTGGGCTCAAGGGTCCGTGACTTTTTATGGTTGCCTACCTTAACAAAACTCCCATCAAGTCACAATGCTGGCCAGAGGACACGTCCAAGAGTTAGAAGAAAGGAAGGAAAACCTATCTAAAACCAATCTGAAAAGACTCCATGCTGTACAATTCCAACTATATGACATTCTGGAAAAGACAAAATTACAGAGACAGTGAAAAGATCAGGGGGTGCCAGGGGTTGGGGGAGGGAGGGCTGGATGGGCGCCACACAGGAGAGTCTTAGGGCAGCGAGGCGACTCCGTGTGGCGCTGTAACGATGGACACATGTCATTGCATGTGTGTCCAGACCCATGGAACGTGCAGCACCGCAAGTGAGCCCTAACGTAAACCACGGACCCTGGTGGTAAGGATGTGTCAGAATAGGTGCCTTGACTGTAACAAAGGCCCCACTCTGGTGGGGATGATGACAGTGGGGGAGGCTGTGCGTGTGGGGACAGGGGACAGATGGCACATGCACCTTCCTCTTAATTTTGTCATGAACTTAAAAGTGTTCTAAAACAGTAAAGTCTTTATTTTTTAAACAGTCAGAAAAGAAAAGAAGAGAAAAGTAACCTACCCATTTTTAAAACTTTCCCTCAACTCCAGCTGATGGCTTCAAGGAAATAGATGCAGAAAATGAAGTGGACTCAAGTGATAAGAGCACCTCGGGTCTTACTGTCCAGCGCACAGACACAGAGGGTCACAGCTGGGGGCCTGGTAGATTACCTCGCCGGCACCTTCATCTGTGGATGAGGAAACTGAGGCACAAAAAGGTCACGGGGACAGGGTGGGGGGTTAATGGCTTTGCGGGGATCAGAACTCACATCCGTGAACCTGAGCCCAGCGCCCGCCCTGCAGGCTTCGCACACACAGAATGTCTCTGTGGACAGGGCAGATTCGACTCCGGCCCCTTCACGCCACGTGTGGGAGTGAAACTCACTGAAGAGTTAGTCAAGGGAGACAACACCCATCCTCTTGTCGGGACGCCATGGCCTTCACATGCATACTTCAGCAAGGGCCAGCCCGAGCTAGCTTGGTTCATTTGCTCTGTTTGACGGGAGCAAGTCCCTGGGTCGGTGGTAGTTGCTGAGCCTAACAAGCTCTCCGCCCTCGCCTGCCTCCTGGTAGCTGTTCTCATTCCCAGGGACTGGGTCTCTCCCGCCGTCGCCATGGCCACGGGCCTCACCCGAAGCATACCAACGCTGCAGTGTGCACAGATCTTGGCCGGCGTCCAGGCAGGCGCAGAGCGGTTCTGCTCTAAAAGCCAGGCCAAGGCTGTTCAGCTGGACTCCTTGCGCTGCGGGCTGGAGTCTCTCAGAGCTGTCCATTTGGCTGCCCGGCTATGAATGAGCTGCGATTGTTAATTTCTTTTCCCTGCACCAGCTTCTCGGGACTCTCTAACCCAAAACTTAAACAAAGAGCTAAATCAGGCTGTTCCCAGATCTCTAAACGCTGGCTGTTTACCAAACACTGAAAACTTTACCAGTTGCCACCAGTTCCAAATCTCCAAGCTCTCATAAGAGTCGTAAGGAATGTGGCCCCAGGAGGTCCAGGCTTGGCCCGTCTGCGATGTTCTTGGGTGTCCTTTTATAAGTCCCAGTCCTGTGAGCTGAAATGCCTTTTCCAGAGAAAAAGAAATCAAAGACAGAGGGGGTGAAGCAGCACATGGCAAGAGAATAGATATGTAATCCCTTTGAAAACAAACAAAGGAAAACCTTCCCGTGTGTAGCGTGTTCATGCCCGGATGATTTATGTTGGCCCAGTGCTTGAGTTTGCGGCAATTACAAAAAAGGAGAGAGTATCAGAAGGAATCTTCCATGAACACTGACGCTACCAGCCAACGTCTGTCCCTTGGGGTGGAAAACCTGCTCTGTCCTGTTCAGGGCTCCACGTAGAATCCTCAAATGGGGAAATGCGCACAGACTAGGTTAGAAAGCAGCACATGCGTGGAAATACGGTTTGACGAGGCGTTCCCTCCACTCCTCCATGGGTGCTCACACAGTGAGGGAGACCCCCGGACCCCCGCCCCAGGGTATGTGCACACATTGTCGTAGGGCCAACCTGGGGTGGGGGCAGGGCTCACAGACCTCCTCCCATGTGAGAGGGACGGGGTGGGGTGGGCAGGAGCCACTTTGCTGGTGACAACACAGCAGTTCCAACCTCCCTCTGGTGTCTGGGGCCACCGAGCGCCCTCCCGGGTTGCCTTTTTGGCATAGATCTTCTGCCCAGAGACACTTGGCTAACGAGTTGATGATTTAAAAAACAAAGAAAGAAAGAAATGTAATATTCAGATTTAGCTACCTGGAAGAGGTGTTTCTTCTTTAAAAGTAATACAGAAGGCCGGGCGCGGTGGCTCACACCTGTAATCCTAGCACTCTGGGAGGCCGAGGTGGGTGGATCGTTTGAGCTCAGGAGTTCGAGACCAGCCTGAGCAAGAGCGAGACCCCATCTCTACTAAAAATAGAGAGAAATTATATGGACAGCTAAAAAATATATATAGAAAAAATTAGCCGAGCATGGTGGCACATGCCTGTAGTCCCAGCTACTCGGGAGGCTGAGGCAGTAGGATTGCTTGAGCCCAGGAGTTTGAGGTTGCTGTGAGCTAGGCTGACGCCACGGCACTCACTCTAGCCTGGGCAACAGAGTGAGACTCTGTCTCAAAAAAAAAAAAAAAAAAAAAAAGTAATACAGAAAATTAGCTCTTTTTAGTGGCGGAGAATATGATCATAGTTAATAACTTGAAAATTAATGAGAAAAGTGCCAAAAGATGCTGTGGTTTAAGTTTCCTTATCATGTTTCTGTGCTCGATTGAAATAGTTTATTCAGCTTACTATTTGAGTTCAAACATTTTCATAAAGAGTTACGGCTTAATTTTAAAATTGAGGACAGCAGGTTTTCCTCTAAAGCTGGCAAAGAAAGCCTCGAGTATGAGCTCCTTACTATCCAGATCACATGGCCAGGTCCAAGTCACCATCGAGCCATCACCACCGCTGGCTTTTAGCACTATACCCTTAGAGCAAGGGGACAAGACCTTGGGTACTGAAGCTGAAAACACGACTATTCCGGGGCACGGTAGCTATCGTATAGCCCAGTGTGAGACACAGCAATTGAAACAGACCTACACAGCTTGCCTCGGTCCCCTGGCAAGCGCTGGCACAAATCCTGCACTTCCCTTCTCATTGTCTTCCCATGGGTGCTTCCCCCATCCCGGCACCCACAGCAGTCCAATTTATTCAAAATGACTCCCAAAGAATATTTAGATGACCAGAAGCCCAGCAGAGCCCACCCGGGAAGAACTCTAAAGTATGATTAACATATACTGCCTGCAGTGGCCTCAGAAGCTGCTGGCACTGTGTTGAGACACAATGTCTTTGGAAAGACAAGGACAGTTGAAAACGTCTTGCACCACGGAAGGCGGGCGCCCTCCTGCATGTGAACCGTTTCTCCCTCCACAGCAAGTTTGTTATCTCTCATCGCTGGCTTTCCCTCGGCCTCGCCCATATCCCCCAGGGACAGCTGCTCCAGACCCACCCTGCAGTGATCAGCGGGTGAGCAGAATTTTCCGCGGTGAGCAGGAGACGGGGCCAAAGTTGCATCTGGGTCAATTACAAAGGCCTGATCAGGAGAGAGATTAGGACTACAGGGGAGCTCCACTTCCCAAAGACCATCTCCCCAGGAGAACAGGCACTGAGGGGCCCCTACCATTTTCCAAATAGATAAAGGGAAACGCACATTTGTTTTTAACTTGAGTTTCAAGTCTTTGCAAGGCTGACATGCAACTGGCAGCCGATGACTTCCAGAGCCATTTTTGACACATGAACTGCCTTGTGAGTTGTACTTAACTCACGCTAGTTTTGAGCTGGGGGCCTCGTGAAGCACATGAAGACTCAATTCTCCAAAACAAGTTCAATAATTACGTTGTGAGTCACATACAACTCAAGTGGCATGCAGTGTAAAAATTGATTCTGTCACCATGTGAGTTGCATGTAACTCGCGCACAGAAAACAATAAAAAATAAATTTTTCATTAAACTAGAAAGGATCATTTTTGTTTTCAAAGTTTTTATTCTATTTTCGTAATAAAACACCATGGCCCCAGGGAAAAAATTTTTTTTCTGGTATGGCAGTTAATGTGTTAAAAAATTAAAAGCATATTAGGGCACTAAATGGCACAGCACAGCACAGCAGGTTTGGACTTAAAGGGTGTCATTTCGGATGTGGCTCTACCACTTATAAGCCAGCTGTGTAACCCTGTAAGTCACTTACGCTGAGAGCCGTCACCTTGGGGCACATTATAGCTTCTGCAAGCTTGTTGCGAGGCTGAAATGGAAGAATGCATGACAGGTGGGGCAGTGTCTGTCACACAGGAGGCACGCGGGGCAGTGTCTGTCACACAGGAGGCACGCGGGGCAGTGTCTGTCACACAGGAGGCACGCGGGGCAGTGTCTGTCACACAGGAGGCACGCGGGGCAGTGTCTGTCACACAGGAGGCACGCGGGGCAGTGTCTGTCACACAGGAGGCACGCGGGGCAGTGTCTGTCACACAGGAGGCACGCGGGGCAGTGTCTGTCACACAGGAGGCACGCGGGGCAGTGTCTGTCACACAGGAGGCACGCGGGGCAGTGTCTGTCACACAGGAGGCACGCGATAGGTCTGCCCTGAGTGAGGACATGTCTGTTACACAGTGGTCGCTCGGTAGGGGGTGATTTTGTCCCTGCCCTTTCCCAGATGAGAAGCCACCGGAGAGTTGGTTTCTGTAGTTCAACCTCTCAATCAAGCCAAATAAACAGGTTCTTAGAGGGGCCAGGCCACCACTGCAAGGCAGCAAGGGGACATCTGCAGACAGGGTTTCCAGCCCAGCCTCTGTCACTAGCTAGTGTGCAGCTGTGCATGAAATGATCACAATCCCTCTTTCCTCATTCTGAGCCTCCGTTTTCTCATACTGAAAATGAGAGAGCTGGACTAGATCCGTAGCTATCAACTGTTTTCTGTCAGCCAAACCCTTCCTTCGCAAGATCTCTGGTGCAGAATCCCGATTAAATAGCCTAATTCAAGGTAGGAGACAAAGGCCTAAACCTCAGTCTGTTCGGCTCCCCAGCTCACCTGCTCTGAGAAGCTGGACAGAAGGAACCCCCAACCCCTGCACAGGCACCCCCAACCCCTGCACAGGAACCCCAACCCCTGCACAGGAACCCCCAACCCCTGCACAGGCACCCCCAACCCCTGCACAGGCACCCCCAACCCCTGCACAGGAACCCCCAACCCCTGCACAGGCACCCCTAGGGTTCCTCAGAGCACAGCTGGAGAACCGCAGGACCAGGTTCTCTCTAGATCTCCTTCCAGACCTCACATTCCGTGATTCTAAGTGCTTGCAGAGTAACTGGGGCACATGTTAGAGCTGGACCACATGAACTCAAGGCTGGTAGGAACACGTATCAGAAGAACGCACCCAAGACTCTCCTTCATCCCAGCTCTTCAGAGCTGCTGCCCAGCAAAAGTCACTTGGCAGGAAGTCCTTTTTGACTGGTTTCAGCTCCAGACTCAGCAGCTGTGAGCCCACAGCACCGGGGACAAGGGGAAGTAATATAAAAAAAAAACCGTAATCTTATCCTCAAGAGAGTGTCCCGTGAACATAAACCAATTAGAGGAAACTGTAGAAATAAGACCTGCAATAAATTAGCCTGAACAATCAGGGTGGGTGCAGGGAAAGGGCAGCAGGCAGGAAATCAAAACACCTAATCCCAGGTCAGCACTAACTGCATGACCTTGAGCAAATCACGCCTGCGTCTCTGTGACCTCAACGGCAGGGCTAGACCAGGCAACCTCTACGGGACGTTTCTAGCCAAAAACTTCTGTGATTCTAAGAATTGCGGGGACTGAAGAATGTTGATAACAATGTTGTCGCATTGTCTGAATTAGCATTTTTCAGCTACCTGTGTTCATTACGCTTAAATATTCCTCACCTGTGATGTTAGTGACCACCTGAGACCATCCACAGGGCCAGTGACCCAACTGCTCCTGGAATCCCAGGTAAGGAAAAGGGAATGGCTTTGAGTCTGTAAGGGCAGGCTGAGCAACATCTCCCAGAGGCCTCTGTACTGTGGTGAAAGCAATCTTGGCACAGGTGGGCGCTCATCAAGTCCAGGAAAGGCGAATAAACATTTGCAGGCTGGTAGGACTGTCTGCAAGGATTTGCTTGTCACAGTTCCTTTGCAGCTAGTGATATCTGAGGCCAAGTTCTGGGATCTTCAGATTTACTATTTTTTTTTTTTTTAAATCAATGTTTTTCACCTCCTAAACAGAATGACTCTGAAGTTGAAAGCATGAGAAAGGCAATGCGACTCAAAGGGTTAAGTTAACCCTGGGTGAGGACTAAGGCTTCTTCAGGTCACAGGTGACTTTGACACGTCCCTAAAGAGGCAGTGCACAGAGAGGCAGCTCTTTAAGGCAGGGAAATGTCTTGGCTCGGTAATGGTTTGGAATGGCATTCCCTCTGGGATCTGATCACAGAGCCTGATTTCCAGCTGGGTCCCCTAGTCTTCTGATAAGACTTTTGAGTTCCAAATTCTTATCAAGACCAGCTAGGTAGCCCCTAAATTTATGGACCCACCTTTGTCAAAAGCAGGGTACAGAGACACACAGATAGGTAGGAGAAAAGGAGGTGAAGCAGTGTGACAGCCACTCATCATGGGCGAGATGTCCTCCTCTGTGCATCAGAAAGCTGTCAACTGCAAATAACAGAACGCTCAGCTCAAATCACCTTCAAAAACAAGGACGTTTTAATCTCAGGTGATAAGAAGTCCAGCAAGCTCCAAGGAGATTAAAACCAGTGGTTCAGTGATGTCATCAGGAGCCCAAATTCCTTCCAGCTCTTGGCTCCACCATCATCAGAGTATGGCCTGGGGCCTCGGGCAGCCCATCTCATGGTGTCAAGCCCCCTCGCAGGCCTGGTTTCCCGTGCAGACCAGCAGGGCTCACTTCGTGGTGAGCAACCTGTGATGCTGCTCGGGGCCTTGTGTGCAGAAGGGCCTGCACTTGGGTTAATGCTCTGCTGTTGCCATCTTGCCATTCTATATAGTTTTGTCTTTGAACTTGTGCTTTATAAGTGAAACCTTATGGGACAATGGAGACGCACATGAGCAAAGGAGAAATAGGCAGTGTGTGTCCCTCTGCGCGTGTGTTTGGGATGCCCCAGAAGCACAGGATTCCAGGGGACCCGCACACATGGGGGTCCAGTGAGACTCAGAGCAAGTACGAAGTGAGCACATTGTGTCCACAACCGAGTAAGTGGGGCACTGGCAGCCCAAGAGGCCACGTTGTGTGTCCAAACCAGAACTTGCTCTGAACACAGAAAGAAGACAAGAGAGTTCTAAGAAAACAAGAAAAAGGAACCGTACCCTGTCCTTTCTAAACCGTTTTGCTTCCCTGTATTAGTCAACTACTTACTCTGAAAATGATAACATAGAAGGAAAGACATAGTGGTTGGCTAATACACCCAAGAGAACTATTCCAGAAGAAAACCTAGTGCAATTCCAGCCTGTAACTCCAAAAGCCTTGATGTCTTGCCCTGTTCCCGTCCCTTGATTTTATTCCTCCTCTTCTTTCCTCGGCAAAGCTGCAGGGCGCCTGCCCAGGTCGTGTGTAATCATTCACTGCCCTATTAAGTGTCCACCCAGAACAGAACAGAACACCATCTTCCTGGGAGTTGTCGCAGCTGGGCTCCGGTTGGTGACACTGTTCTTTCCTAAACTGTCACAGGAACTGAGCCCTCTCAGTTTGATGTGCACTTCCTTATAGCATCAACTCTCCAACTTCCACAGTCCCCTCCAAGACCATAGTAATTAGAAAACAATGATTATCTATCCCCAAGCTGGGAGGAAGACTGATTTTTTTTCTGTGTCCACCTTTTTTTACTATTTAAATTGCTTACCGTGTGCATGGATTACTTACAAAAAGGATTTAATATGTGTATTTTTAAAAATCACCTGATGTACTTTGTGAAACCAAAGTAAAAGCAAACACAAACCTCTTTATGTAAATTAAAGAAAAAAATGCAGCTTCTGGAGTTACACTAACAAGGAATATCATTAGTGAGCTATGATGCATCTCAGTACAGAGTAGGGATCTTTTCAAAGAGCAACATCTGAGTGCACAAAGCCAATCGCCATTTCTTTCTTGAGAATACGCACAGCCCACTGCCCACCCTGGACCTCATTTTGAAAACAGGCACCACAGAGCTGCCCCTACCCAGCCAATTCTCACACAGCCGGGCCCCGGGCGTGGGCCTGGTCCTGGCAGCCATCCTGCACGCCAGGCCTCCTCCTTTCTCCACAGCTGCTTCCCAAGCTCACGCGAAACAGGGGAAGTGTGTCACACGGGGAGCCCGTGCTGGGAGGGGACCCGCCCTGCAGCCAGCAGTGGAAGGGCAGAGCCGTAGTGGTTTCTTCTTCCTTATTCCTTCATATTTTGTTGTGTTTTAGCAGCTCTCCAGACTGACTCATGCTTGGACTTGTTCTTGAAGAAACTCTGCTAGAGCCAGCAGAGGTCTAAAGATGCTTTCACTCCACCCCGGAGGAGAGTGACGCTCCGAAGACACCAGCAAGTTGGCATGAGAGCCAGAGCTAGACCCCAGGGCTCCACGCCCCTCGCCAAGTTCTCTTTCATCAACACTGTCTGATCTCCCAGAGTTGCCCTTCATGGCGTGCCGAAGACCAGTTTTTGCCCAGAAATAAGAGAAGAAGACAACTGCTCTGTTTGTGTTTCCACAGTACAATTCATAAAATGTAAAAGCAGAACACTACCGCAAGAACCTACCTCCATCACTACGGCAAACTAGATGAGTTCTATTTATTTCTTAAAAGAGACTGGAGGAGTCATTGTCTAGATCAGGGTCTCTTAACCTCGGCACTACTGACATTTTGAGTGGAATCGCTCGCTGCCGTGGGGCCCCTGTGCTCTGTAGCGTGTGGAGCAGCAGCCTTGGCCCCCATCCACTAGATGCTGGTAACATCTGCTCCTCTCAGCTTGTGAAAACCAAAAATGTCCTCAGATATTGCCAAATGTCCCCTGAGGAGCAAGACTGTCCTCACTTAAGAAGCATTGATCTAGAGGAAACTAGATTATTTGGTTGTCACAGAAAACACTCATCAAGAAAACAAAAATTGTTCACATTAGGGCTTTGTAGCCAAATAACATGGAAAGCCAGAGTCCAAGGCATTCCTCCTCCTCAACAGGCGGAGGCCAGAAGGGCCTGCAGGTGGCCCTAGAGAGGGAAGGAGGGGCCCAGTGAACCCCTGCGGCAGGACAGGCCGTGTGTATTGTTGACTTTTCCGTGTGAAGAAGACAGAAGGATGTTTCAGTGAGTCAGGATTGAAAAGTGTACTGAAGACAGAACATAGGTTGATGACAGTTAGATGAGTTGTGTTGGATGGATTGAGACCAGAATGATGTTGGCGTCCTTACAGAAAATCTAGAATTGACTACTTTGATAATTGCTCACAAGCCTTGGATGAGCTGGTTTGGTTGCGTGGCTTCTTTACTGAGAAGATGGGAGTAATTACAGGAATTGGACATGGAGACTCATAGGACTCGTGGAGTCCCTCATCCAGGAGATAGTGAATTATAAGTTGAAGACCTTGGAGGATTCTTGTCTGAAAGAATATTATAGTAATGTTGAGAGTGGCACGGAAGGTCCTATTTCTACTTGGCAAGGTCCAGCCTCCCAGTTTTGGACTGTACCAGTGGAGTGAGCAGCTCACAGGGACTCAGGTATTGTAGTTAACATAGTTTGTACTTGAGATTTTAAAGGGGGATCGAGGGTTTTGATAGGAGCAGAAAGTGCCAGGTGGTCCGTGAGGGCCATGACAGGGCAAAGATGCAAGGCAGGGAGCCGGGCCTCGGGGTGAGGCCCTCAGGGGAGCGAAACACATTGCTCGTCCAGCTGGAAACTAACTTTGCAGAAGGCTTACGGGGCAGTAGAACTAAGCAGAAAGCTGTGCTGGGTAGTGAAGGTCCCAGTAGGACAGGGAAAGGCTCAGATGAAGGTGGCCGGATGGCTGATCACCAAGTCCCACTGCAGATGTGGCCTGTGTACTCCACGGGGGAGGAGGGTGGCAAGAAATAAGAGGTGTTACAGGTGGGGTGTGCTGCCCTGGGTGCCCATTGAGGGGAATGGTACCCACCAGCAGCTGCAAAAGTTGGCATAAATCAGGGAGCCCAGAACAATACGCCCCAGTGACAAGACTGAAGGGATTACTAAACTCTTCCCTATTCTTACTATTGGGAAAGTCTTAACAATAGCGTGTGACTCTGAGTGTGTCCTTGACCAGGTGGGTCCTCCAGTCAGTGACCTTGCACCACGGTGGGGAATCACCAATACCACAGTGGGGTGGGGAGGTGCGGTCAGGAGCGGGGAGCAGGGAGGAAGGGCTGAGGGAGGAATATCAGGTGGAGAAGCCCAGGAGTGGGACCCACAGAAGGGTCACAGGGGGAAATGGTTGTGAGGTTTTATTGAGGTGGCAGGAAGAGCAGGCAGAGACACTGGTAGTGACATAGTCCTTAGGGACTACTCAGCTTGAAATAGATCAGAGACATTTTCTCATGCTTCAGCCTCCTTGTACCAAGCAAAATAAGCTGGCCATTGAAGAGGAGAGATCTCAGAGCCCCAGGATTTGAGGGCACATTGCAGATGGACAAGTTTAGGGAGATTCCAGGTACCTCAAAGGGATCACTATAGTTCTAAGTTGTCCTCAGTGAAATCTTACCATTTTTTTGAGATAGTAACTGAACTTTCACCATAGTGGCAAAACCTATCATTGGAGGGGACTTTCGAAGGCGATTGAGAAGTGGCTTGAGAGTTCCCCATAGCACCGAGGTTAAACGGAGGCTAGCAACCAAGCAAAGCCAAAAGAGCCCTCGAGCAAAGATCAAAATCAAACTCCTACGGTGCTGCTGTGGGCAAATGTGCAGAGCTCAGTATCAGGAGTTGGAGTCACCTGGGCATGGCGATGGCCAGTCGTGAGAGGCCTCAGTCCCTGGGTGGAAAAGACGGGGGTTCGGAGGGGCTTCCAGCCCCCTCTGAGTCACAGCAGCAAACTGTCAAAGACAAAAAACTAAACCGGTAAATAAATTGATTTTATTCAGGCTGTTCCAGTAAGGAGAATACCCAGACCCAAAGCCTGGCAGGTGGCTTCGTCTAGACTTCTACAGGGAGGAGCCAACAAGTTCCAGGTGGGGTGACTCCACAGCTGGGATGTTTTTGTAATCAGGGGCATCTGTCAGTCTGCCGGACAAGGAAGGTCTAGCTCTGTGTCTAGCTAGTTTGGGGGGGACAAACAGGTCAGCTGTGCCTGTCCTTGTCACAGGTGAACAAGGGGGTCACCTGTGAGTGCTATGGAAGTCACAGAACAGAGTGGACGGTATTTACAAGTGAACCTATTAGTCTGCTCGGGTGGCCATGACAAAGTGCCACAGACTGGGGGACTTAACAACAGAAATGCATTGTCTCACAGCTCTGGGGCTTAAGTCCAAGATCAAGGTACCTGCAGGGTTGGTTCCTGCTGAGGCCTCTCTCCTTGGCTTGTAGACGGCCACCTTCTCCCTGTGTCCTCACGGGGTCATCCCTCTGTGTGCATCTGTGTCCTCACCTCCTCTGCTTATAGGGACACTAGTCAGATCAGATTAGGGACCACCCACGTGACCTCATCTCACCTTAATTCCCTCTTTAAAGACCCTGCCTCCAAATACTGCCACACTCTGAGGTCCTGGGGGTCAAGACTTCATTCAACATGTGAATTTGGAGGGGACACAACGCAGCCCACAGTAGCAGGTCTTATCTAAGCCTCCTGGTTCTTTGCAGTAGGTCATTTCCGCAGCACAAAAGCGGCGAGATGTCCAACATGTAAGCGTGGGGGTTGACCTTGGCTGCTTTCCGGAGGCCCAGGGCCCAGCTGAAGGCCTGCGCTGCCTCAGGGGCCCATGGGAGGCCCCTGTTTGCCCTGCCCCACTCCACGCCCCACGGGCTGCCCGGGGAAGTGGGTGGGCGAGAACTTCCAAGGGAACCGAGAAGAGCTAAACAAGCTGCCATAAAGAGCAGTAAAGAGGACACCCATGGGGCTGAGACTGGGGGTTGACAGAGGGGAGGGGACTGAGATGGCCACACAGCAGGAGGCTCGGCTCGGCTGTGGGAGACAAAAGACTGTGAGCGTCCACAGGAGGCACAGAACTGGAGGGACAGGGGAGTAAAGGGATTTTATTCTCGAAAGGCTTCACCACGTTGGTCCAGGTAATGCCCAGCCCTTTACGAATTTTTCAGTAAGCACATAGATCACTGCTCAAGGCTGGAGTCTGGTTTCTGCTTGTGTGTGTTCAGCCTGGGCTGAGAAAGCCCTGGAGGCGGCATGCAGGGGGGCGGGGCACATGGTGGGGGGGCTTGCTGCATTCTGGGCTCCTGGCCCCTCTTAGGGTCCCTCGCCTGCTTCCTGGAAGGTGAGCTCTCTGAGCACCAGGACCCGCCTGCTGTTCCCTCCACACATGGCAAAGGAATCCAGAAGGAATTCCCGGATTGCTCTGAAAATGTACATGCATCACTCACAACCGAATCAACCTAGACCTTTTTTGCATCTGATTACTTTTCAACTTGCACCACTTCTCAGGGGCACTGAAGTCATAATTGTTCCATTGCCCCAAGAGTCCCACCCAGGCAGGAGCTGCGTGGCTGTCTGAACTCTTCTGGGTTTGTGCTAAATGGGCAGGTGTTGAAAGAGAAAGGCAAACAGGCAGCTTTCCCGAAGGAGGGGGAAGGAGGAAGGGGAGGGCGCTCTCTGAGGGTCCTTGGACAGAGCAGAGAATGGGGGGGGGCCACCCCAGGAGCTGGCTGGGAGGGCCAGAGGGCAGGCTGTGTGTCCTGGGCCTCAGCCTTATTAGCATGTGCCTCCCAAGCGACGCCCCACGACCTGGATTTAGTGCCCTGTGCAGACACCGGTAGGAAAATGCGGTACGTGCTGATCAAGGAGACCGAGGGAGACAAGCGCAACAAGGTAGGATGACAGAGAGGACACTCCAGCCCTCGGCCTCCTCCTTCCATCTGGTGCCCAGGCGTGCTGGTGCCACACGCTTCCTGTGCTGCAGGGGAAGGAAGAGGCACACACAGCAGAGGCCGGGGACTGCTGGGGACCGAGATAGAGGCCAGCCCCAGCGTCTGCGTGCGCTTTCTTTCGGGAGATGCTGTGAGGCGCCCGGCAACCTTGACAAGGGCCAGGACTCAACAGAGGCTCTTCCAAAGGAGGATCGCTGGCTGCGACTGCACCAGGCAGAGTCACTGCACCGCACAGGACAGTCTTTATAGCTGTGCTTGGCTGCACGGTTCTCCAACACAGACGAGCTGGGGGATGGAGATGGTTTTAAGATCCATTTGTGCACCATGAAAGCACATGTTTTCTGCATTCTCAATTTTTTAAGCCAAAATAGAAAAAGGTCTAGAAAAACAAATGCTTTTAAAACATAAGGTTTTCCTTGTGCCAATGTCCCCACATGCTCCCCCTGAAAATGACTCCCCCAGGCCCCGACCCTCCACCAAAACATGGTGTTGTCTCCTAAAATAAAAACAAAAGCAGCAGAGCCAGAAGTGGAGCAGAAAGCGTGATGTGACATTCCTTTGACACTTCCGCAGGCCCACTTCCGGGAATGAATGGCCATTCTGCACTCACGGGAGAAGTGCCGTGTTTCATGGAGAACCTGGGTCAGCCATGCTCTGAAATGGGTTTCATGACAGCATCTCAGACACTCGTCCCCGTCCAAGAATGTTCTTATTAAGATTCACTCGCTGAAGTGATGCGCTCAGCCAGCAAACACGACTGTGAAACCGAAACCCGGACCTGGGTGCAGAGTGAACACTTGCTGCTATTAATCGTGGTGTCTGCGTTATGGGGTCTACTCGGCTCCCAGCCACACAAGGCCGTGTTGTGCAGCCGCACAGCCTGTGTGCGAGGGGAGGAGGTTAGCAAACAGCTGCAGGGCAGCAGGGAAGCTTCCTCTGCCTCCCTCTTCCTGGCCCTGCCACGCTGCGCAGACAGGGTGGGTGGGGGAGCCCTGCCCCTCCACGCGCAGGCTGCTGATGACAGCTCGAGACTGGCGACGTTCAGCAGAGTCCTCGAGAGTGATCTGGAGAAAACCACTGTGCCTTAAAACAGAGCCCCAGATTCTACGCTTCATCTCATCTAAGAAGGACATTGTGTATATTGTTTAAAGTAAAGAAAATACTGAGGAGATGAGAAAGAGGAAAGAAAAATAGATTTCAGATGCCATCCTTTCCTTCCTTGAGGGGAGCAGCTCTCGGCGTCTACAAGGGGTTGTGGTCTGTGCTTGGTCAGTGGACAGAACAGCCCCCTGCCTGCCAGCCCCTGGCTGTGGCCGTCCTGACCGCCTGCGCTCACAGGAGCAGGGCACGGGGGCTGGAGCCATGCCTTGTGGCCAGCCCCTCTGTGTGACAAGGACTTGTGCCCGTGCCAGAGGGCTCTAGGTAGGTGGCTCCAGCTCCCTGCGCTGTGGAGGGAGCTCTTCCTCTTTGCCGGGACGAGGCTCCAGCTCTCAGCGTTAAGGCACCTCATTTTCCACGTCCGGTGGAGTGAGAGCACTGGCCTCCCTCTGAGCATGAGGAAAACAGGGACCGTGGAGGGAGAAAGGCCAGGCTGCCCCCCTGGCTCAGAGGACTGGGAATCCCCAGGGCTCACTCGGCCCTGGACATCTGAGCATCTCTAGGGGCCAGAGCCGGGGCAGTCAGCCCTGATGACACAGAGAGGCTGGACTTTGAGCCAGGCATGGTGGCCACACAGCTTCTCACGCAATCTCATTTTCCAGCCTCCTTTCCAACTCTGTCCTTAACACATGCTAATGACCCAATGGATGGAGCTGTCTGAGCCCTGCTTACTCAGCCTCTATTGCATGAATGAGCAGTGAAACGCAAAGGTGGGCAAAACCGAGCGATTGTCGCCAAATAAAACACAAACTGAGTGGTTGCTTGTGGTTTGCCACCAGTGAATCTATCCCCTGTGTGAGTCTGCCACAGGATGGGGCGAAGGACTCCTGGCCCTGCAGCGACATGCAGAAGGGGCCCCTTCTCCCCACGGAAGTTCAACGGGCTCAAGGAGGTCGAGCCTCTGTGCCCAGAGGTCACAGATTCAGAAAATGAGGTCTGAAATTCCCCAGGGGCTCAGCACGCAGGGAAAGGAAGTTTATTCTAGAGGTCCCGAAGGCCAGGCCATGGCGAGGGAGGAAGGCTTCCGGGAGGCTAACACAGTGCAGCATCCCATGGTGGAGTCGAGCCATCCACGAACAAATGCAGGAAAGCATGGCGGGGCTGGGGGCAAGAACAGAGCAGAGAGAGGCCAAGGCACAGGGAAGAGCAGCTCTAAAAGCAGGTGATTCAACAGTGAAATGAAGAAGAAGAAAGTCTAGCTAATACCTTAAGCTGTTCTGTGCAATTCATTCATTCATTCAATCACTCATTCTCCTGCCAGTTTCTACAAAAATTTCAAGTTTCATATCTCCGTAACTACAGGGCGGCAGGTGGGGAGGGACGGGAAGATCAGGGGAAGGGAAACAGGGCTGGTCCTTGCACTTCTGAGCTGTGGCTTCTCGGCACAGCACTCTTCATTGTCTGATGAGAACAAACATTCAAACGGACGTTTGGAAAATGGTTCCCAGTCCTCTTGCAGTTGAGTAAGAAACCTGATCTCCTTGGAAGATGCTCGCTTCCGGTGCCCATGCCTGGAAGGTCCCTCCAGAGCTGGCTCAGTGTCAGCTGTAGGATTCTTGCCGGGTTCAGCATTTCTTGTCTCTCTTGGGCCAGTCTTCAGGGTCTGACAAGTGTATGAATTCTCCCCAAATTTTCATCGAACACAAAAGGAACTTTTGTGCGGAGGAACTTTGTGGGAGGTGTGGGTCCTTGCTTGTGGTTTGTGTCTTGTCACTTGCAGTCTTCCACTGAGCTGTGCTGGAGGAAGGATGGAGAACACCTGCTCTATTCATGTGTCTGGTGGAGGCGTGACGGTGCCCCCAGGGCTCAGCTCGGGAGAGCTGGGTGCCAGCACCTGTCCTGCCACCAGCTGGCTCCATGCCCACTCCCACCACTGTGGAGGGCGGGGGAAGGCAGGGCGAGGGAAGGAGAGCGTGGTCTAGACCAGGGTTTCTCAAGCTTGGCACTATCAGTATCTTAGGACAGAAAATTCTCTGTTGCAGCGACTGTCCTGTGCATTGTAAGATGTTTAGCAACATCCCTGGCCTCTACTCCCTACAGCCGTGAGCACCAGAAATGTCTGCAGATTTTGCCACATATTCCGAGTGGCCGGGTCTGCTCCCAGTTGAGATCCCTGTTGTAGACCTGCACTGTCTAATCCAGAAGCCACATGTCATCATGAAGCATGTGACTAGTCCAAACTGAGATGTGCTGTAAGTATAAAATGTACACTGGATTTCAAACACTGAAATAAAAACACAAAAAAGAATGTAAAATGTCTCATGAATATTTTTATATTCTTCATATTTTATACTGATTACATGTTACAATGATGCTATTTTTAATACATAGGGTAAAATAAAATATAATAATATCAAAGAATTCATTTTATATTTCTTTCTTTTTTACTTTTTATAATGTGGCTACTTTAAAAAAATTGAAATAACATATGTGGCTCCCTTTGTGGCCGCATTGGATTTCTATCGGCCAGTGCAGGGCTAGACACAGGCTAAGGTCCTCCTTGCTCAGATAATCCAAATTCCCTTTGAATGACTTCCTACCGCAGGAGCAATAAATCATTTTCCAGTGCTATCTGCAGAGAGCCAAGGGGTAACAGAGTGTAGACACAGAATGGCATCAGAAAATCTCCCAGTTGTGTTTGAGTCTCCCTCTGCTCCATGATAAACTAAGCAAAACCTGCAGCAGCAGCATTTAGAGGCAACGCCCTGCTCCATCCCATCAAGGAAGCAGCCCCGACTGTCAGCACCCTGCCCTGGCCCCCTGCCTCCCCGGGAACTTCCACTCCCAGCTACTGGTAAGTAAGAGAGCCCGGGCCTTCACCCCCTCTGTGGCCAGGTCAGCGGGCACCTCACAGGACTTGGTGGAGTGCCTCACAGTTTGCTGAGTACTTTCCACACACATCACCCTACAATAGTCGTGTTAGCTGCAAACTAGAACACCTCCATTTTATACGTGACCAGTAGGAATCTTGCTTCAGAAACTCAGGTCATACGAAATGTTAGCTTCTTCATTTTTATCAAATCAAATTAACTCTAAGACCAAATACTGCAAGTGGTTGTAAATTCAACCTCAGCCCTTTTTGCCACTGTTCTGTCTCACACCAGCTCTTGCAGTAGTCCAAAAGGCAAAGGTCACAGGGTTGCAAGCCAAGGACATCTAAGGTGGCTTCTCTGGTTCTCTGCTCCCTGATCATTCCTGATATGCCATTGTCTCTGCTCCCCTGTATCTTAGAGAGGTTTATGTGCTGCTCCCAGGCGGCACCCAGTGCCACTCCTTTCTACAGTTTGGCCACCTCCCGAGAGCTGTGATTGTGTCAGCCCAGGATTCACATTCCTAGGGTCCCCCTGGAGTCCCCAGCCCAGGATGCTCTCCCAGCCTCAGGAACACACCCTGTCTTATCTCTGCTTGGCAGCTGGCTCTGGCCCTGTAAACAAAACAAAACCCAAAGCACCAGCCTCAATTGCCTTGCCCCCCCCCCCCCACACCCCATCCCTGGGCACGAGCTAGCACGATCTCTGTAATGACTTTAAGCTTTCAAAACAAAATCCGCGAGGGTGGGTTTGGATCCAGGATTTAAGTCCTGCACCACAAACCTCCCAGCACGATGAGCTCAAAGGCCAGGCAGCTTTCTGGGAATGCAGACATTAAAAAAGACAGAAAGCAACCTAAGATCTCTATCAATGATGACGTTTCCGCCAAGGGAGAAAAGGTGCTCTGTAGGGTCAAGTAACTTGCTCACTGTAGCATTTCTGGTAAGAGTCAGAGGAGGAACTCAAACCCAGGACCCCTGGCTCCCCTTAAACATACCATGTGCCACCCTACTCCACGCTCCATCTGAAGTCACCAGAGAGCGTGGAAAGAGACCTGCTCCACAGCACCACAGGCTGATGGCCTAGGGAGGAGGCAGCGAGACCTCAACGCCCTCATTTCTAGTCCTAGAAGCTCCTTCCTCCAGGGAAATGCTACGCTCCGCACCACCAAGTTAGGGCACACATCCCCGCCTCCTTGGAGCACACCGGGCCTTGCCAGAACATTTCAGCAAGACCTTTTGAAAAGTTGAGGTTAACACGTAACTAAACCAGATCATCTGATTTATAAGATACTTTTCTCTCTCAGCAATCTACAAAAATGGTTTTTATAAAAAAAAAACAACAACAAAAAAAAACCCACAGTACTCAGTGAAACCCACAGCAGCTTCAGGGGTTCTGCAATTAGGTGATTCCAGCTGCATTTTTTTCAGCTGGGTGGTGGTGGACAGAGGGGTTCATTAGCAAAGCCAGTTTAGAGGAAGCGTGGAATGCAGGGCTAGCTGACCAGAGGTGGGGCGTATCAGCCCAGATAACCGAAGGGCTGATCAAAGTCTCTACCGTAAAATTACGGAGCAAGCCTTGCAATTGGAAAGGATGCTTGCCATAAGAGTAGGCCCAACTCAGGGACTGTGCAGGAATCGTCACTTAGAGTGCGAAGTTTATTAGAGCAGCAGAAACAGAGAACTGCTGCTTGATGTCCCCACAGGGGACCAGAATCACAAAACCTAACATAACTTCTACAAATGTGCTCAGCAAAGGCTTCTGCTGAACTTTAAAGAAGCAGTGTACTACTCTATTCAATAATCTTACAAAATGCTACACAGCTAATAAGAGAACTGAAATGTTCTACCTTTTTAAAATAACATGGGTCAGGTGCGGAGGCTCACACCTGTAATCCTAGCACTTTGGGAGGCCGAGGCAGGATGATCACTTGAGGCCAGGAGTTCGAGACCAGCCTAGCAAGATCGAGACCCATCTCTACAAAAATAGAAAAACTTAGCCAGGCATGGTGGCATGTGCCTATAGTCCCAGCTACTAGGGAGGCTGAGGCAAGAGGATCACTTGAGCCTGGGAGTTTGAGGTTGCCGTGAGCTATGATCATGCCACTGCACTCCAGCCCAGGTGACAGAGCAAGACCCTGTCTACAAAAAAAAAAAAAAAAAAAAAAAAACACCCAGAAAAGACATCACAAAAAGTTGAGTTTCACAAATACGAAGTTGAATGAAAAAAGCTGTTCAATGTGTACAAGAATATTATATTCCATGAATATAAAATTAAAAATAAAACAGGGAAAACTAGCTGCAGAAAACCAGTATGGCAGTTCTTAAAAAAAAATTATAAAATGGAATTGTCATATGATCCAGCAATTTCATTTCTGGGTATATACCCCCAAAATTGAAAGCAGTGTCTCAAAGAGCTATTTGTATACCAAAGTTCATGGCAGCGCTATTCACAGTAGCCAAAGGATAGAAGCAATTCAAGTATCCATCAACAGATGAACAGATAATCAAATATGCTCTATACATACAATGAAATGTTATTCCGCCTTAAAAAGAAAGGAAATTCTGACACATGCTACAACATGGATGAACCTTGAAAACATTATGCTCTGTGACATTAAGCTACTCACAAAGGGACTCACTTTATGATTCCACTTATATGAAGTACCTAGAGGAGTCAAATTCATAGAAACAAAAGAATGATGTTTGGCAAAGGCAGGGAACAAGGGGAGAAATGGGAATTTTCATTTAACAGGTACAGAGTTTCGGTTTTGCAGTATGAAGAGTTCTGGAGACGACGGTGGTGACGGCTGCACAGCAGGGCACATGTCACGTTCTGGTGCTGAGGTTCTGTCGCTGAATCAGAGTGCTGGCTTAAAGGAGCCTTTTCAGCTGGCGAACTTTTATCAAACTGTACATTTAGGATTTTGGCACTTTTCTGAATGCATGTTATTCCTTATTTAAAAGTTTAAAGAATTATATGATAAAAGATTATATGAACAAAAATAAAACCTAACTAGACAAGAAAGGGCACAAGGATGAAAGAGAATCTAACTCCTATAATAATACATGATAGATGATTATTAACTTTTGTTCACGTTTTGTTCCACAATAGAGCTTCTGGAGCTCCTGAGTTTATAAAAAAACTATGATTTTTGTTTTCATTGCTACTCAGTTAGTGGGCAAGAACAACCATCTAAAAACAGTCAGTTTTCTTTTTTTCCTCTTAACTTTCTCCTAAGAGTCCTCCCCCCAAGGCTGCTTGGCACAATCTGGCCTTAGTCAAGCAGTTGGAGAACAAAACAACTTGAGTGTGTGGGGCTCTCACGGCACGGGCTTTGCAGGGATTAGGTTAATCACAGGTGCACCCTCACCTGAAGCAGCCAGCAGCTTATTCATTAATCAGGCGCTTAACAGACTGTTGCTCCAAGTTCCCCTCTTGGCCTGGCAGACTGGTGGCTTTGGATTGGTTCCCAGTTTGGGGCACCCCCCACAAGCTCCCCTTTTCCACCCTTTGCCAAAACTCTCTGCAGGTATCTAGACCAGAAGCCCAGGTGCTGTCAGATTCTATTCTCTGCTGGATTCCCCATGCAGAGCTGACCGCTCAGGTTTCTCCTCCCGTGTTTCTCCAGCGCTCCCTGACATCTGTCCCCCCACGCTGTTCACACGGCTCAGGTTGTGGTCTGAACCAGTTTCTCCACCAGAGGTCCCAGGTCTGCAAACTCTCTTTCTTCTCTGCCTCCTAGGCTTTCTTCCAAAGTTTTGCTTTCTGCTTTGATCTCACATTCCTTTCCCCACCTGACCGTGGCCCAAATGTGGCCCAGGGCTCACAGAAGCCAGTTCTACATGTCATTACCATTTGTTCCTTTTTATCCAGCCTTAAAAAACATATAATATTGACTTCTTACAATATACTGAGCACCGCGTTCATACAAACTAATGCTCACAACATCTTCGTTTTTGCCTGGGAGGAGATCGAGGCTCAGAGAAGTAACTTGCCTATGAGCCCCTGAAAGTGGCAAAGACGAGACGCAAGGTTTGCCTGGATTCGGCGTGCTGCCCGCTGCAGCGGCGATATCTGGAGCCTCGTCTACACTCTGCTGAGTTAGAGTCTGCTGGGGTGGGTGCCATCTTCCCCAGGGTGCTACGCGTTTGGGACTTGCTGGTTTTCTCTGACCACTGTTAGAAGAACATTAACAGCAAATCAAGGAATGTCAAGGATTTAAAGAACTCTTCAGAGGCCCTCTGGTTACACCCTTTTGTTTTAAACGTCATCTGTGAGCCCAAGGCCTTCTGTTTATCTTTGATTTCTCCCAAGTAAAACCTGGAGCAGATGTGTGCAGCTCAGCAAGAATCCCACTTTGGGGAAATACTTACGTCTCCAGAGTCGGGACTGGCTTTGTATGAAAGGCTGTGGGGGCGGAAAGGGGCCCTCTGATGAACAAGACGAAGAGTATCTCCCAAAGGCACACTGAGCCATCTCTAATCTGGGGGTGGGGAGGACTATAACACAAACCAAATCTACATACTGTTTCAGACTCAGCTCTGTCCTTTTGAGGAAGCCAGTAGCACCCTTCCCTGGCAATCTCGTACAGCTGGGGAGCAAGACCCCATGGCCCCCTCAGGCCGAAGGAGGACAGGCACAGGGCACCTACAGCTTTGGAGAGCTACTTCTGCAGTCAGGGCCGGGTGGCACCAGTGATATCCAGAAACACACAAGGCCAAAATTTTAGGTCAGCTCTGTCAAAAGAGAGGAAGCTTTACTTATTTATTTATTTATTTATTTTAGAATTTACTCAGGATTATCAGAAAAGAGAAGAAAAAAAAAAAACTCCATTATTTAAAATCAAGCAGATAAGGGGTGGGGAAATACTCATTTCCTAATGATGGGCTTTTGCAACCAAAGATCCAAATAAAGTAAAAAATAAAAAATGCTTCTTTCCTATTTCTACAAGGAGTGACAATCCAGGAAGCGGCTACTTGCCCAACCCTCCTATGGAAACGAGCCTCACTCACTGAGGCTGCGATCCAGCCTTCCTCACTTCCTGCCCCTCCCGCTCCCGGGCGGAGCGATGGTTGCCCCCACGTCCAAACGGCTGCCCCCACAGGCACTACCTCATGAAGCCCTGTGACCAGTAACTCCCATTTAAGAAAAGCTTTAGGCCTATTCTGCACTGTTTTACACTAAATCTTTTTTCCAAGAAACCTCACTATATAAAACGTTCTAAACTTGGGAACACTAGCTTTTGCATTATTTCCTGCCCGGCAACAGAGCTCCTAGCATGATGCTCTCTCCTCTTGCCAGATTTGGGCTGGTTGGAGGAAAATACTCGCTCCTCTTTGAGCTTCTTTCCATCACTTCTAGAGAAAAACCGCCCGGCTACCAAAACAAAATGTTTCCCAGGTTTTCCTCCCACACCTATGACCTTTGTTCCTTGATTAAGTCCTGGATTCCCCTCTAAACAGAACTGGACTGTGTCCAGCCAATTTCTTCATGTTCTTCAAACATTAGCCCAGCAGATGTCAGGTTTGTGTGGGTTTTGTGTGGGGTTTTTTTTTTCTCCCCCAAGAGGCTTCTGTTTGGCTTTTGAGTTGGCTCCCGAGGCTCCGAGTGGAAAGTCTGCAGCGTTTACCCCATCCCACCCTGCACCCCCAGCAGGGCAGGAAAAGGAAGCCTCTGTGTGCACAGCCTGTTGACGGCTCGGCCTTTGCCATGGCTGTGCCTTCCTCTCTAGGCACAGTAAGGAACTTCCAGGCAGCAGGAGGGGAGGGCTGGGGGGAAGAGAGCAACCTCTTCCTAAACTGGGAGCACAGAGGGTCCAAGAAGTACTCCCGTGTGGCAGGGACACGCCGGACCTCTTCTCTCCCACAGCCAGCCACACCAAAGCTGCCTGGCCTTTGACATCTTCCCCCGCACCGGGCTGGTTCTTTGAGCAGGCTGAGGGCAAAGGGGTCGGCTTACCAGGAGGAAGGAAACGCCCCGCACACGCTGGGGACGGGCGGCCCGGGGGCCTGTTCCCCGCGGAGCTGGGAACCCACAAGGCAGGAGCCGTTAGAGGGCAGCACGTGCCTGTCTCATAACACCCAGCAGGCTGGGTTTCGGTTTTTTCTTCGTTTTCTCCCCCCTCAATTAAAGGGTGTCTCAAAAAGCAAAGGCACCAGCAGGGCTCCTGCGTCAGCAGAAAAGCAAGTTAGAAGGGCCAGGGAGAGGGGATGCCTCCAGCCCCACGGCCTTGCGTGCGGGGGAGTCAGGCCGCGCCCAGCGTGTGCGGGAAGATGGGACCAGGGAGGTCCCGGCACCGCCCCCCCCCCCCAGCCCCCTGGGCCCAGGAGACCCGGAGCCGAGCGCGGTGGGTAGGCTCGGCGCCACGCCCTTTGTGTCACTTGGCCCTTCTCACTGCTGGAACGGAGGACAAAGGAGAGCCTTGGTGCTGGCAGAAGCTGGGGGCACGGCTGGGTTTTACAAGGAAGGACGAAATTCGATCCCAGCAATCTGGATAGATCACCGTTGCCGTCTCTGAGGTGACCCAATTCTGGGACCAGCCGCTTGGCTCTGAACACACAAGTATCACAATCCCAGCTCGTACCCCGGCCTTGCCAGAGAGGTAAGAACGTGGCACCCCTCCACGGACACACAGGAGCTGCCACTTGGGCGGCCCCTGTCAGGGCAGCTCCGCATTTCAAAGGGCTCCTGGGACACCCAGGGTTGGCCCCTGTCCCTCCCTCCTCCCACCACGCACCTCTTTCTGATTCACCAAGGGGTCCCACTCAAAGGGGAGAGCTCGGATTGGCTCACAAGAGCCAGGGGTGGTGGAGGGGCCTTGCCTCAGCCCAGGTCACCAGAGGCAGGGAGCAAGGGGGCTTGTGCAATCTTGCTGTTCCCTTCTTCCTGCGAGCTTCTCGGGCCAGGCCTGATTCATGACGCCAGCCCATCGGAAGACCTTTGAATGGCAGGCTCTGCCCCCTGAAAAGGCCTGGGCAGATTAAAGAGTCAAACTGAGGTTCCAGGTGACCAAACCGCAGCACTGAGGTCTCATCACGAGCCCAAAAGCCTGGGGCTGGGGAGGGGGGGCGGTTCCCACTCCCCTCTCCCCACCCCATGGCTCTTTCTCTTTCCTCTCTGCGGATGAGATCCCTCGTCCTGGGCTCTGCATACAGCAGGTGAGGTTTAGCCAGACCCTGCTCACGCTGTTGTTCATGCTGTCCCACACCTGATGTTTCCTTAGGGAGCGAGTACTATTTGTTCAGCATCATTCACAAATGTTCCATTTTCAAATCCCGCCCCCTGCACGCCAGGTGCTAGGACCTCAGGAAGCCTCTGAATGTCCCCAGTTCTGTGCTCTGGGACCTCAGGCTCTGCCTCGGGGACTCGTCCTCTCTCCTCATTCATTTCAGTAGTCTCAACTGAAAGAGGCCGAGGAGCCTCTAAACCGTGGCGTGCTGGCTATAGAAATAGCACTCACGATCTAGAATAGAGCACACTTGGAATGGACCGGAACCTCACGTCGTGGGGAGGGCTTCCAGTTTCCAACAGCGTTGGGCTCAGCGTTCGGACTGAATTGACAACAATTTAAAAATCTGGATAAAATATAAAAGAACTCCCAGTCTTTCAGTTTTACTTGCTAAATATTGAGAAGTAATACTGGCTGTTGATACAAGGAAGAATGAGGGTGTGAGTCATTCCTCTCCAGTCAGGCGGCAGAAACAAAATTATTGGTGCTGTAAATCAAAAGTCAAACTGATGTGTGGTTTTCGTGAAATTCTCCTAATAAATTTATCCAAAAAAAAAAAAAAAAAACAAAACTATTAAGCTGGACAAAAATTACATTGCATGCACATTTGCATGATTTCCTCTTTGGCAGCCTAATTCCGCCTAGAAAAGAAGACAGCTCTGTTATATTCCTCTGGGACCCTCACGTCCGCCCGCCACTCCCATACCGAGAGCATGGAGAGCACCTGCCCTGCCTGTTGGCTGCCATGATGGAAGAAACCATTCAACTCCACCTCAGCCCTCAATGTCCACATGAAACAACCGTTAGTCTCCAGACCTGCTTGATTTTTAGTCCCACTCACCAAAGTGGCTTTATTCTTCGCCGCTGTGATTCGGGCACATCTCTGAGGTTTTCTCCCCTCTAAGATAGTAGAAATAATAGTAACTACCCCGTAGTGTTATTATAAGAATTAAATAAGATAATACAGATCAAACATGGAGCACCATGTACCAATACTAGGTGCCCAGTTAATGTTAGTTATTTTTTTTTTTTTTTTTTTGAGACAGAGTCTCACTCTGTTGCCCAGGCTAGAGTGAGTGCCGTGGCGTCAGCCTAGCTCACAGCAACCTCAAACTCCTGAGCTCAAGCGATCCTACTGTCTCAGCCTCCCGAGTAGCTGGGACTACAGGCATGCGCCACCATGCCCGGCTAATTTTTTCTATATATATATATTTTTTAGCTGTCTATATAATTTCTTTCTATTTTTAGTAGAGATGGGGTCTCGCTCTTGCTCAGGCTGGTCTCGAACTCCTGAGCTCAAACGATCCGCCCACCTCGGCCTCCCAGAGTGCTAGGATTACAGGCGTGAGCCACCGCGCCCGGCCAATGTTAGTTATTATTCTTGTTTAGTGTTAGTATCAACCACAAGAGGTTATGACTGCCATCTTGTTCAACCACATACCCATGCTTGCATCTCTTCTGAAACACTCAGCCAAGCATTCAGACGTTTTCAGAGTGAGACATACTTCCTCATGAAGCAGCCCCGTCCATCTTTGGACAACTTAGACTACTGCAAAGTGCATCTTTGTGTTGGAAATGAAGTCTGCCTCCAGGGAGCTTAGTTCTCCTCCTTAAAGCCCTAAGTCTGATTTCCCTTCCTCAATGTGCGAACACAGTTATCACATCCTTTTCTCACCTCACTAACCCTCCCTAGTTCTTTCAACCTGTCATGGCTGTTCTTGGCAAGTGTGGATAGTTGGTTATTTCCTTCTTGAGTGTGGCGGCTGACACTGTACTTCTCTAGTGAAGCCTAACCTCAAATGGGCTTTGTGGGGTCCACACACGCTGGTGGCTCCTTTTTACCCTACTTTTGCTGGAACCATTTTAAGTCTTTTTCACTGCTCAGCCACAGCTCCCCCACCCTGGTCTTGTGCAATTCATTTTCCACCCAAGTGAAGAAAGTGACATATTTTCTTACTAGATTCAGCCCTATTTCCATGCTTTCCAAGATGTTTTTGGAACTTGATTCTGGCACCCTAAATGTGTGTTAGTCTCTCAACATTGAGTAACCAACAACTCTGGTTAAGAGTGACTTTGATGACTTTCCATGGGTAGCATGGTGACACGTGATGTTGAGACGTGGCCAGGGAGCTCTCCCTCCCGAGGGGCCCAGCTCTGACATTCAGAACCCTCCGTCCCAGCCACCACCCCCAGGCACCCATCCCACTGTGCACTGTCTGTGAAGCATCTTCTGCCTGGTCTGGGTCTTCACAGCAAGTGGCACGGGGAAGTCAAAAGCCCTTGGTGAAAGAGAGAGGGACGTGTGCATGGGTTGGGGGTGGTGGGGGATATTGAAGCCCAGAGGGTAGAGGGACCAAAAAAAAAAAAAAGAACTGAGCAAAATAGGGACAGTAAGGAAGGAAAAAACAAATTAAACCTAAATAATTAGATAAGTTAAAAAGAGAAGAGGGAGAAAATGTTGGAGGAAGTAGATAGGGATTAACAAAATAATTTTAATAATGGATAGCAGAAAATACAGTGTAACGAGGATGGCAAGATGGGAACAGGCAGGGGCATCGGGAAATGTGAAACACCAAGGCAAGAGGGATAGTAAAGCTGGCAGACCCAGGAGAAGTTCTCTAGGCCACCTCTGTGGCCACGGGATTGCTGAGTCGTTGGGTTTCATGCATGTTACCAGAGCTGCTGACAGTGACCTCACCCAGACAGAGGAAAGAACTTCGCAACCAAGATGTATTTTGATGGTAAAAATGCTGGTTTCATGGAAGGATGTTTTCATGTCCTGAAAATCTGTAGACGTGGGAAATATACACATCAGGCTTTGCTGAATACACCTGCCTGGAAAGGGCAAAATGTATTTAAAATAATCCTTGAAAGCAAAAACCATCATCCTCCTATGTTTTGAAGCTCCAGGTTTACGACGTATAACTCAGCAGAAACCTAGTATCTCTTCCCATTCGAGGCTGCCCTAACATCTGGGGAATGAAGCCTTTGGATAGACTTTTGCTGAACGGACAGCGACTCCTGAAGCAGTCGAAACAGCGCTGACCGTCATGGGAAGGGCTCAGCCGGGCTCCACATTCAGTGTGCAGAATGTGCCTCGTAACTCACCGCCTGCCACCTTGTGTGGGCATGGAGTGTATTCCTAGGTCGTGAGACCTTTTCCTTATACATACATCACATGTCATTTCATACCCATTGGAGTTTAATATGCTTGCTGTGTTCACCTAACCTCCCATATCTGTAAACCAACCAAAATAAGACAGCACTGTGGAGCACAAAATGCTCAGAAGAGATTTCTTTGGCAATACTTCCCAAACATTTTTGAGTACAGCTCACAGCAAAAAAATCATTTTACATCCCTACCTAGTACACAGACACAGTTTCTCTCTCTCTCTCTCTCTCTCTTACACACACAACTGAAATAAACATTTCATAAAACATATTTAATCTTACTATATGTAATACATACAATCTGGTATTTTCTATTTTGCATCATTATTTTAAAATTCTAGGCATAGCTTACTAACAGGTTACAATTCACAGTTTGAAAAGCCTGGGCTAAGGAGCTTCCAAATAGAGATGACAGATTGAACAGACACATTTAGCACCACTCCCTTCAGAGATACCATTAAAATGATAATAGGCCAGGCACGATGGCTCATGCCTATAATCCCAGCACTTTGGGAGGCCAAAGCAGGAGGATCTCTTGAGGCCAGGAATTTGAGACCAGCCTGGGCAACGTAACAAGACTGTGTCTCTACAAAAAATAAAAAAATAAAAATTAGCCAGGCATGGTGGTAAACCTGTAGTCCCATCTATGTGGGAGGCTGCAGCAGGAGGATTGCTTGAGCCCAAGAATTTGAGGTTACTGTGAGCCATGATCACAACATGACACTCCAGCCTGGGTGACAAAGCGAGACCCTGTCTCTAAAAAAAAAAAAATAATAATAATAAAGGAACAAAAGGGCAGAAACCCACAAGGACAAGGAGCACCGGAGAAGCACATCAGCAGACAGGAGACTTTGACAAGTATCTATCACAATGAACACCTCACACCCTCTATAGCAGAAGATTTTAGTTGCCACCCCAATAACTCTTGCCTTATTCTTCTTTGTAATAGATTCAGATTTTATTTAAAATCCCCATGTTCCACTGTAAAGCCATGTTGTCACGAAAGACTGACTCTACCCCTAGTTCCAGGGAATAAATATTGATTAGTCTGAGGCAATCCTATTAGTATTAGTTTTATTTCCACTCACATGACTGTTGGAAGGAGGCTTCCATTTCCTGCCGCATGGACCTGTCCATGAGGCTGCTCAGGTGGCCTCACAACATGGCACTGGTTTTCCCCAGAGCAAGCAATCCACGAGGAAGATCAAGGAGGAGGCTGTAATGCCTTTTATGACCCAGTCTCAGGAGTCACACGTCATTATTTCTGCCATATTCTATTTGTTAGAAGCAGTTCACTACAGCCCACTTCTGAGGCAAGGGAAATAGGGCTCTCCATTTTGAAAGAAATAATACTAAAGAATTTTTGCACATATTTTTAAACTATCACATATATGTATATAAAATAGCATGCAAGTAATAAATAAGGCAGAGGTAACTTAAAGGAAGACAAAAGCTAAAGAAAAAATAAATCATAATACACTACTCAGATTTGCTATTAACAATATTGACATGGTTTGGTGTCATAAACAGTGATTAATGGTTTAATTAAAAGGAATGATATAGCCATGTAAGGGGAATGGGGAGAGATGAATCAGAGGGTATAAGAAAGCCAACTTCTCATTAATTCTACTAGAAAGCCAATAGACATCACCTCTAATTGATAAATCAAAAATAGCACTATAATCAATATAGTGTGGTACTGGCAAAAGAACAGATCAATGAAACAGAAGAGAGAGTTTAGAAATAGATCCGCACAAATATAGTCAACTGGTCTTTGGCAAAGGAGATAGTCTCTTCAACAAATGCTGCTGGAACGACTGGACATCCACATGCAAAACAATAATAATAATAATAATCTAGACGGAGACCTTACATCCTTCACAAAAATTAGCTCAAAATGGATCATAGACCTAAATGTAAAAAACAAAAACTGTAAAACTCCTAGAAGGTAACATAGGAAAATATGACTTTGGGTTTGGAAATGACTTAAAACACAGCACCAAAGACACAATAGGTAAAAGAAATAATTGACAAGTTTGACTTCACTAAAATTAAAAAATTTCTGCTCTGCAAAAGACAGAATGAGAAGACAAATCACAAACTGGGAGAAAACATTTGCAAAACACGTAACTGAGAAAGGACTGTTACCCAAAATATACAAAGTCTTAAAATTCAACAATAAGAAAACAAACAACCCAATCAAAAAATGGGCCAAAGATCTAAACAGACATCACACCAAAGAAGATATACAGATGGCAAATAAATGTATGAAAAGGTGCTTCAAATCATACATCATTAGGAAACTGCAATTTAAACAAGATACTACTACATACCTATTAGGCTGGCCAAAATCTGTAACACTGGCAACGCCAAACGCTGAGGAAGATGTGGAGCAACGGGAACTCTCATCGTTGTTGGTGGGAATAATGCAAAATAGTACTTTGGAAGACAGTTTGGCAGTTTCTTACAAAACTAAACATACTTTTACCATGCAATCCAGCAGTTATGCTCCTTGGTGTTTACTCAAATGAGTTAAAAAAAAACTTACGTCCACACCAAACCCTACACAAAAATGTTTATAGCAGCTTTATTCATAATTGCCACAACTTGAACACAATGAAGATGTCCCTCAGTAGGTGAATGGGTAAACTGTGGCACATCCGTACAATGGAGTACTATTCAGTGCTAAAAGAATTGCACTATCAAGCCATGAAAAGACATGGAGGAACCTTAAATGCATATTGCTACCTGAAAGAAACCAATCTGAAAAGGCTACATACTGTGTGATCTAACTATATGGAATTCTGGAAAAGGTAAAACTATGGAGACAGTAAGATCAGCGACTGCTAGAGGTTGAGGGCAGAGAGAGAAGAATCGGTGGAACAGAGGGTTTTAGGGCACACTGCCCTGCACGGTGCTGTCATGGTGTGTGCAGGTCATTATACATTTGTCCAAATCGGTGGGAGGGACACCGCCACACGTGAACCCTGTTGTAGGCTGGGCACTTCCGGTGACTATGACGTGCCCCCGTAGGGTCATCAGCTGTAACAAATGTGCCACCCCGGTGCAGGATGTTGATGGTGGGGAGGCTGTGTGGGCAGTGGTATATGGAAACTCTCTGTACTTTCTGTTCAATGTTGCTGTGAACCTAAAACTGCTCTAAAAATAAAGCGATGAAGACAAATCTCACTCCAGAGGTCTGGTCCATCGGCATAGCTCTGCTCTCCCCCCACCCACACACCCCCACCTGCCAGCCAGCCCAGCTGCCTGCTCGCGGGGCTCTTCCTCAAGTGGGGGCTCGTTTCAGCGTGTGGATTACCAGGAGGAGGAAATGTTCCCAAAGGCCTCTCTCTGGATAAAACACGGGGAGTGAAATAAGTATGTTTTTCAATAAAGAAGCTGAAGGTGGGAGGGACAGGAAAAGGGTCACTGTGGCTCACCCCGTCACCCTTAGCTCACTGGACTCCTTGGCCGTCAGTCTCACCTGCGTTACAACCTCGACCCCTCCCTTAAATCCCACACATCTTCCTCCCTCCCCCATCCTCATGGCGCAGATGGAAGAAACGCTGACCCATTTGTGCCAGGGACGCGTCCTCAACTTCCCTGCGCCGTGGTGACGAGGCAGTCCTCGCCCTGGGTCCCCATACAGCTCAACCTCAGATTTTTCAAGCACCCATCACGCCTTTGCAACCCTGTACAGCCGGCCTTGCCTCCCACTCAACAGGGAGAGCGGAGGTGGCTGGGCGCAAACCCCCGGACCCCAGTTGGCCCTCACGGCCGCCCTGACCCCACCCGACTGTCTCTCCGCCCTGCGCAGGCACCCCCTGCCCACCCTCCCCTCTCCTCTGATCCCCTTGTCTCCTCAGGATTCCCCCCCACCAAAGCCAAAGCCATAACAAAGACAACAGAAGCAGTCTCCGAGGGCTAGCATCAGGGCGCGGGCGGGCTGGGATAGGGCCCTGTAGGAAGCGAGTCCACTCCGCGGTTGCATGGAATGCCGAAGGCGCGGTGCGTGGGGCAGTCACGCAGCACTGCGGGCAGGAAAGTGGGGCGCTCCTGGGCGATCACTCCCTCTTCCTCTCTCTGGCCTTCCTAAGCCCCTCGAAACACACCTCTAGAGAAAGGAGCCCGGAGCCGCCTGCCCCCACCCGACCTCCCAGCAAAACCAGATCTCGCAACCTCTCGGGAGCTTCTGCCCCTTCTTTCTGTCTCTACCTTCTTTGCTAAGTTCTCTAAAGGTAGCTTCCCTTGCTGTCTCTTTGCCGCACTTTCTTACCTCCTGCAGGCTGGCTTCTGGGCCTACGTCCCAGCTAAACCAGCTCTTGTTATGGGTCACCAGTAACACTGAATCCCCAAGTCTAACGGACACTTTCATTCTCGCCTTGGTAAGTTCTGCGGCCGGCGGACTCACCTCTCTTCCTTTTTGAAATTTCTTCTCCCCTGGCTTCCATGATGCCCTCTCCCCCGCATCTCCCCACCCAACCTTTCCTTCTCTGTCTGCCTCCTGAGCTCCAAGCTGGTTATCTTGCTTCTGGTGCTACACTGTAGCCCTGGGCAATCTGGCCTTCCACACACTTTCCTACACCCCACATACCCTCATGACTCCTAAATCTGCATCGCTGTCCCGGTTATCTGAAACAAGCCTCCCAAAGTGGGATGAACTCTGAAGATCCAGTCCAGGAGGTAATCCAGGTGTCAGCAAAGGTGAAACACACTAAGAGAGTAGGCAGAGCTGGGGACACCCCTGCAGGGGGCTGGGCGCTCCCTCTGATTTTTTCAGAGGAGACTTCTGTGGGCTGCATGTCTCCGGGGGCAGCGCAGAGGCTCACGGGTCCTTCCTGGGGTCACACGCAGCGGCACTGGGGCTCCATGTTAGACCACGATGACCCCCTCCCAGCCAACACAGCACTCAGCTGTCCCAGTGCCATCTGTTCCAGCTTCCATCACACAAGTGCAGTTTTAGCTCCACAACACAAGTGTGCATCTGTTCCCAGCCTAATCGGGGGGAGGGGGAGGCTGTTTGAGTCATTTTATATGAAGAGTCCACTGAACTGAACATTTGTTGCTATTTAATTAGAACAAATAAAAAACAGAGTAGCTGTGTAAGATGGAAATTGCCGGAAACACGATACACATGCACAGAATGACCTACCAAAACCTGCCTTCTTGTCAGTGGCATCACCAAGTGACATCCCACCAATTGCCATGGTGATCTGCGATGCCCTGACCATCAGCTGGTTAGGCACACACGTAGAAATGTTTTGTAAAGCCAAGAACTTAGTCATTAGAATGTACTAGAAACTAATGTTACATTTCAAGCAACATGGATGAAATGAAAAAGCAAATCATTCATGTTTAGTGACTAATAATCAAATAGTAAGGTTGACCCACTGTAAAAATGTCAACAAGCTGGGAGAATGTTAAGAGAGCAGAAAATTTGAGCCAGATGATGCAAAAAGACAGAAATGGATGGCTTGGGGGAATTCAGCTTGTCTAGGGTCGGGGTGATAAGAAGCTTTTGTGCCATGTGCTGTGGAGATAGTGCTACTTCCGGGCTCAGCCGTAAAGATTAAGGATGGACACTGGCCAGGCAGGAGAAGGGGGAAGGAGTGTGTTTGCATCCCTGACCTAAGGCCCCCTGGCATTAGTGGGGTGGCCCTGCAGAAGCAGAAGGTGACCCCAGTGATAGTGTCAACACACAAGTCAACTGTGGCCCAAGCAGAAGCACTTTTTAAATTAACATCTATAATATAACTCCCAGATTTATATCTCAGTCCTGACCCTTCTTCATAGCTCCAGACCCACATATCCAACTTTTTAAAAGATCTACATGGATGTTTAGAAGTGTTTCCAACCCAACATGACCTAATCTTCTCAACAAACTCAATCCTCCTCCAGGCTTCTCTGTCTGAATAGCAACACTACCCCCCCCCCCCCCACACACACCAGAACCCCCTGGAGACGGCTTTCATTCTTTCCATCGTCTGGCCACCCCCATCCCCGTCTGAGCCCACCCACTACTGCCACGGCTTCCACCTCGGCCGGGCTGCCGTCATCACTTGGACTTCCATAATAGTCTCCTAAAGTGTCTCTGCTTCCATTCTCCTCCCCACCCCCACAATCTATTCTCTGCAAGACAGAGAGGATAACCGTTTTAAAGTGTCAGTTCTTCCTACGGCACTCAGGACAAATTCCAGCCTCTGTGGGCTCGGGCAGTCTGGCCCCTGCCTGCTTCTCATTTCTCCTGCGAACACGTCAACCTGCAATGAAAACTGCTTCTGTGGGTTTCATTCCCAAGGAGTTCTCTTGCATGTGCCAATACTTTCCAAAGAGAAATCAAGTTCCCTTTCAAGCTAAAATGCAAAATAGAGTTTGGCTTATCTCCTAAGAAGGCCAAAATCAGAGCCAACCTTGTAAAATCTTTTGCCCACGTTAAAATTCTTGAAAAGCAATCTCGATTCCCCGCCAGACTGCCTGCCCACGTGTTCCCCACCCGCGTCCCTCCAGCTCCGTCCGCCTGCTCTGGTCAACACCGCAGCTGGGCCCTGCCCCTTCGGAAGCCGATGCTCCAGCGAGGGCGGTGGATTTATGGCGCAAGGTTACCCGGTGCGTAAATCTGGGCCTCAGGAACCGAGGGCTGTGACATTTTTACAGCCTCCTCCTCCAAGCCCTTGCACGGACATGAAGCAACTGGAGGGAAGAACATCTGGTTTCACTTCTTTTATTCACTACCACAGCTCACATCTGACACAACCCTAGATCTTGCCAGGGCTCTGGTCCCTGGCTGAATGAATGAGCAGCGTGGCCGTGCTCTGAGGGATCGCGCTCTTCCTGCCCTACTACGGTGTAGGGAAGCCACCTGGGAAAGAAAGGTCACACCATTGCATCGAGACAGAGCGTTTGCCTGAGTCCAGGCCAGGGTGGCCACCTGCCAGCTTGCCAGATGTTACGGAGGGGCGTTTCTGGGGGAGGCAGGGAGCGCCTCTGGGCCTCTCTGTCAACAGCAGCTGTGGCCAGAGGACTCACGCCACGGATGCTGGGAACTGTAGTCTCTGCAGGGACGATGGCCGTGTGGCCAACAAGAGCGGTGGCCGGCTGCAGTGCAGGACACACGAGCTCTTCCTCGACAGGCATGCCCATGGTCTCCACAGCACTTACCACGGTAATGGTTACCCAAGCTAACGGTCACACCAGGAAAGTGTACACGGAACACACATGGCTCACTTAACTCTGCATCCAAAGAGAAGAAGCTGCTCGGATGGGGTGTGTCTGTCTGGGCAAGAATTGTCTCACCTTCACCACGGCTCGCATAAAGCCCCGCCTCATGACAACGGGCTTTTTTAAATCTGATTCCCAGCAGCGAGCAGCACCCTGGGTCTCTCTATCCCTCATCACCGTGTAGGGCTCAGGTCAGACCCAGTGAGGGAGACAGCAATTCTTCATCATCTGTTCCCTAAACCATGCATTGGCCCGAATATGCCAGGAAAGAAAGAACGAACAAAGTCCAAGCAGGGTGTCGCACCATGGCCCTGTGTGCCCTGCCCACGGGGCTCCTGTCCACTTTCTTGCCAGGACGCCAAATATGGACTTCAAGTCACCCCAGACGTCCTATTAAATGAGCTCCTCTCTACAAATTTGCTTTTCTGGTCCTATCTCATTACTCTCCCCTTCTCATTCTAAATTCTAGTCCTAAGGATAATTTGCTAATGCTAATAGTGACCTTTTCTTGAGCACTTACTAAATGATATGAACTGTGCTAAGTATTTGTACCCATTATTCATTTAAGCCTGTATCAATCCATGAGGTGGGCACTAGTATGTCTATTGCTGTTATGATAAAACTGAGGCATAGAAGTTAAAGCCTTCGCCAAACCTGCAACCAAGCAGGTAGCACTGCTGGAGGTAGCCACATAGCCAAGCAGACAGTAACCTGGGAAATGCAGGGTCATCTTCCCCAAAAGGCCCTCGACATTGCCCAGCAGCGTCAGTGAGTGCCCTCTCCACGCTCCGTGCCCACAGTTTAGTCCTTGGCCACTCTGCACCACCCCCTTTGCCCAGGTGATCTCACCTACATTACAGCTTTCACAGTTACAATCCCTGGATTAACCCCATGGACCCACAAACGCAATTGCCTGTTCGAAACATTCACTTGGCTGTGCAAAGGCATCTCACATCTAGCATGTCCTGACCATACTCTTCCTCCTGTAGATTGTGTCCCTGCTAGATCCTTCCAGCTCTGACTGATTGCAAGTAGTTTCTGAATCCTATTGTTTCTAGCACCTTAATGGCTCTTAAATCTGTGCCCTATTCTCACAGCTTTAGGGTTAGGTTGCAACCCCTTTTTCTTGTCATCTGAATCATAAAATAACCTTTTTGTAAAACAGCCACAAAGAAATATGTAAGTTGCGTCCACAACTTTGACATTCCTTCTTTCAGAAGGTGGAATCTAATTCCTTCATCCTTGAATGAGCTGGACCTAAGGGCTCTCCTCCAGCAAACGGAACGTCACTGAAACGACGGTATGTGACTTCTGAGGTCAGATCACGGAACATATTGCCACTTTTGCCTCACTCTCATGGGTCACCCATCCTGGGGTAAGCCAGCCGCCACGTCATGAGGATACTCAGCAGCCTGTGACAAGGTTCCCGTGGACAGGGACAGGCAATCGCCCACAGCAGTCACCAGCTTGGCCACTGTGAGAGTCGGCCACTTGGAAATGGATACTTCGGCTCTAGTGAAGCCTTCCAGTGTCTGCAGCCTCAGCCGTCATCTTCACAGCAACCTCCAGGGAGACCCTGAACAAAAACCTTTCAGCGAAGCAGTCCTGACGCCCCTCAAGCAGGTGCTGCTGTTTTAAGCCACCTATATTTTGAAGTAATTTATCATGCATTGACGATAATTAAACTCTCGTCCCTTTCCACTCATCACAGCCAGAGCCACATTTTTCAAATGCAAGTGTGATCATGTCATTCCCTTACTTAAAATTCTTCCATGCCTCCCCATCAGCTCTGGACTCACCGCGAGACTCATGACAGTGGCATCCAGGGTTCCCCAGGGTCTGACCTCTTTGGCCTCTCAAGTGCCCACTTAAGGACTCTTTCCTCCGGCGGGCCAGAATTTGTCTTCTCCCTGGTGCTCCTCTCTCAGAGATCCTCCTTGAAGTGCTAGACCACACTCCCGAGAGTCACATACAGTCTTTATCACACACTAGCGAACCCTGGCCAATGCCTCGCCCGTTCCTGCCCGGGCAAGAGCGTCTCCTGTGTCTGTCTCCTCAGCACGACAGCAGGCCTGGGCTCATGGACACATTCAAGAAGAAATTCTGATGCAAGAGAGGATAAAAGGTAGAGAGAAAATATGACCTAAGACTGGTGTCTGATTTCAACAGCAATCCCTGACTCAATCAAAGAGCACAATCCATCAGACATTGTGTGTCAGCTCATCTACGTAAAACCAACCTTTTTGGAGACTGAATAACAAACTGTGACTGTTCCGTGTTCCGCGGGAGAACAGCCTGGTGGGATGGTGTGACACTCTCGGGAGTGCCTGCTTCCCCCGTCCTCGGCCACAGCCTTGACACCAGAGGTGTCTCATCCTACGTGGACTTGGACATGGCTTTCAGGTTCGGCTGGAGGGGTGTGCCCAGGAGAGGCACAGACGGTGGGTCTGGAGGAAGGTCACCGCGAGAGGTAGCTGGGACACTGCTGTGTACGTGACCCTGAGATCATTTTGTTTCAGCAGTCTTGTAGGGCGAGAAAGCAAGTCGTATTTCATACTGTTTATCTGAGTGATCCATTTTTCATACATGTTAGGAAGTACTAGTTTTAGCAACTCTTATAAAAAAGTATTTATGAGTGGGGATGCCTGAGGAGGCCTCTGGAAAATCACCTGGATTTGCGCTTGCCTTGCCAAGGTGAAGGATCTGAAGGCTTTTATACCTAGAAAAAATCTGAACTCCTCGCCATGGCTGGCAAGGACCCACAGAGCTGCAGGGCCGCTGGCCTCCTCCCCCTTCTCACCCTGTGCCCCCGCCCTTGTCCCACCACCTGGGCTGTCACCTGGGCCTCCCTTTCATTCCCGGAGAGTGCTGGAGGACCTTGTGTCTCCTCCTCCTCCAAGATTTTGCAGGGCTGGTTTCCCACCCCCATTCAATCCTAGCTCAAATGCCACCTCCTGGGGCAGCGGTGGGGGGTTATTCTCTGCACCAGCTTTCAGAAGGAGCCCCTCCCTCTGTATAAGGCAGGCTGGAACAAGGAATCTGAATTAATTAAAAAAAAAATCTGCTGCAATGATAGCTAAGAAAGTGTGAGGGGCCAGGTGCTGTGGCTCATGCTTGTAACCCTAGCACTTTGGGAAGCTGAGGCAGGAGAATTGCTTGAGGCCAGGAGTTCGAGACCAGCCTGAGTAACATAGCAAGACCCCCATCTCTACAATAAATAGAAAAATTAGCTGGGCATGGTGGCACATGCCTGTAGTCCCAGCTACTCAGGTGGCTGTGGCTGAGCCCAGGGGTTTGAGGTTACAGTGAGCTATGATGATGCCACTGCACTCCAGCCTTGGCAACAGAGAAAGATCCTGTCTCACAAAGAAAGGAAAGAAAGAAGAAAGAAAAAAAGGAAGGAAGGAAGGAGAAAAGAAAAGGGAAGGAAGAAAGGAAGGAAGGAGAAAAGGGAAGGGCAGGGGAGGGGAGGGAAAGGAACTCTCCTTTCTTGTACCAAAACTTTGTCCCACGGGGATGGTGGCGGTGGGAGGGAGAGGATTCCTCCTGGTTGCTTCAGCTTTTTCTGAAATGAACGCTTACAGGGTTTGCTCCACAAAGGGGAAAAAAATCCAAACCGTTGTGGTTTCACTATAGTGTTAAGGGTTTATTTTATTCTCCAATGTTTGCCTAATTGCCTTTAATTAGCAAAACTGAAAGAAGCTGAGGCTCAAACACTGGCAGTTTATGGCCCTCAGGCAGGTGTTTCACCTGCGGCCAGGGGCTGGCTTTTGTGCCCCAGGGAGGGAAGGGGAAGAGGGGAGGTGTAGCCTGTCTCAGCCAGACAGGCCTCCCTCAGCAGGGAGCAGGGGCAGGCGCAGGAGAATGTCTCCAGCCCTCTCTGGCAGCAGCAGGGAATGGCTGCGCTTGTTGTTAAGTCCCCGCCAGGCACCCACAGCTCATCCTACAGTGCCTGGGTGTCATGTCTAATCTCTGAGGCTGGTGTAGTTTTTACCACATGATTCTTCACCTATTATGGACTATTTTATACTCCAATTCTATGCCTCCTTCTTGTCCTATTATGAATGTGTGTTTCTTGATAAAATTCCAAGCTGAAAAAACAAAAAGAAAGCAAAATAACTGGTCATAATTCCTCCAGGCTGCTGCATTCCGCGTCAGTGTGAGGGGTGTAGGGGAAGCCGGCTCTGTCAGGGAAGGGGATACAAAGCCGCGATGTAGTGTTTGCTGATTTCCCTGGCATTATTATTGGTATTAATAATACTCCTACCATGGGGAACCAGCTAGGAAAATTTCTGAATATCTAAAATAGTCAGCCCACACAAGCCAGCTATAGCAAAACACTTGGAGACAGACACCTCCCATCGTGCCTGTCTTAGGGAGGTGACAATCCGAGCTCCTGCCATAGCCCTTAGTAGTCCTTGTTTTCTAGAAGAAATCTGAACTGGCACACCAAAATGTGGATAAGAGTGAATATTCATGAAAAATCAGCCATAATCACTGTGGACAATCAGTCTCTTATGTGAGCAGCATGTTAGTGACCCGGTCTGCCCTGCTTTTCAGCATGAGGCTGAGTGTGGGGGGTGGGGAGTGTCTTGATGGCAGGGACCTTGCCTCCTAATGCTCCTTGCCCTCTGGCGGCCTGGCGAAAGTGCTTGTTCACTGGGAAGCTCGGTTGTCCCAGTAGATGGATGGCTGCCCTTACCGAGGGAGTCAAGCAGGTTGAGAGCCACAACCTTATAAAAGAGTTCCATGAAAGCTGGAGGTGAACGTGACCCAACTAAGGCACGAGGACTGAATCCCGTGCATTTGACAGACGCAAACAGCCTTCGTCTAGACTGCGCTGGAAGGCAAGCGTGTGGGCGCCTTGCCTGGCTCTGGGTCAGGGCTTAGCCGCAAACCTGGCCCTGCCCCCTGTAAACTGGAAATTTCAAGGCTAGGTCAGGTGTAAGGCTGTGCAGAAAGAAAGAGACAAGGCGGGCATGCCCAGTCTTGCCCCACACACTCCCCCAGCCATGCTAGCCACATCCCATCCCCGCCAAAGGGGCAGAAAGAAAAGAAAAAAGGACCACGTGGAAAAGAGAAAAATCAGCAAATGGCTCTCAAAGCCACATGCCCAGCCCTGCTAGGGAATGGCTCTGTGCTGTAGCTCTTCCTTGTCGTGGAAAAAAGAAAATGTGTACAAGAAGGAAATGTTCTGCACCTATAGATCACAAGAGGACAAAAACAATGAATCTGTTGTTTCATGGATTGATTGTGTAAACATTTATGGAGTCCTTACTATGTGCCAGGAACTGGGCGAAGTACTGAGGATACAGAAGTTAAAGGACAGTCTGTGTCCGCCTTCAGAATGCCGCTCCCTGGCAAGCAGGCAGCCTGGGTCCCTGCGTGATGGGGGACGGGGAGACTCGCGGTGTCTGTGGGCATGTCAGTGTCTGCAGACTGTGGAGCGTGGAGCCAAGAGGTAGCAGAGGAAGGAGCCCAGAGGTGAAGCCAGGATTCAGGACAATGGACCACCCTGTCACAGTCAAAGACCCAGGCTGGGAAACCAACACCAGGTAGGAGGTGAAAGGACTGAAGCCACAGCCACCAAGGTAGAGTCGAGTGGGTTTGGAGTAGGAATAGAAGGCAGAAATTGCAAGATTAAGTGACAGAAAGGAGCCTGTGTCCTCCCCCTAGTTGGGAAGGGAGTTTTTAAAACCACTGTCCCTGGTTTAGGAACTTTCAGAAATGCACAGTACCATCGACAGCACCATTACTTGGTGCACCACGAAGAAAGAAAAACCCTAACTAGTGATGATATGCCACTGATTTCACCCGGATTCCAACTTCAGAAACGTTAACAAAAAAAATAATGTGTAACTCAGAATCAATGAAATATAATAGTGGGCCCTGGATATTTGGGTAAAATATTTGAAGGGAAAGTAGATCCTGGCAGTGAATTGCCAGGATTGATTGAACAATGGCGCACCGTTGGGGCTACGCTGTTGTAACATCAGGAATCAGAAAACTGTGGTGGCAGGCAGGGCACAGCCAAAAGAAGGGGATGATGTGGTGGCCAGTGGCTCGGCTGTCTCTAAGACAGAACAGTGAAATTGACCAGGAGGTCCCAGTCACTAGTTAGGGACATTTATAAGCTCAGTCTGTATTCCTCCCTTCCTCCGGCTGTGTCTTCTCTCTCAAATCATCTCCATCCACGGGGGAAAATGCATCATGAGCACCTGGCTGTGGCTGAGTAGTGCGTGAGCTGTGTGATAGCTGTGCCTGTGACCCCGTTCCCCACAAGCACAACAGTCTGTTTCTGACCCTTGGTCAGGTTGGCTGCCACAGGGTTAAAATGTATGTGTGTGTGTGTTTGTGTGTGTTTGTCTGTATATGTGTGTGTTTGTATATGTGTGTGTGTACGTGTTCTGGCAAAAATAAGCATTGATGTTGCTCAACACCCATACACCTGGGCCTGGTGCACGAACGGCCACAGGCGGGAGGCAGCAATAAGTCAGGTCCCATTGCAGGGGCCAGTGTGGCCGAGCTATAATACTAGTTGAAAACGAAAGGCCGAGAAAGACCACTCGGGTGGTAAGTCTTGAAGACATGAACTGATGAGCCACAAGGAATGGAAGGAAAGATGTCTTCAACCATAGACCACAACCGTGCCAGCTACAGAGAATCTATGCTAGAGAGGTCGATGGCTGGAAAGCCGGAAAGGGTCACTTGCCTCCTCCCCGACTCCCCTGGCACCAGGAACACTGGCGTGGACAGAACGCTGGTGCATCTGCTCCTCGGGGATAGGAGGGGAGGAAGCGTGGGGGCCAAGGAGCACACCTCGGGCAGGCTGCAGGCCCTTTGAGGACAGGCCCGCATCCTCTCTCTGTGTGTGTCCTGCCCACAGCACAGGCCAGATCCCCTGAGGCCCACACAGGGCAGGGCTCAGGGAGGATTCTGGGTTTTCTTCATTACAATCCTCCTAAACAGTTATATACACTGGCCCTTATACGTGAGGACATTTCTGCCTCATATGATGGGAGCAGACAAGGCCCTTGCCGAGGTTGGACCACCCAGGACCTGCACACGTGTCTGCTGGGGCTGGAGAAAGGCATCAGCTTCCCTTCTGCAGATTGAAGGCCACTGCGCCCCACGGAACCACTCAGGGTTGGAGCTAGCGAGGTGCTGGGGCTGCTCTACCACACCGCATCCCACCACAGCATGTCCCCCTGCAAGAGGGTCTGCGCGGTGGCCTAGGGCCATAGGAATCAGCCGCCTGCCACAGGCTGGGAGTGACAAAGGGGCCCTCCTCCCAAACTAAGCCTCAGCCTTGAGTCTCAGGCGTACAGCCCCCTGGAGCAGGCTCGGCCATACAAAATGTGCATTCCCCTCGGGTATGCAGAAGGCATCCCAGTCAGGGAATGGGGGAGGCTGCGTTTGTCAGCAGAAAACCTGGGGCGATGCTGTGTCCTGAGCCGTTGCCCGGCCCCCGTCATCGCTGTCCTTGTTTGCTGCCCCTGCCCTTGGAGATACCCCTGGTGGCTGTGCGCAGGCTGCTGCCGATAAGGCCAGCGCGTCTGCATCTGTTTCTCCTCAGCAGCTCTCCTGGAGGCCGCCGGGCGCCAGAAATGGAAACATAAACGGCAGCTGCTGCAATGAAAGCAGGTGGCTGGCTCTGGCCAGGGAGGGGAATGGTCTGGGGAATTACTCACGGGGCCTGCGAACTGCAGAGCAGGAGTAGGCACTTCGCTGGTGTGCGGGGGTGTGTTCGTATGCCTGTGTCTGCGTGCAAGTGTGTGAGCTGTGAGCACGGGGCGTCTGACTCACACAGGCACACACACACACACAGACACACATAGACACACATAGACATACACACATGCATGCACACATAACACAGAGATACACACACATACAGATACACACAGGCACACATACACACATAGACACACAAACACACATACATAGACATAGACACGCAACGTGTGCAGCCACAGATACTCATGTATATCACATAGATATACGCACAGACACATACACACAGATACAGACAAGCATGCACATACGTAACCCACACAGATGCACATACCACACACATGTACACAGACACACACAGATACACATGCATACACACATAATACAGAGATACACACAGAGACACACATACATAACACACGGAGAGACATACATACACAGACACACATACACATAGCACACAGACATACACATAACACACACACACACCACCCCATTTGTAGTGTCCACAGGGCTTTCCAGATGTCAAGCAACTGAAAAACGCTTACTGAATACTACATGAAGGATGAAACGATTTCGCAGATCAGTCAGTGAAATAGACGCATCTGCTTTTAAGAACAGGGTCTGTGACTGGAAAAGCGGCACAAGTGTTGGAGAGGCGATGACTTAAAACACTCGGAAGCCGAATGAAGATGGAGAATTCCTTCCAAGGAGGAACTGAAAGCTAGAAAGCCCAGGAACAATTGTTCCAGCCTCATTATCTGTGAATGATTGCTTACAGACAGGAACTGAAGATTAGAAAATTTAGAAAAGAGAAAGGAAAACACCCTGTGTACTTATTCAATGTCCCTGTTTACCTGGAGATATATATATATATATATATATATATTTTCCACACCATTTGCTATATATATGATGCATATATTATACATAAATGTATATATAGTGTGTGTGTGTATATGAAATAGCAGTGCATACGTTGGCTATTTCAAGGCAGCCAGTACCCTGATTTAAACTGATGTACAATATTGGTACTGTCAATCAGTGCCCTGATTTATAAACCACTTAAATTCTGGAAGAATTTCCCAGGACTATGATGAAAAACACTGAAAATCCCGTCTGATGGTTCCCTTATGCCAGCTTAACCCTAATTGCCTACAGTAAGTCCAATTAGTGGCAAATCAGATTTCCCCTTCATTTCATCTGATGAAGTCAGCTTTGGCAGCAGCATCTGCCCACACAAACCAGGGTGAAGAGGGAGAGAAGAAGGAGACAGCAGGGAAAGGGGCAGGGACTGTGGGGACCAGAGGGGACCCCAGTCCTCCTGGCCCCGAGTCTCCAGGCGCCCCGCCACCTGCACACACCTGGCTCGCGCCTCACACTCCTTCCTCCTCTCTCACATCCCAGCGTCTTCCTTCTGCGTCCCGTATTCCTGACATCGATGTCTTCATTTAAGAATGAACTTACTTGCAGAGAGTTTTCGTAACTGATTTTGGTGAGAATCGAATCTATCAGGTACAGTCCTAGAAAGAAACCTTGAAGTCTACTTTAAAAGCACATGTCTCTTGGTCTTTTTCTTTGTCTGTACCTCTGTGCCTTTCTCTAAAACACACACACACACACACACACACACACGGCCCTCCCCCACGCTCACATTCCTTGCTGGCCCAGGCCTCTCAGCTCCAGGGTCCTGCAGGTGCTGACCCGGGCGCTGGCTGCGGAAGGACGCAGTATGATTGACACGGCCATGGCCACAGGCCTGTGGTGCCAGGGCACAGATACCAGCAGCACTGGCTCCACGTGAAGCTCGTCCTGCCAAAGCCTTCTCTCTCTGCATCTCAAGGTCAAATAATAGATTACGAAAGAGTGGAAAAGCACTGCTCAGAAAATGGGCCACGGGGACTTTCCTCTGGCGGAGAGAGGACGAGGCCCCGATGCAGCAGCGGGTCCTTTGAGCCCTGCGAGGGAAGGAAACTTGGAGTGTGGGATCCCTCCGAGTGCTGGCGCCTGCAGTGTCTCCCCCTCCAAGGGCTTTGGAAAAACATGATAAAAAGATGACATGAATGTCTGGACCACTGGAAAATGATTTCTAAGGTGTTTTGACGTAGAAGAAATTCTATCACAAACATGAAGGTGTTTCACAAGGACGAAATACTATTGTGTTTCATGGTGGCTACTTTTTTCTTTATCCCTTGCAAATTAAGGTGGAACAAATGTTCTCATAAAATAAACGTCTTCCTGTCTTCAGAAACCACTGATAAATAAATAGTTCAGGCCAATGAATCCTTCCCTCTCCTCAAAAATATGAGAGGGCTGTTATCCCAGCGCAGCAAATAGAACCAGCCTTCAAGTGCCCTGGCAGAACAGAAGGCAGGACTGTGAAATGTTGTTACGTCCCAAATGGTGACACTGGTTTCCAAGGACTGGGATGGCCCTACTCAAAAAAAACATTTTATGTGTGATGATGTAGTACCTATACTTCCAGTCTTGACTTTAAGAATTCATAACTGAACAACAAAAACGCAATGCAGCCATACAAGGAGCACTTTCTTTTAATCCAAGCCACACTCAGCGATTTGAAATGTTTGGGGGTCATAACTGTTTCTGAGGCTATAGCAAGCAGTTTATCATAAAATCAGATCCTTGGGACTCTCTGAGAGGATCCCAGGCCTTGGGTTTTAGTCTCGGTGCAATTTATTCCCAAACAGTTCTGCAAAGAAGTTGTCGCGTTACAAGATCATAGTCCAAATGCAGTAGATCCAGGGAAGACCAGCAGAAATAGAGTTGCGTGTTGCAGAAGACTTTCCAGTCTCTTAGAAACTCTGCCCGTGCCCACCCCAAGTGTAACCATGCCCTCCTGGCATCTCCTAGTGGCCTCCAGCATTGGAGCCCAGTCTTACCAGTTCCTGAGTCACCAGCCGAAAGTCTGAACTATCGGCTCCTTCCCTCGGAGCAGGCCAGCAAGGAATTGGCAAGGGTGGGTGCTGGAGGACAGCTCTGCAGGCTTGGCCAGAAGGAGACCACACTGCTCAAAGAAGCCTCACAATGGCCAGGACTGCACGGAGAAGTCCCCACAGGAGAGCCAAGCCCTCCCCAGAACGGAAGGGCTCACAGAGCCAGGGCTCTAAATCCCAGCTAGAGCTTGTTAGCTCCAGTTTTCCCTCCAGGTTCTTTATGTCCCCTCTGTGGCTCCAGGTGGGTCACCCTGAGATGGTACAGTTCCCCAGTCTTTGAAAAGCAGGGGAGAGATGACTACTGACTTCCCCATGAGTCATGCTGTTTACACCAGAGACACACAGGCAGCGTGGTGCCTCCCTCCTGCACGTCTTGGAATGGGCTGAGCTGTGAGGTTGCAGGGAGGCAGGCACCAGCACTCCCTGGTGTGTCCCAGCGGATTGTGCGGCTGCCCTGCAGAGGAGCAGGGGGAAGGGGGACAGGGTGCACAGCCTTGGCTGTCAAAGAATTCAGCATTCCTGGCCCTGCCTGGAATCTTCACAAAGGAGATAAGAGGAAGAGCCGGTAGGCGCACGGGTAAGATAGACTTCCCCAAACAGCTCTGCTGGGTAATATAAAGAATACTCAGTTCCTTCTTTTTTAATATATATATTTAAAGTATGATATAGTTTAAATATGTAGAAAAGTGCAGAAATGATAGAACAAAGGCACAAGTACCCACCAATCAACTTTAACATTTTGTTATATGTATTACAGATCTTTTTCTTTTACTTTCTTTCTTTCTTTTTTTTTTTTTTTGGAGACAGAGTCTTGCTCTGTTGCCCGGGCTAGAGTGCCATGGCATCAGCCCAGCTCACAGCAACCTCAAACTCCTGGGCTCAAGTGATCCTCCTGCCTCAGCCTCCTGAGTAGCTGGGACTATAGGCATGCGCCACCATGCCTGGCTAATTTTTTCTGTATAGATTTTTAGTTGTCCGGCTAATTTCTTTCTATTTTTAGTAGAGATGGGGTCTCACTCTTGCTCAGGCTAGTCTCGAACTCCTGACCTCGAGCAATCCTCCCGCCTCGGCCTCCCAGAGTGCTAGGATTACAGGCGTGAGCCACCGGGCCTGGCCATTATAGATCTTTTTCTGTTCAAAACCAAAAATGCTATCAATCAACCAAGCACACAGCAACTCCCTGAAGGAATCTTAATTACAAATATTAATACTTGAGCAAATGCAACATCAGATGAGCCAGGCATGGCTTCTCCTGGCCCTCTGCTGAACAGCTCGGTTCATGAGCATTTTTTATGTCCCCAAGTCCCTTTTGCTGTGCGGGGGCTGAGGCAAGTGCCCTGGAGTTCAGGCTCTGCTGTTGGGACTGACAGTGTCCCCTGAGCTCCCGGCTTGGTCTCCCGTCCCACCTGGTCTCAGGTTCTGCCTATGAAGCTGACTTGTCCCTGCACAAGTGCAGCAGCTCCCCAATCATGGAGCAAGCAGCCCTGGGCTTCCCTTTCCTCCTGAGCCTACCTCCCAGCCACGCTCCCTTGTCACAGGCTGTCCCCAGGCACCATTTGGCTCCAACCGCACATCCTAAGCGTTTCTATGAATATAGGCTTTGTGGGGTGTTTATTCATGGGACATTAATCCCAGAGAGGAATAAAAGCAGCGCAGTCCATGCCATTATCCCTGTTAGCCTTGGATTGTTCTCTGCAGACACTAAATGCAGCCGCCAGTTGTTGAGAAAGTGCTCGAATGAAGCCTGGTACTGGGAGCAAGTGGGCGGGCAGAAGAGTCAGTCCAGCCCGTGGACTCCAGGGCCCACAGAGGAAGAGGAAGTCCTGGCGGGTGCTGCAGGGGACTCCAGATCTTGGCCAACATTGTGATGCCACACAAAGCCCAGTGCCTAGAGCTGGGCCTGGGATGGGGGACTTTGGGCTGCACAGAGTGGGGCCGCCGTGCCCCTCCAGCTACTTGGTCCCTGATTTTACCAGCTCTGGAGTCCAAACTCCTAGGGCATCTCTTCGGAGCCCATGTAGCCTAATACACCTGTTTTCAAAATGAGATCACAGCGGCGCGTGAGTAGGCAGGCGAGCAGGGAGTCTAAGGCCTAGCAAACACAACGCATTTTGCAATTCCAAAGAGCTCCTGGACCTGTGCATTTGAGGGTGGCAGTATTGCAGAAGGGGTAGATAGATCTGCAGGCAGCCGCACCCCTCCTCTTTCCTCCTGGGAACTTCTCCCTTTTGAGGTTTGAGAAACACAAGCCTTGCATCTGTGTCTGTGGAGCTGCCTTCGTGAGCCAGTAAGCAGAGACGTCAGGGCTGAGACTGGCTGGAGTCAGCTTGCTGCCTGGACTTTCCAGAGGAGGAAACAGACCCTGAGGTCATGAGACGATGAAAGAAACTGAAACGAGACCATTTCTCCCTGCCCCCACTCCCTGATTATTTACACGCATGCACACTCACACCCCACGAGCACATTCACAGCACATACACACCCACCTCCAGCCCTGCCCAGACCCTGCCCTCAACTGACATTCGTTTTGCATACATGTTTGGCTTCTTGGGTTTGAGAAAACCTACTTTTAATCAAATCCAGTGCTAGCCATCCTAAGAGTTGACAGCCATGCAAAACAGGGTCTCCCTGACTAGACCACGGGGCTGCTGGCAGCTGGGCAGCTGGGCAGCTGGGCAGACGGAAGATGGAGTCCCTTGCAAGTGAGAGAATGGTTTCTGGAAGCTCAGGAATTCACAGTTGTGGATTAAACTGCAGTGTGGAGTCCCTGCACCCCAGTGGAGAGCTAGAGGTCTGGGAGCTCGCTGAGCACAGCAAGCGGGTACGCTTCCAGAAACCCACCGAGGCAGCTGGTGGGCAGGGGTGGGGGACTGTGGGGAGAGCCGCTGCAGCCCTCGCCTCCAGTTTGCCTGGGAGGATGCCGGGACCCACAGGCTGCCCAGACAGCAGGGGCTGGGGAGGGGAGGGGACCCAGCCTTGTCAGATGCCAGAATAGAGAGGCCCTTAACAGGAAGGAAGGAAGGAAGGAAGGAAGGGAGGGAGGGAGGGAGGAAGGGAGTGAGGAAGGGAGGAAGGAAGGAAAAAAACTCATCTATATTAACCAAGATGTCCAAGAAGGATCATATTAGGAAGCTTTTTGTGTTTTTTCACCCATCAAGCCTATTCACCCCCAACTCGAATCCCTTGCTGTCTATGTGCCAATTCTTAACCACCTTATTTTTCTGCTCAGCCAATAGCCGTTCATGAACCTCACAAAGTGTGTTCTGAATCTTATCGTAGCCACTAAACCACACCTGAGGGTAATTGCTCTGGGGCCAGCCCAGCCCAGGCTGACCCCGACTGGCACTGGCGCTGGGTCCGGACCTGCGTCTCTCTCTGCCCATGGAGGCGAAGGGCGCCTGGCAGCCGGGCAGCCCCACCTTGCTGCAGGTGCCACACAGGCCATGTGAGTGGGATATTGTGATTTACAGTAAGAAATATATTTTGGTCTTTGTTCCTAGTTCCTGGCACAGAGCTCTTGAAAACAACAACAACAACAAAGCCACCACCACCAAAAAAAAAAAAAAAAAAAAAAAAAAAACCAAAACCCTTGCAATTTCCTGAGCAATAGGGAAACATCCTTTGTTCTAACATTTGGTCTTTGACCCAGTTGCCGGCACAAAGCTCCTAAATCCCTTGGAATGTCCTGGGTGATAGGAGCGTCTTTTGTTCTAATGAGGTGACTCTTGGTGGGCTCCTGGGTGGAGGCTGGCCCCCAGAAAGACCAAGCCATGAGTAGAAGCTTGGCATTCTCAGTCCACACCCCATCCGCTGGGACGGAGCGGGGCCTGCAGAGGGAGTTAATGGCTGGTCACGCCTACCAGAAGACGCCTCCATGAAAATGTCTGAGCTGTGGGGTTCGGGGAGCTGGGAGGCCAGTCGTGAGAGCACGGATGTGTGCTAGGAGGGTGGTGTACCCGAGAGGCCGTGGAAGCCCCACGGTCCTTCCCCTGTACCTCGCCATGTGCATCTCTTCCATCTGGCTGCTTCTGAGTGTATCCTTTTATAATAAATGGGCAAAAGTAAGTAAGATGTTGCCTGGAGTTCTGTGAGCCACTCTACCAAATGATTGAACTCAAGAAGGGGGTTTGAGGAGCCTCAGACTTGCAGCCAAGTCCAACAGAAATTGTGGGTGACATGGGGCCCTACCGCCTACAAGTGCATGGGAAAGGGAGCTGGGGGAGTCTTGTAGGACTGAGCCCTTAACCTGTGGGATCTGATGCTATTAATATCTTCAGGTAGACAGTGTCGGAATTGAATTGAATTGAGGGATACTCAGCTGGTGCCAGAGAATTGGTCAACGTGGGAGAAACTCACCCATCTGGTCACAGAAGTGCTCTGTGTTAAGAGTGAGGTCTAGAGAAGGAAATACAGTTGGTTTTTCCTATCTCGTAGGTGGTCATCCAGGTCTCAGCCCATGGCCTTCAGGGACCTGGGGATGAAGGAATAACTGTGAGGGGTCTTTGAAGCCATATTCACACCAAACATTGTCTAAAACAACACAGTCAATATGGCAGCCACTAGCCACAGGCTGACATTGAGTGCCGTCAGGATGTGCTGAAAGTGTAAAACACACACTGGATTGTGAAGGCCTAGTACGAAAAAAGAATGTCAACTATCTCATTAATAATTTTTTTAGCATTGATTATATCTTGAACTGATAATATATTCTGGTTCTATTGGGTTAAATGTAATATATTATAAAATTATTCTCACTTTTTTATTAGCACAAAATACATACAACAAAAAATTTACCATCTTAAGCATTTTTAAAGCGTGCAGTTCAGCAGCGTTAAGCACATTCGTGTTGCTGCACCGCCATCACCACCGCTCATCTCTGGAACGCTTCCAGTTTCCAGAACTAAAACTCTGACGCATTAAACAACAGCTCCTTGTTCCCTCTCCCTCCAACCTTGGCAGCTACCATTCTACTTTCTGTAACTATGAATTTGACTATTCTGGGCACCTCGTGTCAGTGGAGTGGAATCATAAAGTATTTGTTCTTCTGTGGCTGGCTGATTTCCCTGAGCATGATGTCCTCACGGTCCATCTGTGTTGCAGCAGGCATCAGAATTCCCTTTCTTTTAAAGGCTGAATACTATTCCCTTTTATGTCTATACCACATTTTATTTATCCATTCATGTTGCTGGATGCTTGCGTTGCTTCCCTCTTTGGGCTGCGCTGCCATGAACATGGGTGAACATGTCCAAGTCCTGGCTTTCACGTTTTCATTTCTTTTCATTTTGAGGTGGGTATATACCTCAGAGATGGAATTTCTAGATCATATGGTAATTCTATGTTTAATATTTTGAGGAACTGCCATACCGTTTTCCACAGCAGCTGCACCGTTTTACATTCCCGCTGGCAATGTACATGGGTTCTTGTTTCCCCATATCCTCACCAATACCTGTTATTTTCTATTATTTTATTTCTTAATTTTTTTATGGTAGCCATTCTAATGGGTGTGAGGTGGTATTTCATTGTGGATTTGATTTGCATTTCCCTAATGATTAGTGATGTTGAACATCTGTTCATGTGCTTTTTGGCCATGTGTCTACCTTGTATGGAGAATCACCTGTTTCTTTTACCTTTTTTTAACATGGCTACTAGAAAAGTTCAAGTTACACATTTGGCTCACATTTTATTTCTACTGGACAGCCCAGTCTAGAGTGAGTAAAGACACAACTGCTACCACACAGAATGTTTCAGCCATGGGTGGAACCCTGATATTTACAGTGTGGCAAATGCAGTCCAATTAATCACCTCTAAATGTCTTTCCAGGGGTAGTATTTTATGATCTCTTGCTCTCTCTGCTCTAAGAAACTAAACTAGAGCTTTCACGTCCTAGGAGAAGTCAGGAGTCATCCCCCGTACAACCCACAGGTTTAGGGGACCCCTTGCCTCTGTGGAGTGGGCTGGCTCTTCTGATCTGAGGGGTGAGTCTTGGCTCCAGACTCACTGCCGTCCTGTTCCTGGGGGAGGAGGCAACTGTGTCTATAAGTTAGGCCTGTAAAAGTTTGCGTCATCTGAGCTAAGATTGCCTAGGACGGGGGAGTAGTAAATGCAATCTCCATAGACACCTCCATGCCACCGACACCTTCTGATGACAAAGACACTAATCCTGTTCCAAGGGAGGGACTGGATGCCATCAGAATCTAGTTCCTTGGTTTTAGGGGTAGAGAGTGCAAGTTTGTTTCACTGAAATGAATGTATTCCTTGATTCTAGGATCCACCAAGTGAGTACACACACACACACACACACACACAGGCTGCTAGTAATAATCCCAGGGAGTCTCAAACTGTATTTAGTAAAAGGCGGCTGTCATCTCTTTCCACCATTGATAAGTTATAAGGGAGGGCTCCGAAGTATTGTTACTTTTCATAAATTTCCCTGTTTTCCCTGAGGGAACAGCTTCACCAGTCCAGATTTCCTTCCTTCTATCACATTAAAAGTCTCACGAAAGCATGGCCCACCCACCAGGGAGGGGCTGGGCTTTGCATTGCAGAAGACCTACAAAGGATGTGGCCGATAACTTAATTTAAAGGAGAAAAAAGAAGAAATTTTGTGGGAAAAGCGAGAGCTTTCACGGGGTCTGTCTTTTCTTCTTTCTAACTGAGAAGAATAAACTTACAGCAGACCAGCCGCGGACAAGAGCTGTTAATATGGTTTCAAAGGAAAATGATGGCAATATTTTAATGCCAGATAACAAAGTGGATGCCTGGCAATAATTGGGAATCAAATTTAGAATAAGACTTGGTCATCTATATGAAAAGATAGTGTAAAGGATCACACTAGGTGGAAGATACTTGAATGTCTTGGAAGAAAATGCTCTGTAAATATAGGCTTTATAGTTTATATGTAAAATATAGCTCTAGAAATGTTCTTTGCTACCTACATTCACATAAATACAGGGGATTTGATATCTTAGAAATAATAGCAACTCATACCTTGATAATTCCTTTTACAGCCCAAGTTTTCAACCCATAATTTCCCTGTAATAGAGTCATCTAATTGCTCTAGTGACAGTGTCCTCATCTGAAGAATTAGTTAGAGATACAGTGTGCCCTATATGATCCTGTGGCTTGTTGTAAAAATCTAATGGAATAATAGATGTATGAACACTTTAAAAAGTTAGGAATATCATAAAAATGGTTATTATAAAAGTAAATGTAGCTCATTGTGCTAGATTTCCTATCATAGTGACTGAGAAAACATTGGTTCTCATCAAAAGCAATGAGAACCTGGCCTGGCAGTGTTAATTTCTCCCCATTCCACAGCTTCCTTTGATCCCTCTTGGAGGCTTACGAGAAAGGTGTGGTGCCCAGTGCATCACGCAGTTTATATTTAACGTACAAAAGCTTTTCTTTAAGGCAACTTGGATAAGGGTGGGAGAGAGTTAACTAAAGAAACAGAAAATCCTACTAGAACCTTCGCTATTATAGGCAGTAAGTTTCCTGCAAGTAGCAGCCAAGTTCCGGAAGAGAAAAAAAAGTGTGTGTGTGTGTGTGTGTGTGTGTGTGTGTGTTTGTGCGTGTTTAACTTCATAATCATAAAACACTTAGGTACTATGTTTCTTTCTCCAACCTTCCTTCCTCCCCCCAGCAAAAAAAGAAAAAATATGTTACTGCAAGCTGCACAACAGGTCTCAGAAATCTTCAGGCTTCAGGCTCTAGCTCTGCCTGAGTTGTTAAACCAAGAAGTAGCTCAGGGCCAAGCAACCCGTTCCTCTAGCACTGATGACATCTTGGGCCTGTAGCAAGTACCGCAGCGACACAGGTTATTTGCTTTTCAGGGTCAGGTTAGCACATTCTTGCCCAGGGCTCTGGGTAAATGTTTAGGCTTTATTTTCCGTCATCTGGTGTTCAACTCCTCAGCATCAAAGGCAGGCCCCTTCAGGCTGCCCTCCTATATCCTTTGTCTCCTCCCCTGGGATGGTGGGAATTCAAGAGGCAGAGGAGAGGAGAAGGGAACAGAGGGAGTGGATGTTTGCAGCATTTCCAACTGGCCCCAAGAGCCACTTTCGAGGTACATCACCTTCCTCTGTCTAGCTCACTCTCTTCCGAGGGCTAGCAGCGCCCCAGCACTGGGCATCAGGCTTGTTTACACAGCTCATTATTCTCTCTTTGCAGTTGCTATAGCAACCACCAGGGGTCAGTTTATAGAAGGAGAGGAAGTTCACTTTTGGGGAGTTAGCTTTCCAGCTCCCGTGCAAAGCAGGGCTGAAAACAAAAGCCCCAGACACCCACGGAGGAAACACATTGAAAAGCTTCCTATGAACATAAGCATCGTTCAGGGCATAAAACTTCACTCAGCGACGCCACATTTCTTCCTTGCTGAAAGAGCCCTTCCAGAACAGTTGATAGTAGAGCAAAGGTCTTACCGTTGCATCATCCAGATTTTCCTCTCTCCCCCTCTCCTCCCACCCCTTTGCCCTGTCTTAACGGCCTAGAAGCATCAGTTGGCAGTTAAGATAACAAGGGCGGCTACCGAGGTTCATTAAAAGCGATAACTTTCATTACCATTATGTATTAACTGAGGACCAGGAAGAGCCTGAGGAACTGTTATGACTCCCGTCTTTCTCTCAGGAGAGCGGCATCAGCCACTGCAACAGCACGCCTGTCTCAAGGTCCAAACCCAACCTAGCACAGCCACGCCATCTCTGCAGGGCACGCTGGGAAAACTCCCAGGACTCCTGTCCAGTGAAGAACTTCCAGCACTAACCTGCCTGGTCAACCTGATTTAGCACATAAAAAATACAGGATGCCTAATTACATTTGATTTTCAGAGAAACAATGAATTTTAATGCCCATCCATGCAATATTTGGGCCATGCATGGCAATAAGTCTGTGTAATTTAATCCAAACCTATCCTAACCCCTCCTCCCCACTACCATTGCTTCCCAAAAAAGTGCAACAGATGCGTTCTCTCTTACAAGCAAACAAAGTGCTCCATTACTGTTGAGGGTAATCTAACCCTTGGGCTATCCTGCTGATCACGAAAAGTGAAAGGGGGTGATTTACATGCATGCAAATCATAAGCCAGAGGCAACTTGGCCTAGCCACAGACAGGGGAGTTTATTAATCTTCCCTCAGATCCAAACACTAGCACAAGCTATTTGATTGGTAAAGAGAAAAGAATTCCGTACTGCGTTTTGTGAGGTATCTGCTTTTATCTTTTCACTAGCAGTAAAAAAAAAATCAGCTTTCTAAAGGATAATGATTTTTATTTATTTGACAGGAAAAACATTTTTACTCTGTGTGTGTGTGTTAAGGAATAAATAACATCTGTCTCTGAATGTTATACTGGGCAAGTCTGCACGGAGAACGAAGCCCCTGATGTGCTGTCTGTGTCCAAACACACATGTCCACGGGGAGAAAAATGACATATGCATTTATCAAAGTCACAGTCTTCCCAGCCTTCCTTTTGCTGAGGTTTTGATGCTTCTTCACCAAGAAGACTGGCTCGGTGAGAGTTTTGCTGAGTTTTGCCAAAATTCTGGAAAACCTGGACCACTAGTTGTAATGCGGTAACCTGTGATAATTTTACATCTGTGTTGACTCCAAATCCACAAACCCAAAATTTAAGGCAAAAAAAGTCAAGAAGCATAAACTTATATGAAAACAAAGCAAATAGTAGCAGTACTACTTTCTGTCAGGCGTCTGCCAGCTCTGACTGCAAAGGTTCCCATAGCTCTAATCCAAAACAGGTAATTAAAAGAAAACTGTCAAGATAAACATCAGGTATAATAAAAATGTTCTCACCTGTTACTAACTCTAAAAATCTCAATGCTGTTTTCGCCAAGAAAAAAAGTGTTATTTTGGAAGCTGATGCTTCAAGTCTAGAGCTTGAGTTCTAATTTTGGTTCTCCTACTTCAAAATGGGACTCCTGTGAAAGTCTGTGGACAGATCAATGACTCAGTTTCCCCATAGGCAAAATACAGACACTGAATCATTATTATAAGAGCTCCTTGCCTAACTGAAAGGGCATTATAAGAACATCTATAAATCACTCGGAGCTCTTCAGACAAAAGGCAGGAAGTATAAAATGTGATTATTTGTGCTGTTCACTTTTTAAACAAGCAACTTGACTTAGGAGTTGGAATCAGTTTAGTTTAGTTTGGTTTAAAGAACTTTTAAAGGACTCTATTTTGGATATCTTATTTTCATTTATTTTAAAAACCAATAGTTCTTTCTTTTTTTTTTTTTCTTAATCGTTTGCTAATAAACCCTACATTGGAAGCTCAAGCTGTCAGACAGTGTCTCTGTAACACCATTCAACAGCTGCTAAATGGGATAATCACCTGTTTATCCTCATGTCACTAATTCAAATGCTAATTGCACTCTAGACTCGGTTTATTCTCCCACTCTAGCCAGACCAGGTGCGCAGCACTCTGAAAGGATGCTACAGGGTCCGGGGCCTCTATTGATTCACTTGCAGGGGCACAGACGAAACAGGGCAACACACACATGCACACACAAAAATGAATGAACATGTTGCTCATAACTGAAAAATCAGAAATGACCTCAATGTCAGATTGCAGTGAAATAAACCAAAGTAAACAACCATGGAATATAGTATTATGCAATCATTAAAACGATGTTTATGAATATGGTTAAATAACATGTTAAAAAATACCTGTTATGTTGAATGAAAAAAAGTAGTATGCACAGGAAAAGAAAAAAAATATGATAGGCTTGGAACTAAAATCAATCGATACTTAGAGTACTGATTAAGAGCAAGGACAATTCTAGGAGCTGGGGATCCATGAGAAGTTCCTGTTTTCATGGAGCTCACATTCCATAACAGAAAATAAAATATAAGTAAAAACTCCATAAACAAGATATAGTTGTAGAGTGATGGTCCTAAGAAGAAAATTTACAAAGGGCTGTAAGGTAGAGGGAGGGAGGGTCTGCTTTAATTTGGGTTGTGAGGGAAGAGCCCTCAGCGGAAAGTTAAACAACGAGAAGCTTCAGTGAATGTCCCAAGACGGGAGTGGGTTTGGCACAGTCAAGGGGCGAGCAGAGGTTAAGAGCGCAGTGAGCGAGGCGGGGAGTGGCAGAAGGTGCATGTGGAGAGGCGGGCAGGAGTCAGACCATGCTGAGGGGACAGGTGCAAAGGGACAGAGGGAGAAGCTACTCAGTAGTCACCGCAGGGACCCAGGTATGAGGGGTGGGGTGGGGGCCAGGGCGGCAGTGGTGGAGATGGATCCAGGACATATTTTGAAGGGAGAGCTGGCATGAATTGCTGAGGAACCAGATTTCGGGTGGGGGAGGCTGGGAATACTGAACCAGAAGAGAAGAATGTCACATGACTCCTAGATTTTTGGCCTCAGCAACGGAATCTCTTGTAGTTCCCCTGCTGAACTGAGAAAGACCAGTGCAGGAACAGGTTTGCAGTGCAAGGCTGAGCATCCTATTTTGGCCATTTGACATATGAAATGCCCATTAGCTATCCCAATGAGGATGTCGAGTAAGTAGTCGAGCAGTTCCAGAGTCTCAGGGAAGGGGTCAGGACTAGAAATATCTTGGAAATTGTTTGCATGTTGTTGGTTTTTAAAGCAAGGGACTGAGTGGAGTAATCTAGAGAGACCGCATGGAGAGGAAACACAACCCAAGACAGAAGTAGAGCCTGGGCTCAGAAGGAAGACCCAGTTAAGAAGTAATCAGTGAGTCAGAAGGAAAGGCAGGGAGCATGGGGTGCCAAACCAAGAGGAAAAAATAGTTTTAAGACAGACGGAAATATCAACTGTTGCTGAAAGCTTGAGGACTAGTAAAGAGAAGTTGCTATGGTTGGGATGTTTGTCCCCCAACCTCATGTTGAAATCTGACCCCCAGTGCTGGAGGTGGTGCCTCAGGGGAGACGTTGGGCCAAGGAGGCGGCTCCCTCATGAGCAGATTAATGCCCTCCCCTGGCAGAGAGCGAGTTCTCACCCTACTCGCCAGAGAGCTGGTTGTTAAAAAGAGCCTGGCACCTCCCCCCTTACTTCCTCTCTCCCGTGTGATCTCCGCACACGCCGGCTCCCCTTCACTTTCCGTCGGGAGTGGAAGCAGCCTGAGCCCCTCACCAGATGCCCAATCTTGCATTTTTCCAGCCAGTGGAATCTTGAGCTAAATAAACCTTTTTTCTTTATAAATTACTCAGCCTCAGCTATTCCTCTATAGCAACCCAAAATGGACTAAGACAGAAGTCACCTCTGATTTTGGCAACAGTGGCCCTTACAAGATCGGGTGTGGTGGAGCCGTGAGAAGGGGAAGAAGACCGGGAGGTGAGACGGTGGGGTCAGTGACCACAGACAGCACTTGTGAGTGTCCCTGCGAGGGGAGCAGAGAACTGGGTCAGAGCCGGAGTTGTGCGGCTGGGTGAAGGGAGGACTGTGTTAGGGAACAATTTTAGAGCACGTTGAATACTGGTGAGAATGATCTAGTAGAAAAGGACAAAAGAGATGGTGGAGAAGAAAGAGAAAGAGAGGAAAGAGAGGCTACGGAAAGGCAAGCAGGGACAGGATCCAGCGAAGATAAGATTTGACCTTTGACAGGAGCAGGGAAATGTCACCATTGTAACAGGAGACAAGACCAGGAGATCTGGAAAGAACAAAGGAAGGAGACTGCTCCCTGTTTCGTTTTCCTTCATGCATCCTAAACAAGATCATGCACTGAGTGCTCAGCTCTGCTACTGCAGCACAAAAGCAGCCACAGACAATCCCTCCATGAACAAGCACAGCTGTGTTCCAATAAAACTTTATTTATGAACACAAAAATTTGAATTTCAGATAATTTTATGTTCATAAAATAGTCTTCTTCTTTTGATCTTTTTTTTCCTCCAATCATTTAAAAGCAGAAAAACCATTTTTAGTTCCTGGGCCATACACACGTAGGTGGCGGGCCAGATTTGGCCTGCAGGCTGTCACTCGCTGCCCCTCATGTTAAAGGAAAGAGGACAGTCATTCTCACGACAACCTGGGAGGTTAGCGCAGGCCTCAGCCGGGGCACAGGTCTCACCCGGGAGGCTGGTGCGGCCGTGTGAGGAGCAGTTGGGGTTTCCTCTTATCTCCTGCTAGCAGACATTTATTTCTTCTTCTTTCAACTTGTATATTCCAACTTTTCTTTAAAATCCATGTATTAACTCTAGCAGTTAAAAGTCCCGTGTGTCTCAGAGCGGAGAGAAACAGTCCTAGAGTTGCTCACTGGCAGCCACCTCCAAGCGGACCCAGGTGCTGCGGAGAACTGGAGCCTGGCTGGGGTTTTGAGTCCCAGCTCTGCAACCTTAGCTGTCTTCAGGTGGTGACGTCCATTCCAGTCCTTACATTGACATCTCAAGACAGTTAATTTATAACTATTCTAGATTAAGCAACATTATGGGTATATTTTATTAATTGAATTGAGAATCCCAAAGCAATAGCATTCTTTTGAATATTCTATTTTATCCTCAGATTTTTTTTTTAAATTCTTAAATTATTTTTAAATCCTTGTTATCTTTCTGGGTGAAAAAGAACATGAAAATAGTTCCAAATAAATGGATGGAACCTAAAACTAGAGAAAAATTCAGAGAGAGAAAGCGTGGAGAACATATGGACACACTTGAAGTTCTGACTGGGGGGGATGGGGTGGGGGAGGGGATGGGTGCATACCTACATGATGAGTGTGATGTGCAATGTCTAGGGAATGGACACACTTGAAGCTCAGACTTGGGGGGATGGAGAGGTGTGGGCAATATATATAACTTGAACTTTTGTACCCCCATAATGAGCTGAAATATAAAAAAAAGAACAAATGAGTTGATAATGGAGGTAAATTTAATTATAAGACCGAAATGAATGCAACATCACGTCCAAATGTCCATCTGTGACCAATTTGAAGAATTTTAAAAGTATGTTTAAAATAAATTGTTTGATATTTTCAAACTATTGTAAATGGTCTGATTTTTTAAAAGATAGAATATTATTTTATTTTTTCAGGCACATTTCCATGTTTTCCTTTCTTTCTGGCCACTAAAGGTTCATAAAATGAAATTAAATATTTCAAAGATAAATCGTTAGAATGCCAGAGTATTTTTAAAAATTTGCTTGGAAATGGACACATCCGGGTTACGTTCTTTCCGGGAAGCAGAGATGCGCCTACAGAGTGTGTATTTCGGTCAAGCGTCTCCTGTGTGTGCCCAGCTCTACTCAAGGCTCAAGACCTGGAAGGATTCGTGCTTCCTCATGAGGAAGTTTGAAGTAGGGCAGAAAGGGCAAGCTTTGCAAAAGACATCACTCCGGTCCCTCCACACACTAGTTGTGTGACTTGAGCAAGCTACTTACGTTCCTGAGCCTTGGATTAACCCAAAACAGGGAAAATATAATACTCAACGCTTGGGGTTGCTGGGGGATTAAACAAGATAACACATGAAAAGCTCCTTGACGGCGCCTGGGGGGCGGGTAAGTTCTCAGCCAGCGTGGGCACTGCTGCCTGGTCCCAAGCTAGATGCAGCCGGGGCTCTCCAGCCCCCGCGCACGGAGTGGAAAGGGACAAAGCAGAGTGCTTGGCACATCGTCAGAGTTCAATAAACATTTGGAGGTTGATGAGTTAATTAACTGGCTAATTAATTGATGTAACCAAGGACCTTCCATAAAAGAACAACAAAATCACAATGCCTTATTTCTGTGGAGGTTTTGCAGTCTCTCCAGTCCATGAGTCATGTCTAGAGAGGGCCGCTATTGCACAAGGCGTGGAAGCTAAACAGGACGCGGTTACGAGCTGTGAGGATGGATGTTTCTCTCTTCATTTCCAACCGATCTGCTCTTTCATCCAACTTGCTTTCAGCCAGTACTCTAGACTTGCTTTACTGGCTGCCCACTGAGGTCTCTGGATGGTCCCCCATGCCGGTGGATTCCCACCACCGTCCTCCGCCTCTTCCCTGCCTTAGGCCTCCACCCGCCACAGGGCACTAGACACCTTGGATGGGGCGATGAGTTCAAAAGCCTGCCGATCAGAGTCTCTCAAAGTTTTGAGCTGAGATAATGCAGACACCATTGTTGAATGCCAGTGGACTCTACAGCCGATAAATGCGACATTGGAACGTCAGGCTTGGTGCCATTAGTAAGCTGTATTCAAACTCAGCAATCAAAGGCAGTTGGTTGAAAGATAAATGAGAGCAGATGTATAAGGATGAGCAAAGACGAGAGGCCACAGAGCTGCTGAGAGGCGGCTGGAACGGATCGCTGCCACAGGGTCCAGTCAGGCCCTGGTCTTGGTTCCCAGATTCCAGGGGCCGGAAGCATTCACAGCTGCCGAGTGTCCACTCCGAGGTCCACTGACATTAATCATGACACTGCTGGTGGGGTCAAGAGGGTGGTCTGTGCTGCAAAGGGAATATTCTCTGCAACCTCAACTGGCCCTTAGGAAGCCCTGCCACTGACCATCTGGGACACGTTATTCTGCAACAAGCGGGGAGAGCACAGGTAGAGCTAACCCTTCAGACACTTACTCCCAACTCATTCATATTGTCTCATCATGAGGTAACAGCCCCAGCCCCGAGGTACTCAAGGAAATGCAGCTGGAATTATGGGCTTTCCTGACCTTTAGACAGTCGCTTCCACGGGTGTGCTTTGCACACTCACAGCTGAATAGTGACTTCGGCTTAAGTGATTTCTTGGTGTCAGTCTGTGGCAGCCCAGACCTGGATCGTGGTGTCTGTGCTGTCCTTTTCTCATGACTCATTCTCTCAGTGTGAACTCGATTCTCTCATCTGTTAGAGTTTTGAAAATGCCTGAATTATTCATTCAGGGAAGTAACGCATCGCGTGCCAGAAACAAAATTACTTTCTACGATGCTTGGTCACAAGAAAAGGCCACATTTGAAAAATAAATAATCTTAAATCTATCTAGTCTAAAGAAGCCCATGCACAAACTCCGTCAAGCCCTAGGTTTCCTGGGGAAGTAAAAGCAAAACCGCACCAGGGGCTTGCACACCCATGCTCACGGCAGTCCAAAGTGGAGGCAAGCCAGGTGTTTATCCACAGATGAACGGATGTGCAAAACGTGGTCTATCCCTATGATGGAATATTATGCAGCCTTAAAAAGGAAGGAAATTCAGATGCATGCCGCAACGTGGATGAACCTTAAGACATTATGCTCAGTGGAATAAGCCAGGCACAAAAAGACAAATACTGTGTGATTCTACTCAGACGAGGTTCCTGGAGTAGTCAAATTCATAGACACAGAAAATAGAATATTGATTGCCAGGGAGTGGGGGGAGGGGACAATAGGGAGTTGTTTAATGGGAACAGAGTTTCAGTTTTGGAAGATGAGAAAGTTCTGGAGATGGATGGGGTGATGGTCGCACAACAGTGTGCATGTACTTGATGCCACTGAACTGCACACTTAGCAATGGTTACGATGGTGCATTTTATGTTGTATATGGTTTAACACAATAAAAGAAAAAGCTGCACTAGAGGGTGGAAGCATTAGAAAGGGAATCCTGTAAAACCCTTTCTACCTGTCCATATATGTCTTTATAATAAGAGTTTTGTTAGTTTACTTTTAAAGAATGGAACTCAGATAAGAAGAGACCATTTGGGAAAGGTACAGGACCTCCCGTTGGCTTCTCTGGATATAGAATTCCAGCCAAGGAAAAACATGGCGGAGTTAGAATCAGAACAGGGTCCGTTCATCTTGTTCCTCAAACTCAATACCCCCGGTCCAATTCCTCTTCTCTCCTCTCAAGGTAGACACAGGGGACCAGAGCTCGCCCCAGGGCCTGCGCTGACGTCTTTGGCAGGACTCCGGAAGGAGCTTCCTCCTCCCTTGCGGAGAGCATTGCCCAACTGGCAGGTGGAATGAAAGGAGTTTTGTTTGAGACTTATAGAGTAAAATCCAGCTCACATGCACGAAAATTTTCATGAATAAAGAGCTTTCATCAGAATGAGTCTGAATTTTGAAATGAAAGGTTAAAGGGTCTCACCATATTTCTCAATGTAAAATGTAAAAGTTTGCTTAAACGGCTTCCACGTTGTCATTGCTATTACATAAATATGTTTATTTTACTCTCTACTATTACTAGAAATGTATAATATCTCTAAATAGATGACATTTCTAAATGTGCATGCTTCTTTGGTAACTCAAGTGTCCCCAGGTTTTACAGCCTTTTGGTGTTCTTCTTCCTTTAATAGTCAAATAAACACACTCACACCATGACCTCACGCAGCTGCACAAAGACCAGCACCCTCTCAACGCTGATGATCCAGGAAGGGTCTGTCCAGGTGGGTGCTGACATTGCCTCTTTCTATAGCACCCAGCTCTGCCTTGGTGCTTCGGAGCCTCAGGCTTCTGCCTTCTCCCTATGATAACTCCGTGTAGACAAAGCGCCTCTCTCCCCGCCACATTCTCCAAGGTGATGTGGCGTTGTGTGTGACAGCCAATGCATGAGAGTATAGGAAGAAACTCAAAATTCCCTATCAGACCTAATATTCCCAGAAATCATTGTCAATTTCCTGGCACTAGGTCCAGACCTCTTAACAGGTTGCTGGGGGGTGGACACAGGATTTGTGTTTTATTGTGCAGAGCAATTTACCTTGCTAGGCTTCAATATCGCCATTCACACTGTTTTAAGCCCTAATTTCCCTAAGCACAAAAGGTCATTCATATGGTTTCCTGATAAAAGAAACATTTACTTTGGCTTTTCACCTTAAGCAACCAAAAATAAAGCCAGCAGAAACATCTAAATTATGTTCTTATTAACTGAAAAATGTTTTCACGACTTCAAGCTTTCCCCGAATGCTACCTTCCCAATGAGGTCTGCAGTGGCCCCACTGTTTCAGATAGGCCCATCGTCTCACTCTCGTTCTTCCTACCCTGCTGTTGTAGATCATAGATCGTATATCTGCTTTCCTGGAACAAGACCCTGATACAGAGAGAGGCATGCAGAGGGCCCTCGGGGAGTGTGCATGGAGGGGGAGGCAAATTGGCAGACAGAAGCTGGCACCCAGGTTGGAGCCAGCCCTGCAGGGTGCTCTGGAGCTGGGAAGGCCCTAGAGTGTCCCAAATTGAGGAAAGGGGCCAGTCTCATACCCACAGGTCAGCTAGACGTGGTCATGGGCCACACCCTGGGAGGAGAACAACCCTGGGCACGACCCTCACCTAGAGACTGAGGGCAGTTCCCAGCGAGGACTGCAGCTGTGAGCCACCGGCAGCCAAGACCCCAGCAGCTGAGGGAGGGGGCACCTTGGCCCTGAAGGGGAGTCGGGCCAAGGGCCATAATATCCACTATGCCTGCTCTACTTTTCTGTTTCCCAGGCACCTGTCTTTCCCACCACACTGCATACAGTACCGTGATGTTTATGGTATCCAATGCTTGTCGAGGGGCCCAGCTCCCTCTGCCACCAGCCCTGCTGGGCTGCAAGCTCCGTGAGAGCCGGGCTCCTCCTCTGCTTTGCTGGGGACGTAGCACAAGACCCAAAAACAGTGCCTGCCACATGCAGGCACTCCAGAGATATTCGCTAATGAAGAAAGGATTCACATGCCTCACATTAAATACTTGGGTAAGACCCAAGTGTTCCTCCCACAAGCCGTCACCGTGGGGAAGAGAGTGCAACGTCCTTTCTCTCTCTCCGGGGCAAATCTGAAGGGTTTTTCCTTCTCCTTCCTCGTGGTTACTGTGCACTCCTCACTGGGTGACGAACAAGCAGTGTGACCTTAAACTGGTCACTTGGTCTCTAGGGCACTCTCCCTCCTTATTTGAATTTTTTTTTTTTTCGGTTTTTTTTTGTTTGTTTGTTTTCGTTTTTTTTTTTTTTTTTCATTTTTTTTTTATTCTTATTTCATCATAAGGTGGGGGTACAAAAGTTTAGGTTACGTATATTGCCTTTACCCCCCCCCCTCCGAGTCAGAGCTTCAAACGTGTCCATCCCCTAGACAGTGCGCATCGCACTCATTATGTATGTATACACCCATCCCCTCCCCCCTCACATCTGCCTGACACCCGATCAATGCTATTCCTAAATGTGCTCTTAGGTGATGATCAGTGAAACCAATTTGATGGTGGGTACATGTGGTGCTTATTTTTCCATTCTTGGGATACTTCACTTAGTAGAATGGGTTCCAACTCATTGGAGCTGTTCACGTCAATTTCATGGACTCCCACTCCTCCTCCCGTTTACTTATTCTAAGAATTTGTTGAGCATCTGCTGAGAGCCATGTATTATCCCTGTTACTGTTTCAAATATACCAGCTCTAAAATTCCGTGGAGGAAGCGCAGGGCTACGGAAAGCATGCTTCTGATCCTTTGTGAACAGATACCTGTAGATCCCATTCTGAGGCAAAACTTCAGAAAACAAATCCTGACAACATCCAGGTGCACATTCTAGAACATATAGAAACACAAGGTTGAAAAGCGTTCCTCTTTCTAAATCCCTACTGCCACAATGAGTCTGCGCATCTCTTTGTAAAGAATCATTTTTCATTAAACGTGAGTTCCTCTTAGAAAAAAAAGTACCTTACTTGGAGGCCGTCAAAGTGTCTGAAATATGGCAAACTCTTGGTAAATGTCTGTGGACATAAATTAATTAAAGAGCCCATGTACTTCTAGGCTTGAAATCTTAAACTTCGGTATTCTCTTTTCCCAGACAAATCAACTTGCTTGAAACCATCAGACAACACCTGATCACAGCACTGAACAGCAATTGGCCAAGGTGGTTAGAGGATCAGAATCTCATCTTGTCTTTTACAGATGACAAGATTTTTGGAAATATCCACATCTGTTTGTAGATACTCCATCAAATCTGTGATACTTTGCTTTAAGTGTTGTGGCTTTTAATCATGTAGTGGGCATTCAGCTTCATGTGTATCATCATGTTTAATCCTTGCAACAATAATATGACCATTACATGACTGAGGAAACTGAGGGACAGCAAAGTTAAGCGGCTTGCTCAAGGTCACAGAACTTGGTAGAATTTGGATCGATAACTGGTTCTTTCTCAGTGCAGTAACTGAACTCAGGCTACACTGTGCCTAACAGATTGCATAAAATCCATCTTCAGAAGGAATCAAAATCTAACGGTGGGTGAAAGACAGAGAAACTTTTTTAGATTGCTTTCAAAAGGTGAAAGAGGAAAAGTAGTATTTTGATACCTAGTATGCAAATGCCGACAGAGGCCAGGCAGGTAACCAAAAACACTCGTGGTGGCAGGTGGGGAAGCGGTTAGCACCGGGTGGGGCCATTGGCTGCCTGGGGGGCACAGCCCTGTCCTGGGATCCTGCCTTTTAGCTTCAGTCAGCTGTTGCTGTGCAGGCATTTGTTTTGCTGTGTCTTCTCATTTCTTTCCAGAGAAACTAGAAATCTGGAATCTTACTCAAAATCTCTTGATTTGTAATTACTGGCAATTAATTCAAATGTTTTTATTTAAAAAAATAAAACTATGGAAGTCACACAAAACTCTCTTACCAGGCTACCACTTTGTGACCTCTTGCCCAGAGCGTGAGGTCCTATTATAGTCGCGAGATCGGAAGAATTCTTTCAGAATGTCACAGCCAGAAAGATACACAGAACAGGCTCGTTTGGTGCCGTTTGCAGCCTTGTTACAAAAAAGAAGACAGGCTCTCCCACACTCCCTGATTAGCCACTACCTGGGTAACCCCAGTCAAACACACATATGTGGTAATTTCCTGTATTTTTTTTTTTTTTTTGACATTCACTATGGGCTTCTAGAAGATGGCTATCGGGGTTGCTTTCATACTACATCCTCAACACACACTCTCACACACCCCCTCCATGCCTTCCCATCCTACCACCAGTATTTTCTATTGTTAATTTTAATAGGATCACTATCCACTGCTCATATTACCGTGACTCTGAACATTCCATTCACAGCTGAGCCACATAGTATAGTGATGACTTTTCCTTTCCTAACTGTGTTTTCCAGAAGCTAATAATTGTCCTTTTTCTTTCGCTGAGTTTTGTCTGTATCTACCATTAGTTCAATCCCAAACTTCCAACCACCTATCTAAGCCTCCCAATACTTTCAGACTATTGGGCCATCTTAAACTCTGCTGGGGGCTGCTGGTGACGAAGGTGGGACTGGTGGCCCTCTCTGCCCGTGTGAGGCTGCCCTCCTGGACCTTGTTCACTGTATCCTGGAATCCCCTCCATCTTTCTTGTGTGTTAGCTCCCTCTTTGGTAGCATTCTGTGCATTCTTCTTTCTTATCTTATTTCCTTATTTTGGAGAAACCAGTTTCTCCCATGGCTTTTTGAGTAGCATGGGAGGTAAATGTTTTAGCCTTACATGTCTAGAAAATGCCTTTCTTATTCTTCCACCTGCTCAAGTTAGAGTTTGGGCATAGAATTCTAGGCTGGAATTAGTTTTCCTTCAGACACTTCAAGGCATTGCATCATTGTCCCCTGGCTTCCAACAATATTATTGAAAAGCCTTTCTAATTATTGTTTCTTTTATGTGACCTCTTTTTATACCTCTCTCTCTCTGACTCTTTCTAGTGGGTTAATATTTTATTTTCTTTTAGCAAAACTTGGGGAAAATATTATGAACGTATGGCTTTACTCTGCCGCCTTTACCCTGAAGCTGCAGCCATGTATTTCCAATCCCTCACAACCGAGCAAGTTAGAAGCTGCAGTTTTGAGCCTTACAAAGGCTATTGGGATAACAGCGGAAGTGAGCTGGAGTCTGTCATGTGAAGTGAGTGTTTCCCCACCACAACAAAGAATGAAAAAGATGAGCTGGACACCAAAACCTCACAACGCGGTGCTTTGGACTGGAGGACTCCTGGTCTTCCCTGCTCCCTCTTCCCAGAGACAGAGGCAGCCCTTTTGCCTGTTTCACTAGATTCTGTGGGATTTCCCCAGCTGCTGGAAGTTCTGCTGCACTGATGTGGGTAGACAGTCAGGTACGTTGGCTGGTTCTGTTTCTTATCCACCGTTGAGTGCTTGTTACCTTGTTCTTAGAATTGAATGTGAATTCTGAAATCCTAAAGGACATGCCATGGACTAGCGGGTCAAATTAGATCACCTGGATTGCAGGATCCAGACATGCTTGGTCCTGAGCCCAAATCACAGCCCTGCTAGGGTAGTATTGGGCACCCAGGACTACAGATGTCGGGGGGATGATTCATGGACCCTAACTGCAAGATGGAGCAGCTGACACTGAACAACAGTCAACAGCACTTTCCAGACATTCATCCCTTCGCCATGCATTTACTTTAGATCCAAAAACCTTTTGAAGAAAAAAAAAGAAGAAAAAACCGAAAAAAAAAAAAACCCTTTGAAACAAAAAAAGCACACAAGGTGGTAAATGGATTCCCCCAACCACTATCACCATCACTATCAAACACACACGCCCACGACTGTTGTGACTCACGGCAGGGCCTCTAGTAGACAGCAAATTGCCTCTGGTAGGTTTAATCAAAGGGGAAAGCCTCTAAATGTCCCTGCAGAATGAGTAAGAAGAGAAGATCAAGGAGAAAAGACCGTGGGTGGAGCATGGTGGCACCCACAAGCCAGGTGAAGAAAATGGTTTGCCCCGAGTCAAAATTGAAAAGACTCCAGAGAAAGTATGAAGTTAGAAGTTAAAAGTTAAGAGAGACCCAGGCAGCCCAGCTAGAGAGAAGCCCGAGGTGGCTGGGCCAGGTGGTAACAAACGCCAGGCCCCCCAGAAGGCCGCTGTGGGAAGGCAGGAACAGAGCCCACTGTCGCCAGACCGGAAGCGGGAGGATCCCCTAAGGGGGATCCCCCTCCCCCAGCGCCACCCTGGCTCTAGAAAGAGTTAACCCAGTGCTTTCCGGGGCCATGGCTGGCTTTCCTTTACACAGATTAGAAAGGTGTCTCCTTCCCCAGCCCCACCCAGCCCCCCCATCATGTTGTTTTCATTTTTCCCAACTTTTCTTTTGTTTAATTGAGATAACATAGAAGGTGGAAGGATGGTACAGTGAATACTCATGTCAGCCACCGACACTCAGCAGCTGCCACCGTTCAGCCACATCCACAGGCTCCCCCTGAGCCCTGAGAATGCAGGTCTCAGCCTCACACCCTTGATGCGTGGAAGTTCAGCACACATTTCAGAACAAAGACGTTCCTTTAAACAGCCACAGTGCAATTCTCGCACCCTAGAAAACTAACAATAATTCTCTACCATCAGCTAATATCCAGTCCCTACTCCGATCTGCCCAGTCGTCCCCAAAATATCTCTTATGGCTATCTTTTTTCTGTCCTTCATCATCTTCTTGGTGGCAGTTGTTTTGAACCAGGATCTAATCAAGGCAAACACACCACATCTGACTGTTGTGTCTCTTTAGACTCTTCTAATCTTTTCATCTAGAACAGTCCCCCACACCACTTTTTATTCATGATGCTGTTTTTTTTTAAGAGTTGAGGACAGTTTTCTTGTAAAATTTCCCATATTCTGGATCTGTCTGATTGCTTCTTCATACTGTGGTTCAGTTTGTCCTTAGTCTATCCCCTGTATTTCCTGTAAATTGAAGGATATGTCCAGAGGCTTAATTAGATTCCAGATAACCATTTTTGGCGAGAACACTTCATGGGGAGGTGTGTACTTTAAATTTATGTTGCATCCTGTCAGGAGACACATAAAGCTGGACTGTCTCATTATCGGTGCTCAGTCAAGTTTGGTCACTTCCGTCCGGTGGCGACCACCAGATCTCTCCACTGTGAAGGTGCCTTTACCCCGTGCAATTAGTAAGTGACGCTGGAGAGATACACTGGCACATGTGAACACCCTGTACTCCAACAGCCATCCAGACAAAGGCTTGGCGTCCACTGATGATTCCTTTGGATACAATTATTACATGAACAGCCCATCAATTCTCAGTACCAAACAGAAGACTGGGAAGAGGAGAAAGGAAGCTTGTAGGAGGAAACAGAGAGCAGGGTATGTAGGGAATAGAAATGTGGAAACAGAGGAAACAATTCCAGAAGCTTTGCTGAGGTCTTTCCCTACTTACATCCAACTATTTCCAGAGTCACGAGCCCCCTGAGGAAGTGCTGGCTTGAAGCAATGAGCAAAGAGAATCTCTTGCTCAGGGCTGTCACCTTAGTAAAAGCGATTGCATTTCGGTGAGTTTCGATATCTCAATTTTGCTCCGAACTTCATCCCTGACCTTAGGTAGGAAAAGCTAACAAACCAGAAGGAAGTGTGCAGCCACACGCCAAATCAGATATTTGGACAGTGAAGGGAAGACACTGTGCCCGCCCAGAGCACCTGGACCTCTCTGTACAGGACTGGTTTGCAGAACACATTCAACAACAGGCGTTTGTCCAGAACTCTGAGTTCCAAGTCTTCACTTCTTTCAAAGCTGTAAAGAAAGAAAGACATTTGCCCCACAGTTCAAAAACAGGTTTGTTCGAAAGACCTTAAGTGGTCACTTCACTAACTGGTTCAAGCTATGCACTGTTCTCTTTCAGATTTTAGGAAATTAAATCTGTCACTATGAGGAGTTTTGGTGAATGCCTGCATCAAAAAATGTTTCTCAGGGACTCATAGATTTAAATCACTTCAGGTTATCTCAAAACACATATCTTTTTAAAGAGACATAATATTGAAAACTTTGTTCTGATTCTACTTATGACAAGCAAGAGCCCTAATCCCCCAAACAGAGGTTAAAGTTCACTTCAACATCCAGGAGGAGGAAGCACAGACCCTCTGGCAAAGACTTGAAAATGGAACAGGGGAGCTAAGTTATGCAGAGACGCAGCCCAGCCGAGCCCAGCCCTGCAGTAGGAGCCAGGCAGGAGGGAGAGGAAGGGGCAGTTCATGCACTTCTCTGACCGGAGGAATCAGAGAAGGTGTCTCCCGGGGGACTCCCCCAGGAATGGAAAATTATTCCCCACGGTAGGAACGGACTCCTGGGAAGCTGGCCAGTGCTGAGTCACCAGGTCATTACGAAAGTCTGAAGGCAGGCTGCTCTCAACACGGTACACTTTCACGACTCCCTAGAGAGGACTATAATTATTTCAGGGGGAATTTTTTTTAACCCTGTATTTTTAAAAAATGTATTTTAAAATTATGCAAATTTAAATTTATTTTAGTTTTAATGTATGCATTATTTCTAAGAAGAGAGAGAAAAAGGAATCATATTATTAAGCAAACAGTTGCAACAGGCTGCTCCGACTCCTAACGGGTTGGGAATTTGGAATCACTGCCCCAGACAGTAGATGCTGGATAAATGCTGAATTGACAAATTCTTCAGATGCTTTTTTTTTTTTTTTCTAAAAGACTATGGTGGGTCTTTTCAACAATTTTACCCTGGCCCAGCCTTCTAGCCTCCTGGCTCCGGAGCCCCCGTGGTTTGCTTCCTCTGGTTGTGCTACCCCAGTACCAGCAAACTGGTTTCTCGCTGGCCTTCCAGTTCCCTCCTTCAGAAGTGGATACAGATTTGCCTGAAGCTAACTTTACAGTGACTCAGAAAAACCCAACTAAACAAACACTCGACTCATTCAAACTGGGGCTGAGCAGAAGCTCTTCACGTAAGGACGTAAGGACGCATTGCCAACTATGCAGTCTCACTATCCGTGTCAGCAGTGGACACTTCAGGTGCTGGAAGCCAATTCTGACTTTAAAAATAAAATCCAGAGAGGGAAAAAAATCAGCCTGATGCTTCTGGTGCACATTAAAATTACACCATTTTTTTCCTTAATTAGATTTGGATGATAATATTATTTCTAATAATGAAGGAAAATGGCGTGATCCTCTCACGTGATCTGGAAAAACTTCCCTTGTGTTAGGGACTAAAAATTCTGTTTAAAAGTTCTACTCCTGCCCTTTCAACCATATTCTCTTTTGTTCTTGTTTTTCATCGTTAAACAAAAAACAAATCTGTGTCATCTCCTGCAACATATGACATGTGATTACTAAATAAGGGGACATAGATGCCCTATCCTGGCTGCTGAAACAGAGATGCTTAAATAAAAGGGCCCCTTTCATTCTGGTGAAGTTTAAGGTCTGCGACACCAAGCACAATTTCGCAGTTGGATTTCCTTCCAGCTTACCTTGAAACGCCCTTGCCATGAGGAAGATCCTTTCTTCTTTGCTTCTGAATCCACACCGGGGGCTGCCTGAGGAGCAGTCACATTAGTACCTTGGGCCACTAAGCACGGGAGCATACGCATTCAAGGATGGCCCACTGAAGACATGGTAAAAAACAATCAGGAAAAGAACAGCCCAAGAGAAGGGTCAGACTGGAGGCAACCACCAAGGCAGTGATGTTGGCGGTCACTTCCGAGTTTTTAGTTACTTCTGTCCCACCACCATCCTTGTTATTAAAAGAAGCGTGGTCATGTGCAAAATGGTGCAGATTGACCCAGCCAGACATTCTGACGAAGGCAAGGTAACAAATAGGCCCAGCGTGCAATCACTACAAGAACTATAAATGTGATAGCAAAGGATGCCAATGCTCAAACTGCATTACAGCAGAGAAATGGCAAGTCACTTAAAGCAAGATTTAAAGAAATACAAAAACTCACATATGACATGGTTCCTTTCTAAACTTGAGCTATTAAATAATTACTACTTTATATCTTTTTTTTTCCTTCTATTTCTGCATCTAACTTTTCAGCTAAGTTTGAAAGTGAAAAAAAAAAAGACTTTGCACCTTCCTTTGTTTATATCTTTGGCAACAAGAAATTCCAGGGTGCCAGTTGCAGCTAGTCAGGGGAAACTTCCAGGAGCAGACAGCATTGCCAGGTCGGTCAGTGTCAAGGCTCTGGGGTCAGGCTGCAGAGATCCAGTCCTGGCACTGACCTAGGCAAGTGGTTTAACCTCACCCTGCTTCAGATTCTTCATCTGTAAAATGAGCACTGCCACAACACCTATCTCATGTTGAGTGGGCTAAATGAAAGAATCCAGGTAGCTCTGGCACCGTGCCCAAGGGCGCATCCTACATGTTCATTATTGTTAAGATTGCGCTCACCAACCCTGTGTGCTTTCTGAGCAATCCCAACTGATTGCTGAGCAATGAGACCTTCCTCTGCTTCTCCCGCAGAGCTCTAGACAAAGGCAACAGAATTTCCTCCTCCAGGGAGCTTTGAGTGTAAAATAAATAAAATAGTGGATAATAAATCATTAAATAGCAATTTTAAAAAGAATGGGGACTCTCACACAAGGAGTGAAGGCAGTGTGAGTCTACCTTCCGATCGATAGAAGTTTCCCCTCGAGGTTGACTTTTCAGTCATTTACTTCCCAGCCATTTCAACCAAACAAAAATATTCAAAAATAAAGTTATTCGATGGCTTCTTTAGAATCCAAATGTAAATCAGTTGAAGAAAAGGAAAGAGAGAAAGGACTGAGGCACTTGATGGCTAGTTAAAAAGAGGGCGCATTCTTACACCAAATGTTAGCCTGCTGCTCCGATTGTTACTTGGTTTCTACAATTTCTACATTCCATGGACTGGGTCTTTTTATGTGTTCAGTGTTTTGGGTTTTTTTTTTTTTTAAGTAAAGTGTTTTAGGTTATATTTGCAGTTTCAATATGCTTTTTTTTTTTTTTTTTTTTGGTCGCAAAAAGGAGGAAACAAGTCTGCTTCAAGATCTGATTCTTTACCTAAATAAATTCACCAATGACTAGTTAGCATTAAACCAAAGTGGTACAAACAATGAACTTAAAACAAATCTCAAGATAATTGAACTCTCTATTCAGTAGTCAAAGCAAGCAAATTGTGAATCTTCGTCAATCATGAAGTCCTGTCTGTCTCTGTCTTCCCAAAAGGTCCTCCCCCCTCGCCCCTGGTTTGCTACCTTCCAGGTGGGGCTCACCTGAGCTTAGGTTGACCCTCCTCTCATGTTTATGTCCTCCCAGAGCTACAGGGTATTTGGTGGTTGAGCTTTCTTCCTACAAAAATCAAAATGGTGACAGGTCTGGGGTCTGGGCCAGTCTGAATCAAAGACACAGCAGAGATGGGCTGCCAGCCTCACAGAGCCTCCCAAGGGTCTGTGGCATTCTTACTATTCTTCTGTAGAACCAACTACACAATTTGTTTTACTTATATTGTGATTCTAATTTTACTGCACAATTCCTACCACCACCATGAGGTAAGAATTCAGTAATCCTTCCTCAGGTGCCCAAGAGCTAATAACTTAAAATGTAAATGTTCCACAAAGGCTTTGTTTGACCCCATGCAGAAAAGCGTGGGTTGTTTTGGTTATTGGTTTTGATCTGTTTGCTAGTCCTTAACACTGACACATCTGCATCTGCTCATCAGCTTCAGAAATGAAGCTCTAATCTTACGCGTCCTGGCTTTCTTAAGCAACATAAAGTTACAAAAATGTTTTAGCCAAAGGAGAAGCTGACAAGGTTACAGTAAAATAAAGATTGAGAAATCAATATATTAGCACTCAGTGGCTAAGAACTCACATAACCAAATCCATTCCCTCTAAAATAGTGATAGTGATAACAGTGTCAGCCTACTGGTAAAGCTATTCTCAGAAAAACAAAGCAAAAGGTCCAAATCCACTTGCTAGACCCATGACTTCAGATTTTATTTTATTTTTTTAACCAGTTTCCATGGTAAAAGTTATATATTCATACCTTGACCTGGTACACACACAGAAACTGAAACAAAGGTTTCACAAGTCAATATTTACCCCACCCGTAGGCCGTGCAAATGGTGTTTCCTCACTCTATTCTATTTCATTTTTAAAATGTTGATGAGACTTAGTAAATGATTTCACTATCTACTAATGGGTTGCGGGTTACAATCTGAACAACCGTGCCCTGGAACGTGACCTCCTGTGTAGCTATCCAATCAGGTCAAGCAAAGAGCTCCTGGGGCTAAGGCTAGCTTTCCCATCCCACTGCAGTCACTGAGTCACGGATTGTACACTGCCTCCCAACTGCCAGTGTTAAAAATTATTCTTAAGCTTGTAAAAATGGCAAGGAAGACTTTATTCATGACTACTGCAGTAGGGACGGTGCAACAGGGGAGAGAGATCCTACTTTGAATGTCCACCTGTTAAAAAGTCCAATCTTGGAAACACAGAGCTTCCAGTCAGCTAAGGGTCTCCAGGCAGGTGAAGTAAGACTTTACGATGTATGAAACTAAAACAGACACAGCAAAAATGGGAACCCAGGAGAAACAGAGACAATGCAGGAAACAGAAGAAAACTTTAAAAATAAAAACAAAAAAATCAGGTGACTCTCCTTAGAAAAAGTGAGAAGATCTTGAATATGTAAAACCAGAATAAAATGCTTTCAAAATAAAATAATCAGAAAACAAGAAATAGGAACATTAAAATTTTAATAAACAATTGAAAGATAAAGTCAAAGAAATAACCCCAAAAAACAGAACCATAGAGAAAGAGATAAGAGACTTAACTAAAAATTCAATCCACAAGTTTCAAATTAAAAGCAGGAATTCCTGAAGCAATATATAATTCGGAAGAAAGGAAATTGTATATATAAAGATGCATACAAGAAAAGTTCCTACAGCTGAAAGCTAAGATTCTCAGATTGAAAAACACCATTAAATGTCCAGCACAATAAATTTTTAAAGATGCATACCAAAGTCATGTGTCATAAAATTTCAGAATATTAGGATGAAAAAGAGAATCCTAAAGAGAAACACATCACAAATAAACAAACAAAAAAGAGAATCAATGTCTTCAGACTTTCTTCCAGCAATACTTGCTACTAGAAGACAATGGAGCAATGTTTCACATTTTTGAAGAAAAATAATTTTTAGACTAAAATTATACACTTGTCCAAATACAAATCAAGTGAAAAGTAGGATAAATATATTTTTAGATACGTAAGAACTCAATAAAATTTACCTGCCATTAGTTCTTTCATACAAAGTTGCTAGAGGATATGCTCCAGCAAAACAAGGGAGTAAATCAAGAAATAGGAAAGTATGGAATCCAGGAAACAGGACATCCAGCACAGGAGAAACTGACAAGGTTACAGTAAAATAAAGATTTTATTTTAGGAGGGGAGGGAGCAGGAGGGGCAAAGGGAAGGAGCAGAGGTCATGCTGAAGGAAAGTTCCAGCATGTTAGCCAACTAACAGAGGGCTCCAGGGAAGGATCTCTAGGAAAAGGCTATGAAAAATAAAACCATAATTTCAGAATTTTGAACTATTGATCTTATATTTATAAGAACTACATTGTAGGAAGAGTGTGTTAACCAGCCAGAGGTTAAAGCCTACTACACTCCAATTCTTTTAACAAATAAAACCTATTGACTTTCTTTTATGGACAAATGCATCCAAAAATTGGCTTATTGTCAGCTAGAGCTTGAGATGATCAAGGAGAGAATAGATATCGTGATACTCAGCCGGAGAGGAGAAGGCAGACTCTATAACTAAAAGTTAGCAAACTTAAAATGTGTTATTTGAAAGGGGTGATGATAAAACACATTTGCAAGAGATGATAGTATCTGTTCAGTAGAATATTTAGGATCTATAAAGTGGTCACGATATTTACCAAGGTGAGTAAAACCTTTTAGACCAATGAAGGGACCCTTGAGAGTTAAAGGTCCCTGAAGTCACAACTGACTTCATCACGTTGTGAATTTGTTATTTGTGATTTTCATTGCAGAATGCATAGCCGCGAGTTCTATGCATTGCGGCGGCTGGTTCACCGCACACCTGCCCCCACCCAAAGAAAAAGATGTAGAGAATTAATGATGTTTGAACCTTTGGAAAACAACATTTAAAGGCAGTTAACAGATCTGATGAAGCATGTGGAAAGAATTAAACGATAATTCTCTACATGGCTATATAGTCAGGAATATTTACATAGTTTAATAATGTAAATACTGTACAACTAATGATGTCACAAATATGACCTAATTATATTGAGAGGATGTACACTATATGGGCATGGGGTAGGGGCAAGTGGTATCAAACTGCAATAAAGGGCTATTCATAAAAGTGTGGACCGGGTTTAGGAAGACAAAGATGGTGCAGTAACTGGCACCAACAACAGCAGGAGTCACTGCCACCTCTAGGGCTGAGAGCTCAAGAGCAAGGAAGCAGCCGTCACTGGAACCTAAGAGTGTAGCTATCTGGATAGCGCCGCCTTCCAGAAGAGGAGCAGGGGGTTATCCGGGAGAACAACCTGCCCGGCCCCCGCGTCCCCCTCCAATCCCATCTCCTGCTGATGCAGCCTGGGAACTGGACCCAACCTGCAGCCAGTGCTCGGGGGTCTGCTTCGCCCACAAAGGTGGTTCTCCGGGGGGAACACCCAGGGTGACAAAAACACGTCTGGAAGAGACAGATGGTGTCCAGTTCAGAGAGATAAAACTTCATGACCTGAAGACAGTAAATAATGTCTACGACGAACACATCGAAAAAGAGCACCCCTTGCCCGGTCCGTCTAGAGTGGAACTAGCTAACATTTGAAAGTGGGCAGCAGGAAGAATTGGGAGAAGACGGGCAAGAACACACTGTTTTTCATCAGAAATCTTAGAACTAGTCGATTGTTAAAATATTCGTGTATATATTACTTGATTCTAAATAAAAATTAATAAAATATTGTAAAATGTGAGGGATAAAAAGGCAAATAAATAACTAACTAAATAACCCAGAGGCATAAGGGGGAAGAGAAATGTGCTGGTTTCCTCACCAAGACAGACCCCGGGGTTTGAGTCTCACTAGCAGTGGGCCCTGGGGTCTCTCACCTCCTCGCCGCGGGCCCTGTTTTATCACCCAGGAAACAAAAATATTAATAACAACGCCTGCTTCAGAGATTTGCATGCCGTGACAGATACGAACGGCTTGGCACAAAATGAGCCTTCAGTTAATGAGAAAGGGATGCACGGAGATTAAAAGAGGGGGAGAGTCTGAAGGTAACTAAAAGACAATGAATCTGTCTACACATGATCCACTTTTGTCTTCCCCACCTTCTCTTGAAACCTCAGCATCTAACAGAATCTGGCTCGTGGCAGATGCTCTGGGAAAATCTGCCAGAGGAAAGAGTAGATGGTTTCCAAACAGCACTGCCAGGGCCGTCTTTTCTGCCTCGCTCCTCTGTTTGACGTAATTGGCCAAATCCAAGGGCCTTGCGATCCGCTTCTCAAGGTTTCACCTTGAACCTACCCTTGCAGTCAGTGTCAGGCCCCTGGTGGCCCCAGCCCACCACCCTGCAGCCAGCCTGCTACGCCATCACAGCCCTGTTTTGCAAGCGGAGCCTCTCAGAGCCACGCTCTGTCCCTGAAGCCTCACTGCCCCTTACATACAAGTTCCCTCCACGCGTCACTCTGGAGCCTCTTTTGTGTGGTCATGAACCACGTAAAGGAGCCAGGGCTGGTTCCTGTGGGACTAGACCTTGAGCGCAGGAAGGTGCACTGCAAAGACTACTGATGCTCTGCCAATGGCTTCAGAGCAAGAAACCGAGGCCCAGGGATGCTTTCCCAGCACCGGGATGGCACGATTGAAGAACCACAGTGACACATCGAAGACGCCCCATGGCTCAGTTACAGAGTCGGGTGGTCCTGCCTGCTCACCTGCTAATGCGCCAAGGTCAGGTTCTCATCTCTGCCTTCATGCTGCCCTCTGGCCGCGCATGCTCTCTGCTGGGAGCCACGCTCTGGTTGTAGGAAACAACGTCCTTTGAAATCATCAGATCTGCTGTGGCTGGCAGCCAAAACAGTCCTAAATGGCCCAATGCATGCACCATCAACAGGGATATCAGAGTCCGTTTTGTTGCTCTCGTATTTTCTGAAAGGTGTGGATGCCTTTTTGTTCAAAACCCAACCCTAAACTGTTACTCAGGACATTCTTGTAGTGACAACCGATATCTGTGAGTAGAACCAAACGATTTTGATCACCCAAGAAAGCTGAGGCATCTCAGCCTGAAGACCACACATCACGATATCCCTCAGGGGCAGAGCAGCTTGCCTCTCTCCTGGGCCCACGGACCTGACGCCACACGGTGAGTCCTGCAGACAGGAGTCATCTTGCTCTCACGATGCTGAAAGAGGGCTTGTAGAGAGGTTTCCTCAGCTGGCTGGAAAGACAGGGGCCACGTCCCTCTCTCTTGCTGCAATGCCAGCAACACTGAGGACGTGGGACCCACCAATGGGTCTTCTTGCAGGGAAGCAGAAACCTTCATTGGTGTTACCTTCATCCTGGTTGTATAGAGAGGATATATCATCTGGATTCCATTCTCAATAACTGTGGTGCCCACCCCTGGGCCGCGTCCTGGTACGAGTCTGGAACCTGTTAGGAGCTGGGTCTCACATCACCACCTGACTCTGCACACCCACCCCCCGCCTTATTCCCCCCGTCCATGAAACTTAGGAACTGGGCCTCACAGCAGGAGGTGAGCGCCAGGCGGGGGAGAGAAGCTTCATCTGTATTTACAGCCGCTCAGCTGGCGTCACCCATCCCCCAACTCCCTCCCCCCGCCATCCCTGGAAAAATTGTCTTCCATGAAACTGGTACCTGGTGCCAAAAAGGTTGGGAACAACTACGAAGATATCACCAGTGGTGCCCTAGGTGGCTCTAGAAGATTTGCAGCATGGCTTTGGAATTGTTGATTTTCTTCATAATAGACAGGTACAAGAACCCCTCTTGGGCTTGCAGAAGAGATCACATGAAATAAATACAGCCAACCCTCTGAGGGTAACGGAAACAAATTCTCAAACATTGGGGGACACAAGCATTAGCTTCGGAGCTTGTTTAAAATGCGGGTTAGGGTTAGGGTCAGAACCAGTGCTTTAATGCAGAAGTCCGGGCCAGGATCCAAGAACTTCCTTTTGAAATAAATCCTGCATGGCACTCGACACGGGGCCATCAGGACCATTTGAAAAAGAGGTAGTTGCATCTCGGGCAATGATCTTAACCTCATCCCCTTCCTCCCTTCTTTGTACTTGGATTCTACCCATCACCTTTTTCCTCCCAGCTCCTCCTTCCTCCCTGCCTTCCCTCGGACCCCGGTACCTCGTCTCTAAATCCCAGGCCAGAATTACTGTACTGAAATGCAGCAGTGTGACCCGGCTGTGGGAACTGCTGTGGCACAGCCCAGTGTGCGCCGCCCACACTCGCTATGACGTGCACACTCTCTTCCTCAGGTGCGCTCAGTGGGCATCTGCTGGGCACAGCCAAGGGCTAGGAAACCGGTGGGCCCCGGCCTTTCTGGTTTCTCCAGCCTCCATTAGCCTTTGCCAGCTCAGTGGTAGCCAAGGATGCTCCGTGGGGGCGTCCGGATCCCTCACCACCCAACGCCCAAACCCAAACCCCCATGCCCGCCTTTCTCCACCCCCTCCCTTCCCTACCCACACGCTCCCCTCTGTGATCAGCCTCCCCTGAGGTTCAGACATCTCCTCTACACCAACCGTCACTGGCACCTCAAATCCACAAGTCACCCCAGATCCTCCTCCTCCTGGGTTTCCTGTTTTCTGCTTCCGACGCACCTCCCTGCCCTGGATCAACGCCTCGCAGGAAACTTGGATGTTCCTCTTCTCCCCACATTCAGTCCCTTGCTGAATTTTACTCACTTCTCTGTTCCTGTTTCTCCATCTGTCCCTTTCTTTTATATCATGATCTTTGTTTTTGTCTTGACTTCAGTCCTAGCCAAGGCTCTCTGGTTGTAAGAAATAACCACTCGCTCTAAGGGGGTTATAAAAAGTCACAGGGGCATCTCACTGACACAAAGGCAGAAATGCAATTAGACTTGGAAAGGTGTCGGGGATGAGGCCGAAACGCTTTCAGTTCTTTTTTTCCCTCTAAGGCCATGTGGCTTCTTGCCTGGACTTCTTCCTGCAGATTTGCCCTGTTCCCCGGCTGTTACCTAGTTTAAGTCCCAAAATGATTATTTCAACCCTTTAGGACCCTTCAGTTCAAGTGTTTTCTGGTCTAGATACAGCCTCTGTCACTCAGCGTGAATTCTGGAGGGAGAGGTTTGATGGGCCACTGCCGGCCAGTGGATGGGACCAGCCTTGCCAGGAGCCCAGCCTCGGTGCCAGCCCTGGATTAGTCCAGGTAGAACCGCGGGTGTGAGCACAGGTCCCTGGGTGAGCTCCTTCAGCGGCAGGAGGGCCATTCTCAGATGGGGCATTTGGAGGGACCCTTATGTCCTGCTACAGTGATTCCTGGAGCTGGGTTAAAGACTAGCAGCATGTCCAGAACAATGTTTTTGTTTTTCTGTTTTGAGATGAGAAAAATAACAACAAACATGTGGGTGCGTGGGGGTGTGAGTTGGGAGGGACGCCCTGTGTTGATAGAGGCTTCCGCATGTCCTTTTGGGGAAAGGCTGTCTTCCCATAGCAGCATCCTCCCTGCTGAGGGAGCGTCACTCGTCTTTTCACTTAGGAAACGGGAGTGTGGTTAGTGGTTGTTCTTATTGTTGTTGTTGTTGTTTATGCCCCTCATTTGGGCAAAATGAAATAGTGGGACACCTATGTCAGTCTCCTTAAGTCTGAGGGAAAGCTTGGCTGTTCATGAAACCCAAATGTCTTAGAAACACGACGCTATGTTTCGGCCAGTTCAATAGCTTCCTCACTGGTCTCCCGACCTTCAGGATCTCTTCCCCATCACTTCGCTGTCAAATTAATCCCTCTAAATGTTGTTGAATAAAGCATTTCCTTGTTTGAATCTGCAAGGGCTTTGCCATGATTATGAAATGAAATAGAAAGTCCTCAATGTCCACAAACCAGCACCAACCGACGCTTCCAGCCTTCTCCCCACCTACGTTTCTTACCTGCCCCGCTCATCGCAAACCCTCCAGGGCAACCCGACGCCTGTGGAGGCCACGAGGGAAACAAGGAGTCGCAGCCCACGGCCCCCAGCACGGCCCGCTCTGGTGTGACGTTACGGATCCCGCTTAACCGCATGACCCTCCATCCGTTCACCTTTGCACTGGGATGATGATGCCAGCTGCTCGGGGTCATTGCCAAGCACCCGAGACAGCCGTGCAAAGTCCCCGGAATGGGGTTCCTCCCTTGCTTGTGTGCAATGGACACACAAAATATCTGTCCAACCAGGAACCTCATACATACATCAAAAGGGATAAAATTAATATTCATGTCTGTGTGTCATCATAATTTACCTCTGGGGAGAATTCTGATAAAAGAGTCCAAAATCACCTGAGCAACACAGCGCATCGGAAGAGGTGCCCTGCTGCCCAGGTGATCACCTCAGAGGACAACGCTCGTCTGGAAACAGGAGCCCCGATGTGTTTCTTTTTCTTTTTCTTTTTAAAAATGTCATCCCTACCCTTTGTGGCCACACCTCTGCTCAAGCTCGGTAGCCTGGCTAATGGCCACCTAAGTGACTCAGAATCGGGCAAAAAGATTGGGAGACACAGAAACGTCCGGATGGACCATCTACCTCTGGGCTTCCTGCGTCGTAAACTCGAACATCCGTATGAAGACTCCACTGTGTGGCGCTTGCTGCTACAAACATCCTAACCCACGCGAACACAAGAAGCAGTCACACCCCGTGCTCCTGTAACCAGAACTCCGGCCGCAGAGCGTGTTTCGGGATGTCCGTGGGGAAATGTGCTTGAGAGGTAAGAGAAAGTGCTCGGTGACCGGGTGCAGAGCCCTTGCTAGGCCTCAGACACTGTTCTAAACCCTCCACACGCTGACAACGTGCTCATGAGCCCGGTGTCTGCCTGACCCTCCTGCAGGTGAGGAAACTAAGCACAGAGAAGTTGAGTAACTTACCCAAGGTCCCACAGCAAGTGGGTGGAACAGCAGGCAGTTGAGTTCTGGGGCCCCTAATAACAGAAAGTTCCCCCATATGCCATCATTTGGGGGCCAATCTGGCCTGGAGGGGTCCACAGTCTTCACTTTTGGTCTCATTTCTAGAAGGGGAAAAAAGTGAAGACTGAGCATGAGATGCAAAGGATGGTCCCTTCCGCGCCTCCAGCCCATGTTTTCTTCTGGTGGTTTTACCTCTTCCTCCCAGTCTCCAGGCTGCCCCCCCACCCCCCATCCCCCCTTCACCTCCTCCCTGCTCACGCCCAGCCCTGCCAGCCTCCCTGTGCCCGTCTCTGTGCTCCGGGCACCCAGCCTCGCCGATGCCTCTCTCGCAGCAGCTCTCCCTGCCACCACGGCCGAGCCCACGCTGCTCTCGCAGACGCTCGCTTCAAGTCAGTCTTCTTTTTGGCAATGTACTCCCCTGCCAGACACCCTAGAAATGAGAAGAAAAATCAAAGTTACTGAAAATAGAAAAATACATATTGTTTGCAAAGCCCTTTATGTCTACTCAGTAAACAGCTGCTAAAATCATGGTAACAATGCCTAGTTTTTAAAAATTTGGTTTACATTTCAGGCTTATGGACAATCACAAACATTGCAGTTAAGATATGTTTATCACCTCTTCTTTTATTAAAAAAAAATAAAACCTCACAAATAAAATCTACTGTAATTATTACCACTCCATCCTCAGTATAGTCAAGGCAAGTGTGTGTGTCCTTTTACTACCTGATAAAATATAGGTCACAGGATTACAATGCTTTACTTCCATGACAATAAGCATTGATTAGGTTTCTAATGTGTGCTGAGCAATTTGCTCCAGGGCAATGAAAATGGTGTGTCAAGCGGTCTCTGGAAACTGGTGCAGTGCTCTGTAAGGTGATGATAGATTTCCCATGCAAAATTCCTCCCACTCTGAAAGGCCACACAACGCTTCATAACCAATTATTGCTGCTGAGTAGAGGCACAAGAAGGCAGCATGACATTTAATGACATCAACAGACAAGGACTTGGAGTTTCTTTCCTTCAATGGCCCTTGCAGTTGCTACTTTGCTTTTGGGAACATCCTTCCTTCTTGTCTCTGTGGGTAAACTCCTACTTACTTATCCTGCAAAACTGAGCGCAAATAATGCCTCCTTGATTCCCCAAGACACAGCGACTTTCTATTCTGCATTTATCACTGCAGCTTCAAGCTGCTATTCATGGAGTAATCGTTCATTTGCAACTTTAAAAGGAAGAGAACTCACTTTTTTCATTTCTAGAATCCTCCCCTTCTCCCCACTCTGTCCCTCAACACCCGTAACACGCACCTGGCAAGGCAGGCGGTGGGAGTTGGATGGACAGATAAAAACGCGTGGATGGCAGAGTGTGTGCCACCGTGGAGAGGGTCCCCAGGAGGACGTCGCTTCGCTCACAGACATCCTGAGCTTTGATCTCCTCTTGGCCTCCCTCCTCCACGTTCCCGATGTAAAGGGACATGAATACGGCGTCTTAGTCCATCTTAGTTTTCCGTCACTTAGAATACCTGAAACTGGGTAATTTATAAGAAACAAAATTTATTTCTTACAGTCCTGGGGGCTGTGAAGTGCAAGGTTGAGAGGGTGCATCTGGTGAGGGCCTTCTTGCTGGTGGGGACTCTCTGCAGAGCCCCGAGGTGGCCCAGGGCGTCACACGGCGAGAGGGCTGAGCTGCTGGCTCAGGTCTCTGGTCCTCTTCTTATAAAGCACCAGCCGCACTCCCGTGATAACCCCTCAGTTCATTAACCCATTAATCCATTAGCCTATGAATGGATGAATCCACTTGTGCGGCAGAGCCCTCATGATTCAATCACCTCTAAAGGCCCCACCTCTCAATACTGCCACGGTGGGGATTAAGTTTCAACGTGAGTTTTGGAGGTGACAAACATTCGAACCCGAGCACATGGGAAGAGTCTCATAGATGATGCACCACCCTGCCTTGAACATTCCTTCTCAGCCATGGAGAGCTTTTCAAAAACCAGCTTCTTGGCTTTTATGTGGCCAGAAAATTTTGCAAGAACCAACCGTGGTTCTAAGAAAAGATTTTGCTGAGTGAAGTGAAACTCCTCCCATCACTGCCTGTAAACCGAAGACAGCGTCCTCTGTGCAGCCTCCAGAGAGGAGCGGCAGCCTGAGGAGAAATGGGTGTGACGAAGGCCTGGCCCAGAGCCCAGGGCTTAGACAGCAGCCAGCAGCCCTCCTGGAGCTGCCGTTCCCTCTGTCCCAAAGTCCTCCCTTGTCTCTCACAGATACCCAGCTCATGCTGAAGGGAAAACATGTGCCGAATGCCATCTCCTCCAGGAAGGCTTCCATGGTTTCCATGGTTATTCCAGCCAGAATTAACCACACTTTCCATTGCCCTCCCTGTTATGGCCCTACTCTACCCTATAACATTGCTGTATTTGTTACCATGTTAGGATCCCCCGTTGCACTGCAAGCCCTGGGGGTCAGGGACAGTACCCTAATCTTTTTGCTCCCTCCACCCCATCCACACACGTTGTCTGTCTCCTTTCCCTTTCTGTTCCCCCATTTCTCTCTCTCTCTCTCTCTCTCTCTCTCGCACACACACACATGCTCACGGCAGTGCTGGTCCCAGAACTTTGTGGAGAGCCTGTTGAGTAGCTCAGAGAACCTCTGCTCCACTTCCACAAGGACGCGTGACCAAGTCCCCTCAGTGCTCACTGTGGAGAAGGGGGTTTCCAGATCTACCTGACAAACAATACTCAGCTCAAGCCGCGGCAGCCCAGACACTGCTTACGGCACGAGAACGTATTCGTCCCTTCGGAGCAGCACCTGCATCTCCCAAGTCACCCTTGAAAATAAAATACTTGCATTTAAAACAATCAAGTCCCCTCCACCCTAGGTGCCTTGCTTTATGCCGGTACTTCCTGCTCACGACGTTTCTGAGACTCCAGGCAGCATCACGTTGACAATCGGACCTGCCGTGGAGAAACGCCAGCCACCCCACCAATGTATGAGGAAACCGAGGGAAACCGAGGCCCTGGGAGACGAGGTGCTGGCCTGTGCTCTCTCGGCCGCTGCGGGTGGGCTGTGGGCCCGGCCCTGGCTCCACCAAGGGGATCCCTCTGCAATCAGGTGGGAGGTCTCTGGACAGTGATTCCTGCTTGATTTTCCATTTAAAAATCAGAATTAAAGATTTCACATTGTACGGTCCTGTCAACTCTCAAGATTCAACCAACAGCCTGGGAAGAAGAAGTTAGAACGGGGGCAGCACCGGGTCCCCTCGCAACCCCCGGAGCTCCGTGGCCCTCACAGGTGCGGGCCGTGGCTGCCCCAGTGCACCGAGCCACCGACGTGGGACAGTGTCCCACATCTCCGGGTGGCCATGGGGAAGCAGCCCTGCCCCTGCCTCCACCCGGCACCAATGGTGAGAAGGTGACCCTGACCGGGGCTCAGCGTGCAGTGGCAGTGTCGAGAGTGACCGAGGCTCAGCATGCGGTGGCAGTGTCGGGAGTGGCCGGGGCTCAGCATGCGGTGGCAGTGTCGGGAGTGGCCGGGGCTCAGCGTGCAGTCGCAGTGTCGGGAGTGACCGGGGCTCAGCGTGTGGTCTCAGTGTCGGGAGTGACTGGGGCTCAGCCTGCGGTCTCAGTGTCGGGAGTGGCCGGGGCTCAGCGTGCGGTCGCGGTGTCGGGAGTGGCCGGGGCTCAGCGTGCGGTCGCGGTGTTGGGAGTGGCCGGGGCTCAGCCTGCGGTCGCAGTGTCGGGAGTGCGGCACACTAGCCAAGACACAGAGGGGAGGACAGAGGCCAAGAGCCCAAAACGCTCGACAAACGCGTGGCCACGTTATTGCTGCACGAATCAGAACCGCTGAGCCCTTTAAACATAGTGAGCAGCAGGGCTAAAGAGGGTCCTACCCGGGTGTGAGCCAACCACTACCCTAGGGTTTACAGCACTCGGCTTCCTGCCCTCCTCTCTGGGCCTGGAGTGACTCCTAACTCAGTTTACCCCTCTGAAGACTACCTCATGAAGCGTGTCCTCGGCCCAGGGGTGGGAGAGAGGGAGACAGTGGAGAGGCCAGGGAGTGGCCCAGGCAGCCAGCTGGACCCTCTGTGGCCCTCCCACCTCCCTCCTTCCAGCCACGTCACCTCTCACCCCTCCCACTCCCGGCTCACCCGCTTTCTCCCGGCCCTTCTCAGGGACAGATTAACTCAACTGAAGCCTCGTCACCCAGCTCCCACCTGACAGGCCCCTCCCAGGGCCCACCGGGATGGGAATGACCTCGCTACTCTCTTCACCAAAGCCACTCTCTGCTGTAAGCACCTGTCTGCGGGGACCAGCCCCTACGTCTCCCAGCTCTCCAGCCACCGCGGCAGCCCCTGTGCCTGCAGGGGTAGCCACCGTCACTCCGCTCGTCACAGGCCTCTTTTCCTCCCCTGATGTCGTCGTTGGCACATGCATAGGTGCTGGGCTCCTGACACCCGCACCCAGCTCCGAGGGACACACCACCCTGCTGTCTGCCTGGCTCTTCGTGGTCCTCAGTGTCCCCTGCAAGCTGGGGACAGAGCGGTCAGCAATCCCCACATGCTCAAGTTGGCCTCTTCCTCCTTGGCCATGGACTTGTTCTTTGGTGGAGGAAAAAACAATTGAGGAAAATTATTCTTCAACTGGAAGTTTATAGAAAAAAGATTTGAGAGGATGCCAAGGGGTGAGGGGAAGAGGATGGTGCAGAAACGGGGAGAATTCTAACTAAGACATCCGTTCAGAGAGGGGCGGTGAGGGAGCACCTGCTCAGAGACAGCCCTCTTAAGGCTGTGCGGTGACACCGGGACCTCACGGTGAGCCGTGGGTGTGGTGGGCGCCACCCATCAGTCACACGGCTATGGGGCTCCCTGTAGGATGGGAGGAGCCAGAAACGTGACCGTGGTGGCCGACGACTGACCCAGACAGTGTGGGCCGAGCTACTGCGTGCCCCGACCCGGGGCTTTCATGTGCCTAGTGTGGCACGAGAGACAGAAAGGAACTGCACACACTGCCACTGTCCCCCTGAGCCCCTCAGAAGCACTGTGGTCCCGCCGTGTTGGACGAGGCTTTGTCCCAGAGCAAGCCTGGCGTCCGTCTCTACTGACGACACGTAGTTGATGGAGGCTCTGGCAAGGGCTGATCCTCGTGCAGGGGCACCGCAGGCCGCCCCTCCTGCCAGGGACTGAGGGGGGTGAGCGGTCGGGAGAACCCGAAGCTGAGTCAGCACAAGCCAGGTGCCTTTCCAGCATGGTTGGGGTAACCCTGACCGTGACCCAGTCAGGCCTACGTCATGGTCTCGCTCCACAGACACTGAGGCCCAGAGAGGCTGTCACACACCAAGCTTGCACAGCAGCTGGGGCAGGTGGGATTTGAACCCAGGACTCCCAAGACCTCCTCCTTGCCTTGCCCCAGCTGCCTGCTGGCAAGATCAGCAGGGAGCTGCAATTCAGCATCCAAAGCCGAGGCTGAGGGCGGAAAGGAGGGACCACAGCTGCTTCCCACTCCCAGGCAGGCAGGAAGGAAAACCTCAGGGGAGGGAAACCCGGCGAGGGCCGGGCCTTTCCTGGCCCCCGACACACCCCGTGACGTGCCCAGGGGTATGTGGCTGCTTCTGTGGGGAGCGAGCCTTCAAGGCCAAGGCGACAGCCAAGTGCCCCGCGGTGCTGAGACACACCTGGAGCCAGGCCCCTTCGGGGAAGAAGGATGCGGTGGCAAGATGAGAAATGAGGCTGGGCTTGCGAGGACCTGGCTGGTTTCAGTTCACACGGTCCCGGGAGGCACCGCTGGTTTCAGTGCAGGACGCCCCTAGGTGGGGAGGAGCCGGTCTTCGTAGTCTCGTTCCGTGTTGACGTCTGTCCAGACCAAACGCTGCCTATCAAGGGTCTGCTCCCTGCCACGACCTTGGCACCCAGGGGCGCGGCCGGGGGAGTTGGAGGGTCTTGGTTTGGCCTGCAGACCAGATCCTATTTTTATCTCCCCAGAAGCTTCCTGAAACAAGAGAGGCCATTTCAGAGTGCTGGGGAGCCACAGAAGAGCCCGAGGTTGATGCCCAGAAGACGGGGTAAACCCAGACTGCGGGGCCCTTGGAGGAACACATGACCGCCCACCCTGAGGGCGGGAGGGGCCAGAGGCAGAAGACAGATAAGGGAGTCTGTCTTCCTGGTCGAGCTTTAGCAAGTAGCAGGAGGAGGCTGGGGTGCAGGTCACAGCTGGCCTGGGGCCAGCTCAGCCCTGGTCCACGGAGCTGCCCTGCCGGCAGGAGCCACCCTCACACTCAACCAGGGAAGAGTCCGTGGTTTCCATAGAAACCAAAAGAGCCCAGTCTGCAGGTGGGGCAGTTCTCTTGTCCCTCCTCTCCCTCCGCATTCACCCTCCTTCTTGCTTCCCTCCTTGTCCCCTCTCTCTTCTTCCTCCACATCTCTGACTCCCCCCTGGAGGCTCCTCCATCCCCCCATTCACCTGCCCCCGCTTTCCTTCCTTCCGTCCCTCTCCCACGTTCCTGCTCACACCTACTGGAAAGGGGGGCACACATTGGGCACACTCTGCAGTGCTCACTCAGGGGCTCCCAACTCTGGCTTCTGTGGCACAAGCTGCCAGTTAGCCCCAATATCCTGTTCTACCTTTCTGCCAAATTTTAGCTGGGCACAAGTCCACTTCAGGTGTGTGCCACCATGCCCAGCATAGTGTGCCACTTTTCAGAAGTGACCATAAATGGGAGAGATGTGCTTCAATCTTTCCACCGTCCTTGTTAGCAGGAATGCGGACATGATGGCTGGAGCTGATGCAGCCATTTTGGCCCATGAAGTCTGCGTCTGAGCTAGTTTACGTGCTGCCCAGGATTTGCTTAAGGATGTTTTCTCTGCCCAGTATCACCTAACGAACCTCTAACAGGATCATTTGCCACCACCACATTCTTGTAGGCCACAAAAGGGTTTCAATTTCTCAAAAGGAGGTTCATTGAATTCCATGCCATCTTGTGGCAGAGGTTATGGTGACATGGCATCTCACCTGCCCGGCTGGGCTGGGCCCATTGTGGCAGATGCTCCTGATTCCTCTTGTTGCTTGCAGGGACACCCAACAGCACATTGCTACACGCCTCTCATCACATGCCTCTCACCTCCTGCCCCGGGGCTGCCATGTTGCTGCGGACCTGCTCACTCAGGCAGACACACTGCCCTTCCAGGCCGGGCCCGTGGGGCTGTAGCCTGAGATGGGTGGGTGGAGAGCACCCCCACGCCCCGGGCTCACACCTGCTCACTGGCTGGTTGCATGTGCCGTGTGCTTCACGGTGCCGGTGCTGCTGCTGCAGCTGTTTCAAGATGTGGCCTTCCCACGTAGGACATGCCAGACGGTGCCACCTGGAAGTGTGGGGGTCCAGCTTTGACCAGTGGGAGACAGACACGACCGGGCCGACAATTCTCCCTTCTTCCTCCCACGTTTCCTGCTCCAAGCCCCAGTAGGCCTTTCTGGGGACATCCCATGAAGCTAAAGATTAGCTGCATTTGTTACAAGCTGAGGCCAGCCTAACACCACACTGCTCTGCGTCCCACTCCACCCTGCTCCGCCTCACCTCTCTTCTTCCCTCCCTCTTGCTTCCTGCACTCACACTCCCCAACAGAGCGTCGGCGTGTCGGCTTTGGCCTCCAGCTCCGGGTTCTGGCGAACCGAGGCTCAGACAGGGACACACGGAAGATGGCAAAGGGGCATAGTGAATGCAGCTGGAGCCCGAGAGTCGTGGCGCCCCACACCTCTCCTGGACTGCCGGCCGCTTAACTGACTTTCTACCGGAGACAGAAACAGCATCTGTCATATTTGAGCCGCAGCTATTTTGGACTTTCTCTCTCCTGCAACCTTATCTCAGTAAATGCAGCTACCTATGCAAATCCCCTCTGGGCTGGAACTCCCTGGAGCAGTCACTGGCCCGTTATGAAAATGCTTTTCTCTCCTCTCAGCCCCATTCCACTTTCACCGCCCCTGCCTTATTTGGATCCATGCACCGCTCCCATGGGGTGGGCCAGACAGGTGTCAATCATAACACCTCTCCACTTCCACCCCTTTCTGCCTAACTCCCTACTTAGGGGTTAAGGAAACGAAATCCCTAGGAGGTTGTGCGGTGTGACTGAGGGCAAGAGCTAAGGAGAAAAATCCCTGGCCTGTGGCTTCTAGTCCATTTGGACCAGACGCACCACCTTTCACACCACCCTTCCCACCCTTTGCCACAGTTTGGGGAGTCACCAAGTTTTCTCCCCCTGGGCACGCTGTGGGATTGTCTTTCTTGCAGCCTTGAATTAGAAGCGGCCACGGCGCCGCACACGGAAGTGATGTGTCTGGGCCGAAGGTCCAGAAAGCAGCAGTGACTCGCCAGGCATCTCTTCCCTCCGTCCTGGGGACAAGCAGAGCTGGGGACGGTGCCTGCGTGGCCACCAGGCCCTAGAATGAGATCCGTGTGGACACGGGCACTGGCCCAGCCACAGGGGACATGCGGTGAGAAAGAGAAGTAAATCCTGGGGTTTTAAGCCACTGGGGGGGGGGGGGTGTTTGTTTACCGCGGCATAAACCAGCCCCACCTGACTATTGCATGCAGAAAACAGGTCCTGCTCAGAAACTGTGGCTCATTTCAATTGGTTTTTGAAGGGGAAAAATCGAAACCAGTTTTATTAAAATATCAAAGAGCTTCTCAAATTCCAACAGCCCTGAGATGGTCAGGAAGGGTGTGTCCGTGTTGGCTGAAACGTCTGCAAGGGCTCCGAAAAGCCTGCGAGCCTGAAGCCGAGGGAGGTGCTCTTGTTTCAGCACCCACAGGCCTGCGCCGAAAGGAGTGGCTCCCAGGTTTCTGTCATCAAATGGACCTTGCCACAGCCCTAAAGGACGGTCACATTAGACATTTTTACTAAACAAAATTGGTTGGTTTTTTTTCAGATCTTTTTAACATGGAAGGAGTTTATAGTCTCATACTCAGGAAGAAACAGGTGACCCAACAAAGGTAACGTGTCCACTTGCTCTTCCTCCAACGCTAGAAAGGGACCCTCCCCACCACTTCCATCAGCTCGGGGGCCATTCCACCTCCGGGTGCAGACAGCTGGTGAATGCTATGTTGAACAGAACAGGGGAAAGCAAATCGTTCTTCCTCAAAACTCTGAGCCTCTCTGGAAGCAGCGTAGTTTGGGGGAAAGGATGGGCCAATCCCCTTTACAGTGACTCTGGGTGTATTTTAGGCTGGCAAGAGAGAACCTGCCTCTATGGGAGGCAGAAGAGCCTCACGCAAAGCTCCTCTCCGTGGAAACGTGCCAAGACCAGGGCTGCATTTTCAGGCCAGACCCGGGAGAATTAAACACTTCAAGGAAGATGTGCTCACTGGAAACTACAAGCTCTTTGCTTAAGCAAAGGAATGTATGGTTCTTTCGAGCTTGTAATCTTTGTGAGCTCTTGGTGCTAATGTTTCCCTTTCCAGACCCTGGCAGGGGGTCTCCTTCTGCCTAGCCCCTGGGTGCATGCAGCCTTTCTGTTGTTGGGGTGCCTGCTCCCACCCACTATCTTTGCAGCCCTTGGGAGCTACCCCAAGCCCACCCACTGCCCCATGAGACTTCAAGCTACTCAGCTCCCTCCTGGCCACACAATGTTACTTTCTTTCAAGCCAGTAATAGAATCCCCAACATCGGTGGCTCACGCCTGTAATCCTAGCACTCTGGGAGGCCGAGGCGGGTGGATCGCTCGAGGGTCAGGAGTTCGAGACCAGCCTGAGCAAGAGCGAGACCCCGTCTCTACTAAAAATAGAAAGAAATGATCTGGCCAACTAAAAATATATATAGAAAAAAAAAATTAGCTGGGCACGGTGGCACATGCCTGTAGTCCCAGCTACTCGGGAGGCTGAGGCGGTAGGATCGCCTGAGTCCAGGAGTTTGAGGTTGCTGTGAGCTAGGCTAACACCACGGCACTCACTCTAGCCCGGGCAACAAAGCGAGACTCTGTCTCAAAAGAAATAATAATAATAATAATAATAATGTAATTAATTGTTCCAATGGGCTATTTCCTCATCCAGCTTCATTGTAAGATGCACAGAGCAGGAATCATGCCACATTTTCTCTGATGTTCATCCTGCCCTCGCCACGAGGATTTTGCTGGCGGCACCATAGTCACTCAACAAACACTCTGTGTGCTTCATTTCACAGGAGGGTTGAACCTGGACTGTTTTCTTTTCTTCATTTTTCGGAAAACGACAACTAACACCGCTGGGGCACAAAGAGACCTAAATGTCCCACCTGGCCGGGTGACTGGCTAGATTTCTCCACCATAAAGGTGGTGGCCGTTTCCCTTTGCACCTAACTGATAAGTACCTAGTGGGGAGATGCTCCAAGACAGTTTCTAATCTCAAGCCTCCAGCGCCCTTTCCCTCATGCTCAGGTTGCGTCCTCTGTAGATTCCCTTGAAACTTTTCCGGCCCCATGTGACTCGCTGTAGCCTTTAACTAAATGTTCTTCATTCTGCTGGAAGAATGGGAAGAGGGTGAAATCCTGCCCAGGACTGACAGACACCAGGGTGCCAGTCCTGCCTTGACCTCTCTGAGCCTCAGGTTCCAGCTCCACAAAATGGGACTAACTGGGGACTGGGTCATCTCTAAAGTCCTCCCAGGTTTGTCATTGCCCAATTTAGGTTGTGACTCTGTCTAGAGGTTACTGTGTCCATGCTATCATTGTCTTTTTGGTAACAGCCCTTCACTTAATCAACGGGGTAGGTAGTTTGGGGAAAGAAGTTTCTCTCAGAGTCCTCCAGGCACAACGGGGCAGGAAGTAGGAGCTAGAGTTTTCCCTGGTGAATGGCCGTGGGACCGCTGGTCTCAGTGCTCACAAATAGGAACCTGCCGTGTCTTAGTCTGTCCACTTTGGGGGAAAGGTCTTTATACTATTAGAAGTTCATGAACACATTAAAACAATCAAAATTTTCACGACAAGAGAAGAGGTTTTCATTCAACTCCTCCCTCCCCCATCTGCTTGGTAAATTAACACACACACACACACACACACACACCCTTTTAAATCAGTGAATTGTGTAGTATACAAATTATATCTCAATAAAGCTGTTATACACACACACACATTGACAAGGAAGCAGCATGAAAGAACCCTAAATCTGCCTGTGCTGATGGCAGAGACTGGTGGAGAGACCACCCATGTGTGGTCCTAGGTGAGGTCAGGAGAGGTTTAAAGAGGTTAGACAGCAGGAAGGGCCCTGCGGGAGGTGGGCGGAGCAGGCGGGTTCGAGGACTGGAGCAGGGTGGGAGGCCAGCCGTGTGGATGAGTCTCTGTTAGTTGATCTCAGGGTCTAACCTAGCGGGTCATCGACCAGGTCCTCTCTCTCCAGACTGAGGTGAGCGGAGAGTCCTGAGGAGGAGGGGACCTGGGGCCAGGCTGCCCTGCCTCGCACAGCATCCCTGCCCAGCTCAGGACTCCGCTGCCCGCCAGTCCTCTCTCCCACCAGCACCAGAGGTGCCAGGGGACCAGGGGATCTCAAGGCTCTGGGAAGTGGAAAGTACGTCTCACTCCAAAACGTTAGGTACACGGATGGATGGATGGACGGATGGATGTAGAGCTAGAGACGGATGGAGACAGCCAGGTATCAGATGCACATAGACAGATGCATGGAGGTGGAGATAGGTGACTGACAGATGTAGGTAGATAGCAATGACAGAGGTGATAGAAACAGACCTTTACTTTTTCCAAGAGATAGTATAGGGAGGTCACCACTTTTTGGATCTTAATCTGACAAACTCCTACCTGTGTGACAGTGAGCAGGTAAGTTATACCGAAACCTCAGTTTTCTCATCTATAAAATGGGGATAGAGACCGGGCTTTCTGCATCCGGTTGTTGTGGAGGTTCAGTGAGCACATGAATGTGAAGCACTTAGTAGAATACCCGGCACACAGTAAATACTGATAAATATTAGGTGCCCTTAGTCTTTGTCTTCATAGGATGGTGGTGATGAACTCACCATGCATGTTGAGAAAGCCAAGAGCCCAGGTTGGAAGGCAGGACTGCACCCTGGGTCTCATCGTCACGTTCTGTTCCAGAGGCTGTGAGCTGGCTTGTCCCCAAAAAAGCCGCAGTGTTCCCACTGAGGCTAAGTCAGAATGAGCCTCCAACCCGACCTGGGTGCAGGGAATGCCGGGAGCCTCATGCAGTCACAGCCCAAAGGAAGCAGCTCAGGAGAGAACCTCTGCATGAGAGTCGGGGTCTCGTTTTATGGCATCCGACCACGGCAAAAGGGAGACACTTCGTGGCTGTGGAGGGAACCTGGAGGCAGGGCTCCCGCCAACGCGGGGACTCGGGCGTCACAAACGCAGGCACCCTTCGTTTTGTATTCTCCACTCCGAGGTTCCTGATGACTAATTGAGGAATCAATAAAAATCCCATCAGTGTGAGGTGGAGTCTTTTCCTGTTAAAGAAAGGTAGAGAATATAAGGAAAAGACGTTTGGATTTGGAAACAAAAAGCAAAAGCTCTCCCTATATCACTTATCCGGGGCCACTAGGGGAACAAGGAAGAAGCTCCCTGGTGATTTAGGGGCCGGGCCAAGGTCTGGATGCATCTGATTTAAATGGCTCCTTTGCAGGTAAAGGGACAGGTGAGCTCACAGTCTGCAGCCTGTTCTTAGAGGGCTCCTCCCTGGAAATGACTTGCTGTCTCCGGACTCATTTCCTCTCAGGGCTTAGTTCCAGCAAGAGGTTTTTTGGTTTTTGGTTTTTTGGTTTTTTTGAAATAGGAGAAGCCGGGTGGTGCAGGGTGGGATGGGGGCTCAGTGGGACCGGCCAGTGGCCTGCGGCCCCAGGGAAACCTCCGTGCTGCACTGACGGGTGAGCCCAGGATCCAGTAACGAAGGAAAGGGTGAGGTGCAGTGTGGGGACAGGACAATAGCTCAGTTGTTGTGCAAGGCACACCCTCATCACCTTCGTCATTTCTTCTTTTGAGCCAGAATCCACCCTCAGATGCACACACAAAGCTGTCATTAACGGGAGCCTCACACGCACCTCGGAAAGCAACCCTGGGCACCTGGCTGCAAAGGCACCAGCTTCCTCCTTCGCCACCACCGGATGGTTGTCTGCTGTGTTGCTTTTTTACAGTGTGCACCTTTTATTTGTCTAGTCTGATTATCTCTTCAGCAGCAGCAGCCGGGACTGCGGCTGGACCACGTGCGGGTTGGTAGTTTATAAAATCAGTACTGCATAGGTCGCTGCTGGTCTTTCACACACTCCCGTTTATATTTATTTATCTCGGAAGTAAAAGGAAAAACACTACGTACAGAAACAGAGTGGTGCCTTTGCACGCCGATGTGCACTGGGGACTTTCCGAGCCAGCTGTCGGGAGCCCGGCGGCCAGAGCAGGGAGGCACAGGAACACCCTCAGTGAGGCCTCAGGCACCTGCTTCCTCAAGCAAATCCAGAAAGGGAGGCTGGAAAGTACTTGAGAAGCTTTTTTGTTGTTTTTGCATCTTGAGGGCAGAGCTCTGAGGGGCTGGTGGGTCCTTGCCTGTGGGGACCTCTGCTCTGAGAAGTCAGTGAACCGAGGGCCGTACGCACGCAGGCCTGGGCATCAGAGTCCTGGCTTAAACCCAGGTCTGACCCAGGGGCTGAACCTCTCCGAGCCTGTTTCTCATTCCATAAAGTGGGAATCGCAGTTGTCCCTGCTGCATCCTGCTGTGTCACGTATTTAAAACAATGCTCAGCAAACATGAAAGAACTTTAAGGCCAGGCGCAATGGCTCACACCTGTAATCCTAGCACTCTGGGAGGCTGAAGCGGGAGGATTGCTCGAGGTCAGGAGTTCGAGACCAGCCTGAGCAAGAGCGAGACCCCATCTCTACTGAAAATAGAAAGAAATGATCTGGACAGCTGGACAGCTAAAAATATATATAGAAAAAAATTAGCCAGGCATGGTGGCACATGCCTGTAGTCCCAGCTACTTGGGAGGCTGAGGCAAAGGATTGCTTAAACCCAGGAGTTTGAGGTTGCTGTGAGCTAGGCTGACGCCACGGCACTCTAGCCTGGGCAATAGAGCGAGACTCTGTCTCAAAAAAAAAAAAAAAAAAGAACTTTATGTTAAAGGGGAACGTGTAATCTGCCTCCTCAGGTGACAGATAAGAAACCAAAATTCACAGAATTTGTGCAAATCTCAGTAACTTCAGAGCCAATTCTGAAACCTAAACTCCCAGCACACAGTCTGGTGGGTTTGGAATTTTTAAAAAATTATTATTTTTTTTATGCATCAACCAAAAGCCTCCTAGGGGGCATTAACCCCCCCCCCCTTTTTTTTTTATTAGGGTAGGAGTTGTGACAAAAAACCTGGGCCCTGGTCGGCCCAGGCTGCTCACGGAAGCATCCTCGGCTCTAGCAGGTTAGGGACGCCTATAGATGGGGGCTGCGTGGCCACAGTCCAGCCTCTGTCCCGTGGCCCCTGCCCTGCACCTCGCATGCATTCTACCAGGGAAAAGCAACGCTTGCCACACTGAGCTCATTGCATTCCACAGCAGCCCTGGAGGGGGGGGGGGCGGGGCATTTGAGGCTACAAAAGCCAAGAGATTTGCCCAGGACCACAGGATGGATGAGTTGCTAAATGGAACTCGAACCTTGGTCTCTGAGCTCCAGCAGAGTGTTCTTTCTTCTGCCCCTTACGCTGCAGCCTCTTGGGGGAAGGAAAAGTGGGAGGGGAAAAAAAAGGCATCAAGCTGAGGGTCACTTGGGTTTGCATAAGCTATTTGAAAGGATCAAGCCATTTAGATATTAGTAGCATGCACGTCCCACTAGCTAGCACACAGGCCAAATGTGGGCTTCCCCAAAAAAGAAAAAAAAGAGAAAATTTCATTTTTTTAAAAAGTAGTAGCTTGCTGTACTAACCAGCTCCGAGAGTCCTGGCCAATGAGATGATCCACTCACCTGCGTAAGAGGGAGGAAAGAAATGTCTATGAAAATTTCACATATTGAAAAAAATGTTAGCTATTTGGAGAGAATTGAGAAGAAAATACTTCTACACATTTCCTGGCTTTCATGACATGAACAAAGGTAACACTGCTACTTGCCAGCTCAGCAGGGAGTCCCCTCCCCTCCCTTCCTCCCTTCCTTCCATCCTTCCTTCCCTCCATCATTAATCAATCATTTGTGCATTCAACAGGTGCTGGGCGCCCCTGCTGATCTCTCCCCGTTCGGGGCTGGGAGTACAATAGAAACGAAGACAGCAGAGGCCCCGCCCTAGTGGGGTCTTCATTCTTAAACTCCAGTCGTATGTTGTTCAGTGCTCACCACGCGGTGATCACAGAGGAAAATAAAATTATTTCCTAATACCTACCATTTTCCACTCCAGGAGTTTCCCAATTAGACAGGCATTTCTTCATAAATACAAGTTCACAGTTTCCTCTGAGGTGACCAAGGCACGACAAAGTAAAATCGGAATAAAGTGACATAATTCCTATCAGAGAGCAAGTCAGTGGCAGAAATAATGACGATGATAACGACAGCCATGACCACGAACGTGGCAAGAAAGAATCCAAGTTCAACTTGGCCAATTGAACTCAAATCATTATTTAAGGAAACAAACACTGAGAGGTCCAGCCTCCTGCCATCCTGCCTCAAAACTGTGTCTGATTTCCAGCAAAAAAGGCATCCCGTGTCATAAAGCTGTGTTGAATTTCTATAGGTGAAACCAACATTTTAACTTTGGAAAACAGTGTCTGAAAACAACACAACGGCGCTTGTTTGTCCATTTTCCTAAGGGAAACCTTAGCCCCACTGCCAGACCAGTGATGAAAAAGGGATTCCTCCGGTGCTCCCTGTATCCTCAGATCATGGGAAATCTTGCTTCTCAAAATGCCGAAAGGTCAGAGGGCAGTAATATTCTTTGTTGTGTGTAGTACAATTTTGCAGAAGGCAAGCTGACTAGGGAATGAAAGAAATGTAAAGAGATTCAGTTGGAAATTGCTGTCAAGGGACTACTACTTTCCAAGGTTAGACGATCCCAGAAGAGCATCCTCGTTGCTCCAAGTGGCCACCTGCACTTTCACATTTTTTCTGAGCAGTTGGAGGAGGCAACAATACCCTGTAGCCCCTACAGACGCAGAGGTGGAAATGGTTCCCGTGACTGTTAGAATCGTTCACTCTGTCACCTTCCGCATAGCTCATTCTTTAACTCTTACAGCCCCCGTGGAATACAGAAATCCTCCGAGGAACTTAGAGGTCCATGGCCAGCGTTTCTTGGTCAATGCTAACGTGCCCTTTTGGATGTTTGCCATGTGTACTAAGGACTTACTAGGACTCAGAAAAGTGCTACAGTAAGAGACCTGTTGAACCATTGAACCCATCATTTTCTAGACTTATTTGATCATGGAAATCTTTTTCCTCTGAAACCCACTAACATCTCTGAGAGTCTTTGAAATATTGTCTGGGAAAATACTGATTGAGACAAGCTTCTCTCTCTCTCTCTCTCTCTCTCTCTCTCTCACACACACACACACACACACACACACATTTTGCATGAGGATCTCAATAAAACATTCTTAGATCACAAAAGGTGCACAATGAGTGTTAACCGAGAGAATGAATAGATTGCTAACCTAATGAGCAAAGGACTCGGCGGATTTACCAAAAGGCCTTCACAGCCCAGTGGAAGCCTTGGCAGCAGCTGGCCAAGCACTCTCACCACCCGTCACCACCCCCTTTTGGAGGATTCCGGAGAGTGTTCCTGGAAGTGCAAGGCTCCCAGCGCTGGGGTCACCTCTGGGCCCAGCCAGCCCAAAAGGGCACATTGCTGGTGCTTGGGCAGAGGGCAGGCAGAGGAAGTGTCGGACTCTGGGGTTTAACATGGGATCATGTCACCGTAAACTCTGCCAGGGCTGGGGGACTGAGAAAGCCTGACATGCATGGCCATCTGGTTGGTTCCATCCCCTATCAGAAAGGGCACCTGAGGTTTTTGTAGTATGGAAAAAAAAAAAAAGGTGTACTTCAGGTCCACAATCCTTTGTCCAGAACCCTTGGGGCAGGTGTGTTACAGAATTCAGAATTTTTCAGATTCACATTTACCATATGTTGTGTAACTCCACTCCCGGGTACGTGGGGCACTGTCCCGTATTCACACGTTCATATTTCTGCAATGAAGCACGAACATTCATAGTAAGTGAGATAAATAAGACCTATAAATAGTTTCAAGTCAGCTCAGGTCATAGTTTGCTGCTAAAATGGCGTCAAGTATACAAAATACTTTTGGTTTTCACAGCATTCTGGACTGTAGGACTGTCGGTAGAGAATATGGGTCTTCGACATGCCTCCCACACGAAGGATACCTTGCTACCAGCGGAAAGGGTGTCAGGGAGTCTGTGCGATAAATCTAAGGACTTTTCATAAAGAGAAGGAAAACACATTTCCAATGCATCATAGGGCTCTTATTTGTAAACAAAGGATTTCCCAGTGTTTTATTTGGGATCAGCACTCTCTGGACCTTGCTTTAAGGTCATCTGCTTTGGCTTGGAATCCACTACAAAGGGAATTAATTCTTTCTTTGCCCCTGAAGGACTCATAAGAGCTTTGAGCTGTCTTAGCCATGATGAGGAGTGGCCCGAGGAAGAGAGGGTTTCTGGGACAACAGGACGAAGAACAAAGGTTTAATGAGTCATTCAGTGATAAATTTCTAAATTCACCAAAATGCCTACCATTTTGGGTGAATTTAAGTTCAGTCACCTAGTGTTTAATGAGCCCAGTGACAATGACACAATGACTTGTTTCCCTCCTTATATGAGCTTCTATGAACTCAAAGATCCTTCTTTTTGACTTTTGGTTTTACGGCCTCAGGATCTAACCTAGAAAGAAAGGTTAAATGCAGATATCTTATCTCCTGTTGCAATTTCCAAGGGATCTACAAATTTCGAACAAAATTTCTAACTAAATTGTCACAACACAATCATTATTTGCCTCAATAAGGTATATGTTTTCCACAACATGAAGTACTTGTCCACAATGCGAACCAAACAATGATAGGTGTCCCGATGTCAAAACAGTTGTAAATATCCAATCCACAGCCTGGGCAACATAGCAAGGGCCTGTCACTACAAAAAATTTAAAAATTAGCTGGGCATGGCAGTGAGCACCTGTAGTCCCAGCTACGCAGGAGGCTGAGGTGGGAGGGTCACTTGAGCCCAGGCATCGGAGCTGCAGTGAGCTATGGTCACACCCACTGCACTCCACTCTGGGCAGCCCAAAGTTCCCAGATAACAGGCCAATTATGGTGAGACCTGTCTCAAAAAACGATCCAATCCAGGATACTTTTGGAATGTAATAGTGGAGGATTCTGCCTATAAAATAGCTGTGGTTTATTCACTGGTATCCAAGCAAAGTTGAAACACCAAGATTGTATCTTCTCTGCATCAAGCCATAGGTCCATTGACAAGCAGATACAGAGATTTCACAAAATCAAGTGCAACAAAGGCTCTATAATAATGTTTGGTTTATGCCTTCCCTTCAGGCAATACTGAACCTAACTCATCAGACCCATCATAGTCACTTCCGTTTTCGAAGAGCTGCAGACATGACAACTCACTGGGGCCTGACTAATCCATTCCTGGTTTAGAAACCTTCAGCATTAGTTTGTGGTGATGCAGCCCAAAGTTCCCAGGTAACAGGCCAATTACATTATGTCACTGGAGAGCTAGTCTCACGGGGCCACCGAGGCTTAATAACCTCAAGAAGGGAATTTCCTAAACCTCATGTGCAGCTGAGGATTTAGGACAATGAGTTTCTCTCCATTAATCTTGAATTCCTGAAAATGTTGAGGTTGCTAATAATGGTTGTATGTGTTTCTCTCCAAGTCTTTAGTGACAAGAACCTGACGCAGCTGCAGGAGGTGATGCCAATGGGGAAGGCCACCTGCATCCAGCTCCCAGAGGGCATTTGGTCCTGGCAGCTGGAAGGTGGCAGCAAGGGCAGGGCAAGGGGCATAGGCAAAGGAAGGAGAAGGGGCCCCCAGGCAGGCAGAGCTTACTCTGCACCCAAGGGAGGGAAGATCAAGGCTGAACATCTGGGTGGCCAGAGGCCCTGCAGCTCACATCTAGCTCTCTGAGTAGCCAGACATTCTCTTATTCCCAGGGGGAAATGGGCACCCAATGGGAATATGCCAAGGACACAGTGTGTGTTGCATGGGGGTGGGAGAAAAAGCCCCAAAGAGGAGACAGACTCTCATGGCACCATACTGTAGGTAACTACAGAAAGCCTCAGAACGGTGCTTGGAGCACGGCAAGTGCTTAATAAATAGAAGTCCCATCTTGGTTTCCTGGTTGGCTCTCTCCAGGCACCAGATTCTTGACTTCACTGTCAGTTGGGTCCCCCTAGTTCAAGCATTTCTACTTAGGAACACTTGTTTACAAATCCGTAAGTCAGAACTTTATAGTGAAAGAATTAGCTAAAAAGTGATTGACAACCAGCCTGGACAACATAGTGAGACCCCATCTCTACAAAAAATAAGAAATTAGCCAAATGGGCGACACACATCTGTAGTCCCACTTACTCAGGAGGCTGAGACAGGAGGATCACTGGAGCCCAGGAGTTTGAGATTACAGGGAGCTGTGATCATGCCACTGCACTCCAGCCCGGACAACAGAGTGAGATCCTGTCTCTAAAAAAGAAAAAAAGTGATTGACAAAAAAAAAGATTTAATTCTCATTTATATAACATTCTCAAAATAACATCACTATAAGAGTGGAGAACAGGTTAGTGGTGACCAGGGTTTCGACGTGGAGGAGGAGGTAAGGAGTGGGAGATATCCTTATAGTGATGGAATAGTTCTGTATCTTGATTGTCGTGGTGGTTACAAGGATCTACTGCCAGTTTAACGTGACAAACTTTGTAGAGCTACACACACACACATACACCCACACAAATGATGGGTGTAATACTGGTGAAATCCAAATAAACTCTGTAGATTGTATTATACCAATGCAAATTTCCTGGTTTTGATATTGTACCTAGTTCTGCAAGGTGTTACCTGGGGGAGACTGGATGAAGGGTACATGAGACCTCCTTTGTATTGTTTTCCAACTTCCTGTGAATCTATAATTATTCCATAATAAAAAATGTTTAAATGACTGAATCCATGGGAATGAATTATATCTGCAATTCACTAAACAGTTAAGGTAAGCCTAGATAGATATATAGACAAACTGCATATAATATGCACTGTTTTGTTCTAATGTTAAGTTTCTACACATTCCTCACTCAGACATTGGGAAAACCATGATGCAGATCCATCACGTTGCAAAACTCCAGAGTCACTCCGTATGTTGTAGTCTGGAGTTGTGCAGTGTACACCTGTGCAACAATACACACCAACCCTACCTTTAGGCAACTACTGTAAAGTGATGCATCTCAGTCACTGGTTCTTTTCTTTCACCGTCTTGGTTTCATGATCTCTTTCTGTACCTCAAACTGCTCCACCTTTCAAGCCAGTCTAGATCGGAATAATCACATTTTTATATCAGCATTGATATTCTGATTACAGAGAGTTCTCAGTTTCTCAGACTGCAATTGCTCAAACTTCAGAAATAAAATAAAAGGTTTTCTTCATTTATTCAATAGCCCTTTACCGAGCACTTACTGTGGACTGTAAGGATTGCTTCCTGCCTGGTTGTTACTGAGGCCGTGGTGGATCGAGTTCACATGTGTACCCGTGCAGTGCTGTAGCTTCAGGCACCTCACGCTCCTCTACTGGCTGCTCTGCAAAATGCTTCTTACTGAGCAGTAGCTTTTCTCTGTAGCTCTGGTAGATACCTAGTTCCCTAACTTGTTGGCAGAAAGGGAACTTTTAGCATGAAATAAACCTGAAGCAAGACTCCCCACTATGCAGCAGTTGACTGTTATTTCCATACAAATTGAACCATCAGTCCTGGCTGGTACTGGACTTTTATTGTTCAATCATTGCAACCTATTGGCACGCGGGCCATTCATGATTGTGTGGCTCACCACCGCAGGGCTGGTCCCAGGAAAAGCTCGAGTGCTGACTCAGTTAGGGGGACAGATACGCAGACAGGTGAGCAATGGCTAGGTGAGGAGGTGGCGGCTGGCAGGCAGAGAAGGGGGCTGGGCAGGGGAGGCAGGCGGAGCCAGTGACTCACGAGGCTCCCCTTTGTCAGGAGGGGAGAGGCAGGGAGAGCCTGCCCAGAGCCGTAGGACCCACACCCAGCGCAGGTTCTTTCCTGATCTGCTCCTCCCGCCCCCAATTTCCCATCAGACGCAGGTGCAAGGGGTGTACAAAGGCTGCTTCCTGAGCAGCAAGTTGGGACAAGGCCAGCAGGTGACCTCAGGGTCTGGCACTTTCCCCGTGCTCCTGAAAGGAGACTAACCATGGAGGTTTTTATAAAGGTTTAGAATGAATAAAGGGAGTGGGAGGGGGTGAGCTTCAAGCTCCAGGATCCAGTGTTTTCCTGGAGCAACTTTGTCTCTCTCTCTTTCTCTCTCTCTCTCACACACACACACACACACACACCTGTTGCCAACTCCTCCCTCCTGCACACAACACCATGCCAGCTCAGGAAAGAAGCAGAGTGGCAGAGGGGCTAAAATAGTCACCTCTTCCAGCTTTGGAGAAGAAAAAAAATAGGGAGAGCAAAGCTGGCAGGAAAAGAAGACTTTGCCTAGACTCCTCTGACCTGGCCTTGCAGGAAAAGAAAAGGCTGCATAATCTTAAAAAGAAGGAGGAAGGGGTGGGGGGCGAGGTAGGAGAAGGAGGAGGAGAGGAGGAAAAACTCTTCTCATCCTTAACCATAAGACAAGTTCGAATCCCAGCCATGTCACCTACTAGCTGTGTGACCTTGGACAACTTTCTCCACCCTTCTGTGCCTCACTTTCCTCATTTGTAAGATGGAGATGATAATGATCATGATGGTGGTGGAGATGATGATGGTGGTGGTGATGACATTACCAACCTCCTAGGATTTTCTGGGAGGCTCAAATGCACTGACATGTGAAGCACAGACACGCCATGCACACGGGAATGCTCGGGGCAGTGAGGCCATTCTTAGAAACTCTGGCCGGAAACCGCTTCACACGCCCCAGCTCCCTCAGAGACTCCATTGGCTCCTTCTGCGTCTTCCTGTCTCCCTGCTTGCGTTCTTCTCGGTCTCTCAGGAGCACGTCTCTTCCCCATGAGGCAGTCCAGTCTCAGGACCAGGCGAGGGCTTTGGAGTCTGCCCCAGGTGAATTCAAAGCCTCCCTCCACCCCCACTTGCTTGCACAAGTGCCTGGATTTCCTCACCTGCAACCTGGGTCCATCCTGCCTCCCAGACCTGGCCACAGCCCCCAGGACGCCCGTGCAGGGCGGGACGCCAGCCCTGAGTAGGAACTCAGCAAACAGAGGCTTCTCCCTGGTGCTGCCTTCCATGGCAGCCGGTTCTCTAATCCTGCGGTCGTTCCGGGTTCCCCTTTCCCTCCTTTCGTCCTCCACATGGCATTAGGGTCATGGCAAGAGCTGCCACGCAGTGGGCACTCAGTACCTTCCCAGCACTCTGCTAAAACCTGCCTCCTGTGATCCCCGCAACCACCCCGCACTGGGGTTCTGCTCTCTACGCCCCCGAGCCCACCTGCGTCTCCTAAGAACATGATGCACATGACTGGGTGTTGCTGTGAAGATCACAACCAACAGATGCAAGGTGGGAAAGGAAGACGAATAGATGAAGTGGCGTTTGGCGGGGTGGCCATCCCCCTGGTCTGCCCAAGGCTGAGGGTCACCTGGGGCAGCTGGTCCCTCCAGTAGTCCAGTCATCCATAATGCCCAGGGTCCCCAGAAAATATCTGTTGCTGCTGTAACAATGGCTCAGAAGCCCAAGTGACAATTTTTGGAAGGTACTTAACTTCTGTGAGCCTCAATTTCCTCATCTATGAAGTTGGGACAGTGGTGACCACCTCCTCACAAGGCCGTTACGGACATGAAAAGGGATCAACGGCATCCGGTGTCTCGCTGAGAGCCCTCCACAGGTGTCAGCATCAAGCCCTGGAGGTCACACCTGGCCTTGTCCACCTGCCAGCTGCTGACCCTGACCATTTCCTTACCCTCTCCACATCTCAACTACCTCGAAAATCAATTCGGGGGGATAGTAAGTAAGTTGCAGAAACCTTGTCTTCTATCCTTGTACCATCCCGAAGCCGGGAGACACGAGTCTCCCCCCCCGCCCCCCGCAATGTGCACATTTCCCCAGCCTTCACAGGGGGGTGGGGGGGGGAGAGAAAGGGGACCTGGCTAGAAAAGAACACTTGGCCTCAATGTCACCAGCCAAGCCTTGCAGGTAAAGAAAGGTTGGCATAATTTTTTTTTAAACAGAAGAGGACAAACGCCCCGGATGCAGACTGGCGAGAAAACCCCGATCCCTCTGGTGCTCAACCACCAGACAGGGAAGTCCCAGCTGACAAGGGTGGCTCAGATCCTGCTCGGGGCAGACGAGGAAGGGAGGGGCACAGAGTGCCCGGCTCCGGCCCGATGTGGGTCTGAAAGGCCCAATCGACCAGCACACGGACATCCTTCAGCCCAAAGGGGACAGAGACGCCTGGCAGTCTGCGGTGAGGCAGAGCCTGTTCACAGGACCGGGAGCAGGGGAGCAAAAGCCACAGCCATTGGTTGGAAATGGCAAACATCCCAGGCACCTTAGTCAAAGTGCCTGGCCCTGACCCATGTCAGTGTGACCTCTGAGTCCTGGCGCGGTCAGGACAACCTGCTTGGGGCTGTCTAGGTGCACCAGGAGCTGGGGCTTTTCCCCTTTCCAGCTGTGTCGCCTGGCAAGGGCCGGCCAGACCCCACGAAGGAGGAACCGCCCTGGCAGGGGTCGCAAAGGCCTTTATTCAAAGGTCAGTGGCTTGGATGTTACTAATTTTTAACATTGATTAAATGCCAATGGCATCTGAGCCCACGCAGAAAGCAGAGGTAGATAGTCGGCGCGCACTCTGCGCAGAGATAAACAGGCGTGGCATTCCAGAGCGCTGACGGAAGATGCCCCTCGAAGCCACGGAGCAGCTTTTGTCCATGTCGTCACCGTCAGGGGCGTTCTCAGAAATTTCCACTCCAGCGCTTAGTGACAGGATGAATCAGAGCCTAACGACTTCTTGGCTGCAGGAGCGCTCAGCCTCGGTGCCACCCTCAGCGCCAGCCTCGCCAGTCACTCCCCAGACGACAAGCCCTTCGCTTGCACGGGCCGGCCTCCCGGCTCTCCACACACCGGCTGGCGCGCCATACGAAAGGACAGCTGGAGGCGGGGCACCACTCCGCACGGTTCTTCACGGTCACCCTAACTTGGATCAGCCTGTCCCTCGCCCAGGGATAAGGCAGTGCAGGACGTACATGGACCCAGAAGGAAAAGCCACCAGTTCTGGAAGGTGCAGCAGGAGGGGTCGGCTGAGCCAAGGCGGACAGGGATTGGCGTGAGGGATGAGAGTCACAGTTTCTGTTGCCCTGAGTCACCGCCCACCACCCATCACCAGCTGTTCCAGCACAGCATGCGGGGTGGGGGCTGGCGCAGGTGGCCCCTGACTCTCTGGCTAAGGAGTGCTGGCTCTGGCAGGAGACTGGGCTCAAGCCCCGGCTCTACCCCGCCTTGGGACAAGTACTCCTCCTCTGGGCTTCAGGTTCTCCTCTGTGAAATAAAGGGCTTGGGTTTGCTGGGTTTCCAAAGCTCCCCGCCGCCCCGCCCCCCACGGAGCCCTCTGATTCAGCTGTGTGCATGGAGTCTAGCCAGGCATGTGGGCCGGCCACCTCTCCGGCAAGGGACGGACGTGGAAGATCAGGATGTGACCAGAAGGCTGCCGTGGGATTCTCCCATGAGCGATGCTCTTCCCTGTCTCATTACTCACCCCCGTGGCCTTGCCAGATCCTCTGGGTTTGGCCCTGAAGGTCCCGCCCCCAGCAGGCATCTTTGCTCACCTTGCAGTGACTCATGGCAGCCGGGACAGGGTGCCCCAGAGCACGCCCACATGTCAGTGCCCGCCTGCCCCTTGCTCAGGTGCCACTGCTGGGAGCTGTCGGGGTTGTCAGCTGTTCCTAAGCCCGAGAGCTCCTTGAGTTACAAAACGGAGAGGACATGGAAATTGAAATAGGAGAAGCAGCAGGTGGGGGCCACAGGGCCCCTGGGGCAGCTATGGAAAGACAACCCAGCCAGAGTGACCACATTATTTATTGGCTCTCTTGGGGAGACATATATGGATATAAAAAGAAGCTCTTCGTATCACAAGACACGCCATCCAGCTTTTTTGAGGATCCCCGAAGCACCGCAGCACTTACTCAAAGGCAATCGCCAGGCAGGGAAGTACCTAACAATTGCACGTCAGCATCACAGTTATTTTTTCCTAAGTGCCTCACAGGATGTGGGGTTCAGACAAAGGCAGTCAGTTCACAGCACGGGGGGGAAGAGCCCCACGGAAGGGGAGGGTCTTTCTCGGGGCCACCCAGCCAGGCTAGCCAGAGCCCTCTCAGCCAGCAGGTGGCCCAGAGCCCCAGGGACCCTGTACCGACCCAGGGAAGGGATGGGAGGGCTGGGGACATTCTGAGAAACAGAGGGAATTAACCCCCCAAAGAGCCCACAGTGTTCCCTCCGCCCTGCAAACCACCAGCCTGGACTTTGGGGAGATGAGGGCTGATTGGAAATGATGTCCTGTGGCTGCAGCTAAGAAAACACCCTGCTGCTGAGTGCCGGGGCTCAATGTCACCGCAGTCGCTGCGCCGGGGAGTGGGTTTCCCCAGGTTGGAGCGAGTGGTGGCTTTCCTGGAAACCGGGCTTCTGGTTGCTAGGGCCGATAAGGCAGGGAAAACGCTACCCTCAGCACTCGCAGGAAAACATTTAGACATTGAAGAGGAGCTGGGACACGTTACCAGTTGAGAAAAAACAGAGCAGCCCGGGCTGTGGGCTGCAGCCACCCGCCCAGTGGGGACTCAGATTACCAACTCGAGTGCCACGGGCAGTGGATCCCACAGTACCCGCCCCTGGGGTGGAGGGATGGCAGTCCCCAAAGGACACACCACCGAATGCGGCTTTGGAGCACCCTGTCTTCTCCAAACACCCCTGAGGACTCCCCCTCCACTCTGGAGGGCTGTGGGCCCCTCAGCCCACCCGCTGCTGCCAGCCACCCCTGGACACAAGCTGGTGTGGACGCCGATGCGGTAGCGCCATGAGGCTGTGGACGAGGAAAGGAATGGTGCAGGCGGATGGGGGGACTCTGCAGCCCCCAGTGGGGACAGAATCTGCACCAGCAGGTGTGGCCAGAAGGGTGCTAGCCTCAGAGCCTCTCTGTTTATAACTCTGTGCTGGGGGTGGGGCCACGGAGCAGCCTTCAAAGGGAAATGGTTTTGGTGGTTCAGGAAATAAAACCCTTTGGCTCAGCCCCAGGGCTGGCCTGACTTACACTGATTTCTGCCCAACAACGGACAGTGTTGTGACAAGGTGCCTTTACTGGCCGTTCTAACCCACTCTGCATACAGCTTGGCTGGGGTCTGCAAAGCTTAGACCATCCACTGGAAGATCCAAACGCCCATCGTTTTCTGCCTGCTGCAAAACAGCTGTGAATCCTCCCTTGCATAATGATTTGGGTTTTCTCTGGCACTCCCTGCAGGTGTGCAGGAGCTCTCAGGGAACGGGAGAGCGGGGAGCTCAGGACTGTGAGACCCCGAAGCTCCTGTGGGTGAAGCCTCCGAGTTGCAGCACTGCCCGTGACAGCTGGCACTGGGAGTCCGGTCTCACGCACTGACGCCGTCGCACTCCAGCAACGGGAGCGAAAGCCCATGGGTCCCAGCTACTTCTCTGTGGTTCTCTGACCACCCCAGACACTCCCGAGAGATTTGATCATGCTCCGGAGCGACGTGGGAGTAAGGAAGGAAGGAGAGAGAAGAGAAAAGGAAGAGAGAAGAGGAGAGAAGTCTGAAACCAGCCGCAGCGAAATAAGGTAGCAAGTGGAGGTGCAGCAGGGAAGACAGAGGGGCCGACCCAGACACACTCAGAGAGGAACGGAAAACCCAGCATCCGATAAATCTAAGCTAAAAAAAAAAAAAAAAATTTAAAAGAAAGACTGAAAAGTTGAAGAAAAAAAAAATTAACCAGTTAGAAACAAGGGTACATACTGAGATGGATTTGAAATTTGAAGTTTAGAGAAAAAGACACGTAACCGCATATATATAATATATGCAAATAAAAATAAGAAGTAAACATTTAATTACAGCAACAACTTTTATTCCAGAAGACTAGCAGAAATAAGCACTTAGCAAATTTAAAGTATTCTAAATGGTGGATAACAATCATAAAAATACAGTATGTGTTTATAGTATTGAGGAGTGATCTCCAAACATTTTTTTCAAGAAAAAAACTTTTCAAACAACACTAATGTATCGATACTATTTTGTTTTATTTTATTTGAGTAGTTTTTTTTCAGAAATGAAACTTCTTTATGTTGCCCAGGCTAGTCTTGAACTCCTGGCCTCAAGAGATCCTCAGCCTCTCAAAGTGCTGGGATGACAGGCGTGACCCACCTCTCCTGGTAGATAAAATTTATGAATTTACGTATTTTAAATTTTATATTTTGCATCTATACTAATTAGAAACATTATGAGACATAAAAACAAAAAAATTTTTTAAAGATTTTAATAATTTAAAATATTTTATCAACCATATAAAAAATTTTAAGTAATAATATTCTATATGAGAGTAATACGATTGAATAACTTTAGTTCTCTTTTTAAACCTCATTTTAATATGTTATGATACAGTGATTTGAAGGTCACATTGTGATACTTGATTTTAATGACTGTCATAAGTAAAAAATGTGCCTTACAAACACTGGTAGCTCCAAATGGGGATCTTGGAACATATTTTTTTAACTTATCTACCTCCTAAGCAAATAATTTATTGAAATTAGGCTGGTAAACATCCATCTTCACTAATATTAATTGGCTGTTATTACAAATTAGTCAGAAGTTATCATACTTCATACTTTTAACAAATAACTTCAAAACTCATTGAAGTTTTTCATTTGAAAAATTGAGGGCAGAATAGAAAATTCTTTTTCTATATTTTTAAAGAATGCATGTATGAAGTTTTGTATTTAATAAATATCAAATTCTCAACTGAAAGAAGAAGGAAGAAAGGAAGGAAAGAAGGAAAGGAGGGAGCGAGGGAGGGAAGGAAATTACAAGAATTAGAAATAATCTCAAAGATCTGTTTCAACATGCTCTCTCCACAGCATGATTTTCTTTTGAAAATCAATTATTCTTTCACTCATCTTTAAAATGACACTTTTACTTAGAAGGGACATATTAAGTTGTTCTTATTAATAATTTTCAATATTATTTTCTACATAGCTTCTAACTGATAGCTACTTATCACACAGAAAAGGTCAGAAATTTTGGAACATGCATCTTCAGATTTGACAGCTCTCCTGAGAGCTTTCCCTTGAGTAAACCTGTCTTTGGAATAAATATTGCATATCTACTCCCCATTTCATGAAACATATAGAGATTCTGTTTAGAAGTCAATTATATACTATGTAGTACATGTGTGTCTCATACAATTGTTTAGCCGCATCAATGGCATCCTCAGGGAGCTACGCGTAATAAGTCATTGTCAACCCCCCAAATTATCAAACGTCCTCTCTCCACACGGATCTCTTAGGTACTGTATGTAGCAATGACCGTCTGACAGAGAGACTGAGTTAGGCTACCAGTGTTAACCCACATATTTTATATTAATCAGGCTGAATTTATTTAATAATTTTAGTTTAAAATAAATAAAAATAAAAACTCTAAAATTTTTCCCCCAAGACACTGTCAGGGGCCTGTGCAGCTTCCGCGGACAGAGGGGATGGTATCCAGCAAGATGCGTGAACGTCCACCTCAGGGGGCCTGTGTTCAAATCCCACCTCGGTCATTCCTTGCTCTGTGGCCCTGGACAGGTTCCTTAAGCAGTCCATGCCTCAGTTTCCCCATCTACAAAGGGAGGTAATAAAAATACCTATTCAGGAGGTAAGTGCAACAATTAAATGAACAATCTATGTAAAGGTCTTAGAACATTTCTGAGCTTATAGTAAAGATTCAAAAACGTTAACTGTTATTATTATCGCATGAAATAACTATATGTCCTTCTGTAACTGGGAAGTACCCGGAGGCTAAGAAACCAGTTAGAGGACTGTTTCGGTTATCCAGGCAGGGGATGGTGGCCAAAACCAAGGAAGTGCAGTGGGATTGGACAGAAGGAGAGGATTAAGGAGCCGTTTGAGAAGCTGAGTCAATAGCTTTTGGCTCTCATATAATATGAGAAAGGAAAAAGTGGTCAAGTGCAATATACTGGTTTCCAGCCCTTATGACCAAAAAGTAGTAACTGAGAAAAGGAAATAAGGAGAGGTCTGACTTTAGTGGGGAATAATAACTTATTGAGCCCTTACTATGTGCCAGGCAGTATTCTAAGTATTTTTCATGTATTAAGTCATTTAATCCTTGTAACAACCCTCTGAGATAGGTGCTATTCCCATTTTACAGATGGTAGGACTGAGTCACAGAAGGTGTGTAACTTTTCCCAGGCTGCACAGCTGGGCTACTGACCCAGGCCACGTGGCTCCAGAGTCCATGACCTTCACCCCTCCCCACATAGCCTTTCTGAAAGACAATGAGTTCAGCTGAGTTGAGGGACATCGAAGAGGACACGTGGCATAGTCCGTTGAATGTAATAATGTCAGACTGAGAAGAGAGGTGGGAGACAGATTCCAGATGCACGGACACGGGGGTAGGACTGCAGCCACGGAAGTGCACAAGGGAAGGAAGAGAGACAGTGCCACATGAGATGAGGAGCAAGATACCCCCGGGGACATGAACAAATGTCGTGTCCTTGTCCCCGGAGATTCAATTCCCAACCGACCTGCAAGGATGTAAGTGTTGGCTGCTTTTCCCTGTGGACGTGTACATATTGTAATGGCTTTATTGGGGGGAGGCCTTCAGCTGCTCAGCATCTGAACCCCCTTGCCATGTGGGGGAATCTGCCACGGTCTTTGTGGGACTCACGCCTTCCACTAAAGTAGCCAGAAAGCCAGATGTTCGCTGTCCTGGAGGCCGGGCCTGAGCATGTGCCCGGCCAATCCATTCTGCAGCAAGTGACACAAAAGCAGAGGACAGCCCAGATGAGTCCCACCTGTGGCAATGGCAGCAGTGTTCCGTGGGAGCCGGGGTGGCCAGCAGCCCCTGTCTGCCAGCAGGGTCCCTCCAACCTGAGCCTCCACCTTCCCTTGGTTTCCACCCTTTTCCACCCTTGCTCTCTAGTCTTTCCATCTGTTCCGAGAACTTTTTGATTTATCCCCCAAAGCTCTTTCTCTAGAGTCAGTTACTCTTTTTTAACATGGCTCTCTGGCTAGTCCAATACCAATGCACCATCCCTTAGATAATTCTATTCTCCTCCCACTCTTTTCTCTCCTTTGTAATGGATTAGGGAAATGGTTACATATTTTCACCTAAAATCATCCCTAAGAAACAATCACCTCTGAGGTTTTATTGTAGGACAAAATACATCCATGGAGAATGATGACCCTTGACCAGAACAATTATCCAAATGTTCAAATGGAACACATATAAACTCTTCTGCCACACCTAGAGTATAAAAAAAAATGTCTTTTTCAACTTTCTTAATTAAATTCAATCCCAGTTCCAGTCCCCCCTTGCCAAGGCTGGTTAGCAGGGCGAGTATTAGACAATATTCATGGTCTACCCCCCACCCCCTGGGAACACACAGGAATCCCAGGGCTTACACACAGCAGAGAAATGAGGAAGGGCCTTTTCTTCAGTTCTGAACAGTCACTACTTCTTCTCTGCTGCCCAGTGCCACCGCCAAGAGCTGTTGCTCCCCATCTGTCATGCCCTGTCACCCTGGGCAGCCCTCACAGCTGTCCCCCCACTGACCACAGGTGGAGCCATGTGGCCTTTACCAGTCACCAAGGCCAAAGGGTCTGGTGCTCAACCTCACTGTCAGCTCCACCCCAAGTCCTCAGAAGTGCTGGGCAAGGGGTGCCCTGGTCCAGTGACCTGAGGATCCCAGAGATCCTCTTGCCCGCATGGCACCTACAGCCTTCGGGCCCTCAGGACGGCCCCCCCACCGTGCATACAGCCAGCACCTCTCTGGGGAATCCAGCTTCTTGCCCCTTCAGGCTCCAGAGAACACAGGAGCTCCACAAAAGAAGGCCCCTTGTTTTTCCTTATGGGGGAGTGAAAATTACCTCCTTTTTGTGCTAGTGTGTCTTCTAGGGAAGGAGATGAACAAACATAAAATAAAATAATCTCAGTTCCAGAGCTGAGATGGCAACACCTCTAAAACCACAATTTATTTTCAATAAGAATTACTGATGAAGCAAAAGTTACATTAATGGATGATTTGGCTGCAAGTAAAAGAACCCAATTCATCTAACTTAAGCAAATAATGGGCACTATTTTTTTTTTTTTAAGAAAATGAGTATCTCGTTAAGGCAGAAATGGAACCAGGCCTCTGAAAAGATTGGAACCAGAAACTAGAAGGCTGCCAGAGCCTCCGCAGTATTTTGTGTCCCTCACCGATGCTTTGCTCTGCACACCTGCTTCCCTTTCCTCTCTGCAGACTACGCGAGCCCCAGAGTGCAGGGCAGGAGGCACTCAGAGCTCCCGAGTGTGCCTGCTGCAGCCCCCCCTGGGGAAAGAGTCGCTCAGTCACTCTCTCTCTCTGACGTTATTGAGGTACAATAATTCAACAGGACAAAGCATTAACACTGCTCCATTGCACATCACTAGACACATGTATGCATGCATGCATGTATGTATATGTGTATGTGTGTGTCCATCTTATAATGAATCTAGCTTTTTTTTAAGTTGATGGCTTTATGCTGTAGAGGTTTTCAAATTGGGATCCAAAATTCTCATTCTCCACAGAAATAAATCGATGATTCCACAGAAACATTCTCTGACAGTCAAGGACAATGCCACCTGCCTGGGCATCTTTCGTGGCATCACCTCTGTGCACTTCTCATTTTTGCACTGTGCAAAGTGTCTGCTGGCTCAGGCGATGGAGCCGGTCAGCAGTGGCTGACGTTTTTAAGGGAGGGGAAAGAGGAGAAATCAAGTCATCCCAGGCAGGCTCAAGGCTCAAAGTTCTTGCTATTTTCCTGAAATAGGTACATCAGGACTTTGATTTTTCTTGAGTGGTGACAAAACCAGCAGTATTGACATTTTAAAGATAACGACAGCAGGAAAAACAACTCCACATTTTTATAAAGTTTTAGTTGTCTAACCAATATATCAAACATCAACAGTAATAGCAGTGACAATAGTGTGGCGTATACTATGGTCTAACGTGAAATTTACTGAGCACAGAGAGACTAAGTAGCCGGCCAGGGTGACACAGGTAGCACGTGACAATGGAGCCTGGACTGAACAATGGGGACTGGAGACAGGACAAGGTGACCTTCTCCAGGAAAATGGGTCCAAAAAATACAGAGGGGCTCATTCTGTGTGACACAACTGAGCAGCTTAGAACCGTAGAACCAAATGTACACACGGCAACATAAAGAGGCTTTCAGAAACATTTTCATTCAGCAAAAAAGTAAGAATCAGAACAATATTTATAGTATACAATCAATTATGTAAATTTTAAATATACATATACCAAAGACACTATGTGTTTTATATACACGTAAATCAAGACTTGAATCGAGCACATTTAAAGCGGTTGTCTGTGGGGCGGAGCGGACTGAGACTTCGGGATCAAATAGGGACGACCCATAAAGTGAAACAAGCCCGGGCTTTGCCCAGACACGTGCAGCCAGCGCACCAGGAACTGAGGAGAAGACGTAACTCGATTCTCTGAATCTATCTGAGTTAAAAAAAAAAAAAAAAAAAAAAAATTAAAGCCGAAGTCGACTCATTCCTGCAGCAGCGTTCTTCCTTCCACCTAGATTGCCCAAAACCTGCCTGGGTTTCCGTCCTTCCTACGGCCTGTTTTTCCCCATTTCCTTCAATTCTGCGAGCTCTCCTTTATCTTTCCAGTAAATACCTGTTTTCCCATAACTTAGCAGACTCGGCTTCTGTTGCTCGCCACCAAAGAACCCAGCAAGGCCTCAGTGAGTGGGTCCCCGGAGGGGGGGGGGGGGCGTCACGTCTCCACACTTTGCAGGTCCTTCAAAACACTGACTCAGAACTTCCGTGGAATCCAGGGAGCCCATCACTGGGCATTTATCCAAAGGAAAGGAAATCGCTGTATCGGAGGGACGTCTGCACCCCGTGTCTACTGCGGCACTGGAATCAACTGAGGCGGCCGCCGACAGATGAACGGATACAGAAAATGTGCCGTATAGACACAACAGGACGCCGTTCAGCCATGAAAAAGAACGAAATCCTGTCACTCACGGCAGCGTGGATGGAACTGGGGGACATTTTGTAAGTGAAACAAGCCAGACACAGAAAGTTAAACGCCACATGATCTCAGTCATAGGTGGAAGCTCAAAAAAAGTTGATCTCATAGAAGTAAAAAGTAGAAGAGAGGACGCTAGAGGCTGGGAAGGGTAGCAGGAAGGGAGGAAGGGGAAGATTGTTAAAGGCTACAAAATTACAGCTAGATAGGAGGAGTAGGTTCTGGTGTTCTAGAGCACTGTAGAGTGACTATAGTTAACAATAACATATTACGTACTTTCAAATAGCTAGAAGAAGGATATTGAACATTCCCAACTCAAAGAAATGATAAATGTTTTGAGATGATGGACATGCTAATTACCCAGATCCGGCCACCACACATTATATGTGTCAAAACATCACCAGGTACCCCATGAACATATACAATCATTATTTGTTGATTTTTTAAAAATTAAATTAAAAAATCTTTTTCAAAACAGTCTCCTCAGAGAACGGACTTGTGGATAAAGGGACTCCATTTATTTCCACATCCAGTGTGTAAGCTGCTCCGTGCCCAGGGCCCGTGGCTACCGTTTGGGGAGCAGGGGCAAGAACACACACGTCACGCTTCAGAGTGGGGCCCCAACGCCCGGCACAGGGCTTGGCACACAGTGACAGGTCAGGAAATGCCTTTGGAATGAACGGCTTCATTAATGAAGGAGCAAACAGGTGAGTTAATGACAGCTGCGATAGTCAATTTGCTTTTTCACAGAACCCTACCTCCACCCTCATGCTGTGTGGGTAACCACGGCATAACCGAGCAAGGACAGCGGCTCTGCAGTGGTGCACCTTGGCTGCGTCAGGTCGCTATGGGTCAGCCCCAGAGCCAGCTCCACGGTACACGCACGTTCTGCGCAAGTGTGCAGGGCCCCACACTCAGAAAGTCTCTCATGTGGTTTCATGTTCTGCCTCTTCTACCTTGAAATCCTTAATAACTTCTTAACAAGGGGATCCATAGTTTTATTTTGCACCAGACCCTACATATGATGGTTCATCCTGGCCTAAATCCTGCAGCACACACCTACGGGAAACTCAGGAGAAACTAAAATACCACCGTGGAGCTACAGCCCTGCCTGTCGCCCACAATGGGAACCCCTAGTGGCAAACCAATTCCTGTCCCAAGGACTGTGCCTTTGGATCATGGCGTTTCCTTCTTACGTGTCCTGCCAGGCTGCAGTTCCTCAGTGTTCTGCCCTGGGAACATATAACCAACCACGTAGAGACCAAACTGTATGGGAATGTTGGACACCAACCAAATACATGAAGATAACTACAAGTACAGTCTCATTATGCATACAGCGTAGAACGGTAATCGGGTTTCCACAGACACTTTCCATTCCATTTTCTAGAAGAGGGATAGAGTAATGTTTTGGGGGGGGGAGGAGGATGTGAATTTGGGAGTTAAGGGGAGCTCAACTTGAATCTTCTTTTTTCATTTAGTTGTATAAACTTGGACAAGCTATTTCATTTCTTGGAATCTTAAATTTTCATCTTTAAAGTAGGAATACTCATGAGATTGTTGGGAGAAGTAAATTGAGATAAAAAAAGAAAGAAGGGGAGGTAGGAAGGGAGAGAGGGGAGGAGCAAAGGAGGGAGGGAATGAGAGGCCATGAAGGAAGGAAGGAAGAAAGGAAGGGAGGAAGGAAGAGGGGGAAGGAGGGAGGAACAGGAAAAGGAGGAACTAAGCAACTGGCATCGTCCCTGAAGTGTCCTCAGTGCTCCGCAAATGGGAACTTTCTTCTTTTATCCCCTTTAACTGCCATTTCAAAAGACAGCTCTTTGGGGCACTCTGGATTTAGCATTATTTTTCTCTAGTTCCCAAACCCCTTAAATCCATTCTTGGACAACCTCTAACACTACTGAGCACCCAAGTTATTCTAAGATTAACTGTCCCCCTCCTGGCCCATATTCTAATCCCGCACAATATTTTTCTGACTTCTTTAATTACTCTTTGTGATTTCTGAATTCATTCTTCTCAATGCTTCCAATCTGTGCACATCTCAATAATTCCCATCCTACAACCCCTTAACTCCTCAATCCCCACCTCCCATTTGCGTGTGTGTGTGTGTGTATGCGCGCGCGCGCGCGCGCGCGCGCGCGCGTGTGTGTGTGTGTGTGTGTGTGTGTGTGTGTGTTTGGGACAGTGTCTCGCTCTGTTGCCCAGGCTAGAGTGCAGCAGCATCATCATAGCTCACTGTGGCTTCAAACATACTTGGGCTCAAGTGATCCTCCTGCCTCAGCCTCCTGAGAGGCTGGAACTACAGACCCATGCCACCATGCCCAGCTAATGTTTTTTGTTTGTTTGTTTGTTTGTTTGTTTTCATTTTTGTGGCAATGGGCTCTCACTCTTGCTCAGGCTGGTCTTAAACTCCTGGCCTCAAGCGATCCTCCCACCTCGGCCTCCCAAAGTGCTGGGATTACAGGCGTGAGCCACCCTGCTTAATAATTCTCTAGCTGTCCTGGGTGGCAGGAGGAACAGTTCTCATTTCCTGGCCTCCCCGCTGCCTAAAGACAAACACAGGCTTAGAAAAGCACAGGTACATTTTGATAAGTGCAGCCTCGGTCTACAGTGACTCTCTGGTCACCGGCGTTGGCGCGGAGACAGAAAATGCTGTTCTGGATAGAATAAACACGACTTGGTTTTGAATTCCTACTTGGCGCTGACCTGAATCTTATCACCTTGTCATAATAACCTTTGCTAAAGAGAAGAGTCACAACATTCACCCACCTCCCAGGGGGCTCAGAGGACAATCAGGAAATTGTTATGAGTGAATGGTGCTCTTTTTATTATGTATTAGTCATTCCAGAAAAAACCAGCTATTCTATCATGGCTTGCCTCTTACAAGCAATTAAAAAAAGGAGGGAGTCCAGGGAAAGACAGATAAGGAGGAATTTCTAAACCAGAAAAAAAAAAATGAAATGATTAAGTTTGTACCCAGTTTAAAATTTCATTTACCCTCCAGCAAAATGAAATTCAACCTATTCCAAAAGATACGAGAATCCCTGAAATAATGTGGTCTATAAGAAAGAGACAATGATGATTTTTCAAAATTAACTTTTTTAAAAAGTTAATAAAATTGCGAAGCCTGCTTTTGGTGACGTGTGAATCTGACTCTGGAGTACCATCTTGGCATCTCCAGATGTTGGTAACGGGCAAACCCAAGGAACCTGCTGTCCAAGTGGGAGTATTGTTCGATCTGTTCTTATGAGTAAGGTGCTCAGTGTGTATTTTAAGAGATATTTCACATACCAGTCAGCTTCTTTTCTTCCTCAGCTAAGTAGCAGCGGCCATTTCTGCTGGCTAAGTATACCTTTAACCGAGAAAGTTAGGCTGAGTCTAAAAGAAACCAAATGCCAAGGCCAGTCTATTTGTTTGTTTCTCTAACATTCTAACCTCTGTTTTCTGTCCCTGTCGGTTTTACTTGGTGGGCGCTGAGGAATATGGGAGGATTGTGAACATACAGGCTGGGCCAGTCAGGTGCTATCTGACACTACAGACATACAGTATTGAGTTTTGGTAAAAATAAAATATGGGAGCCAGGCACGGTGGCTCACGCCTATAATCCTAGCACTTTGGGAGGCTGAGGCGGGCGGATCTCTCGAGGTCAGGAGTTCGAGACCAGCCTGAGCAAGAGCGAGACCCCGTCTCTACTAAAAAAATAGAAAGAAATGATCTGGACGGCTAAAAATATATATAGAAAAAAATTAGCCGGGTATAGTGGCGCGTGCCTGTAATCCCAGCTACTCAGGAGGCTGAGGCAGGAGGATCGCTTGAGCCCAGGAGTTTGAGGTTGCTGTGAGCTAGGCTGACGCCACGGCACTCTAGCCCGGGCAACAGAGCGAGACTCTGTCTCAAAAAAAAAAAAAAAAAAAAAAAATGGGGCCCAGGAAAGGCAAATGTATTAGTAATACATAATATCTGCCTTGCACTTTAGAATTTACAAAGTGCACAAATCATTTCAATGTAATTGATTTTTTATTCTGTAGATTCTGAAGTCGTCCAACCTTTTTGGCCTTTATATATCATGACCCAGTATATCACACATACAGACACTCGAAAATATAGCACCAAAATAAAAGTTTCCCAAAATGATACTTACCTTCACTCCATGCAATACACTGTGTTATTTTCTATTTTATTCCATTTAATTTTTTAAAATGCTGGCCACAACCCCCTAAATTGATTTTGCAGCCCACTGATGGGATGCCACCATCAGCTTTCTATTACCCTTTTAGTCAGCGGGCTGAGCACTGCAGGCACTTGCTGTCCTCTGCCGGCTCCTGTGCCCTGTCCTCAATTCTCAGGGCTACAAGCAACTGCCTTTCCCACAGGGATCAGGTTTTGTTCCTGCCTGTACGATGCTCCCGTGCGGGATCTGGAAGTCGGAGGCAGACGGAAGTCACCCTTCCTCCAGCAGCAGCGGCAGCCAGCCCACGGTGCTCACAACTCAAGTGAATTTTTGCTGGGCCAGAAGACTGGGCATTGCTCTGCTGCCACTGGCCCCCAGGACACCGTTCCTTGACCTCTGGGGGAAGTAGCAATTTCCTGATGTGCATGGCTACACCAGTGCTTCTCGCAGCCTTTGTCCTCCCAATCTTGCCTGTGGTTTTTAAGCACTGGCCTCCCAGTCTTAAATGCCCATTTGCTTCAAATATTGGTTTCCGTTTTTCCGATTGAGGCCCAGTTGATACAGACAGATACTGCATGATTTAAACTGATTGCAAGGGCCAAGTGTGATGGCTCACACCTATAATCCCAGCACCTCCAAGAGGTTTACTTGAGGCCCGGAGTTTGAGACCAGCTGGGGCAACATAGGAAGACCCCATCTCTATAAAAAATATATTTTTTAATTACCCATGCATGGTGATGCACACTTGTAGTCCCAGCTAACTGGGAGGCTGAGGCCAGAGGATCATTTGAGCCCAGGAATTCAAGATTACAGTGAGCTGTGATTGTACAACTGCACTCCAGCCTGAGTGACAGAGCAAGAGCCTGTCTTTAAAAAAAAATTAAACAACAACAACAAAAAACTTATTTCAAGGTCAAATGACTCATACAAGGTCACACAGTTGTAAGAGGCACATCTACAACTCAATCTAAGCTTCCTGGTTGCAAATTTACTTCTCTTTTAACTGTACCATAGCTGCTGTAGTTGTGTTAAAGTTGTTGAGTTTGTTTATACAAAGTTATACTTTTATATCTGAATTATGGTAAAACTCCACAAAATTTTCTCAATTCTTATCTTCTCCTTATTAAATTAAATTTTATTCCTTTATGGCTCCATCACCCTACTCTGACCTCTCTGTTCTGTGAATTGCTGCATGTGGAATCTTGGTAAAGACTATAATCACTCTCTTACTGTTTTGAATGTACACCTTTTTCTCCAAATCAGGTTGTAAGTACCTTGAAGTCAGGTTTCCTATTTTAACTTCTGTATGGGTCCCCATTATAATTCTTAGACTTTTCTATGACAAGGAGGTGATATCTGTCCAACACACACTTGCTCAATAACACACATTGCACCATTGTAGTCTGTTTAAAAAGGTAAAAACGAGTCATCTCATACCTTCCAGATTGCTTACCTTACAGAAGACATCCTCTCTGAGACAACTTGGGAAAAAAAAAAAAGATTTTATTGAAGGGATAAAATTCAAAAGTTATTCAAGGGATAAAATTCAAGAGTTCTTTTCCCAAATGAAAATAGGACCCAGTCAACCAGGAAAGGAAAGGGAATATTACTCTGCTGACAAAAAGGGAAGATTATTTTTATTGGAGTCCAACAATTTATACTAAACTCCTATCTTTACTTTCCCTTCATTTGATCTCTTCAACTCTTCATCATTTTTCTACTGTAAGTAGTTTTATAAAGCAGTTTCAAGTCCTTCATGAAAAGAGACAGGGTTAAAGTATCTAAGTGCTTCCATATACACCCACCCTGTACACATGTCAATGTCTAAAAACTGTTCCCTGCCACCTGGGATTGAGTTCTGACTCACCACCTAGCCCTGAAGTCAGTGCCAGGGCATAGCGTCAGCCTCACCGGGGAACTGTCAGAAACGCACATTCTCAGGTCCCACCTCAGTCCTGAACTCTGGTGACTCTGGTCTGTAAAACGGAGACCACCTCGATGCTTCGTGGGGCTGCTGTAAGAATTAGCAGTACTTCTCACTCAAGGGCAGTGGCAATGGCTTTTGGGTTATGACACCCCTGCGTCTTTGCAGCAATATGAAGGCACGCTGGTTTTCAATCACACAGCTTGCGTCCTCCCTTCCTGAGAACTGCAATCCATTTCAGCTGACAAACGAGTCAAGAAAAAAATTGCACTAGGTATGAAGGAGGAGTATAGTGAAGAAAGTAGGAGAAAGTTAGCAAAGGAGAAAGAGGGATGAGGGGAAAGCAAAAAGGAGGTGAGCAAAGGGGAAGAAGGAACAAGGAAAAGTTTAGGATGAGAGAAGAAGGAAAAGGTGAACAGGAAGTAGGTGGGGAAAAAAGAAAAGAAAAAATGGGGAAAGAGAAAGAAAAAAAGGATGACAAGAGAGAAGGCATCAGGAAAGGGAGGGAGACTAACACACCCAGGTTCAGCTGGGAGCTGAGCTTCCCGTCCCTCCCAGCGCGAGGCTCTACCTAATTGCCTTGTTTCCTCCAAGCCGCTCTCAGGCTGGAAAGTGGTCTCGAGTCTGGAACGCGCCATAAGCATCTTACATGCACATGTTCCACCTAATCCCCGGCAGTGCAGCCTGGGTGCCTGCAGACGGGCGCGGCTGCTGCCAGCTGCCAGGGGCGGGGCAGCTCCAGCAACTGCTGTCTCAGGCGCCCGTGAGCCAGTGGCTGCCTACCAGATCCTGGCCAGGAGCAGGATGAGCTTCTTTCCCTCCCAGTTTAAGAGCTGGAAATCAAAGTGTGTCTGGATTCTTTCTATTTCCAGCGTCCTCACATTGCTCCCTCCCTGAGCTTTTCCTCCTGAAGCCAGTTTTGTCTGGAGAGGCAACATCCAGTTCTTTCAAATGAAAAGATGAGAGCCAGAGAGCGAACAGAGAGAGGGAGGGAGAGAGGGAGAAGAGAGGAGAGGAAAGGAGAGGAGGGGAGGGCAGGGCAGGGCAGGGGAGAGGAGAGGGGAACTAGAAGAGGAAAACTATCCTTGTGCCCCTCTCTCTCTCTCTCTTTCTCTCTCTGTAACTCTTTGACTTAAAAGGTAACTCCACATGGAAACAAAGCATTTGCCCAGATGAGCATCACCCCCCACAAAGAGATTTTTTTTCACAAGTTTCTTTTTTGCCTTTGATTCTTTTTTAAAGCAGGAATTAATTCACTCCAAGAGTCTCATGAGGAAAGATGACACAGCCTGCCAGGCTGACCGTCATGTCTGGAAATCACAGGAGGAATCAGGAGAAACCACAACTTTGCCCAACTCACATTGTAACGTACAACAAGTCAGCACTTGGAAAAAGCCAGGTGAGCAAGAACGGAAAGCCCTCGCGACTAACTCAGTCCTTCCGGGTTGTCCGCCCAGATCTGCCCGCCCAGATCTGCCCGCCATCCACCGGCCAACCCAGGGGACTCACACCGTCCTGCCCAGACCCCACCCACACCCTGACAGCCCCACAAAATGATAGGGCACTATCATCACTAACCTGCCGCCTACCTGAACTTAGAAAATGTGTTAAGGAATCAGGAAGAGGGAGAAAAAACCCAATATGAGTATCACATGTACGGTATATACAAAGTAGGTTAACAGCATAAGCCTTAAGTGAAAGGTGAGAAAGCAGAATTAGCCTGCATAGCTCCATTTGGGGAGTCTATAGCTATGGTTTCATTCACGCGTATTTCATGTTGGCAGCCAAAAAGGCTCCAGAAGCACCCTGGGGTTTAAAAGTGGCCCAAGCATTAGGGGATGGAGGGGGATGTTAAGATTGGTCCAGGGGTGCTGGAGGGGGAAATGCACAAATTAGGCAAGGAGGTGGTCTTCTACCCCAGAACTCTTTGTAATTCACCAAGGTTAAGGCGGAGCCCCTCTGAGAATGTCACTTCAGACTCTCCTTCACAGCCAAGGTGGCGGTGTTAGGGTGGCACCTCCAGTAAGACTGGAAATCAGCTCATCTCTTTGCTTTTCCCTAGAAGCAGAACTCGACCACCAGTGCAATGTGTGGGGCCGCAGACTTTCTAGGCTTTCTGTTCAAATCTTGCAAAGGAAAGATATTTACAAATACAGCAGGTTGGTGTGAGTCACTCAAAGCGTTTGGGTCTTTTCCGTTCCTTTTTATAAGGCAAACCAGCTCCATCCCTTCAAGAATGGCCTTGGGGAAGGGGAGAGGGGGGTTGGGGATTCTACCCTGACTTCACCTGCTGTCTGCCTTACAATAATTATTGCGGAATCTCTGCTGCCAGCCAGCTCTACCACACACCCCCCTCCTCCTCTCCCCTGTCTCATCCTCACCACGGAGTCCCCAGAGCACGCCCGGCCAGCTCTGACACTCTACCACCTCCAACTGAGGCCAGCAGTGATTTTCTTTTCTTTTAGAAGACAAAGATCCACCTCCCTGCTCTCCTTCCTTAAAGCAGAAAATCCCGAGTTGTTAGAGAATGATAACACAAAGCTATGCGATGTAAATGATTGGCAGTTTCCCCGGAAGACAGAAAATAAAATTACCCCAAGCCAGTGGAATTCTTTGGTGTACAAAGGCCAGCTCTGAAACAAATGTGGGGTGGAACTTTATGCACTTCCAGTAACTCTTTGTACCCAAATGTGGGGCAGCCTGTTCCTTACTAGGAAATACCCATTTCCAGAAGGCAGCTTGGGGGAGCCTTGTCAGGGAATTCGCCCTTTCCTGGAAGCAAAGAAGCCCCTTATGGTAGGTTCGAGGTCTAAGGAGTCGCCTGGAGTTGTTTTTGAGGCCACTCATGTTGCAGAAGCCTCATCTTGTTCTACAACCTCCAGAAGCCACAGAATGACCCCGTCCACCTGAAGGACTTGGAAAGAGCCCCAAACTCCAGTGTTCAAATACTAACAATGTCTTTCTGTTGTGTGTGCACACAAAAGCTCATAACTACATTTCCCTTGAACAAAACCAGGGTTGAAAAATAGTGATTACAATTTTTTTTTTTTTTTTTTTTTTTGAGACAGGGTCTTGCTCTGTCACCCAGGCTAGAATTCAGTGACATCATCATAGCTCACTGTAGCCTCCTACTCCTGGGCTCAAGCAATCCTCCTGCCTCAGCCTCCCCAGTAGCTGGGACTACAGGCATGTGCCCACATTCAGCTAATTTTTCTACTTTTTGTAGAGACAGAGCCTCACTATGTTGCTCAGGCTGGTCTCAAACCCCTGGCCTCAAGTGATCCTCCCGCCTCGGCCTCCTAAAATGCTGGCCAATGCTGGAACAATTTGAACAACAAAATAAAGTAGTATTGGATTACAGCCCAAAATATAAAATAAATAAATAAATAAATAAGGGGCTTTTGTGCCCCTTTGACATGTCCCCAGCAATTTAGGGGAAGAGGGAGAACACTTTTTTTACTTTGTATACATTAAGTTTCACTCATTGTGCTGTAAAGTTTTATGTGCTTTGAGAAATGCATAATGGCATGTATCCACCATGTATCACTTGGAATAATTTCACCATCCTAAAAATTCCCTGTGTACCTATTCATCCCACCCTGCTAACCCCTGGCAACCACTGATCTTCTTACTGTCTCTTTAAGTTTGTCTTTTCTAGAATGTCATATAGTTGGAATCAGTCAATGTGCAGTCTTTTCAGATTGCCTTTTCTTCACTTAGTAGTATTCATTTAAGGTTCTTGTATATCTCTTTGTGTCTGGTTTGTTTTCTAATCAATTTGGGGGTGAGGCAGAAGGAATGAGCAGCCCAAATCTGTCACTGCCCTTAATTTTCCTCCCCAGCCCAAGCCAGGCTTCCTCCTTTCCTACACGTCTGGATTTGGATATCATACCAGGAAAGACCTTCCTGGCCACCCCGTGCGAACTGCAGTCCCTGACCCTCACTCTTTCCCAGCTTTATTTTTAGTACTTTCTAACACACCTTTACTTTTACTTATTTACCTTGTTGAATGTCTATCTCCCTGAGGGCAGAGATTATTGCTGTTTTATTCTTTGCTGTTTTTCCAGCACCTGAAATCGTGCCTGAAACACAGGAGCCCTCAGAAAATATTGAATGTATAAACCAAATGGACACCTCCCAACAACCCCATGCCTTGCGTGCTCCTTGGCTTGAGAGGAAATCAACAAATGATGGTGGGAAGGTGGAGTGAGGAGGTGTGAGGAAGTGGTACCTTCTCTCGGCTCTGCTTCCTGTGTGCCTGCCATGGTGCCAGCATTTCTTCACTGGAGGTTAATGTAGCTGGGGTTCTATTGCTCTATTAGATTTTTGGGTTTGGGTTTAAAATGTTTAAGGGAATGTTTTTAATTTTTTTAATCTCTGAATATTTATTGTAATGAGTCAAATAATTCAGAGGTACATAAAGAAGTATATTAAATCATCTTCCCCACTCCCCTGAACTGAACTTAGACCTGGGCCACTGGGGTCCCTGCCCTGAGCTCTTTGCATTAGAAGGCCAAGCCTCACCCATGGAACAGCAGTCTTCAGGACCAAGAATATGTACCCACCTGGAGTTTGTGACTTTCCTTGTATACCACATTCCTGGTACCCAGGATGCCATTAATAGAATCCCTACCCACCTGGCCTCATGCCCTCATCCAAAGCCAAAATGGGCTTCCTCTTGGGCCTATCTTCTGAAGGGCAGACTGGCCCAGGATGAATGCACCCTCAACCCCAGGAGCATTTGTGGGGTGTGGATGGGACTGGGGTAAGCAGGGCAGGGTTCACGAAGTCTCTTCAGGTGCACCAGGGAGCTAGAGTAAAAGCAGGGAAGGGCATTAAAAAGTAGGCGAAAGACATGAACAGAAGCTTTTCAAAAGAAAGCAGACTAGGCCGGGCGTGATGGCTCACGCCTGTAATCCTAGCACTCTGGGAGGCCGAGGCGGGTGGATCGCTCGAGGTCAGGAGTTCGAGACCAGCCTGAGCAAGAGTGAGACCCCGTCTCTACTAAAAATAGAAAGAAATTATATGGACAACTAAAATATATATATACAAAAAAAATTAGCCGGGCATGGTGGCTCATGCCTGTAGTCCCAGCTACTCGGGAGGCTGAGGCAGTAGGATCGCTTAAGCCCAGGAGTTTGAGGTTGCTGTGAGCTAGGCTGACGCCACGGCACTCACTCTAGCCTGGGCAACAGAGTGAGACTCTGTCTCCAAAAAAAAAAAAAAAGAAAGCAGACTAATGGTCAATAAACGTATGAAAAAATGCTCAACATCTCTAATCATCAGGGAAATGCAAATCCACAATGAGATATCACCTGACTCCAGTGAGAATGGCTTTTATCAAAATGTCCCAGAACAACAGATGTTGGCATGGATGCGGAGAGATAGGAACACTCATACATTGTCGGTAGGACTGCAAACTAGTACAACCTGTGTGAAAAGTAATATGGAGACATCTCAAAGAGCTAAAAGTAGAACTACTGTTTGATCCAGCAATCCCACCACTGGGCATTTATCCAAAGGAAATAAAGACATTTTATAAAAAAGACACTTGCACTTAAATGTTTATGGCAGCACAATTCACAATTGTAAAGATGTGGAAACAGCCCAAGTGCCCATCAGTACATGAGTGGATTAATAAAATGTGGTATATGTATACCATGGAGTATTATTCAGCCATTTAAAAAAATGGTGAACTAATACCTTTTGTAACCACCTGGACAGAACCGGAGACCATCCTTTTAAGTGAAGTATTGCAAGAAAGGAAAACAAACACCACATGTACTCACTATTAAATTGGAACTAAATGATCAACACTCATGTGTACATATGTTAGCAAAATTCAATGGCAATCAAGCAGGTGGGAGGGTGGAGGAGGGGATGGGTAAATACACACCTAACGGGTTCATTGCACACTATCTGGGTGATGGGCACACTTATAACTTTGACTCAAACTGTACAAAAGCAATTCATGGAACCAAAACGTATGTACCCCAGTGATATTCTGAAAAGAAAAAAGAAAGCAAGCAGAGGAGGTACAAGGCCAAGCTTCCACGTGACCTCTCACCCTGGGCCCACCACACACACCTCATAGTGTGAAGGCCCCCACTGTAATCCCATCCCTCTAAGGTGCCAATGGTAATAGCTTTGGTATGTAACCTTCACATCTTTCTGTCTGGGTTCATAAACACGTAGAAACATAAACACATATGGAAGAGGTTTTTTCTTTCTCTATCACTTTTATAAAAATGGTATCCCAACATGCAATATAATATATATCACAGTCATCTCTGCCCCACATATAGCTCTCATTCTTTTTATTAGCTTCCTGCTATGTCATAGCATGAAGGCATAGTTCTTTTTTTCCTTGTCTAGTCATAAAAGAAGAATGTATATTTCTTTATGATGAAATATTCAGTGCTTCTTTTTTTCCCCCACCACTCCTCAAACAAAGTTATAGCTTGGATTCCTAGAAATAGGATTAGTGGTTCAATCAAAGGATATAAACATCATTTATTTTATAGGTGTTTCCAAACTACTTTGGTAAACTCTTGAGTGATTCGTACCCCCACGGCAATGGAGAAGATGCCTGTTTCGCCAACCCTCCTGGCTCTGGATGCTACGGTTGTTTTAAAATTTGAAAATTGGATGGGTTAAAAACTGACATCTGGTTAATTTCACTTTCGTTTCCCTGACGACAGTGAGGCTCAGCATCTTTCATATCCTCTGGCCATTTGTATTTTCTCTTCTACGAATTGCCTGTTTTCAGCCTTTGCCCATTTTTCCACTGGGATGTTGGCTATCTCATATCAAATTATAAACATTTATCAATTGATAAAGCTCTGTGGTTATAAGTGCTATCGACTTCTTTTCCTGTCATCTATCAACTTCGCTTGATGTATATTTTCCCATGTAGATAGTTCTAATTTTTTTGGTAGTCAAATATATCAATCCTTTTATCTTTTTTAATGCTTTCTGGATTTCCTGTCTTTTTAAAAGAGGAATCTCTGTCTATCCTCCTAAATTTTATTCTACTCTTTTTATTGTCACTTGCTTCTGTCCTCACTTCATAATGGAGCCATTCAGCGAACGAAGGCGCTTTCAGAAAGGAGAAGGTCCCTGACTTCTGTCCTCCCCCATCTTTCCTGCTGCTCTGTCCACCATTAGGACTTTAAAATTCCTTGTCTCCCAACAACGTTAACGTCTCTTAAAATGTTAGCAACGCTGCGGAAGTAGCACCTCAAGGCCTGGTCAGCAAATCAGGCTGGAATCCGTGAGGGCTTTCCAATGACAGACACCTTGGGAAAGATAAAAGGCCAGAACCAGAGAGGAGGAAGAAAGGAGAGGTGCGAGGGCTCCCTGCACTCACCCCTCCATCCAGCAACAGGGGTAAACTGAGTGCTCTCTGCAAGCCACACGGCAGTGAGGCCTGTGGAGAAACAGCCTCAAGGGGCAGCCTGGTCCCTGTCACCCAAGAGTTATCATTTTAAGAGGGGGAGTAAAATGCTACAGTCCACAGGGAAGGAAAGAGGTCACTCTAGCTGGGTGATCAGGGAAGACTTCAAAGAGGGGGTGAATTTAAGATGCGGTTTCAAGAATGGTCAGGATTTCAACAGGTAGAAGAAGAGGACTTTCAGAAGAAAATGACATAGCAAGGACAAGAAAGTGGGAACGGAACACAGCATTTCCCGATGAGACTTATCCAGACAGATCAATTAAAAGTGCTCACACATACAAGAACCATCAGAGAATGGCTGGAAAGGTCCACGAGTCCAGACTTCGGGAGGCTGAGCGGTCTGGACCTGATCCCATAGGCAGTGGGGACACAGCCCCAGGCCCAGACAATCAGACCTGCTTCGCCGTGGTGCTGGAGCTGGCCCTGCAAAGAGCAGGGGTGCCTCCTGGGACCCCCAACTTCATCTGATCTTCCCAATCCTGGAATCATCTTAAATACAGATTTATCACACTCAGTGGGTCCTGCCCCAAACCTTTTGAATCCAAATGCCCCAGTAACTTTGACTATATGCCAGTTGGGAATTTCTACTTCTGGCCAAATCTGCCCCAGAAGGAAGTGTAGTCATATTTGCAGGATTCCTTGAAAATTATATGTTCCACCACTTCCTCTAGTCTGGCCTCCCCATGAAAATGCAGCAGGTCAGTAGCAAAGCCCTGCTGCCACGGCTGTCCAGCTCCATTCGCTTCGCTTCCTCCCTGGTAACTGTCCCCCGATTCCCTGTAGGTCCTCTGCTCCCCACTCCCCTACTCCTCCCCGCCCCCGACCCCCGCAGGCCAGTCGCTCTGTGTGGAGTTAACTGGACCCCTGGCCATGGTTGGTTCAGACTCTTGGTCCAATCAGAGACTAGGAAATGCCCTGGGACTTTGCCTGGGAATGCTAAGCCGAAGATCTTTTCTTTTTTCTGCTGTGTTTGAACCCAAGAGCCCCTCTCCTTGAGATCTATTGGGAACCACCTTGCAAAGGGAAAACCCATCGTGTAGGAGGCAGATACTGGAAAAGAAGAGACAACTAGCTGGGACCGGGTTGTATCATCTGGAACTTGAATAAAGTCAAACCTGAAGCCACACCCAATCTACCCTGAACTGTTTGGTTACAGATTCCCTGTTTTGATTAAGCCTGTTTAGATTAGGTTTCTTGTCAACTTGCAACTGAAAGAATTATCACTGATACAAGGTACAAAGTCCTTCTGAAAAGTAAGCTTGTTGGAGCACCAGGAAAGCAGGAACCTTTAGTCTTCTTTAGGAGGAAGATGTCCTCGTGGGGAAGACGCAGGCCACTGGCAACTTGAGTTAATCTGGAAAATCCAGAAGCTCCTAGAAATAGCAAAGAAAATGGTTTCTTTGTTTGACCAAAGAAACATTCTCCTGATGATGTACTAATTCTACCTCCCTCCTTGCTTCCTTGGCTGTGTTGCAGATTCGACATAGTGTTAACATGGCACATTGTAAAAATCTTCTTTATATTATGTAAGCATAAAGAGTTCTGCAAAAGTCAGGAAGAATTGTGCCGGCCTGGAGATTGATGATTCATAAAAGCAGACATAAAAAGTAAGATTTGTCGTAAATAGCACTCTAAGGGGCTTAGTGAGCCTAACATGAAGTGTGTCTTACCAAATGTGCAGGTAGTGCAAAGGGGGAAAAATAAGGTCTTTTAGCAACAGGGGCAGTAAATTCTTAAAATAAGATACAAGCTGGAGTAGCTCACAAAATAACTGCAGGGCAGGAAGTTAAAAAATAATGAGAAAAAAATTAAACTTTAACAATTGGTTGCATTTGGGGGAGGGGAGGGCAGTTTTCTTTTATTGTAACCTGAAGCCCTTTCTCGCTGTTTTCATTTCTATGTCTGCACCAGGCAACTGTTCACAAGGGTCCAGTTTTATCTGCCACCACGTGTTGATGTAACTTCGGTAGGTCATGCTCATTTGCTCTTACTCTGCTATGATTTTATAGCAAAGGGAATTTGTCTGACTTCTATACTAGCTCGTGGAGGAATTGCCTCCCATTTTACCTACATTGTATGTATTTTTTACATTTCCAAGTATATAGCTGAGAGAGCTTTTAAAGTTTATATAAGCACTCATCTTAGAGATAAGAACACAGATCTAAAGAATGGCAATCAATGTGTTACACCAGCCTTTAGAACAAGCCCACAACCTGGCTTTATAAGGAGATTCGTGCCTCAGTATTTGTGGGGGTTGGCTCCAGGACCACCCTTCCCCAATCCCAAACCCCAGCATACTCAAGTCCCAGAGTCAGGCCTGCAGAAGCTGAGTGCAGGAAAAGTCAGCCCTCCTTACACGCCGGTTTAGCATCCCTCCAATCCTGTATTTTCCATCCACATTTGGCTGAGAAAAATCCACATATAAGTGCACCCATGCAATTCACGCTGTTATTCAAGCATCACCTGTAAAGTTTTACTGGTTGTGAACACAACCGTGTCCATTTATTTATGTGTTATCTGTGGCTGCTTTTGTGCTACAAGGGCAGACTTGTACTTTCAACAGACTGGATTACTTGCAAAGCCAAAAATATTTACTGCGTGGCCCTTGACAGAAAAAGTTTTTGGATCCGCGCTCTAGAACTCAGACCTCAATTCTATGAGGAATTCACTTCATTTCAACCAATATTTAAAGCACCTGATGTGAGCTGGGCTTTACAAATAAAACAAGACATTATCACAAACAAGACAGACCCAGTGCCTGCATTCTTGGAGCTCAACTAGTATTCTTTCTACTCGGCCATTATCCCCTTCAGTTAGAAATGGGAAGCAGAAAACTAGAAGTCTATTTATTTAACAGCTATCATTAAGTACATACCATACCCTAGGCAGTGCCAGGCTTTGGGAATCCATCTATAAATCATAAGCATAAATCCCTGTCTTTGTGCAATATACATTCCAGTGAGGAAGGGTGCACATAGACATTATTTTTAATTTCCATCCCTTAGATAAAGAACTGTCTCGATGACACAGCTAGTGAGGGCAGAGCCAGGGCAAGAACCCACCCAGGTCTCACTAACGTGTGGGCACTTCGGAGAGATGAGTTTGCCTCTGTACAGAAGAGCACATTGCTTCAGTGGATCTTGCTCCTTCAATTCACAGTCTCCATCTGTCTGGAGAGCTAGGCCGGGCCATGCGGTGGGAGGCAGGAGCCCTCCCAGGCTTCAGCCTCTGTAACGCCAGATTCCTGAGCACAGAACTGGGAAGCCAGATCCCCAGTGGCGCCTCCTAAGGAACAGCCCTCCTGGTCCATCAGTGGCATTTGATTGTTTAAGTTGACATCTGTCAGGCACAGAAACTGAACCGGAGACATTTGTTTACATTTCCCTTTAAGCCCTCAAAGCAGCAGGTGCAAAGAAGGAACTTTTTTAATTTCCAGATCACAGGTAAGGAAAAGTGAAAGGAAGAAAGAGAAAAACAAGAGAGAGGAGGGCTCAAAAAAGCATGTCAGCACTAAAATCAGAAATAAGACCTGTAATCCCAGTACTCTAGGAGGCCAAGGAGGGAGGATCTCTTGAGGTCAGGAGTTCGAGTCCAGCTGAGCAAGAGCGAAACTCCATCTCTACTGAAATTTTTTCTAATTTTAAGAAAAAATTAGCCCGGTGTGGTGGCCTATGCCTGTAGTCCCAGCTACTTGGGAGGCTGCAGCAGGAGGATCGCTTGAGCCCAGGAGTGTGAGGTTGCTGTGAGCTAGGCTGACGCCATGGCACTTTAGCCATGGCACTTTAGCCTGGGCAACAGAGCAAGACTGTTCCCCCTACCCCACCCCCCAAAAAAGAAATAGACATGAGAGTCTCAGGAATCATTTCCTTTGTTCTGACTTCAGGCAGAGACCCTCTGTCTCTGCAGACCACCCTCAAGGAGAGCTACCATAAGAGGCGAAGGTGCGAACAGACATCTTACTCCATGAGAATCCTTCTATCAAAAAGACTTTCATATTTGTGTTTTGATTTTAAGATTAAGAAAGTCGGTGCTTTATTATACTGGAAAACTCACCTGCCCAAACCATTGCTGTCCTCAGTGGCTCTGCACTTTTGAAGTCACTTGGCACTTTCTGACAAATAAGCTAAAATGAACCCATCCTGGGCTACCGTCTGGGCTGTAAAAAATATTTTGAAATCTTTTAAAGTAGAATCTGAACTGTAAGAAAATTAACAGTGAATGTTTATTATTCCCAGGCTAACATCAATAGCAAAATTCCCTTAAATCTACTTATAACAATACACTTTACACTACTATTTTCTGAAATCCTAAAAGACTTCTGTGAGGACCAGCAAGTATCATTAAGGTTCAACTACTGACACCCCAACAAATCCTCAGGACTGAGAGTACGTTTGCAGGCTGGGAGACAATTCAAAACCTCCACCTCTACCTCGGGAGCAGGAGAAGCAAGAATTGACCTCCGGACCAGAATCTAATGAGAGATTCTAGGAACTCCAAATCCAATCATTTGTCCATTCGTCCATTCGTCCAATACGTACTGAGTTCCTTCCTCCTCGGTGCCAGCCACAGTCTCTAGGCACTGGAGATAAAGTGGTGAACAAGCCCACCAAGTCTCTGCCTCCATGGAACTCCAAAATTCTAGAGAAGGAATCAGTAAACAAATGCAAATGTAACATAATAGTAATCAAATAGAATTTCAGTCAACGACAAAGGCTACTAAGAAAGGAAGGCGGAGCTGGGGATAGGGAAGACGGGTGGAGGATGAGACGGGAGGAGCAAGCCTTGGGGTGCCTGGGAAGGGCATCTCGGAGGCAGGACCAGGTTTGGAGGCTGGGAGGAGTTGACAAGGGCTGAGCCTCACAGGTCATGGATTGGAGTGTGGGTTCTGTTCTAACTGTGACCGGAAGCCATGAGCAGATTTTCATCAGGGATGTAAAGTGATTTGTATTTCTAAATGCTGCCCAAGGCACTTCAGAACGGCCAGTAGGGAGGGACCCTGTTGGGATGCTGTCACCTGGACGAGGGGGCTGCTGGCTGTGGCCCGTCGTCTGCCCCCAAACAAAGCCCAGCTGCAGCAGGTGCTTGGGAAATAGTGGCTGAGAGAATGAGTAAAATTCTGGCCTGAGGGACCCAGGACTTCCTAGGTGAGGCAGCTGCTTAGATATGTTAGTTACGATGGAAACGGGCGGAATGGGCGGACGGGGAGGATGCTGGGGAGTGATGGGGGATGTCGCCCTGGTAGAGCCCTGGAGGAGACCAGGCTGGGGACGCTGCAGCTCTGGGAGGGGCTGCGGGCGTCACACTCACTGGCAAACGTGCACCCCCAGAGCTGACTCGCCTCACCTTTTTTCGTGATGCAGGCCCTTCTCCCTCCCCTCCAGGCTTCCTTGGGGCACACTCAGAAGCTCCTTTCAGTTCCTTTTCCTACTGGCTGTGCCCGAGGCGGGATGGGCCACACGCCCTCCACACCCCTGGTCTGTCCTTCCAGAAGTACTGAGTCAACAGCCCTTTCCCAGAATCCACCCCAATCTCCTCCCACACCTGCAGCTGGACTGCTCCCAGGGATGAGGTGGGGCAGGCCCCGGGAGCAAGGCGCGGGCCGTTGTGCAGAACCCTCTCGAGGTGGCAGGAAGCTGGAGTGTCTAGAGGTGGGCGCCTCTGACACTGGCCGTGCGTACCAACCTCCAGAGATGTCCCCGAGGTCTGAGGTGGGGCGGAGAATGTGCAGTTCCCACAGGCTCCCAGGGTCCCCCTTGGAGGCACGTTGCTCTACATGAAGCCAGGGTGCGGCTAGCGAAGGAGAGATGATAAATACAGTCACGATTCACTGAGTGCCAGACTCCAGGCTAAGGGCATTATGTGAATAATCTCTTTTAATCCTTGCCAGCCCTGGGAGTTGGCACCATTATTATGCCTATTTAGCAGATGAGGCTTAGACTGCAGAGCTTGCCCAAGGTCACAGAGCTTGCAAGTGAGACTTGAACCCACCTGTCAGACCCCAGTGCCGGGACTATGAAGAGAAATCTCAAGGGAATGAATGTTGACCAGCTAACCAGGATGGGTTATGAGTGACAACTAGAGAAAAGATCAAGAAATAAAAAAGACACCATACATCCAAGTGTTCAACGGCAAAGGGAAGGGTGTAGAGGTAGCTATAAGTGGACCCAGTAGAATCACAAGATGCCTCAACTTCTGAACCAATCAAGATTAAAAATAGCTGTAAACCAGGCATGGTGGTGCATGTCTGTAGTCCCAGCTGCTTGGGAGGGTGAGGCAGGAGGATCACTTGAGCCCAGGAGGTCTGAGTCCAGTCTGGGCAACATAGTGAGACTCTATCTCAAAGAAAAAAAAATAGCTGTGACAAAAGAAAAAAGCTAGCGTGACACACATTACTCTCTCTGCTTTGACTTTATCTAAAACTCTACATTTCAGCATCAAAATCCCCCCAGATTTAAAAAATTCTCTTTTATTTCTGTTGTGCAACCCCCACCCCACCCCACCCCAGGGCTTTCCGTGGCGTTTCTCTCAAAATATGTAGTAAATAATTTGCCTTTGTTTTTTATTTATGAAGAATAACAGGCCAGCCCCTATGATGAATTAACTCAAGTTACTACCCCACTGTACAAGGTAAACAGGAGATGTGTTGAGAGGGGATTGTGGAGTTACAGCCTGACTTGGTGGGAACAGCCTTTCTGTGTTGGACAGCGAAAATAATGCTGGACAGAATTCCCCCTGCTAGACATTACACACACTGGAAATTAAATTGCTTTGTGGAATTTAGGTTTTTATAACCAGTACCACTCCAGTCAAAGCAACAATCTGGTTTAAATCCTTCACAAAAGGAAACTCAGTGCTGGAGGATCTTCAGGAGAAACTAACTCAAACTCTTTTGTTTCCTAAGGAGAAAGTTCCTTGAATGTTACCCAGGGTTAAAGTGTGATCTTGCATTTTCATCCCCAGTGTTGACTTCCTCATTTACGTGACTTCAAATCAGACCCAAAGGATCGCCTAATGCAGTTAAATAATCCGATGTCTGAATTAATGACTCCAAAATGAGACCCAAGAGAAAACAGGCTGTTTCCCCTATAGGTTACCCTACCTGCCAGCCTAGGGATTCTCCAGGCTCCCATAAACATAATCCCCTGGCGTCTGCTAATCACACTCTGTGTAAGTGCTCCAGGGCTTATTTTTCATGCGGGCTCTTGGTGGGGAGACAGCCTTGAAACCGAAAGGTAACAATGCATGTCCCCGTGGACTCGGAGCAGGAGTCCATGCAGGAGGGAAAGAGGCAGGCTGCAGTCACGAGGCTTTCTTTGTGTTTGTCTTAGTTTTGCTTTTTTAACACATTCCCTGAACCTTAGTGAGCTCTAAGCTCAAAGAAGTTCAGGGACATTATATTCAGGAAATTCCATTTTTTCTTATTAAAAAAACTGAATTAAAATGCTCTCACCTGAGCTTGCTGCCCCAGACCTGGGAGACTCAGTCCTCAGGACTCCCAGGGGCGCAGACTCGGCGTTTTCACCAGGGGTGGTTTTTCTCAGTGCTTCCTCTAAGTGGCAGAAGGAACCCTGAAACTCACGTCCTGCCTTCAGTGCAGGCCTTTCTCCAGGTGCGGAACACCCTTCTACTTTAACTCTGGAATGATCTGACCGACAGCCGCCTGCCTCCATCCTCAACCCCTGGGCATATGTGCCCATTGTCATCTAAAGTTTTACCTTGGGGGGGAGGAACAATCCCAGCTTTCTAACAAAAAGCCATAGATTGATAATGTCTTTGAGGCCCCCTTATATATAGCATTTTGAATCTATATTAAATTTATAAAGAATGTATGTCTTAAAGTTTCCGCAGAAAGTCAAAGACGAGAACAAGCTCTGAGTGTATCATCAGCCTTCCCCAGTAGTTTGGCATGTGATTTTAAATTTTCTAGTAGCCACATTAGAAGAAAAGTACAAGGAACAGGTGAAATTAATTTTAGTAATATATTTTACTTACCCCAATGTAACCAAAATATTACCATTTGGACATACAACCAATATTTAAAAATTATTAGTGAGCTATCTCGCATTCTCGTTTCATGCTCGATCCTCAGAATCCGGTGTGTCTGGTACAATTACAGCACGTCTCGGATTGGACTGGGCACATCTCAGGAGCTGGAGAGCCATGTGGCCAGGGGCTGCAGCCCTGGAGCGCAGGGCCGGCCCTGGCAGAACCGCAGGGAGAGTCCGCCAGGAGGGAGGACCGCGCTGCTCCTTCCGCATCCTCTTGCTTGAAGACAGACCACCGGCTCTGCCTCTCTCTGGACACCCTTTGGAGGCACTCAGCACAATGAATGAACGAATGGATGAATTCGTAATTTCTTTCCACACCTCTTAAATCATCCCATCTAAAAATATTACTTAAATATTAAAGCCTGTCGACATTAACTTGTATTTTTTTAAATATGAAATTAAGCTTCCTTTTTTTAAGGAGTTAAAGAGGCATAAGGGTTTAATTTGACAAAAATTTCCATATAACCTACAGGATCTCACTGAAAGCTGATACTATAAACTTGTCATAGTTTGACTTTAAGAAGTAAAGGTCCCCAAGTGCCCACATGCAGCTAAAGACAAGTTGTTCACTAATCTTCGGGACAGAGGCCCAAACTCCACACACTCTACAAGGCGCTGACCCAGCCCGGCTCCTCCGGGCAAGCACAGGAGCAGAAGGGATTCCTCTGCAGACCCGGCCCAGGGCGACCGCTCACCCCAGCCTCTGAGCTGAGCACAGATGGGTCCCGCATGGGCCTCTGCCAGGAGGACTTCAGTCTGAGCCCCGCTCCTGGAAAAGCCAGTCAGCTGTCCGAGCAAAACCCACCTCCCTCCTTCCCAGGCTTGCCTCAGCTCCCAGCCTCCAGAGCTGCTCTTGCAGATCAAAAGCCGCTGCTCTGGGGGTGCTGTGCTGGCGCGCCTTCCAGGATTTCTTTTTCTTTTCTTTTTTCCTCTCTTCTCTTCTCTTCTCTTCTCTTCTCTTCTCTTCTCTTTTCTTCTCTTCTCTTCTCTTCTCTTCTCTTTTTTCTTTTCTTTTCTTTCCTTTCTTTCTTTCTTTCTTTCTTCCTTTCTTCTTTCTTTCTTCCTTTCTTTCTTTTCTTCCTCTCTTTCCCTGTCTCTCTCTCTCTTTCTTTCTTTCTTTTTAATCTGATGACATCCTGATCCCGTGCTAACTAGACGATTGTCCCACTAAACTCATGATTCCTACCCAGTTCTGACTCACACTCACCCACATGGTACTTTGACTCGGCCTCGGTTATCTGCTGCCTCAGTCACTGAAAACAACCCAAATCCCTCCAACCTGGACAGCTGCTACCACCTCTCCAAGTTAGCTGTCGAGGAGCAGAATGAAGAGAGCAAGGCTCGAGTACTCCTGCCCAAACCATCCAATAGCAATTTAGGATGAACCTAGGAGTCCAGTTCATTCACTCACTCATATATCCATTCATTTATTCTAACACCCTCAAGGAGCTTCCAATGTATTAATAGAAAAAGTTACAGAGAAATTAACAAGCCCCTAAAGATGCAGCAAGATAAATGCCAAACTGAGGGAAATTTTCACTGACTTCTGCTATCCAATTTTGGGAGCAGTGCGGATGGTAAATTCTGAGGTCATCCACTCATTCCCTCAGTGGCAATGTGTCAGACAATAAACTAAATAAATAAGTGAAATATTATAGAATGTTAGCCACGATAAGTGCTAAGGAGAGAGTAAATCAGAGAAAAGGGATATGAATTTACCTCCCAAAATAAATTCTCAAAGATACGTTTCTACAATATTAATTATAAAATACAGTTTGAACAAACACATCCTGCCTGCAAAACTGCTTCCTATCTTGGCAGGTGTGTACAGGCAGAGAGACATGGCTCAGATAGCTATCCATAAAGCGGGCCTCAGTTTCTTCATCTGTGAAATGGGAGCAGGGAGGGAGCTCAAATTTACTAAGTGCATTGGTCTAGGTCTTCCAAGAAGCAGACTCAGAGAGAAGACTGGATGCACAAGAGATGTCTCTAGGGAAACATTTGTGAGGGAAAATGGAGAGGAGCTAGAGGAGGCCGGAAGAGCCAGCAGACCAGGCGGCAGACCTGACTTCATGCAGGAGGGGAAAGAGAGGAAGTTAGGGTAGGAAGAGTCCGACATCACCGTGAAGCTTCAGCCAAGCTGCTGGAGGGCCAAAGTTGCTGGCCTCACCTGCCCAGGGCTCCCCAGTGGATTTCAGAGCGTGGCAGTCAGGGCAGGTCAGCTATACTCCGTGCAGTTGCAGAAGTGGTGGGCACGTTTTCTTGGGTGCTGTGCTCCACCGCTTGTGGCATGCGTTAGTATGCTAGGGCTGCAGTAACAAAGTTCCCCAGAGTGGGCAGCTTGAACACCAGAACTGTATTTTCTCACAGTTCTGGAGGCTGGAAGCCCAAGATCCAAGTGTTAGCAGGGGTGGTTTCTTTTGAGTCTTCTCTCATTGGCTTGTAGATGCCTATCTTCTGTCTGTGTCCTCGCACCATCTTCCCTCTGTGTGCATCTGTGTCCTAATCTCCTCTTCTGATAAGGACAACAGTCATATTGGATTAGGGCCTGCCCTGATGACCTTATTTAACCTGAATTGCCTTTTTAAAGGCCCTGTCTCCAGATGTAGTCACATTCTGAGGTCCTAGGGTTAGGACTTCAACATATGAGTGTTGGCAGAGGGGACACAATTCAATCCATAACATGCCACGTATCTGCTTCTCTCCATAGTTTCAGGTCCCCATACATCTTCCTTTCCTATAGGAAACCCAGAAGAAGAACTTGGTAGGACAAAGTACAGCCTTGTAGCTGTGGTTAATCTTGGGGACAAACTCATGCCCATCCTCTCCCTCCTCCACACTCCAGTCTGAATTCCCCTCGCCCTCCACTCTCACCTTAGCAGGTCCTGGTGGCTTACCTGGTGATGTGACCTTATTTGTGGAGGGTCCCCATACCTTTAGTCTGGAGCCACTGGGAGTGTCTGTTCACAGTTGCTAGGGGGCAGGGGCTCCCAAGAGGCACCATGTGGATCTCTGGGTTCCATGTGAATTTCCCCTGCCCGTTGTATAAAAGGAGCCCTTCCTCTTCCTGTCAATCAGGGTACTAATCCCTGCCAGGATGGTGACTCTTCTCACCTGCTGGTCCCCAGACACAAGTCCAAGGTGTCCTGGCAGAAGCCATAACTTACAGTTCAATGGTAACCTCACTGTCACCAGAACCTCCAACCCTGCAGAGAGCCCACAATTGCAGGGACAGGAAGCACAGAATCCCCCAGTGAGCCACCAAGAGGGATGGTGAGGCACACGTGCTTCACTCTTCGGGTTCTGGATCCGTGCTTTAGGGTCCCAGGTGTTGCCCACCAGGGTCATGAACTTCACAGGACCTGAACTTTTCCAATGACTCTAGAGCTCAGTGACTTTAACAATCAGATCATCAGTCTGCCATTCTGCTGTGCCTGCTCTTCTCAGGAAATCCTTGGCTGTGCGTGGCTGTGGGAAGCACGGCCCCCACACTGCCACAGTGATGGAAACCAGAGTGCTGTGGTGAGGGCTGTCCCATCAGTCACACTCCCTCCTGGCTGAAGGTCTGAAATCATGGTGGCCATGCTCAGAGTCTATCACGGTGCACTCATTATTGTTTCTACAGCATTTAAGGGTGTTTGAGAGCATGCTTTGGAGTTAAATGACTTACTGACTGCACTTTACTTTCATGCACTATACTGTCAGCTGCTGTGCTATACCTTATTTTTCTCAGCATCCACTTCCTCCTCTGTAGTACCTGCCTCATCAGGTTGTATGAGGATTAAAGGAAATGATGCATGACTTTTTGTTAAGGGCTGACTGTTTGTGTGCCCCCTCCCCGCCAAAAGCTCCTATGTTGAAATCCTCACTGTCAACATGATGGTCTTTGGAGGTGGGAGCTGTGGGAGGTGCTTAGGTCATGAGGGTGGGGCTTCATGAATGGGGCTGGTGCTCTCATAAGAAGTGATTCTAGAGCTTGCTCTTGATCTAGGCTCTCTTGGCCACATGAGGACACAATGAAGACGGCTGTCTGCAAACCAGAAGGAGGGCCCCACCACACTCCAGATCTGCCGGAACCTTGATCTCAGACTTCCTAGATTCCAGAATCGGGAAAAATAAATGTCTGTCATTTAAGCCACCCAGACTCTGGTATTCTGTTATAGCAGCTGGAGCTAACTAAAACACTTTTTAAAAATTAGTTTAAAAACTTGTGGAATGGGTCAGAATTGTTCTAAAATTCATATGAAAGAGTAAATTTTCAACAGTTGCCAGGAAGTTTTTGAAAAAAATTAGGATGTGATGGGATCTTGGCCTATTGTATATTAAAACTTACTATAACATTGTTGCAATCAAAACAGTATGATTCTCACATAGTAAAAATAGATTGATTACTGTGACAAAATGGAGAACATAAAAATAAATCCAAGTATATATAAGAATTTAATATAAAATGAGGTTCCATTTCAATTCAGTGGGGAAAAGATAAACAATTCAATCAATAGGGATAACTGAGGGGAGATGTTAGAACCCTGCTTCATTCTTCCCAATGAGACTGAAATACAGAGAGAAGGGAATAGGGCCGGCCGGGACTAGTGAGGCCCGAGAGCGGGGCCTGCGAGTAAAATGTCAGGCGCTGCTCATAGCCAGGGTGTGGGAAAGCCCCAGTGTGCCTGAGACACTCACTTGCCTTATCCTAGCCGCGGCCTTGGTAGGTAAAGGCACCTGTCAGAGAATTTCTCTGCAACACTGGTGGAAACAGGAAGTGCTGGGAAGAACCTAGCTGTCCGCCACTAGGGAAATGAGTGAGTAAATTATAGTGAATTCATACCAGGGACCACCAGGCTATTACAGGAGATGAAACAAACATGGAAATATGTCCATAACATATTATTAAGTGAAAAAAACACAGTTGCAGACCAATGTCCAGCATGATTTATGCACACACACATATGCCTGTTTATACAGGTTCTTGAAAATAGTGGAAAATACCCACCAGGTACTCAACGGCCACTTTTAGGGAATGGGCTGGGGTGAGGACAGAGAGATTTTTTTTTTTTCCTTCTATAACTTTGTTAGTAGGTGAGATGTCGAGTCATGTTCTTTTTTGTTTTTGATTGTGTGGAATTTTCCAAGGAGGAAAAAGAACTGGTAACAAATCCCTCCCAAAGAAGCCACCCAGTTTAGCAGTACATGGGCTATCTGGGTGGTGCTGAGGCTGGCGTGGTGGGGTGAGACCGCAGAGCTCAGTGGCTCTGCGTGGTAGAATGGGAACAAGTGTGAGTCCTAAGCAAGGGTCGGGGGCCCAGAAATGAACAGTAATGGCAGGAGAGAAGGGACCGGCCTAGGGAAGGAGGTCCCAGCTCCTGAAGAGGAAAACTGACTAGTGAGAAAGTCTGCAAGTCCCATGTCTGCAACAGCTAAGGGACTTGAAAGAAATAACACTTGATTTTAAGTTGTTTCCTGTGCTGCACAGGGACGCCTGTCCCCAGCCACCCTCACTGCCAGCCCCAGTCATCTGTCGAACTCTACCACATGCAACTGTCTTTGGGGGCAAGGAAAAAAAAGGAACTTGCCTTAATGTGAATTAGAAAGAAGAGAACAGCCACAAGAGGTGAGATGTGAGATTAAGACCTGAGCAGAATTTTTTTTAATGTAGCAAGGAGTAACCAGAAGGACTAGGATGACTAAAATCAAAAAGACAATGACAAGTGTTGGTGAGGAGGTGGAGGAATGGGAACCTTGTACATTGCTGGTGGGGACGTAAAATGGCGCCGACACTTTAGAAATCGGCTGGCTGGGCCCGGACGGGTTAAACCATGTGACCAGCTATCCCACTCCTAGGCATATTCAAAATAAATGAAAACATCTGTCCACTCAGAAACTTGTGCATAAATGTTCAGCGTGACTTTATTCCTAATAGCCAAAACATGAAGACATCCTAAATGTTCATCAACAGGTGAATAGATAAATAAAATGTACTGTATCTATACAATGGATTGTATTTGGCAAAAAAAAAAAAAAAAAATGTAGTGGCGTCCTGATATACACCATCGCACCAGTGAACCGTGAAAGAAATCAGCCGCAAGAGACTACATAAGTTATGATCCTATTTATATGAAATGTCCACAATAGCCAAACCTATAGAGACAGGAAGTAATTCGTGGTTGCTGGGGGAGGAGGGAAGAGAATAGGAGTGGCTGCTAAGGGGCACGGGATTTCTTTTTTTTTTTCTTCTTCTTTTTTAAGACTATTTTTTAGAGCAGTTTTAGGTTCACAGCAAAATGGAGAGGAAGGCACAGGATCCCCTGCCCCACACATGCACAGCCTCCCCCACTATCTACATCCCGCCGGAGTGGGACATTTGTCACAATCGATGGACCTACGCTGACACGTCATCATCACCAGAGTTTACATTAGGGCTCACTCTTGGTGTTGTACAGTCTGTGGGTTTTTTTTGTTTTCTGGGTTTTTTTTTTTTTTGAGATAGAGTCTCGCTCTGCCACCCGGGCTAAAGTGCTATGGCGTCAGCCTAGCTCACAGCAACCTCAAACTCCTGAGCTCAAGCAATCCTCCTACCTCGGCCTCCCAGAGTGCTAGGATTACAGGCATGAGCCATCGTGCCTGGCCCATTCTATGATTTTGAAAATGTAAAATGACAAGAGTATTTTCACTGCCCTAAAAATGCCCAGTGCTGCACCTATTCGTCCTTCCCTCCCCCAGACCCTGGCAATCAGCAATCTTTTTACTGTATGCATAGTTTTGCCTTTTCCAGAACATTATATACTTGAAACCTTACTGGGATTTCTTTTTAGGGTGATGAAAATCCTCCAGAATTGATTGTGGTGATAGTTACACAACTCTGTGAATATGCTAATCACCCACTGAATTATACATTTTTTTCTTTTTTGGTAACCTTGCCAAAACAAGGACTGGGGAATTATATGGCGTGTGAATTCACATCTCAATGCAGGTGTCAAAAAAAATAAATAACCAAAAGAGAAGAAGCCTCACCCCACCCCACCCTAATAGTCTACATAAGAGCAGAGCACCCAGGGACTCCAGGGAGTTCCCACCCATGGAGGAACCTAGCGTAAGTAGTCAGTATGTAAATATTCAAGCGAGTGTGGCCTGTGGGCCGGAGGACTTTGTCTACCAGGCTGCTAATGTCAGAAACATGCATGACATGTTCAGCCCAGGACTTGACATGCAGTAGGGACTCAACAAATATTAACTCTTGTTAAACTTTTATTCTGACCTTATTCCGTGGCCCCCAAATCCCATTCCTTCTATCTTTTAGCTTCCTTTGACCATAACACATGCATGCCGTGGCCCTTGCAACAGAAATCATGAATAGGCTTTTATTAATAGCTCTACTTAGGGTATGAAACAATGTGTATCTTGTGAAGGGAGTTTAGAAACCATCAGAAACACATCAGCTGAAGGGGTTGGGGAATAGGCCGGGCATCTTCTCTTTCCCCAGGAGAAATCACAGCAGCCCGAAGCAGGGTTTCTCAACCTCACGCCAGTAACACTCGGGGCTAGATGTGTCTGTGTGCCATGTGCTGTCCTGTGCACTGTGGGATGTCTGGGGACATCCCTAGTCTCCCTACGCACTGGATGCCAGTAGCAACCCTCTACCAAAGTTGTAACAATCAAAAATATTTCCAGACATGGCTAAATGTCCCCTCAGGGGCATCATCTCTCTCTCTCTCCCTCACCCCACCCCCACACACTTTTCGAGAACCATGGCCCTAGAGGAAGATATACCTGATAGTGAGCTTTCTTTCACTCCTTTAAGATCAGAAGGAAGTAGAAGGTACTCAGGCAGGTCCCGGGCTTAACAGTGACCGCTCCCCCACCGTTTGCCCCCGTCTGCTAAGCACCCCCATACCCTGCTCCTAGACCCCATTCTGTTCTTGTTTTTTTTTTTTTTTTTTTTTTTTTGAGACAGGGTCTCACTCTGTCACCCAGACTAGAGTGTAGTGGTGTCATCATAGCTCAGAGCAACCTCAAACTCCTGGGCCCAAGGGATCCTCCTGCCTCAGCCTCCTGAGTAGCTGGGACTGCAGGTATGCACCATCATGCCTGGCTAATTTTTCTGTTTTTGTAGAGACAAGGTCTCACTCTTGCTCAGGTTGGTCTCCAACTCCTGGCCTCAAACGATCCTCCCACCTTGGCCTCCCAGAGTGCAAGGATTACAGGTGTGAGCCACTGTGCCCGGCCTAGACCCGATTCTTAATGTCCTCCTCTGTGCCACCCCTTATGTCTGCCCCATCCTCAAATACTGCCAAACAAGTCTGCAGCCTCTAGCTTTGATATTCAGCTCATGCTGTTCATCCCAATCTGTAGACATCCAAGACCTCAACAAAGGTTTAGACATGTATGTTCTTGGGGAGCGGAGGAGAGATGACACGTGACAGTGGCCAAGTGGGAGGCCACAATTGAGTAGCAGCCAAGGAGGGGAAAGAAGAGGGAACTGCCACTTACTGAGCGGCAATTTCATATATCGGGTTTATGTTAGTAGTTTCTTATACATTATGATCAGTTCATTGAATTTTCACAATAACTTTGCAAAATAGGTATTTCCCCCTTTCACAGATGAAGACATTGAGATTCATGGGGTTACGGTAAGTTGCCTGAGAACATGGCTGCCAGAATCCCCTCATGCCCCCCAGCACTGGGGTCTAGCTCCCTCCCTGCATGGCTGCTGGCCTTGTGACTCACACTGACCACACCAACAGGCAGAAGCAACGCTCTGGGACTTCTGAGCCAGGCCTTAAATGGACCTGTGGCTTCTGCTGTTTCCTTCTTGGAACCCCGAGGCCACCATGCTATGAGGAAATTCAAGCCACCTACATAGGGAAGCCACATGGAGGAAAACCAACATTGTGTGGTCGATGGCTCCATCCCGGCCACCAGCTGAATGCAGTGACTTGAGTGAGTCCAGGTAAGACCAGCAGAAAAATCATCAGAAGCATGAGAAATAATACGTTTTTGTTTGTTTTAAGCCATTTAGTTTTGGGATAGTTTGTTATGCAGTTATGATAACTGATACAGCAGTCAAATAACTTACTCAGGCTTATGCAGCTATAAACATAGAGGAACTAGAATTTACACACAACTTGTCTACGCCAAAGGCTCTGCTCTCCCAGAAGGTATTTTATCCTATTTTATCCTCTAAAAGGTGGAACTGTCCCCATGGGTTGAGGTGAAATAATGTGTGAGCCTTAAGTGAACAGAAAGGATCAAAGAAAATCATTAACTGTTGACAGTAGTTATATCTCTGTTAACTTTATACCTAAAAAAAAAGTAAGAAAAAGAACAACTAAAGGTAAGATTTGACTATGGAAAAGTTAAACTCATTAGCTTCATTTATGTGAAATGTTTACATTTATGCCTAATCAATATGCAGCATGTAATATAAATATAATTGTGGTGTAGTAGTAAATTCTCAATGTGTGCGTGTCTATTGCCAAGTTATCTGCTTCCACCATTGAAAAGGAAAAAGAAAAATTGGTTAATAGGATTATCATATGTATGTGAGTCTCAGTGTTTTTAGCATCTGATGGCAAAGTCAGAAGGCTAATTTCCTACCTTCCCTGATCATTATCCCTACAGCAAAAGGTAGGCAGGCTCTTTTATTACCAGACTTGCTGGGTTCTCTCCATAGCAGACCTCCAAGAAACATTCAAGCTTCCTCCATTCGAGATCAGAGCTAGACAATAAGGAAGCTTAGGCCCAGTATAGTCCCTGACTTAGAGTCAAACAAATTGAGAGCAAATGAAGATGTCAGACCACCTCCGCACATCCTCAAACTTTAGTGGATAAAATCCTTTAATCCCACCAGTGATGTGATGGGACATGGTAAGTGGTCAATAACTGGATCTCTTGGAGGAAAAAAACCCTGATTTGTATGCACCATTTGCCAATTTCTGTAGTGTAAACACTCTCACTAAGGCTAGCTTCAGGCTATTACTACCAAGGTGATATTCACCAGCATGCAAAATTCATAAATATTTACTAATCAGCTCTCCCCGTATGACAGCCCCAGCTCACGCTGACGCCCCACCCACTCACAGGTGCAGCATATTGTGTCCATTAGAATGAGAGTCAGCTGCAAGTGACAGAAAACCCTAACAGGTAGTGGCTTAACAGAGAAGGGTATTCCTCCCCTATGTAAAAGAAGTCCAGAGATCGGTAGCCCAGGCCTACTACGGCAGTCCCATACAACTGTCAAGAACTTCGTCTCCTGGCTCTTGGTTCCGCCATCCCTAGGGGACAGCCCTGGTCTTTGTGGTTCAAGATGGCTGCCATCCCACCCAGGTCTGAGCAAGCAGAATGGAGGAAGTTGCAGAAGTGTAGGCCTTCTCTTTCCTAAGGGGGCTTCTTAGAAACCTGGCCAAATACTTTGTTTCACACAAACATAGTCCAAAACACAATCACGTGGTTATTCTAGCTGCAGGGAATCCTGGGAAATGCCATGTTCTAACTGAGTGCCCAGATGAAAGTCCGGGAGCTGTTGCTATGAAGAAAGGGGACTGCTCAGGTAGGGAGTGGCTGTCTCTGCCACGGCTGCCACGCGTGACTACCGCTGCCGGGCCTCATACCAAGCCCTCTATGTGCACCATTTAATTTTTTTGTCACGTTCTCAAAGGGCAGTCATACTTTTTTTATACAAATATAACTTTTGGATATAATCGTTCTCTATAAATATAAATATGACATAATTTATATAAACACAATTAAAGGCCCAACTTAACATCCTTTTGGAGGGCTGTACGGGGTGTCTCCAGGAAACCCCATGTCTCTGCGCACGATACCTACGTCGATGTTCTTCAGGGCTGTGTGTTACAACAAACGATGAGGATATTTGTAAGTATTTCTTAAAAATTAGAGCACACTCTGGGAAATGGACAAACTGGAGGAACTCAGTACATTCGTAACGTAGCCAATGACAAGGGTCTAAGGGGAACAATACAAGTTATAGCACTGTAAATAGGGGTCTCTCATGTAACTTAATTTAGAAGTAGAGACTTAGGAGCTTAGTATGCAAATTTGTGCCAGAATATATGTAAATTTATGCCAGCCTATATGCAACTGTGTCTTGTAAGCCAAGACCTCTGGGGGAGAAAAATACATATGTGTATATGTGTATTTTCTTTTTTAACTAGACTGTAATTCTCCGGTTTGTCATGATTTTCCCCTATGTGGCCTCACCAGCACGTCCTTCACAGAGAGCTAAAGGCAACTCACACATCAGCAAGACACAGCATCTGAAGCCAGTGACAGGGCCTGAGTGACCAAAAGAAACTACAGGCTGTGGGAGGTCTCAGAAACTCGGGACAAGGTCCCCGGCAGTGTAGGCCTCTGAAGTCAGCAATGAGTAACAAAGCAAGGTTGCAGAGTCAGCCGTGTCTGAGTAGATACATGGCTTCTGCCTGTCCGGGGTTGTTTGCGTACCGTCCCGTTGGGAGGAGAGAGGGGGCGATAAGCATTCAAGGCCCTTTGGCCTCCAAGGGTGGCTGAAGCCTCCAGATGGACCTGTTTTCATTGGGATGGATGTCGGGCACCCAGCACGGGGGAAGAGGGAGGTGACGTGATGGGGGGTATGGGTGGGACAGAGGTAGAGGGGGTATTTCTGTTTCTAGCTAACACTGTATCACTACAGAAGAAAATGGCAGATTTCAAACAGCCTAAACTAATTGTGAGTGTGGGGAATATGTAAAATGATATGATGCTGCTCGGCCTCCAGCTAGTGCCCTGCTGTATTTCTATATGTGACATGTTATAAATAAAGCCCCAACCAAACCCTAAAACTTGAAGAAAAAATGAGGCGGCGAAGAGCTGCTGTTTCTCTCTGAAACCCACCCTTGTGCACATGCAAAACAGATGCGCTCGGAGAGACCCAGCTCAACATCATCTCTTCATAATGTAAATCGAAAAATGGTTTCCAGATGGAATCCGAGACACACAGCTTATCATTATATCAGGGAACAGGCCGACTTGTGACCACATCCAAATGAGCCACTGATCCACAAGTCTATGCATGGGCAACTTTGGCTTCTGCAGTTTGCCTGGAACGTTCTTAGACCTGCCACTGTGGTTCCTGGGCTCTCCCTGGGTGAGTTGCTGAGACGGCACTGATCCGGAGGGGACCAGGCGATGTTTCAGGCTCATGACAACTCCTCACCTTCCTCAGTCTCATGGTACCATCCCTCCTGTTCACCTTCCTCATTTTGTTTTTCCTGGCTGGCCAAGCAAGACAGGCAATTACATCAGAATAGCACCATGGTGTCTCCCACGTGCTAAGTTTCTTTCCTTCCTCTCCAACCCTGGAACTGCAGAAAACTCTGTGGTGGTAACCTAGGCTGGTAAGCAAAGTGGAAGATTTAAGCGAGGTTGAGAGTTGGAAAATATGTAAGCTAGGATTAAATTTGGCTGCAAGTGATGGAGAGTCCAAAACAACAGTGGCTTGAGCAACACAGGCAATTATTGACCTCTCACGTAAAACCACACTGGAAGCAGACAGGCTATGGCTCATCAGAAGGCTTCACAAAGTTGCCAGGGACTCAAGATCTTTCCATGTTGCTGCTCCAACATTCTTAGCACGTGTCCTCCATAGCTTGTCCAAGATGGCTGCTTCAGCTCCAGCCATCATGTCCATATTCCAGCCAAGTGCAGCAGATTATTTCTAATGACAGTTCCCCAATGAATCTTGCCTCCTTGTGCCTAAATCCCTTGGCCATGTCGAGGACACAGTCTCTCTTTCCATCAAGACATGGGATCGGCCGGGCGAGGTGGCTCACACCTGTAATCCTAGCACTCTGGGAGGCTGAGGCGGGTGGATTGCTTGAGCTCAAGAGTTCGAGACCGGCCTGAGCAAGAGCGAGACCCCGTCTCTACTAAAAATAGAAAGAAATTATATGGACAGCTAAAAATATATAGAGAGAAAATTAGCGGGGCATGGTGGTGCATGCCTGTAGTCCCAGCTACTCAGGATGCTGAGGCAGGAGGATCGCTTGAGCCCAGGAGTTTGAGGTTGCTGTGAGCTAGGCTGATGCCATGGCACTCTAGCCTGGGCAACAGAGTGAGACTCTATCAAAAAAAAAAAAAAAAAAAAGACATGGGATCTATTTCCCCACCCTTGAATCCAGATTGACCAGTAGAGTTTGGCCAGGCAGAAGTGACGATGCATGAATTATAGTGCCTAGGCCTTAAGTGGTCTCGAAGCTTCCTTTCTCTTCCCCTGGAAACCCTGAGAGCACCATGTTGTGCTAAGGCCCATGTGGCCTGTGGGAGAATGAGACACCTCCCAGCAAAGAACTGAGGAGCCCTCACTAGGGGCACGTCAATGAGGTCACTGCAGACCCTACAGCCCAGCTGTGGGCGAGACGAGCATGAGAAACCTCCCAGACTGCCAACCTGTAGAATCACAAAAATTAATAAATTATGGTGGTCTCATCCACCAGTTCCGGAAGTGAGTCGGTACACAGCAATTGATAACTGCAAGAACAGCATGCGGGAGAGGCAGGGACAAACAGCACGTGCCACCGTGCGCTAAGGAGCTTTCCCACCAGCTGCCTTGCAGCACCGCTGTTTGCATCTGTTGTCCACAACCTGCTGCAAAGGAGGCTGGGAAACACCTTTATTCTGGGCGCCTAGTGCCCGGCTATCGCCGAGGCCATGGAGGACTAGGGACCCGCATGAGGGTAAACAGCTAGCGCCCTCTGAGAAAGAGGGAAGGTTAGGGGACAACAAACATTCTGCACCTTCCCAGCAATCACATAGATTTTTTTTTTTAAGTTGGAAAGGTAGTTTTAACATTCTTTTTCCTTTTAAGCTTGAATGCTCCCCAACTGGGAATAAGAGAAGGCAATGAGAACACCTTCCAAATATATGCTACACCTCTGAGACATAGAAGGAACCAAGCTTTTCCAGCCTGAGGAAAGGAGGGTGGAAGGAAGATGTCACTGAGCTGGGAGGTGACAGTCTCTGACAAGGGACCAGCCTCCTGAGGCTACATGGTCACACAGGGCTTAAGCTCCAGGAGACACTGCTGGACCGCAGGCTGCTGGACTCCTCAGTGCGGCATCAAGCAGTATCATCGGAATCTTGCTCTTGCTTTTTAAAACTCTGGTGAATTCTCAGCTGTCTCTGAGGGTTTAGATTTCGTTTCACCAGACGCACTAGCAAGTGGACTGGAAGAACTCTAGAGGTCCCTTCAAGCCCTTCACCTCCGAGATACAGAAAAGCCCTTCTGCTGTGTCTTTGTTTAGATCTGTCACATGACCAGCACATGCTCGGGGCCCCCTGGGAACCGTGAAAGAAGGATATGACATAGTAGCTGCTCTCGGAGAGCTGTGACCCACTTAGGAAGCAGCCTCTATGGCCTCTGTGCACAACCCCCAGAGAAGCTTGTCCCCACTTCCCCTGCACACAGCCAAGTCATGATGGTGGACGAGAGTCTCTCCTTCATTGGCAAACGACTGCCCTCTCCACAGCCCTTCTTTACCCCGGTAATCTGGAAGATCTCCTAACTTACTGGGCACCTCCCAACCGCAGGACACGTGAAGACTTTCCAGGAGGCACAGCGCGGGTACCGGGTAGTCTTAAGACATCAACTTCCAGATCCTCATCGTCCACGTGCACTCCTTCCTAAAGCGGTCGGGCGGAGAAGGTGCCCAATCCACTCACAACAGCCTGTCTCCCATATCTGACCACGGTTCGTTATCCCGTGATGGGAAACCTCCGGGCAGCAAACAAAAGGGAAGCCTCCTTTGATGAACAATAAAGGCTTCATCAACTCACAGGGCTTTGGGGTTTCCCTGGTTCATGCATTTGCTTACATATTTGTTTAGGGAACACCCATTATTACAACTGTGCGTTTGGCTCAGGTTGGGATAGTCTGAATTCAGTTGTGTGGTAGAGAGGGGGGAAAACGGCTTTTCATCCACGAAGTCACGTCTATACTTCCTCACCTCTGTCAGAGAGACAGAGACAGAGAAGAAGAGAGGAAGGGAGGAGGAAGGGAAGAGAAAAATGATCATTCTTGAAGGTTAGTCCTCGGAGAACAAATCAAGGGAAACATCTGTAGGAATTAGTTAATGCTAAAAAAAAATACTTTTTCCCCATTTTTTAAATGTAAGAAATTCTTTGCAGCTATTCTTGAAACTCATCCCTAGGAGGTGTCCTTAGCTGCAAAGAAAAGCACTTTCAAATAGCCAAAAGCTGATAGTTTACAGATATTTGTCATTTTCACTGTAACTAGAATGTTTTTCACAACTTCTAAGATTTTCAAGATATATTAACTACACCCCTGAGGTTAAACTTTTATGTGATTTTTTTCCAGCTTTGATGTGTGTTATTTAATAAGATAGTTATCAAATTATTAATATATCATTAGAATCTTATTCCAACTACAGTCACTCTTTATTTTATCCTCTAAAGTATCCAATATTTTTAAGCTCCCATTTGACAAAAGACTTACTGACCTGTAGTCTGCTCAACCAATTTTTCAACATATATTCCTTTATCTCCCATAAAATGCTTGGCAAAGGTTTTATCATAATGCATCTCATTGATCTCATACATTTTCTCTAAAAATTTACTTTTTTATGTTTAACAATTATTTACCAAACTTTGTGATATTTGGTGGTAGACTGATTACCAAAATGTCTCCAACTCCTCACACACTCCTGTGCTCATGCCCTTTGCAAGGTGACCTGAAGCCTCTCTCATCAAGAGCTGGAGTCTGTCCATTTCCCCTGCCCTGAATCTGGCCTGGACCCATGACTCACTTTGGCCGATACAATGTGGCAGAAGTAACGAGTCCGTCTAGAAGCCGCGAACAAGCGTTTTGCTTGGTTCTACCCACTCTCTTGGAATCCTGCCCGGCCGCCCTGTGAAGAAGCCCAAGCTAGCCTGCTGGCGAGTGGGAAACCCACGTGAAGCAGACAGCAGGCAGCCCAGCGAGGCATTTGCAGACCCAATCAGAGGGCTGGCTGCAGACAGGAGCGGCCCGGCACAATCATCCGAGTGCTCCTAGACCAAAGAACCACTCAGACCACACAGACGCCGGAGCCAGAAGAATGCTTATTGTCTTAGGGTTTACAACTGGCATGTGGCATTCCTGAAGCAAGAGAAAGCCAAAATATCTGTTTTGATAAAATTTTCTACTATTTATTGTGATGTTAACTCAATTCAAAAAAAAAAAAAAAAAACCACATTGTTTTTAACATTCAGTAACTTGTCACAAGAAAGAAAGCAAATCTAACATTGGAATTTACACACAGAGATTTGATAAACGTGATCAATAAAAGACTTTCAAGCATAAAAATATATTAGGATAAAAATCAGAATAGAAATAAGAATGCAAGGGGGAAGAAAAAAGATAGAAAATCTCTGAACATTCGCAAGAACTGTTCCTGCAGTTGAAACGTAGTGAGTGTCAAATCACCACGGCATTTAAATTCTGTGTGGCCCGTATTTTAAAGTTGTGTAATATATCTACTTTAACGTGTCAACATTTTACAATATTCCAGAAAGTACATCCTTTGCAATTATTTAAACTTACAATAAAAAATTTAGATGTTGATTTATAAGTGTTAGGGAGGCTTTTCTCAAAATTCCTTTAGGAGATATACAAGCTCTAATTCTTGAAAACCACTATTCTAGAAGACACAAGCGTGTAGTCACTACTTAATAGGTGAGATATGTCCTATCTAGAGTGTATTTCATGGAGCCTTCGGTGTGTGTGTGTTAAGTATAAGCTCATATGTGTTCTTGTGTATGTATGCATATAGATTTATGTTGATGCGTAATTTTATTCAGAGCTATGTATTTCTATTTGCATGAATAATTTCTCTGTGGCCAATCAGCCATAACTTTTTGTTTTCTTAAAGAGAGATGGAGTGACTCCTGACCCAGGAAACTGGAGAAAAGGGAGAACATAGGACCCCAGGCAAGAAGCAGAACAAGGTCATAGAAAGAGGAGGAGTGTTTCCTTCAGAAGATGCTAGGATGCTTATGAGAGAATTCTCAAGATAGTCCATGACATCAGTCCTCTGGTATTAACTCGTGCCTGCTGCGTGCCAAGGTGCTCTTCTACTTGCCAAGATGCTATGGGGAACAAGACTGACAAAGCCCCTACTTTTAAGGAACTTATATTCCAGTAGATAAGCAGAAATCAAAAGCACCGAGATGTACTATTCTGGAACCCCAGCCAGAGGGGCACTAGATTAAAGTTGGGAGGGGTTGTTCTCTGGCTGTTTGCTGTCTCCTGCCTCTGAACATCTCTGCAAACATTGTCTCTCTGCTGAAAATGTTCTCCTTCCTTTTATTAAATTTCATTTTACTGAATGGAGTAAGTAATACATTGACGTGGTTCAAAAATCAAAATTTTATAGACTGATTGGGAAGCCTTGCTCCCACCCTGACCTGTTCCACTCCTTTCCCAGCCCCACCCCCACTCTCTATTGGAGGATAATTGTTTTTATTAGTTTCTTATTTATCTTTCCAGTCTTTCTACAAACACAAGCAAATATGGAAATATATGTGCTATCTTCCCCTTGCCTTTTCTTACACAAAATGTAGCCAACTATGTATGCTCACTGCTCCCTGCTTTTTTCTCTTAACAGCATGTTCTGGAAAGCTCGCCCACCCTGTGCACAGAGACCAGCCCTGTTCCTTTGTCCCGCTGTGTAGTGTTCCCCCGGGGATGTCCACAGATTGTCCAGTGCTCTAAAGATGGACGCTTGAGTCGCGTCCAGGCTTCTGCTGCCACGAGCAGTACATACATCCTTCCGTACGTGTGCAGGCGCCTCTGGAGGATGAGTTCCCAGAAGTGCCACCCCACCTTCATTCCTGGCAAACTCTTAGTCACCCTCTGACACCCACGGCTCAGAGAGCCAGACATAAGAAGTGGCATGTCCGGAGAGGTGCAGGAAGTGTGTCTGCCTTCTTTAGTAAACTGTGAGCCTCTTAAGCTTGTGGACCCCTCCTTGTGTGCCTCTATATTCCCATGCATAAATAACTAAATAAACAAGTGAATGGGTGGTGCTCAGACTTGGGGTTCTCAGGAAACTCAGAAAGACAACTCCTCAGCAGGGAAGAAGCACACTGGCTCTCTTCGTACTGATTATTGCTCCTGCTACACGCTCTATGTTGCTGTACGACCTAGAAACTAATAACCAGAGCAGTGAAGGTGTTCAGAACACAGCAAGTCCCAGCGACCCACTCTTCTGCGTACAATTCATTCCTCAACCCCATGCCTTAAAGCAGATTGTTTTAAGAAACGATCTTGAGTGTGTACGCATAAACTGCATTTTGACTATTATTGTATTATTTCTTTTTGTGTTCTGGGACATTAATAGAAGTTATCAAGCGAACAAGGAAATAAGAGAAAACACACTTGGTGCAACTTAATAGTTGTCTCAGTGTATGGAGAGGCAGATCATGAGAAAACTAAAGTGTGAATTTTGTCTAAATGTTGATAATAGCTAACATGTCTCAAATCTTTACTATGTGTCAATCACTGTTCTGTGTCTTTAAATAAATGTATTCTCTCATTTAATTCCCTCCAAAATAATCCCAATAAAAAAAACTACAGTCATTACTAGTATTACTCCAAGTTTATCCATTTGGAAAGTGAAGCGCAGACAGGTCAAGAAGTTTGTCCAAGGGCACACAGCTAGCAAGTAGTGGAGCTGGGATTTGAAGCCATGCAGTCTGACTCAAGAGTTCATGCCTTTCATTTCAATGCTGTTCTTTCGTGTGTGTGTGTGTGTGTGTGTGTGTGTGCGCGCGCGCGCGCGCGCATGTGTTTACTTTCCATGGTATATTAGGTAGGATGGGTTCATCTGTACATTTTAGAAAACCCAAAATAGGTGTAGTTTGTCAAAAATACAAGTTTATATATTGCTCACATAAATAAATAATAAAGGTAAGCAGTCCAGGGTTGCAATAGTGGCTAAGATCATCAGGAAGCCAGGCTCCTTGTCAACACAGAGATTCTACCTCCAGCAAGGAGGAAGGGGAAATAAGGGCACATCCCCTCTCTTTAATACTACTTCCCAGAAGTTGAACAAGATACTTCCACTTTTAGTCCATTAACCACGATTTTCCCCATGGCCACGCCTAGTTCCAAGGGAGGCTGGGAAAAGTAACACTTGTTGTGAGAAAGCATGTCAGAAATGTGGGTTATGATTACTAAGAAAGAAGTAAAGAATGGATATCAAAGGCCGGGCACGGTGGCTCACGCCTGTAATCCTAGCACTCTGGGAGGCCGAGGCGGGTGGATCGCTCGAGGTCAGGAGTTCGAGACCAGCCTGAGCAAGAGCGAGACCCCGTCTCTACTAAAAATAGAAAGAAATTATATGGACAACTAAAATATATATATACAAAAAATTAGCCGGGCATGGTGGCTCATGCCTGTAGTCCCAGCTACTCGGGAGGCTGAGGCAGTAGGATCGCTTAAGCCCAGGAGTTTGAGGTTGCTGTGAGCTAGACTGACGCCACGGCACTCACTCTAGCCCGGGCAACAGAGTGAGACTCTGTCTCAAAAAAAAAAAAAAAAAAAAAAGAATGGATATGAAGGAATAACCAGCAGATTCTACCATACACAGTAATAGAGAAGCATAAATTCATGGACTCTCAGTATGGAAATAAGTTTTAAAAGTATCTAGTGAAAGTGCTTATCTGATGCCTAGGTCAATTCTACAGCATTCCTGCCCTCCCCACTACACAAAGAGGCCTGAAGACATTGTTCAAACACCTGATGTTTGGACAATGCTTCCAGGGGTTGAGCTGACATCCAATTGGCCTATTTCAACCCCTGAAGTCCATTCAGAGTAACTCTGAAATCTAAGCTCTTTCAGACCTAATCATTCAGATATTTGAAGAGACCTGTCAAGTCCTAGCCCCAGACTCCTCTTCTTCAATCTAATCACCCAGTGAGCTTTCAAATATTCCTCTTCCATGGTCCTCTTGGTGTCCTCACAGCTCTCACCTGAAATCCAGGGAGTGGCCTTATTATACAATAAGAGGAGGATTACAACTCTCAGATAAGAAGCGTCTATTAATATACTTCTAGAATGACTTCTCAGATTGCTTTAGGATTTTTGACAATTGCTTCCCACTTTCAACTCACAAAGTGTTTGCCACCTACTAAAGCTATATATGCCCCCAAAACTATTTTTGCAGTTGATTTTTGGGCTTTGACACAGAGCCTTACATTTCTCCCTATTTTATTTTCTCCTGTTGATAGGGCCTGTTGGCTCAAACCTATAAAGATACTTGTAAATCCTGAGTCTACCATCAAAAAATCCCCTATCCTTCTCACCTCCATCTGCAAGTTTGGTAACAATGCTCTATGGGTTCATCTGTGTTGCTGAGCAGAAGATTGATTGCACAGGGCAGGGTCACCCCTGAAATCCTCCCTCCAGGTAGCATTGATCCGTTAAGCAGCCCGCCCTGTGGCAACAAGGAAAACTGGTTTGGATGTGTGTTGCTGCCATAGTGACGTCCAGGCAAGCAGCTAAGAGCCCCAGGGACTTGGCTGTTGGCAGCATCTTCCACCAGAGCTTTCCTTCAATAGTAAGGAGACTCCCAGAGCCCTCAGGAGTCAGGATCTGGCTGCTGAGAGATAGCATTTGTTCACATATTCATTCACTCAATGTTCATTTGTAAAACATATCGAGGTCTTTTACAAGCTAGATGTTCTACGTCCTGAGAATCAAGGTTAATAAGACACAATGTCTGCCCTTAAGGCGCTTGTCTGCCTGATAGAGGGTAAGTAATATCACAGCCAGAATGACTCTATTAAAACTACAGTCAGGTCATGTCACTCCTCTGCTGGATACTGGGCAATGGCTCCCGTGCTCCTCAGAAGAAAGGCCAAGGTCCTTCCTACAGTCCCACATGGTCTGGCTGCCCCACAGGTCTGTCTCTCCATCCTCTCCTCCCTTCCTCCTTCTCTCCCCTCCAGCCACTCTGGCCTCGTTTGCTAACACACCAGCTGGCTGTGCTCCTGCCTGCAGATCTGTGTGCTGAGCTTGCCCTTCCTTTGTCTGGAGGATCTTCCCTAAGTGTCCCTGCGGCTCGCTTGCGCCCTTCCTGCGAGCCTTTCCTCAAAAGACACCTCCTCAGCGAGGCTTTTCTGGCCACCTCATCTAAAATGTCAACCCGCCCAGTATTTTCTAGCCTCTTCCTGATTTATGTCTTCCTCCTAGGACATCCTCTGCTCTAAGATTCTCTACCCTACTTTTTAATCTTGTTTAATTTCTATCTCCCTCATTGACATGTAAGCCTCTGAGAGCAGCAGGGAGCTTTGAATTTTTTTTGTTTTTCTTTTTGTTTTGTTTTGTTATGATGCATCCAGAGCACTTAGATTAGTGAATAATACAGTGGAGAGAGACAGAGAGAGAGAGGAAGGAAGGAAGGAAATGCAATTTTAGTATAAACTGATGTATCTTGTAATGGAAGACGACTCCGGAGCCATAAAAGCACATAGAAAAGCCTCCTAAGCCAGTCTTGATTTGGTGAGGGGGAGGCTTCAAAATCCTGCCCTCTCCAAGGACCTTCAGATTATGAAACTGACACGCTACCAGCTGCGCTAAGAGGGCGACAGACTCCTAAACCCATCTTGAATGTCAAGAGACTTTCCTGAGAACTGTAGAACGAGTCAGAGTAGGCCAAGAAACGAGCAGAGAGAAAGGTGATTCCAGGGAGAGGAAACAGCACACACAAACGCCTAGACCTGGAGGGAGACCCAGGTGCCATGGGAACTTGGTGTCCTTGGAAGCCGCACATAGCTGAACAGGGCACAGTGGCAAAAGGGGGCCAGAGCCAAGTGGAAGAATCCCGCAAACCCTGAGACGGTGTTCAGAATCCGGCAAGACGGCGCAAGGAGCCAGTGAAGCAAGTGGCCAAGTATTAATACTATGATCAGATTTTTTACTTTACAAAGAACAGTGTGGAAAACGGATTGGAGAAGAACACTGGGAATGGGGACACCAGTTAGAAAGATGTTTCAATCATTCCACTGAAAGAGGTTAACGGATGACTTAGGGCAGGAGTTGGCAAACATTTTCTGTAAAGGGCCAGACAGTAAATATCTGAGACATAGTCAACTCTGCTTTGTAGCAAGAAAGCAGCCATGGATGGTGTAGAAATGAATAACCACGGCTGTGTTCCAATAAAACTTTATTTACAAAACAGCATCCAGGTTGAGCATGAGGACCATAGTTTACTGAGTCCTGAATTAGAGGGTAATAGAGAGAAATGGTTGTACTGAAAGAACATTTAAGAGGGAGAACTGGTAGAACTTGGTGATTAATTGTCTTTGGGAAGGGGAAAAAGAAGAAGGGGCCAAGGAGGACCAGTGGTGGGCGCTAGGGCCCCGGGGCTGAAACTGTTCAACCCCAACACCCATGAGTAGAGGGAGACCCTGAGTTCACTGGGAGAATCTATTATCCACCTATTTCCAGGTTTGAAGTATGCCCAAGAAATCCGTGAAAAGTTGTGCAATGGTCCAGAGAAGAACAGCCTAAACTGGAACAAAGGAGAGAAAAGGACCCCCCAAGGACACTTGTCCCCAGGTGGGCCTGGGGAATCCCAGGGATTACGCCCCTAGGCCTGAGAGCCACTGAAAGGCACGACTGGTATTTTCCGGCCCAGAATGTCTCCCTCCCCCTCTCCTCCGTGCCCTGAGTCTTCCCCTTTCACCTGAATCCGCTCCTCGGCAGATGCAGCTGGGAGAAGGCGGCTCCGCGAGCCCCACTGAGAACCAGAAAACCTCAGGGCCCCAGTGAGTGTGAGGAGGGGGTGGCTGCCAAAGATCACCTGGAGCGGAGAGCAGTGTGAGGCCAGGAAGTCGGGGACCCGCCTTGGACCTTCAGAGACACGGAGAGATGGCAAGTTCTCTAACAGCAACGCAGAAGGCCACTGAGGTTAACAATAACGATAAAATAATTTTCATAATAAAATAGAATAAAATAAATTCAAAAAATAAAAAATTTTAAAAATTACATGAATAAAGAAACAAGTAAATAAAATGAAATGCAATGCCCAGTGGCCGGCTGTGGGCCCCTCAGTCCGGGAGGCAGGTGGACGGTCCCTGGGAGGGGGAGGGGGCCGGGAGGAGCGCCTGCCCCTCAGGAGCACATTCCCCAGAAGTGGCTCCTTTTCAACAGTTTTAAAGGCCGTATGCTGACACGACAGTTGCTGAGACTGTGATGCAAACACATGCAGGAAGGGTTGTGCAAGCAGGCTCTAGAGACCCGCGGGCCCTGGCGGGGGACCGCCTTCTCTGTGGGCTCGCTCCCTGGCACGCCGGGCACAGCCCCCAGCCCACCTCGGGATCCTCCCCCGGCCCCGTGGCCCTGGGGTCAGAGCCCGGCCAGATGACAGACAGCACGGGGGTGGAGGGAGAGACACACTGAAATGGCAGCCAAGGACAGGCCCAGGCCCAGTGCCAACGCCGCCAGCTGGGGGACTTCTCACGGCAGGTACCACGCCAGCCACCCAAGGGCTCGGGACTTCTCTCCCACACTCTGTCTTTGGGATTGCACGAGCGAGCCCAGCCTCGGGTGACCCTGCGCTGTGGCGAGGCACTGGGAGAGCACAGAGCTCCCCACACAAACAGTAAGTCAGCATGTGGTTACAAATGTAAATGTGCACTAGAGATTTTAAAATACATCAACCGAAGGAGTAAAACCAGATCGTCTGCTTGTCTTGGATCCATTTTGTGCAGTGCAGGGCTCAAAAGGAAGCCGGATTCTGGCTGAAGAGGCCCCTGCCCGAGCCCCTGCCCTCACAGCGACAGGCCCAGATCTACCGCAGAGCCGCCCCACCCTCGTGGCCCCACCTGCCGGGGCCTCTGGGGCTTCGTCCGCCTCCCTGGGGCTGGCAGACAGCAGGCCCAGGGCTGCCTCACCGCACACTAGCCCCGGACCTTGAAGCCACGTGCCTGCTTTAGCGCCCGGCCTGTTCCTCAGGCTGCATCCCGGGAGCCCTTCCTGGCAGGTGCGGCTCCTTCCAACAGCTCGGGAGACGCTGGAACTTACACACTGTGCCACTCACAAAACCTAGGACACTTCTAGCTTGAACCCCACGCCCCTCTCTGTGTCTCCACCGGTCTGGGAGCGATGGATCAGGCCCCAGATGCAGTTTAGAACACGGTGTCTTGCAGCTGGCAGTTCCCTAGCCTGGTGTTTGTTTCTTTGTTTGTTTGTTCAAACTCTTACGCTTCCGATTGGTTCTAGTAACTCGCAAGTGCTCAGGTGACATGAAGAGAGCTGTGCCCGGATGATGAACCTGGCAGCTGCCACCGTCTTTCCCCCTTCTACTCCCGGCAAGGTGCTTCCCACTCATGCGGGGAAGGGCAGTGCTCCTGGTGCTGGCCACAGCTGCGGGGCCCTGAGAAGCTGGACCAGTGTTGGTGGGGACAGCTCCAGGGTCACCGGGTCTATCTAGAACCCCAGGCTGGCCTTGCAGCCAAGTCCAGCATTAAAATGAGCTCCTCTGCCATGAGGCCACGTGAGGTCTGGGACCCTGCAGATGGAGGACACCGGGCCCATCGTGCGGGGCTCCTTCCGCAGGAGAGAACGGCAGGCCCAGCCTGAGGAGGGGAGGGATGAGTCGCCAGGCCTGGGCTACAGCACAGGGTGCGGCAAACTCCCGACGCTGAGACATGGCTGCAGTGCGAGCCAAGCGGACCAGGATTCCTCCCAGGCACAACCCCACGCCAGGTCCCGAACCCTCCAACACAGCCAGACGCCCCTGTGTGAATCGGCTGTGTGACCATGTGCTTGTCACTTGGTCTCTCTGTGCCCCCGTTTCCATAACTAAAACAGGAAAATAAAGCCCTGGCCTTGACGTTGGCTGTGAATCTCGTGGCACAGGAGCTGCCACAAGAGACCCTGGCCAATGTTAGCCGTGGCTTTGGTGACTCACTTGGCCTTAAAAGAGAAAAGAGCTCCCAGACCCAAATCAGGCACCTTCCTGCCTGTTCTCCTTGGAAGAGAGCACTCCTTCACATAAAAGAGGGGGAAGAAACTCAAGATGTTTTCTTCTTTCCTTCTGCAACCACTGAAGCCCAGTTAGGGTCTCAGAATTAGCACATAATTTCTCTGAACCAGTCCAGTGCTTCTGTTAAGGCAGGTAAATGGGAAGAGAAATTATCCCTGGTCCCATCCTAGCTCGTCACTGGGAAGTGCTTCCCCACACTCTTACACACACTCACTCGCACACTCACTCGCACACTCACCCACACACTCACTCACACTCTCACGCCTCTGATCGAAGGGTAGCACTGCTGCTGAACTGATAAGACGCAGTACATAACAGGTACTTCTTAATGAAGTGCAATAAGCCCATTGTCAGTCTGCGCCATAAACTGAAGTGTGGGTGTGGTTGGAAGCACTGAGGCCACAGAGCCCAGCCCACGACCTGCCTGGAGGCCTCGCGGCCTGCCAGCCTCTTGCCTCACACCGAGGGCACCTACGAGCCCTAAATAATTTCACATCTACTGCGTCCACCTGTTAATATTGACTGAGCAGTCAAATACTCTGCCACACTGAGTGGGACTCAAAAGGCCACAAGGAGGTCCTCACTCAGGAGCAAATATAAAACTTATTGGGGAGAACATTTTAAAAAGGAAGGAAATTCTGGCACGTGCTACACGTGGATGAAACGTGAAGACATCACGCTAGTGAACTAAGCCGGACACAGAGGACAGACACTGTGTGATTCCACTGCAGCGAGGTGTCTAGAGGAGTCAGACTCACGGAGACAGAGAGGAGGATGGGGTTGCAGGGGCTGGAACAAGGGAATGGGGAGTGGCGTTTAATGAGTACAAAGTTTCAGTTTTGCAAGATAAAAAGAGTTCTAGAGATGATGTTAGCACAACGATGTGAATGTGCTTAACACTAGTCAACTGTACGCTTAAAAATGATTAAGAAGGTAATTTTATGCTATATGCATTTTACCATAACTTTAAAAAGATAAGTCAAAGAGAACAAATAATCCCACACAGTTAAGAAGTAAGCATTGCCAAACACGGTGGCTCATGTCTGAAATCCCAGCATTTTGGGAGGCCAAGGTAGAAGCATTGCTTGAGGCCAAGAGTTCAACACCAGACTGGGCAACATAGTGAGAGTCCATCTCTAAAAAAGAAAAAAAAAAATTAGCTAGGAGTGGTGGTGCACGTATGTAGTCCAGCTACTCGGGAAGCTGAGGTAGGAAGATCGCTTGAGCCCAGGAGTTTGAGGTTACAGTGAGTTGTGATGATGCCACTGCACTCCAGCCTGGGTGAAAGAGCAAGACCCTGTCACTTAAAAAAACAGAGAAGCAAGCAGTGTAGGAGGGACTGTGAGATCCTGGGAGGTTGTGGAAGTCAGGGAAGTCTTTCTGGAAGTACTAGAGCTTATGTGGCATCCATGCTCCTCTTAATAAGCCAGGACGTGCTGTCTAACGGCAGAACGAAGCCCAGCACCATGCGAAGGCTGTCCTTAAACCTAACAATGCCTATGGGGAGTGGGGGCCAGACCTCAACTATCAAGGAAGCCCAATCACCAAGGCATGGCGTGGTCTCTTTAGTGCAGCCATGCCACCCATATTCTGAGATCAGGGTTCTTTGAGAGTGAAAAGGCACTATTGATAATTACAGAGGACGACTGTATATGGCCTCCCAGGATATAGCAGGAAGAGTCCAGGCTTGGGAATCAGGCAGACCTGAGTTCGAGTCCTACCTTAGGCACTTACTTGGGCAAATTACTTTCTGCTTCTGAGCCTCAGTTTCCCCACCTGTAAAATTTCTATCTCATGAGGTTATCATGAGTATCAAAAACAAGATGTGAAAACTCTCAGCCCAGGGCCTGTCAAGTCCTTAATATTAAAAGCCTAGAATCTCTTATCTGCAATTCTGAGATCCAAAAAACCCTGAAAACTGAAAGTTTTCTAAACTCATTTGGTGGCAAAACCTGACTGCAACCAATGAGCAGCTATGTGTCCCACTTAATGTAATTCATTCTTGAGTTTCTCTGCAGAACTATTCATGTGTTTGACAACAGGGTGCAGCTCCATTCCCTGCTGGGAGTGGCATGAATGTACAGTATATACACGTGGTATCTTTCTGAGGTCCAAAGTCTCTGGACTAGGCTGGAAAGATGAAAACTCAATAGCTAGCAGTGTCCTACACTGATTTAAACCTCTCATTACCTATAGATACAGTTATGGAGCATTATGTTAAGTGAAAAATGGAAAGCCTAGTTTTTAAAAAAAAAAAAAAAATGTAGGCCAGGTGCAGCAGGTCACGCCTATAATCCTAGGACTCTGGGAAGCCAAGGTGGGCGGATGGCTTGAGCTCAGGAGTTCCAGACCAGCCTGAGCAAGAGCAAGACTGTCTTCTACAAAAAATAGAAAAATTAGCTGGGCATGGTGGCGCATGCTTGTAGTCCTATCTACTCAGGAGGCTGAGGCAGGAGGATTGCTTGAGTCCAGGGGGTTGAGGTTGCTGTGAGTTGTATGACACCACGGCACTCTAGCGCAGGCAACAGAGTGAGACTCTGTCTCAAAAAAAAAAAAAAAAAAAAATGTAGGATAATGCACAGTCTATGATCCTATTTGTTTTTAAATATATGTATACACATATATATGAGCTTGTCTATGCATAGACTATCTCAGAAAGCATCCTTGAGGGTGGTAACTTGTCTCAGGAGACAAACAGGGAAACTGGAGTCACGGGAGAGGAAAATTGAGGTGTCCTTGTGGACCCTTTTATGGACTGTGAAATTTTTATCCCATATGTAGAATAAATTTTTAACATTAAATTAAAAAGTTAAAAGACATCTCATAACCATTAGGATAGCAATTTTTTTTTTAGAGAAAAGAAAACAACAAGTGTTGGAAACCACAAGTGTTGGTAAGGATGTGGAGAAATGGAACCCTTGTGCACGGTCGGTGGGAATGTAAATGGTGCCGCCACCGTGGACGGCAGTATGCAGGCGCCATAGAAAGTTGAACATAGAATTACCATATGGTGCAGAAATTCCACTTCTGGGTGTACACCCCAAAGAATTGAAGGCAGGGACGCACAGAGACATGTGTACACCCATGTTCACAGCAGCATACTCACCACAGCCAAAAGGTGGAAGCAGCCCTAGTGTCCACCGCTGAAGGACTAGATAAACAAAACGTAGTATATGCCCACAACAGGATATTACTCAGCCTGAAAGAGGGAGGAAATCCTGACACATGCTCCATGAATGAACCTTGAGGACATTTACTAAGTGAAATAAGACAGTCACAGAAGGACAAATGCTGTCTGATTCCACTTACATGAGGTACCTCGAGTAGTCAAATTTAAAGCCAGGAAGTAGAACGGTGGTTGCTAGGCGACAGAGGGAGAGGGGAGGAGGGAGAGTGTCGTGGACACAGAGTTTCAGTTTGGGAAGATGAAAGAGTTCTGTGGGTGGACGGTGGTGATGGTAGCACAACAGCGTGGCTGTACTTAACGCCGCTGAGCTGTGTACGCACAATGGTTACAATGGTGAACTTTACCGTTTTACTATTTTACCAGGATAAAAAATAAAATAAAGTTAAAAGAACAAATTCTTGAATCACAGATCCCTTTGGGATGCCTGTGCATTCCAGAGGAGAGATTCTTCCTCTGAGCTGTGCAGGGCCGCAGCCAGCACTGGCCCAGGGACCCGTGAATAACGCACGAGTCAAAGGGCCATTGTCGGGGAGGGCCCCTCCAGGGCTCTGCTGGGCCCTGCTGACCTCAGAGTGCCCTGGGCGAAGGCTGGTCTGGGCGGTGGTGGAGCAGGTCCGGGGCTGGAGTCTCACCCGGACCAGGCTGGTGACATCAGTGCACATACTCGGGTTGCCAGGAGCTGGGCCTGGTTGCGGCAAGCGCCAGGCTACTAGAAGTTCCCCGAGGAGTCACTGCAAGATGTTTGGGCTAAGCCACTGGTGTCCCACATCAGGGTCCAGTCCCCCCAGGCAAGGGAGCAGGGGCCCCTGCTCCCTTTTGAAAGAAGTCACTTCCCCAGCCAAGGTTCCTCCTAAAGGTCTAAAGAGGCACATAGAAAGGAGAAATAAGATCTCCCTGTTTCCTTAACGTCTTGACACCAGAGTTTCTCTTTTCTTTTCTTCTTTTTTTAAGTCAAAGGAAGAGCTTTTCTTGCTGAGTTAGAGCATTTGGACCATTTCTGTGCATCAACTGGCAATTCCAGCTTATTTCCTAGGGTACTTCTCCCCAGTGAAACGTGGCCCACTTTGATCCTCGGGTCCCAAGTGCCCCCTGCCCAACAAGGAGGCACAGCCGCGGGGTCTCTAAGTCACTCTGGGAGAGCCGGGTACCGGAGAGCCAATGACTTCCCGGGGTTTGGTTTCCTCATTTGTAGGACAGACCAAAGGCCCTCCGAGTGCTGCCACAGACCAGTGGGAACACAGTGCCCAGCCTGGGGCTTCAGCAGAGGGGGTGTGACATGGGGAACTGGTCATAAAGATGTTGGAGGAGCGACCCAGACGGAAGGAACAGGAAGAAGTTTCTGCCCCCATAGGCTTAGAAAGGGAACATTACGCGACCCCCAAACCTTGAGCTGTCTGGTGGGAATTGGAACTATGGGGAGAGGGGCTGTCCACCCACAGAGGACCAGTGTTAGGGACCCTGCCCAAGCAGAGTGAGACAGAGGGACACCCTGGCTTCCCCCTTCCCCTGGCCTGAGCCCTGCCAGAAGCCGGGGGCAAGGGCGTCTGGGTAATGTAGTTTGCAGAAGACAGACCTCTGCAGTCCACACAGGGCAAGGGGATCCAGGCGAAGGACCACCACAGCCCAGATCAGAAGGGATTCTTCCACTTTTTTTGTTCCATCCTCGCATTTCTGTCTTAGATGTCCCATATGCAAACAAACTGAATTCTAAGTTCGACAGAAGGAGACGTTTTTTAATTAGCCTGGCAAGCTCAGATACGGGGCTTATCCATCACTGTTGAGTCCTCCAGGTGCATTTGCAGGCTCTGGCTCCCTGGACGACACCTGCTCAGAAGGAGGGGCTGTGCTGGGCAGGTGTGAGTCGGGCAGACACAGAGAGCTGCGCCCAGCCCGGCTGCTGGAGGTGGCGGAGGCGGAGCGCGTTTCCACACCGCCTGGAGAGCAGGCACCTCATTGCCTGCACCAGGGCTGGGCTTCCAGGCACAGAGACCAGAGGTCACTGGGAACCAGTGGACCGAGCCGTCACTGGGAACTCAATTGCTCTTTGTTTAAATCTAGCTGAGGCACCTAGCTGTGTGACCTTGAGCCAAACACAGCTCTCAGGACACAACCGCTTTACGAGATGAGGAAGACGTAAGTAAGAACGTCAATGAAGGGCTCAGCGATGCCAGCATTCACAGGGCACCCTGCCTCTGCGGTGAGCGCTTACCTACGGCCTTGCTCGAGCTTGAAATCCTTCCTGTGTGAAGGAAGCGGCAGGACCATTGTCCCACCTTGCAGAGAGTGCGGTGACCAGCAGGTGGATCAAGCTGGCACGCGACCCTGGCCACATGCGCATCGGCCCTGACTTGTTTCTCTCCTTAGCCCAGGGCCACCGAGCAGTCAAGGAACATCTGCAGGATGACACTCTTTGCCGTCAGGTCTAGAAAGTGGAGAAGAAACAAGAAAAAAGAAAAGGGAGCAAAGGAAAAAGGCGGGAGGAAAGCAGAGGTACAGACAGACGGGGGACACTCTGCCGCTGCTCCTGACGCAGGCATGTGGGAGCCCCCGCTTGGCCAGCAGCTTTTGCCAGCCTTGAAGGCTGTGATGTCCTTCCGTCATCACCCAGCCCTGCTGGAAATCCACTGGGGCTACATGAAGAAGAATGAAGAGCCAGGCGCCTTTGTTCCTAAGCTAGGGTAGCTCCCGCCACCCGCCTGCCTTTTTCCTCCCCTCAAGGCCCAGTTTGCGACACCTGAAGTCCTGTCCCCTGTGCTGTGAGGTGCCATTGTGTAAGGTGGGAGAACAGATACTCATGTGGGCGTGTGGAGCTCAGACACGTTCCTCTGAATCCCCGCAGTGGGATGCTTCCCCACACACGGTGGAACCCGGCACCGTTCTCCAGGGCGGCCAGGGTCCCCTCCTCCCCGTCCACGGCAGCAGACCTGGGCTCCTGCTGACAAGCCCCTGCAGCGGTTGGGCAGCTGTCATCTACCAGGCACGTCAAGGATTGGGAAAGATGTGACTAAAGAGTCTAGCTTGTGCAAGACTTATCCTCTTACCTCCCTCTCACAATCACGTTCCTGGCCACACCAAAGAGGAGGATTCTGGCTAAGTCTTTGGCTAAAGTAAGAGATGTTTGGCTAAAGTAAGAAATGCTAACTCCTCTTGTTGAGACATCCCAACACGCACCTCCAGCTCCAGAGAAATGCACACAAATTCTGCTTTTAGTAAATGTTCAGCCCAAAGGCTGTTCCAGAAAGTAGACCTGTAGAACAGAAAAGTTCCCTGGACCACAGGAAGAGCTGTACCAATAAATCCGGGCCGTAATTCTGATTGCACCCTGTAAACCAGTAAAAATCCCTACGCGTGTGCCTGCCTCGCCGTGCACCATCAAGGAAACCCACTCGAGTCGCTCACCTACGTTACAGATAAGCGCAGGCTGCCACTGCAGCACTTTTTCCAGGGTGTGGAAGGGAAATGACATTTGTTCTTTGATTAATGTTGTCTCTCTCTCCGTCCCCAGAGTCGGTAAACAAACAAGTTGTCCTTGGAGCAAGCGCTTCCCTTCGGCATCCCTGTCTCTGAGCAGCGGCTCTCCGATGTGGCCAATAGCTGTCCCTCAGCTGTGTACGGGACCGGCATTCTTGGCCCTCTGAGTCCTGCGGTAGCATTTTGAGGACGCCAAGTTATTGATGGGGACAGGTGCTCATAATTCAGCATAACCCACCCGAGCCTTGTTTCACTTTTTCTGGAAACCTCTTGATTTAGGAACAAAAACCCCTGGCTCCTCCTGGGCTCGGCCGGCCTGTAAACACCTCGGTCTGAATTTGCCGAGGTGGGTTGCTAAATTTAATTGCCAGTTTCCATGCCATGTGACAGTGTGTGACAGGCCAGCTCACCCTGTGAGCTAGCCAAGGGGTTTAAAATAAATGCTTTCTGACGGAAAAGATGATAAAGGTTCCTATTATTCACCAGTGAGCCCCGAGCCTGAGCTGGTCCGGATTTTACCACGGAGCCACAGCAATGTCAATCTCATGAGCGCTGTCACTCTTCCCACTGTGGCGACTGAGACAGCCTTAAGGGGCCTGTGGAAAGAGCTCCAGCCAGGCAGTCCAGAGACCTTTGGCAGCCCAATCTGGCCGAGGTTTCCGTGACCTTGGGAACACAAATAGCTCTGTGGGCGCCTCGCTTCTCCTTCTGGACAGAGGAGTGGTTAAGGAGAATCTGGAGTAGCTGATGCTTGGGGCTGTTCGGAGGCATGTTATGCATATGCAAAGGCATTGTTGTTAGTGGAAGCATCCCAGAGCTCCAGGCAGCAAGCCATTCGAAGAAAGCTGCATTTTTTCTTGCTCCTGTCCTTTAAAATACCGATGGAAATAAAATGATGTTGCTACTTGTCTTTTCCTTATTTCCTGATGAAGCCCTCCAACCATCGAATGCTCACTCAGTCTTCCTTCCAGAAGTGACTCAAAGTGTGGTCTGAGAAACAGCAACGTCAGCCTCACCTGGAAGCTGGGGAGAAATGCAGAAGTGCAGGCCCCACCCCGGGCCCGCTGAATCAGAGCGTGCTGTTGGGCAGGCTCCCAGGTGACCTGTGTGTTGTATTTTGAGAAGCTCTGGTCTAAAGCAGTGGTCGTCGCACTTTAGCACATGTCAGAATCCCCTGGAAGGCTTGTTAAAACCTTGCTGGGCCCCACCCCCAAGTTTCTGACTCCATAGGTCTGGAGCAGAGTCTGAGAATTTGCATTTCTGACAAGTTTCCAGGTGATGATTGTGCCGCCTGGGACCACACTTTGAGAACCACTGGTATGTCTTCCTTGAGCAGCTGTTTAGTGAAACCTCAATTCCCAGGTCACTGAGGTCTGTGCTATCTCTTCATCATGTGCGCTGGCTCCCTCCCCCCTGGAAGGACTGCACTGTCCTCGTAATATGTCTTCAGTTCTTGCTCTTTAATCACCCGTGATCTCTCCCTTGACTTCAACACATGTTTCTTTATCTCTCTTTCAAGAGGAAGCTCTGCACCAGACATGAAAACCAGGCAGTTCTGTGCCGTGCCAAAAATGGGAGGATTTCAGGAAAAGCCTACTTTTTTCTCCCATATATTGTAATTGTTCTAGAATTCCACTTGTTTTTTTTTTTTTTCAGCTATACTGCTGATCCTTAAGGAGCCTGCTACAAAGTGACTACCACTGAATTACTGTGCTATAATTTTTTTTATTATTTTTTAATCACACAAGCGATTTCATGACACATCTGATTAAAACAATCAACACCGAAAAATAATGGATTAAAAACAAAAGTCAGTCTTTTTTTTTTTTTTTTTTTTTTTGAGACAGAGTCTCACTTTGTTGCCCAGGCTAGAGTGAGTGCCATGGCGTCAGCCTAGCTCACAGCAACCTCAAACTCCTGGGCTCAAGCGATCCTCCTGCCTCAGCCTCCCGAGTAGCTGGGCGGCATGCGCCACCATGCCCAGCTAATTTTTCTATATATATATATATTTTTAGTTGTCCATATAATTTCTTTCTATTTTTAGTAGAGACGGGCTCTCGCTCTTGCTCAGGCTGGTCTCGAACTCCTGAGCTTGAGCGATCCACCCGCCTCGGCCTCCCAGAGTGCTAGGATTACAGGCGTGAGCCACTGCGCCCGGCCAAAAGTCAGTCTTTACACCTCACTCTCCTCATCCCCTATTCCACTCTCCCCACCAGACCTAATGAATATTGGCAGCTAGGTGTGTATTCTTCTGCGCTTTTTTTTATTATATATACATTTACATGTAGAAGTATGTTTTGGATTTTTTAAGAAAAAAATAGAATCATATCATAAGTATTGTTCTGCACCTTTTTTCTATTAACAAACAATATTTCTTAAAGACCTTTTAAAATCAATAAGTAGATTCCATTTTTTTTAAAGCTTCATGGCTATATTTTAAAATATGGGCTGGGCGTGGTGGCTCAGGCCTATAATCCTAGTACTCTGGGAGGCTGAAGCAGGAGGATGGCTTGGGGTCGGGAGTTCGAGACCAGCCTGAGCAAGAGTGAGACACCGTCTTTACTAAAAATAGAAAAATTAGCCAGGCATCATGTTGCGTACCAGCAGTCCCAGCTACTCAGGAGGCTGAGGCAGGAGGATCGTTGAGCCCAGGAGTTTGAGGTTGCACTTAGTTACGATGACCCCACTGCACTCCACCCAGGGTGACAGAGTGAGACTCTGTCTCAAAAAATAAAAAAAAATATGGATAGACCATAGTTTATTTAACTATTTCCCTATTGACAGCCATTTATGTTATTTCTAATATTTTACTATTACCAACAATATTAAATGAGCATGCTCAGGAGATTCAACTAAGAAGTTGGTCTCTAAAAAAGGTCGTAGCAGGCCGGGCGCGGTGGCTCACGCCTGTAATCCTAGCACTCTGGGAGGCTGAGGCGGGTGGATCGCTCAAGGTCAGGAGTTCAAGACCAGCCTGAGCAAGAGCGAGACCCCGTCTCTACTAAAAATAGAAAAAAATTATATGGACAACTAAAAATATATATATAGAAAAATTAGCCGGGCATAGTGGCACATGCCTGTAGTCCCAGCTACTCGGGAGGCTAAGGCAGGAGGATCACTTGAACCCAGGAGTTTGAGGTTGCTGTGAGCTAGGCTGACGCCACGGCACTCACTCTAGCCTGGGCAACAAAGTGAGACTCTGTCTCAAAAAAAAAAAAAAAAAAAAAAAAAAAAAGGTCGTAGCAATTTCCATCACCCCCAGCCACAATGGAGGCGTTTGTTTCTAACCTCCTGACATTGGCTGGCTAGTCTCAGTCTTTTACATTTTTACCAATATATTGAGGATATGTCATTACCTAAATTTGCCTTCACCTGATCACTGTTTGAGGTTAAACATCTCTTCGTAAGATGATCAGCCATTTTTCTTGCGGGAATTACTTATTCAGAGTCTCTGTCCTTTCCCTAGTGGGTCTTCTTTGTGGGGGAGGGGCACATAAGAGCAATAGTCTGGATATTAATCTTTAGTCCATTTAAAAAGTTACAACCGTTTTTTTCCCAAGCCTCTCACTTGACTTTTAATAACTTTATTTTATTTTTTGTTATATAAAACCTCTAGTTTTTGTGTGATCTGCAATACAATTTCTGTTGAATTCATGCATTGAATTGAAATCAGAATCTTCTAATCTGCATTATTTGGAGGGGAAAAGTTTCTTGGACATGAATGAAAAGAACTTAATAGAGGAAGTTGTAAATAAAACTTAAGAAATAAAGAAATAACGCAGCTCCCACCTTCTTTTTTCTTCTTTCTAGTTCCCGTGTCTTTTGGCATGAAGTTTTGGTTTGGTGAGAGTTTTAGAAAAGTAAGTACACTGGTTCAGGAGATTTGGAGATTTGGAGATTTTCGTGGAAGATGTGAAATGAAGTTAAAAGCAGCTGTTGACGGGAGACAGTTCTCCAGGGTCTCTCGTGTTTCTGCACATCTTTCAAGCAGAGGCACTGGCTGTCTGTGCTTCAGACAGTTTTTTCAAGGCTGTTTGCATGAAGAGCAGCCTTGGAAGACAGAGTAGGGTCTCCGTGCGCAGCAAAGGGCCGGTTTGTTTGCTGTCCAGTATGATAAAGCTAATGTCTTCCCCCAGGCAAAGGTTAGCAGGCTTGCTTACAGCCTATAATAAAAAATTGCCGTTTCCTAAACTCAGGGCTTCTCTCCTGTAACACACCCCATTGTGTGTGGAGTTGCCACCTGGTCCTGTTCGCCCACCCTGTGGGAACTGGCGCTTGGAGAACAGCGCAAGAAAACAATGACACTCTGGCTACTGCTATTGCTATAAGTTTCAAACTGTCGTCTCCCTCCACCCTAGGAGTCTCGTGTCTTCTGCCAGCATCCGTGAGGCTGTGGCAGGCTCACTTAATTTCGCAAGTAGGGTAAAATCTCAGAACCTCCACAGTTCCTGACAGTCACCACATAACGGAAAAGTAAAGCCCCTAAACTCACCTCTTGTCTCAGTCAGACTTATTCCTCTGCCTATAACACAAAAGTCACTCAAACAATTTCTTCTCCTGAAGTGATCAGTCCTTAAATGGTTAAGAAGAGGCATCCATTGTAAGGAATGTTTACGTTTTGTATGTAATTGCTGCAAGTCAAATATTCACAGGGTTTTCATGTGGATAAAGTAGATTTGTTTTGTATAGCTCTAGAGAAATGAACTTACAGGCGGAAAAATTTCAGCTGAATATAAAAGGAAAAACAAATTCTAACAATTAGGGCTATCCCAAAGAGAATATGAGGTTATGAGCTCTCTGCTGGCTCAGATGACCACTTATGGGATCTCTAATGGGGCAGAGATTGGACTAGATGCGCTACTGAAGAAGACGTTGTTTCAGTGGACCACGCCATCCAACCCATCAGACTTATTCTCATACCAAGGAATTCTGATGAGCTGGTGAATCCAGCTGGGACTCTCAGAAGGCTGCATTTCTAACAAGTGTCCTGGCGGTGATCATGCCCCAAGCTGAGGGGCCGGGGGAAAGCACTTGGGGCGCACAGCACCAGCTCCAACAACCAAATGTTCCGAAAGCCCAGCTGCCAAAACGTCCTGCTATAACCCTGAGATCAGTATTACCTGGTCACTGCTGAAATGACAAGCCGTGGCGTTAAGACTAGTTTTACCTCCCACCGTCACTCACCAAACAGAGGTTGCCAGCTCCCAAAAGCTACTCTAATACCATGCGCTTCCTTTCAAAGCAATACGTGGTATTTCTCTTTCTAATAAAACTCCTAACCTTCTCTCTGTTCTTCCGACATACCAAAGACCAGCCCAGTCTGTGTGTATACCCCAAATTGCAATTCTGCAATTCTCAAATAAAACATTTAATTCAGGCCTTCATCTCTATATTTTATCTTCACTCCGACTCCATCATCCTGGGTTTAAGATCTAGTGCTTAGTCTTGTAGAAACTCAGTCTAGTCTAGCTCACCAAGGAGTCAGTAGGCTCTGGAGAACCAATTAATGCTAATCAAATTCACCAAAAGCCTGATTTACAAGCTAGAGAGCCAAGCCCCTAATTTTAGAGCGAAAGACAAGTTTTTCTTATGACCATAGTTTTCTTGTCCAATATGCAGGGCACCCGACCCCTCTACACCTGCTAAGTACTAACGAGCCAGGGTTAATAACCAGATGTTTGTGCAGTACACCAAATCAAAGCGAAAGGAATTCAATGACCCCGGAGCTTGCGTCATCTGATAGGATGCTTTAGGTAGCTGCATTAGAGGCTAACAGACTATCTCTTCCCAGATGGAGAATAACCTTATTTTAGAGAATAGTTTAGTTCATGTTCACTAAACACAATGTCTTCCTCCTTTGACAGTGCTGGAAATATTCAATAATTCTTAGCTTCATCCTCCCTTTCTACACCCAGGAGGCTCATCCCTCCTTCTGTTTGCACTTTGCAACAATTTTACACATATTTGTTGTCGACCCCCTTTAAGATTGGCTACTTTCTAAAAGTATCTAAGGAAATATCTTAATTTTATCAGTCATGAAAGTATGTGGAGCATCCGCAGGCTTAGCCTCCAGTGCCAGCTTCACCACCCGATCGCCGAGTGTCCTTGCACGGGGCCACTTCACCTCTCCAAGCCTCAGTTTCCTTATATGTAAAAGACTACAACACTTACTTCTGGCTAAAGGGCGACAATCGCGTACATAAAAAACACTTTATAACACCAAAAGTGGACCCTACTGTAAACTGTGGACAGTTGGATGATAACGTGTGTCCATGCAGGTTCATTGATTGTAACACACACGTCACTCTGGCAGGGCTGTTGATATCGGGGGAGACCATGTGTGTGGGGACCAGGGGACACATGGCACCTCTCTGTACCTTCCTCTTAATTCTTCTGTGAACCCAAAACTGCTCTAAAAAAATTGTCTTTAATCAGAATAAATAAATAATAAACTTTAAAAATACTTTATAAGATCTAAATATCTATCAATGCTCCTTGCTTTATTAAAAAATAGAAAGTAAAAATAATAAAAGAAGATCTGAATGTCTGAAAGGATTGTAAAGTGCCCATCGTAGTCCCCATAGATAACTGTGGCGTGGAGGCCGTGTTGCGGTCGGCTTTCCCAAATACAGCTCCCAATCTGTGGTGTGACGGTCTCATTAGCTTCAATTTTAGGGCATGCCCCTCCTTTTTCATCTCACCCTATGTTCTCATTCCATCTTGTTTTGAGGCCTTTGGCTGCCTCTGTGATGGTATGTGTTGTGAGATACATTTTTCTGCCCATTGTATATAAAATTGTGCCTAGAGGGTTGTCACCAACAGAAGCGTGTGACACTGGGAGGGACTTCGTGCAGTGAGCAGGGCTTCCCATGAGTTCAGCCTGGATCTTTCACTGTGCACAGGACGTTTTATCAAAGATGGGCAACGAGGGCCACAGCGAAAGGACCAGGGGGTATGCTGGCCACAAAGCCACGTGGGCAGCAGGGCAGGAGGCCACGAACACAGACTGGTACTTCACACCACAAACTGGAGCTTGGCGAGATTGGCATCCCAGACCCCAGACAAGGACACTTCCCAAATGCTCCAGGAAAGACAATCACTCACTGTCAACATGCACTTGGTGTTTTTCCATTTTTGATCCAGGTGTCCTGGCTGGAACAAGGACGCTCAGAAGTGCTGCAAAAAAAGAAAAGTGGGCCAAATTCTGAAAATTTTTGAAATTAAAAAATTCTCACTCAAAGGGAGACAAAGAGCAAGACTTTCCATTTCCCCAAGTTAGTTCATTCATTTTCAATGCCAAAAACCCAATACCGGTCTCACACGGTAATCCACTTACGGTAGTTGAAACCCGAGGTGTGAAAGGTTCTGTGTTGACAAAGATTTGCATCAGCTGCTGCCACTAAACAACCTGTAAAAACTTGTTTAATTTTAGCTTTGTAATAAATAAGTGCTTTCCCAAACTCACCCAGGAGCCCAGGCTGTCACTGGGTCTACTGACATGCTCTGAAATAAGACACTACCAAGAGATTTTATCACGCTAAAATGTGCAAGGGGCCGGGACTAAGTAATCCATCATGTTTTCAGTGTTTTCTGGGAACTGCCTTATCAAGTGTGGAAGTATCCCAGCTAAATCTTTGATTAAGGTTCCGCTGTGCATATATTAAGCCAGCATGCGAATGCGTGTGCGTGTGTGCGTGTGTGTATTCTATACTGAAAGATACCAGGAAAAGCATGATCAATAAGACAAAGAGGAAAGCCAGCAAAGACCGTAATTAAAGAAGCTCGGGAGCAATTACACGGTATTATCTTGTCATTCAACCAGCCCCATTTATTGGGCTCTTCCTAGGCAGCAGACACTGCGCTGGGTCACGCGGAGACACAGAGGTAACTTAGACACAGGCCACTCTCAGGAAACCCTCAGTCTAATTATTACACAAATAGCAGTGACACCAAGCAGAAGAGCCACAAGCCAGGGCAGGTGAAGTGCTCTGGTGGCTCTGTGGTGATAGTTATTGCCACCTAGCATCTTCTAGGCGTCCTGGGGCCATCTGAGAAAAGAGGTTTGATGAACAAATCTTTCTTTCGAGGTGAAGGTCATTCAGTCTCTTGTGGCAAAGAAATATGAAGTGCATAGAAAAACAAAGAACAGATTATATGGGCGAATTATTAAATGCAAGGAGAGGGAAAATACTACATTTACATAAGGAATACACAAAGACTTTCCTAATTTTTAGCCATGAAATTTATAATGCCAAATGCAATACTGTCCTTGTGAATAAGGGTAACATCTAAGGCAGGAATGGGCCCGGACGTTTGTTTTTCGCACTGATGTTGGACACAGATACCACCGTCCTAAGAGATGCTTCGTCTAGGTCTCTCCTTGGTCACTTTATTCACAACCTCATGGTGATGTCTGCAGGTTAATTGGGCCACTGAGGTACAGGCCTGCCAATTTAAAAGTCACCTCCTTTTCAAGACAGGAGATCAAAAAATATAAAGAAATAAAAAAATAAAAAATAAAAAGTCACCTCTTCCAGAACACTATCCTGAATCCGATTCATTCCTCTGATAACCGGGTGCCCACCTTGTGCCCAGCACTGTGGTGGAGGGTAGTTGGCGTTCAGGGTGAAAAGCAATGCCGTGCAGCTCACACAGAGATGCCAGCCCTCCCTGCTCCAATCCTGTGTTCACGCCACCCTCTTCTCTGAGGGTTCAGTTGCTCGTCCAAATCCCCTGATAACCTGTAAAGTCCTCAGGCAGGGACAACAGTTTATCTTTGTGTTCCCAAAGCCTAGCATTCTAACTAGAGAGAGAAGCGGCTCAACTTACCGACATTTCTTATTTATTCAAATGCTTTATAGTATATGATTGTGCACGTATGTGCACAGACACACACACACAAGTTTGGCTCATTGCAAAATATTTTTAAATGTATTACTTTATTCTTTATTTCTTTTTGAATTAATATTTCTTGATTTTTTTCTGTGCATGAACATATTTAAATCTTCCCATTCATCTTTATACTGTGCAATTACAATTTTAAATGCAATATAAGAACATTCAAAAGCAAAGTCACTACAGTTGTATAATTTGTATTTCCTAGCTCATATATGCATGCACATTTTATTCTTACCCCAACAGTGGAAACGCTGCATAAATTAGCCAAACTGTGCATATTTCACCTCTTGACATGTGCACATTCTACCAACACTCTCTACCTTCAGCTTACTGCAGGGCAAGGAAAACCCACAGGAAAAGATTCCTATCTTGCCCTTTTCCTCTATGTCATCATTTCAGCATAAGTGGTTTGCTAACACAGGGAAATAACATGTGTGACAAAGGACATGCTGGGTTCCCCGGCATGTTTGTTAGAATGCCATTGCCTTTGCCGTGCATTCGAAGCAAGTCCTGGCTCCGGTGGGAGGCCTGGCCTCTCTGCTGCCTCCCTGCTCCCCTGCTCACCCTCCCCACCCACTCACTCAGCCGTGGACTTCACGTGCTCACCGTGCGCTCACTCTGAGTCTCGCTGGACTCCCATGCGTGTGGGTCCCCTGGGATTCTGTGCTCCCAGGCTCCCAAACATACATGTAGATGGGGCAGCAGGGAAGGGCGAACACACACACTGAGTGTTTCTCCTCTACTCATGGTCATCTCCACTATCTCGTGAGGCTCCACTTGGAAACCACAAGTTCAGAGATAAAATTAGGAAGAATATCAAGATGGGAGCAAGAGAGCACTAAGCCAAGTGTGAGGACAGGGTCCTGTGCAACTCACAGGTGGCATGCCCATGAAGCTAGCCCTGGCTGTCCTGAATGGTCACAACCAATCGCACCTCATTTTAAAGCAACAAATGGATTGAAAAAAGCTAAAAGAGAAAGCCTCATGGCTTCAAGACCATAGCAATAAAGAATATCGCTTTTCCACATCAGATGAGCTGAATATATTACGATGTGACTTTAAAAGCCATCAGACATGACTCTGACATTCCATTAAATTCAGCAGACATTTATTGCGCCCAGCACCATCAAAATCCTGGCAGGAGAGGAGTGAGAGAGTGTTCCTTGAATGAACAGACACTGTCCATGGTCTCAAGAGCACCAGTCTAGCCAGCAAGACAGATAGCTACAGAACCGTACTGCCAGACAGACTGTGACTGCTGCCATGGGGGTAGAAATAAGCGCAATGGGAGTACAAGGAAAGGAATATTTGATTTTAACTAGGGAGACAGGGGTTTAGGAGGTGTAGATGATATTTCAACTGATCCTTTAAAGGTGAGCAAAATATTGATAAAGGATGGAGACAAGACATTTGTCTTGGCTTGGATTTCTCCCTAAGAAATAGAGCCGGGGACAAAGGTTTTGCATGCAGGTAGCTTATCTTGGGAAGTGATCCCAGGAAACAAAAGTGAAGAGACTTGGTAAAGGGAAAACCAGTCCAATAGTGTCTTACTGAGCTGGTCAGTGCTTTGGAGAAATGGGGTTCAGTCCCACTGGGCCCCTCTGAGGAGCCATATAGAATGCACCTTCACTCCAAGACTGTTGAGGAGGAGTTATCTCTCCACTGGCTCCCACCTGCCATTGGTCCAGGGCTGCCCCAGGTCTATTCCTTAATTACTCAGCATTTCCAGATCCGCACATGCCAGGGACAGCTGAGCAGGCTCCACAGTGAGCCCCACTGTGGTAGCAGATGAGCCCAGGGCCAGAGAAGAGCTATGTGGAGCATCCGGGTGAGGTGAGGCCAGGCTACACCTGTGGGCTGCTGGTTGCCACAGCAATGTCTGGAACAAAGAGGCGTGGCATGAGAGAAGCATTCGAGAAGTTCTACACAGCATCTAATCCAGTGCGTCTCGAACTTGTGTCAGAGTCACCTGGAGGGCCACTGCTGCACATCGGTGGGCCCCATCCTCAGAATCCTTGGTTCAGTAGATCTGGGGTAGGGACAGAGAATCGGCATGTCTAACACATTCTCTGTATGGGCATTAAGGCTGCTATGATAGTCGTCCACTATCACAAGACACAAGGCCATTCAAGAAGAATAGAAGTTTCCCAAAATGAGAAAATATATACACATTTCCAACAAAAGCAAAAAATTGATTTCTTCGTAACATGAATAGAATTGGCATGCATTCACAGGTGCCACCACCGCTGATCTCTGCTGAGAATCGCTCATCTGTTGGTAACCTAATGGGAATTTCAACAGCCAGGAATGAAGCAGAGGTTGATGCTGGTTATTCTATTTGTGCCGTGTCCCCAGCTCCATCCAGGTCTGTTCGCCGCTGCCCTTCTCTGGGCCAGGGAGGCTAATCTCTCATCTGGACTGGCCAACTGGAGGCACCATCAGGAAATAAAAAGGTGGGAGGGAGAAGAGGGACGTCAGGGCATTGATTCCCCAGCATCTGCGGTGGCCGCCCTCCTGCCGGAGGCTGCTCTGGAGCCCGTTTCTCATCAGACACTGACATGTCTGTCCCCCCCACCCCATTGTGTCTCGGGCTCCAGGGTGGTAACAGCTCCTCACTGCTTCTGGCCCTGGGTGCCTCATATCCCGAGTTGGTTTCCTTAACTCTGCCCAAAGTGCTTCATTAATGTGCTTTTCAACCATCTTCTTTCTAGCAAGATCCCAACCAGTATCAGTGTCTCAGGGGGGTAAAAAATAGGGCCGGGTAAAGCTACGTAAGTAGATCTGTATTTTTGAGCCTTTTGGCATGAAAAATAACCCTGCTAACACTTAGGTTGATACTGAAATTTTAAGACATAAATGGAGGATAAAATGAAATACAAAATGAAGAAATAGATGAATAATAGGTAAAAATAAACCAAGGCCTTGGAATGATTGTGTCGATCTACCAAAAAAGGAAGGAGAACTTGAGAGAGATTTTTTTCTTTCAAACCCTAAGGAATTTGCTATAGGCAAGGGAGAGGCCCCAAAAGTGCTAACTTGTGCTGAATAAAACTCTCCCCCCCCCCATCTACACACATTCTGGGAACACGGAATATTGGCAGGAGAAAAGATAGTGTGATTTAGGCTGTGCACGTGAAAACGTTCAGAAGCGTCTTGGGAAATATGAGATAAGATCAGGTCAGAAATTAAATAATCAGAGAACACACTGATAACGCCACGTGTTGCAATCAATTTAAAGTTCAGAACTTGCTTGGTTTGTGCATCCACAAGGAAATCAATCAAAAGCTGATGGCTCTCCCGTCAATTTCAACTCTGTTCCCCAGCGTTCCCCACCCCTGCCCCACCCCCAGCCTCTGCTCTGGGTTGGACACCTTAGAGGACACGAGGGTGACGTTTCTGCATCTGTCTTCAAGGCTCCTGCGAAAGTGACAGTGGCCAGAAAGGGACCCATATTGTTCTGCTGGGATGGCAGGCTACTTCAGAGCCTACAGGGCCCTTCTGAGTGAGGCGCTTAAGGGAGACAGCGGATGTTTTTACAGCTCGGGAGGATTTCGGTTTAGCCTTACAGCTCTTCTAAAAGGCCCTCTGTTCTGTTTTCACTCTGTTTACACTGTGCCCTGTTGTTTTCCAGATTTCCAAGGTTAAACCCAGCACCCCTATTAAGGCTGTTTCAGTCCTTCAGAATTTCCAGAGCTTCTCCGCTAATCCGATGTGTGCCGCGCTATTCTTTCAGCCGGGCGTGAATGTAGGGCGAATCGACGCTTCCGTTCACTGCCGCAGAATTTCCCCCCACGTGATAACGTAAGATGTGGTGCGTGTCACTCATCTTCTTATCAGCGAGTCGCTCCAGTTTATTGGTGACGGTATTTTACCTCAGGTGAGAGGATGCCATGGTCATCCCCGAAATAGTTAACATTTATTGAGCACTTACTATGTCCTAGATAATGCATATTTCAGTACTTAATCCTGTAGTGATCCTGTGCGGTATCCGCATCTCTACAGATGAAGAAACGGAGCTCAAGAGAGACTAAGAGACTTATCCGAGATCGGGGAGCTGGTAAGTGTCAGAGCTGGGCTGTGAAGCCAGCGGCCCTTTCTGCAATTCTTCAGTCTAACCCGGCTGTTCTCCCCCCACCACAGGGGCCGTGTGGCAATATCTGGACACTTCGGTTGTCAAAACTGAGGGCATGTTACTGGCATCTAGTGGGTTGAGGCCAGGGTGCTGCTAAGCACCTTGCAGCATGCAGGACGGCCCCCACCACGAAGAATTACACAGCCTCACATGGCAGTAGCGCACAGCTGAGAGACCTCAGATTAACCACTACGCTATATTACATTAGAATCCTTTGTTTGTTTGTTTAGTATCTTTGTATTTGTTGGGACGTCTTTGCTGGAATATGTTCTAAGATTGTCTCTTTCAGATTTACCCCTGATATAGTAGGATGAGAAAGTTCTGCTCTTCCCCTGGTTTCCTTTCTCTCCCTTCCTCTCCCTCTTGCCTGAGTTGGAATAAAGAGGTGATTAACTATTTAGCAGAGCAGAGATTAACAGTGTGTCAAAATTGGACGTCCTGCAATGAGCTATCTGGTTCTGGGGTTGACTTGGTCAGACACACCCAGGCAGCTTTGCAGATACGTATACTTTTTAATTATCATAGGAAGTTGAAAAGAGAAAAGAATTCTCTTACGATTTCCCTAGCTTTTCCTACACAGTACGTTGAAATATCATGCCGATTCTACAGCAGCTTGAGAGAAGCGCAGGGCAGGGCTGCAAGCTGCATTTCCAGCTTTTATAAAAACGCTTGGAAGCCTGGGGGCTCACTTACTGGGGCAAAGCCACGGTGAGCTCACATGCGTTGGCCTTTGGGGATGAGCCAGGGACAAGCAGCACCCAGATATCAGGATGTGGCTTTGCCTTCTCCCCAGATCCACAGCCCTGTTCTCTGAGGTTAGCACATCCTGGGAAAGGAGGAAGGCTTCCTGCTTGCTTGTTTACAGACTGAAAGAGTACTGGCAGATTAAATAATTTTTTTAAAAAAATCCTTCCCCTTCCCCCAGGAAAGACCCAGAGGCAAGTTGAGAAACTTCTAGAAAGGTAGAGTCAAAAAGGGTTTCGAAAATCAAGGTCATAAATAAGGCTATTAATGTAAAGCAGGAGACATCCTGCGGGGGCGGGGGTGGGGGGGTCAGGGACCTGTGGGAACAGCTTATAACTTCCAGTGTGACCTCAGACTCGGCGTGAAGACCTGATAATGACGATTGTTAAGCACCTGATGAGCAGAAACACCCTGAGACCCGCGTTTCAAGGTGTGCCAGCTGGTAGGTTCCGATACCCCGACTGAGAACAGCCCGGGGGATGGACTCGGACAGGCAGTCCAGATGGGGCAGGGCCTTCAGCGAGTGTCTGCCCTGAGCCACCCTGTGTGCGTCTCACTCCTCTCCCTCGGGGCTCCGGCCACAGAGGGAGGCCCGGGCAGCGTCCGGCCACCCCTCAGAGCCCAAACGTGCCGTGCCGTGTGTTCCAGTCGTTAACGGTCCCCAACTCTACACAAACCAGTCCCCTGGGGATCCTACAAAATGCAGGTCTGGAGTGGGGCCAGGGGTGCAGTGTTTCTGGCAGGCGCCCAGGTGCTGCCGGCCGGCCCTGCTGCTCTGCAGACCCCACTCTGAGGACCGAGGACCAAGGCAGATGGGAAAGGGACTTGGGATCCTGACGACGACGGTGCCTCCAGACCTGTGCTCCCCAGGAATATATTGGAATCCCAATTTCAGCATACCCGCTGTGAAGCCAGAGAAATCTGAGACAGCATCCAATCACATCTTGCCCCTGCCCCTTGCTGTCAGAGGGGAGTGCAGACCCCCAGCTTGGCATTTCAAGACCCCAAAAGGCCTGGCACCCGCTGGCCTGGGTAGGCATCGCCTTTGCCAGCCCCTGCTCTGCCGCACACGCCTTCTCCCGCACCGAGCAGCCCGGGCTCCTCCACACCTTCCCTCTTCCCTGCTCCACCCTCCACCTGCAGCGTCCCCACCCCCGCTGAACCCTCCCTACCCTGCACGCCTGCCCCTCCAAAGCCTTCCCGGGCAGGTGGCTGCTTCCCATGGCCGTCTTTAAACACCTCTGATGTGGTACAGATGCCATCGCATTGTGAATCTTACTAAGTTTTCATGTCCCCCACTAAATTGTCAATTCCTGGGAGCAGAGACTGCATCTTATCTGTTTAGGTAGCCCCACTTCTTCCCACAGGCCCCGGCATCTGATACCCAGTACTAAAGAGTAAGTATCACGTCCATTCCCGTCTCTCTCCTCCCATCGCATCCTCTTTTCTTCCCAGAGGTCTCTAAGGTCTTCACTGTTTAGGGTTATATATTTCAAGTGGTTTTAAAATAATCATGATAAAAGATAACTTTTATAGAATGCTTACTATATTAGACATCGTTCTAAGCACTTTAGTCTTACAGGCATTTAATCTTCGTAACAATTTCCACAACTGTATGATGTTATTGCTGCTACTGTTCTCGTTTTAAATACATGGAAACTGAAGCACAGAGAAGGTAAGTAACTTGACCAAAGTCACACAGCCAGGAAGTGCATATGTCAGTGTCTAAACTCAGGCCATGTGGTGTTTAAAAACAAGGATGTGTCTTCAGCTGGGCCCAGTAAAAAGACAAATGAACCACAACCCTGCCTGTGCTCCCTGACATTCTTCAGCCTTACCCAGCTTGTGAAACAAACAGCCTCAGTCAAGTGTTTTCGTTCTAGTGAACGCACATTGGAGCTGGAATCTGCCCTGGTGTGTCCATCGTGTGGTACTCACAGCCCTCCCGCAGGTCATCAGAAATGTCAACTATGACAGCCCGTCGTTCAACAGATAGGCGCAGGGAGGGAAGCACAGAGCTCAAGGCCATGGCCACAGCCAAGCCGAGGGGTGTGCGGGGGCGGCTCACATCCTCATGGACAAGCTCACCCGGGGGTATTGACAACACCTTCCGGTGGACAATCGCAGTGCCCTTTAGCCTCGGTGAGCTGCCTTGCGGGATTTCACGAGGCTGATCTGTTGACGCCGGTTGGGTCTTGGTGTAGGTGTGGCACCCAAGTCCACAGTCACAGAGGGGTTGATGAGAGCCGACCCCTCCCTGGATGCCAGCATCCCACAGGGGCCCTCTAAGAACTTGAAGCGGATTAGAAGGCCGGTGGGGACTGACTGTCCCACGTGCCATTAGATAGTCCCTCTTCCAGTGACACCCAGAGCAAGGAGGTGGACGGGGCCCCCCGAGGCTGCCGAAGCCTCTGGGGATCTGTGTGACAATTCAGCTTCTCCCTCTGCCCATCCCTGCATGCCCCCTTCACCCGCCCGGATCACTGTTAGACACCTTGCTCCCGAACTCCAGCTCAGCATCTGGGGAGCCCAAATTGCAACCGACTGGCCCTGGGATAGGATCCGCCCTTCCATGCCCTCCTCTCTCTTCTTTCTCTTTAGTGAACCCTGCAGTTTGTGCCTGCCAAAGACACGTGTCTGCATGCCCTTGCTTGGACTCACTGCTGTCTTCCTGTGTAAATGTTCTTCCCTCCCTTCCCCTCATCATCCACCTGTGACCTTCAGCCATCCTTTACAGCTCAACTCAATGGCCTGCCTCTCCCCAGCTTCCTGCACAGCCCTCTCCCAGGCAGGAAAGGATTGCTCCTGTCTTTCATCCCACAGCACCTTCTGTATACGCCACTATGACACTAACTGTGACGCTACTTATGCAATGTTATTACTCTCTTCTCACTGAACTGTGGGACCTTTGAGTGTACATTTTCTTCTGTTCACCTCTCTAGCCCTGGCACTTGGCACACAGTAGAAGCACAATCAATGTTTTTCAATTGAATACATTTGAATTCACAGTAATCAAGATTTATATTCTTCCATGAATGACTAATCCCACAGCCACTGGTTCCTTTAAAGCCCGACCAGTCTCCAACCCCAGGACGAGGGGCCCACACCAGCACAGGTGTGACCTGCACACAGACAGTAGCTCAGCCTCCAAAGAGACTTGGAGTCATCCCGCACACGTGCGCACGCACACACACTCGCAAAGTACGTGAGGGTGTCCCTACAACGCTCTGCTTTCTTTATGGAGGTATCAGAGGATAAGCTGCTGTTTCGTGTGGCTGTGGCTCCCTTCTTCCTCCGCCACTCATGAAGGTGGCCTGAGCCATCTCCCCATACATTGCAGTACTTTTCCTTCCACATCACAGCTTGGCCAAGTTACTGCCACACGTCTATCTTCCTCTGGGGCTCTTTGGAGGGGAGCACTGGCTGGGCCAAGGAGAATATAAATATCCCTTAATGCCTGGTCACACGTCATCCTTTAGCCCTGCACTAACGTCCCCGGCCCTGTCCAGTCGTGAGGAAGCAAGGTCAGAAAGCACAGGACAGACTTAGGAAACCCGAAGAGAGATGACTTGCATAGACTCATGGAGCTGCTTCTGGAATGTGGATGTAGGGGTGGGGGCGGGGGAGCGGGGCAGGGATGGGCAGGCGCTATGGACTGAATGTCGTGTCCCCCCAGAACTCATCTGTTGAAATCCGAACCCCCAAGGTGCTGGCGTTAGGAGGTGGGGCCTTTGGGAGGTGATGGGGTCATGAGAGTGGAGCCTCACGAATGGGATTAGAGCCCTTATGAAAGAGAGAACTGCCTCACCCCTTCCACTGTATGAGAACACAGTGAGGAGTGGCACCTGTGAGCCAGAGAGCAGGCTGTCACCAGACACCAGGCGTCTGCCAGCACCTTGCTCGTGGACTTCTCGGCCTCCAGCACTGTGAGAAATAGATTTCTGTTGTTCATAAGCCATTCAGTTTAAAGACTTTTGTTGTAGCAGCCTGAGCAGACTAAGACAGCAGGGAAAGGCCAAAAGAGAGTTATAACTGGCTCACTCCTCGGAAAGGAGATTGAGAGGATGTTTACGATTAAATGTATTCGTTTGAAGATCTACGGCATTAGGTTCATAAAATGCACACCTGGAACCGGGATGATGGCAATTCATTCAACAAACATTCATTAAGCAGATGCAATGAGCCAGGCACCATTCTAGGCACAGGGATAAAGCGGGAGCTTACGGGGTGGCCCCGTCTTGGTCTAGCATAGTGTTCAATTAAACCCCAGTTCAACACCCACAAATATATTTCGTTCTCTACTGTTGTTTCTCATAAAAATACCAAAGAGAGAGTGTCCATTCATTATGCAGAACTCACTATTTACATCCTCCTCCCACTCCCCCATTTGCCACTTTCCTACACAGCAACGCCCCCCAAGTCCCCCCACACACATGCTCAGCTCTCCATAGGCTGCTGGGCCCCTCCTTCGACGCGACACAAAAGGCAGCAATGACAGCCTTAAGGGAAAAAATAAATAAGTCATTCCCTAAAACTGGCTCCCAAGTCAGAAAGGAGCCACCAGAATCGTGAACCCCAACACAGAGAGCTCCCACCAGCTACCATGCTTTCAAAAGAAAAGGCAAAAATAGATCTTTAGGAGGCCACGACTTCATGCTACATCATGGCAGGGAGCGGCCTCTTGGGGGAAAGCTAACTCCAGATGGTGTTTATCAAGGAAGATGGTGAGAAAGAACAGCAGTGTTTATTGTGAGAACGTAAAAGATCCTTTGTCATTGTTTATTGACCACTCCTGACAGGTCAAATGACCAGCGTATACTTCATCATTTTGTTGGATGGATATTAATGCAAAAAACAAAAAAAAACACTCATCAGGCGTTGAAGAACTGCCTTCTGCCTAAGGCATTCTATGAAGACTTAAAGTTGATAGTAGATTTTGCCAGACATTTCCATCCCTCAGGCACCCGTGAGCTGGACACCCTACATTCGCCACTTATCCAGGGCTCGCAGGAAATGGAAAGGCGATTGCCCCCACCCCAACCACCCTCAGGACATATTTGTTTTGTTTTTGCTTTTCGGCTACCTCGGCATCCATGCCGATAAGAACGGCTAACATTTATGGACAGAGTCCTCTGTGCCAGGCACTGTGTTAGTCCCTTTCCACGGAAAGCTGTCAATTGGCAATCACAGACCCACTCTCGCTGGAAGATGAGGAAGGTGAGGTTCAGCCGGATTCAGTGGCTTGCCCAAGGTCCAAGAGGTTATACTAGGAGGAGCCATGGCACCAACTCAGGAGTCGGTGCCCCAGGCCCCAGGTGCCTGCACCTCAGGAGAGAAAGAGGGGCCACCCCGCTCACGGTAGGGGAAGTCTGTTCTCAGCTCACAGCAAGGCTGTGCCCATGCCGTGAACTCTGCCTGTTGACTCCCACAGCTGGTCACTTTCATCAGGAAAGAGCATCATTTTTACTAGGAGACAAAGGAGACAAACAGAGTTGGTCTGGAAGCTTTCTAGACACTCACAATCAGAAAATAGTATTCAAAATCTAAGTACTGCTGTTTCAAGATTTTTTTTTTTTTTGAGACAGAGTCTCACTCTGTTGCCCAGGCTAGAGTGAGTGCCGTGGGGTCAGCCCAGCTCACAGCAACCTCAAACTCCTGAGCTCAAGCGATCCTCCTGTCTCAGCCTCCCGAGTAGCTGGGACTACAGGCATGAGCCACCATGCCCGGCTAATTTTTTCTATATATATTTTTAGCTGTCCATATAATTTCTTTCTATTTTTTAGTAGAGATGGGGTCTCGCTCTTGCTCAGGCTGGTCTCGAACTCCTGAGCTCAAACGATCCGCCCACCTCGGCCTCCCAGAGTGCTGGGATTACAGGCGTGAGCCACCACGCCCGGCCCTGCTGTTTCAAGATTGTTCTTTCATACATGGAACCTCTGAATCTCTTGTGGACACTTCAATCCTTTTGCATTTTGCTAAACCTGAAATTGACTCAACCCCATTTTAAATGTTCACTCCTTGCCACACACACACCTTTCTGAATAAGTTGACTTTTAAACAAACAGAATTTTACTTTTCTTATTAAAGACAGAAGTAAAAAGTGAGCTATCTAATTGGTGGCCGGTTATTCTAATATTATTGTGACAAACTATAAGTCATGGCTATTGTAATTTTTCTAAAATGATATTTTGTTTCCAATACTTGACTCTGAATCTTCCAAGTGTTTGGGACATAGTGTTGCCTGCAGACAACTTAAGTATGGAATTTACAAACAATTTGATCTTATCTATTACAGTTCAACATTCACTTTAGAAATTAAAAAAAAACCTTTTTGAAACATTAGTATTGAAATAAGATTAGAGGATACTTTCCCTTCTCTCTTATTTATTTTAAAACAGGACTGTAATAATAGTTTAAACAATCAAGGCATTAAAAAACTCACCTAGAATTATACCAACCTAGCAAAAAAGTCCTTGTTTTCCCGCCCAGATGCATGCATAATTTCCCACATCTGCAATCCTATCCTGGATGCTTTTAACCCTGCTGAATAAAAATATAACTTGTGCTTTTACACATCATTGGTAAGGGCTTGTTTCTTCTTCAAACGGGAACACCTAGTAGCTGGGTATTTATGCACCTGACAGCCTTTCTCAATATTAATTGAATAATAAATATTTACCTGTGCTTTTAACTTTCTCACAAGGCTTTCACATCCACTATCTCAATTCATTCTTACAGTAACTCAGTGAGGTATTATGGTTTTATAAATGCAGGAAATAAGAAGATATGATTAACTGTGGCCAACAGGTACTAGCACAGTTTTTCTCTAGAGGACCAGAGAGTGACTCTGCCAGCCATAAGGTCTCTCTGTTGCCACCACTCAGCTCCGCCATTGCAGCGGAAAAGCAGCCATAGACAATACGCCAATGAATTTGTCAGTGTTCCAATAAAACTTTATTTATGGACAAAGAAGTCTTATCATTTTCATGTATCCCAAAATATTCTGCTTTTGATTTTTCCAACCCCTGAAAAGTGTAAAAACCACCACTCTTAGCCTGTGGACGGTACATAAACAGGCAGTGGGCCAGACTGGCCTGCCTAGGGGGCATAGTTTGCCAACTCCTGGCCTCTCAAATTAGGACGGACCATTAGAGAGCTCTGATTTAATTGCTTCTGCTTTCATGGGCAAAGAACCTGATGCCTCCGGAAGGTAGGTAGTTTGCTGTGGCTGGTAGGACTAGAACCCAGATATTCTGACTCTTAGTTCAATGCACTTTCCACCAAAAGGCATTGCTTAAAATAAAAGCAAATAAGAGGCCAATTAAAGAGATAACTGTAAAAACCGCTCAGCATTACGCCCAAAGACAAGAACACCCCGTGCTGGCTGCTCAGCCTGTTGCTACTTATGCAGACAGCGTTTGGCATGCTTTCAGAGGGCTTGAGAAATGATAACTGGTTAGGCAGAAACAGTTCCAAGAAATAGCACAGTGACTTTTGCTCTGCTACTTCCTTGCACTACTACCATTTAACTCTTCCGCTGCCTGAGTTGTGAAATCCATAAAAGAAGGAAATCAATCCTTGCCATTTTAAAGTTTATGATAGTTTCCTAAAACTATAAAAATACTAGCTTGGCCAGTCCAAAAATAGAATACAACCATCAGGCAAGGATATTTTTTTCCAGGTAAGAGCTGGCAGCGTGTGGTTGCGTAACAGCCACAACAAGACGGTTTAACTCTCTCCACTCCTCCACGTTTCCCTTGCCTTTTTTTGTTTGTTTTCTACTGTTTCAAATAGGAACAAGAGCTCACTAGCTAGCGGTGGCAGGGCAGCTGACTCAGAAGCAGCAGTTGAGAGGAAAAGAGAACTGAGAGACGGTTCCGCTTCCCGGGAGCAGACATTCTGAAAGCTGGAGCAGAGACCATAGCTCCGTGTGTCTGGGGAGCCGGCGGGGGTGTCTGTGTGCTGACATGCCTGGTGCATGTAGAGAACATGGAGGCAGGACTAAACTTTTCAGGGGAAGGGGAACAGAATGAGCCGGGCAGAGCTGGGCGTAATGGGGTAGAAAGATGCCTGAGCCCTAAGTCTCACCTTGCCACGTGGGCAGAGAAAAGAACACTCTGCATTCTCTTCTCATCTCTGAACTGTTTCCTCCATCAGCCTCCTCCTCGATTCCTTCTCAATGTTCATCCTTGACCTGCCATCCTGAGTCATCAGTCTGGACAAAGGCCCTGGGGGCCAAGTCACCTCTCGAGCCCCCTCCCCTTGCACGATGCACTCAGCCCCACCTCCACGGCAGAGCAGCCCACCTGCGTGGCAGTCAGGCACGGGCCGGCGTGTGAGTGTCTGCTGGCCCCCCTCCTGGTCTGGGGCCCCTGAGACTGGGGACCCTGTTCACCTGACCCGTTACTGGGTGCCAGCACCTCGCAGAATGGCTGGCACACAGCAGCAGAAGCTCTGTTAAATGTTGCGGAGCGAATGAGCCTGGTTCCAAAAAAGAAAAACTTGAAAACAGAAACCCACGCTTGTTAATGACGACTTCCTATCGCTCACATAAGGGCCTGCTGCCCTGACGGGAAGCCGGACTGAGCTGGGGTCCACTGTCATGTCCAGTGGGGCAGAAACAGTGAGAGCTGTGGGACCCGGGGCAGCGAGGAGTCCTGGGGGCTATTTACCTACTTGCCCACAGTCCACCTAGTGAATTAGCTCAGGGCCAAGACTCCGTGGCTCCCCCAAGACCCCAGGTAGGATTTCTGTGAGGAGAGCCAGTAGGGAATATCGTGATATTCTGCGAATGCACACCCTTACCTGAGATGCGACTTTGGGGGGTGTCAAAGAAGTGAAATAAACAGCAAACTAGGAAGTCCAAGAGTCATGCCCACAGATGGCTTTCTCTTCTGCAGGTTCTTCACCCCAAAGGGGCAACATTACCATCTTTCTCCCACCTTACCCCCAACTTGGAATACAATCTGGCAAATTTTGTATTGTCGCTTTATTCAGGGATTTTTCTTACATCACCACTTTCCGTGTTTATTTAGCATCGACTATGCGGCAGGCACTGAGCTACGCTCTATGGTGAAAAGAACAAGGAAAGGCAGATTGGCCACCCCTGAGAAGTTCATCATTGGTATGAGGAAGTGGAGGAGTGAAGTTATTTGTTTGTATTCAACAAACTTTTATTAAGCATCTATTAAATGCCAGATGCAACAAGAAAGTAGGATAAATGAACTAATTAAGCCCATAATCTGGTGAAAATAATAAGCAAATATGCAAATAGCTGTAATACATTATAAGCAGCACAGCACAGTGGGAATAAAGGGGTATTAGTCGCAAAACTATGCCTTAAGGCCTGGAGGTCAGGGAAGCCTCCACAATATGAGTTTTTGGTTAAACCTTGCAAAATGAATAAGAAACAGTGGGGGGGCAGGGGAAGCAGATGGAGAATTTGGAAGAGGGTTCTTATGGACCACATGTACAGACTGGGTAAGGACCCAGGCCTAAAATGCTATTATTTAGAGAACGGCAAGTATGCATGGGCTCAGGGAGAAGCTGGCAGAAAAGAGGGGGAGGGGGTGCCAAGCTAAAAATAAAATTGGTGCTACGCCCTGTAAGCACTGGGAGCCACGGAAGGCTCTCGAGCCAAGACTGTAACCACCATGCTCGGGTTGAACCTCTGACTGTGAAAGAAGAATTAAAGGACAAGGTGGGTGAAAACCCAAGCTCAAATTCCAATGCCAAGGTTTTGACTCCCATGTAAGTGCTCTTTCTATCAAACAGGGCAAAGCTCAAAAGGAAGCCACCACGCTTTGACCCCTGGAGGGTGGCTGGGACCTTCCAGGGAGGCGATGGGAGGCGAGTCTGTGAGCACAGCTAAGTGGGGAGCAACGCGTGTCTCCAGACAGTGGGCCCTCGAGGGCAAGGGCCGTGTCGTGCTGATCTGTGTACCACAAGGGTCTCGCAGCGCAGGGGAGCTCCCAGCGAGGATCCCGCCGGCAGCTCTCGGAGAATGAGCAAACGTAGCTGATCAGGAGCGGGTGTGGGCAGGATGAGGTGTCCTCCACTGCATTGGCCTTTCATGTGGGGCAGCCAAGATCTCCTCCTCACCACCATCTGCACAGGAACACTGCGCAACTTTCAAAGCACCGTCCCACGTTTTCTCACAGGCAGTGGGCTCGTGGAGCAGATGTTGGTGGGGAAGTCCTGCTGAAATGACTAATCACTATCGAGTGCACCGGAGAGAGAGCCCAGGCTAGACTCGAAATAAGGCAAAATGACATCACAGCAGCTCAAGAAAGAAAGGACCATTCATGGCTGACAGGTGTGTGACATTTGCAACTCAGAGTTTTATTAACAACCACTGGGCCCCAAGCATTCCTACTTGTCTGTCAAATAAAAATCTAACAACAAATGAATTCCACAAGTCTTCTAAAATACACACACGGTCAGTAGTAATTAAGATAATCAGGATTTATATTTTATACTTAGTCCTATGTCTGAATTGGAAAGATTTTCATATCACTGTTGCACTGCAGGCTCTACTATTTTTTGGCACTGCTATGCAACACAGGTCGTGAGTATTAAAATAATATATGCAATAATGCTAAATGCAGTGTCACTAGGCGTTCACCCAAAGCCAAGCACTATTAAAGTGTTTAATACCTTGGTCAAAAGATTACAATGTAACTGAAGCCCTGTTAATATATTATAATGAACACAAATTTTGGATATAATTTAATTTTAAGGGTTAGCTATATGTTCACTAGAGTGTTTTAAAAGCAAAACAATCTGATGGCATAAACTTGGGTCATGCAAAAGCAAGTTGGTAAAATATTGTAAAATATGATAAGGAAGAATTTGGTCTCAGCTCTGGACATGCTGGTACCTAACTGATAATTGGTCTTCTGGTTTTTTGGTTTATTGTGTTTTGATATAAACAAAAAAGCAAATCAGAAACTGGTTTTATTCCAAGGCATCTGGGGATACAGATCCTCACGACAACAGGCCTCAAGGGTCCAGTCACATCCAAGGCCCCCCAAAGAATCCCAGAGCTCCTTATTCAGACTGGGCATGCTCTGAGCGCTGTGGCAAGGGTCACTCTGACACCAAACCTGGGACTCCTCTTGTTCCAGAATCCGTGAGCTCAGCTCAGACAAAGCAAGGGATGTGTGTGTGTGCGTGTGTGTGTTCCTCTTTAACTCTGCTTCCTCAGTCAATTGCAGTATCCCTCCAAGGCCACATTAACGCCTTCCTGCCTCTAACACGGCTCTGTTCTACCTCGCCCAGTGTCCGGCACGGGGCTTACCTGCATCCTTTACACAGGGTGGGGTACTGCAACTCCGGGACCCAACCCTAACAATCTTCCTCCTTGCTGTATCCTCTCCCCTTGCCCTGTGTGCCGTGGGCCGAATCCCCAGCCTTCCGTGATGCAGACCCCTCCTCTCTCACCTCTTTCTCAGCCTCCTGGCTCTCCTTGGAGCGTATGTCTCCTTCCTCCTGCCTCTGTCTGCCGCCCTCCCCCAATCAGTGACAATGGTGGATACGAGTAGCCTTCCTTTCGAATCCCAGCGCTACTTCTCGGTTTATAAGTGGCCTCTCCCAGTGCCATCCCTGTAAATGACACATCAGAGTGTTTCTACATCAGTCCCAGCTTGGCCACAACCAGACCTCACCCAAGCCTAACTGGGTGTCCCCTCCCCCCAGTTAATCGTGACCTTTCCAAGGCCCACCGCTCCCCAAGGGCCCTTGTTGTCCCCCAGTAACCTCCAAGTTTCTGATCTTTGTTCTCACCTTCAATTACTCAACCCCTGTATCCATGTGGCAGCCCTTTAACTCCCTTCTGGCTACGCTGCCTACCTCTCCTCCCTGGAACCCACAGCCAATGCTAGACCCTGCCCTGTTCAGGACACTGTGTATCTCACACCAACATCAGTATTTAGCCTGCGCAGACACGGCCAGCTACAGCGTTGCTCATGGCCAGCGTCCACTCTCTTTTTGATTTATCGTTGCCCATGCCAAGCTTTCCCCCTGCAAATCCTGCAAATGTCTGTCATTCTCTCCATCTACTGTTTCTACCCCCAGTCCTACCTCTTTCTCGCAGAACCTGCCCTCACCGGCTCAGGCAGAGAGGGGGAGCTCACCCCGACCCCATCCTCTGACCACAGGTGACTGGACCACGGGGCGCTCCCGCCTGGGGAATTTCTAAGACAGTCTGCCTTGTTGGAGGGTCCTGGGTGCCTGAGCTGCGAGGTTATGTTGAGTCAGAGCGTCCCTAGGCACCACGGGAACCCCATCACACGCAGGTCCCTGCGCGGGCGAGGCCCTGCAGAGGCGCAGTCTGCAAAGAAAGAGAGTGAGGCTGACAAGGCCGCGAGACGGGGGCGCAGCGCCGGTGGGTCAGGAGCCACCAGCTCTGCAGTTCCCGTGGTGCCGGCTCTACTTCTTCCTCCAGCTCGGTTCCCTGAGCGTCCCCTGACACCCTACAGCAAATCCCACTTTGCTTAAGCTAAATAGGTCTTTGTTTCTTGCCACCAAGCCATCCTTGACCAAGACACCTTTGAACACAGCTGCCGGATCGTTCCTACCACCCACTTCTTCATTCTTTTCTTCCACTGGAGTCTGTTTGCCCGTTTCTATTGAGACAGTCACACAGCACACAGAGCCTTATTTTTCACTTGAACAAATGCTGCCTGGCTTTGTCCCAAAGAGAACAAGCGGCAACCCCATGACTTAATCACACAACAGGTGAGCCGGGCTGTGCCAACATTTACACCGACGTGTCTCAGGCCCGCTGGAGCTCCCTGCCTGCTCGAGTTTCCCCGCAGCAGTCCTGACCCCTCGGATTAACTGTGGAGCATCCAGAAGTGTGCGGCACCCAGGCCCACAGCGGCAGGGGCACCCCGGCTGCCAGCGCGGAGCTTGACGCAGTAAGAAGGATCAGAGGGTAAAATGTGTTCAAGCGAACATTCTTCGTCTCAGATCACTTAGAACTTCAGCAATGAGATTAATGGTTTCCATGGCAACTGATAAGCCTGGGAGCAGAGGGAAGACTGTAGCTTTTTCAAAACTCTTCAAGACAAGGGTATCTAACCCTCTAAAATACCTTGTTCTACCAGGGGCCACCTTTCTCCCTTTGGCTTTGGTCAAAAGTAAACTTCCTCTTGCACATTTTATGACTTTGTCTAGAATATTCTCTCCTGAGGAATATCCACTTTTTTTTTTTTCTCCTGGGGGCTTTCTAATGCTACACTATCCTACTGGTCTGAAAGATAAGATGATTTTGTTTATTCTGTCTTCCTCTTCCTCTCGCTGCTCCCCACCCTTCTCCAGCCCGCATCCCTTCACTCACTTCCAGATGAGACCCTGCATGCCCCGCGGCTTGCGGGTGTGACTGCGTCCCTTTGGGAACACTTCCAGGTGAAAAGGACGTCCGGGCAAGTATTCCGTTCTGACACATGGCAAGTACTTTTCCCCTTGGGACAACACACACCGCTCTGAGAACTCCAGATCCTGTTACACAGTGACAACCACTGTGTGTATGTCCCTGCAGCCTGTCCTTGGAGGGGCCACTATTTGAAATAAAGACTGGCACTCCAATTTAGAAAGAGCAAAAACACGTTCTTTTTGATTGTATTGCTTTATTTTCAGGTGGATTCCCAGAAGCAGTAGTGACTACGTGTTAGGTATAGCTCCTACAGCACATGTTTTCATGACGTGAATAAGAAATAGAGTGACACTGATAGGGAACATGATTTGCAGTCCACATATTGTCTTCGTTCATTTTGTGCTGCCACAGCAAAAATATCTGAGACTGGGTAATTTATAATAAACAGAAATGTATTGGCTCACAGTTCTGGAGGCTGGGAAGTCCAAGACTGAGGGTCTGCATCTGTCCAGGGCCTTCTTGCGTCATCCCACAGTGGAGGGGCAAAGAGAGGATGGGGGCGTGTGAACTCATCCTTTTATAAAGAACCCACTCCCTGGATAGTGAACCCACTCCTGAGATAACGGCATTAATCCATTCATGACAGTGGCGCCCCCATGGCTCAAACACCTCCCATTGGGCCCCTCCTCTCAACACCACCACATTGGGGACATGAACTCTAGGGGACACTTTCAAACCACAGCACTTACCACAATCACAACCAGGTTCTGGCACTGTGCAAAGAAAAGGCTGAATGCATTCATAGGCACACTCAGTTATGTGGCCCATGGCCTGGGCACCTTCTTGCTTCTCTGCTTTTCATTTGGTGACCATGAGTTGTGCTACAACTCATTTTTCTGATTTGTAAATACATGGATCTTATTTTCCATCTTATATGTCATATAGGCCATCTTTATGATGTTTAGGATTGTTTTTGTCAGGTTTTTTTTTTTAATTTCAGCATATTACGGGGGTACAAATGTTTGAGTTACATACATTGCCTTTGCCCCACCCGAGTCAGAGCTTCAAGCGTGTCCATCCCCCAGATGGTGCACACCACAACCATTAGGTGTGAATATACCCATCCCCTCCTCCCCGCCACCTGCCCGACTCCCAATGAATGTTACTACTGTATGTGCACACATGTGTTGATCAGTTAATACCAATTTGATGGTGAGTACATGTGGTTCTTGTTTTTCCATTCTTGTGATACTTCACTTAGTAGAATGGGCTCCAGCTCCATCCAGGATAATACAAGAGGTGCTAGATCACCATTGCTTTTTGTGTGTCAATTTTGATTAAACAGTTCACAGTTTTAACTTTCTGATAACAAAATCTATCTATTAAATGCCTTTATAATTGAAATGCCTGTAAGAAAAATAATTTAATTATGGGGGGTGTGAAAGTTCCTAGCGTTTTTATTTTTAAACATTGAAATAATTATTTTAATTCAGTTTTTCATAATCTAAGATTTCTTAGGAATATAACTATATGGCTTATTACAAAACAGATTGTACCATGAAGTCTCAGTTAACCAGAATGGCGTTTTCTGGTTCAGAAGCATCGGATGTACTGTATGCAGAGAGGACTGGGCTAGGAGTCAGGACGCCGGGCAGTCTAGCAGGGCAGCACTGCTGGATGGAAACAGTCCTTCCAGGAACTGTTCCTTTTGTTCTAACTCTCTGTACACCAAGTCACGACCTGTTCATCTCTTTGGCGCAGTACACCAAGACCAGCCCTTTAGGAGGAAGGGCCTGGGGCAAATGATTAGCCCCGATTTTTAAGCCGTGCTCCTTATAGTGGAAAATAATTAATTTTATGAACATAGATAGTCCCAACTTATTGTCAACAAAACTATTAGTTTTTTAAAGGGTGCACCCCAGGATTGGATTAGGGAAGCGGGTGGGGGTGGCAGGGGTATATGCAGGAAGAAAATACAAGCAGGCTGTTGTAAAACTCCAGAGGTGATAGTGGCTTGGACCAGTGCACTGAAGATGGAGAGAGGTATACAAGTTAATTGAATTGTGATTAGTTGGAATACAATTCACTGAGATTTTCATGTAGATTAAAAACCTTGTTTGGGCTCAAGGACACCTTTCCTTCACGTGCTTAGGACTGGATATTAACCACTGTAATACAAGAGGGAGAGGACAACTATTGCAGCAGTCAGGGAGGCTAGGTTGTAAACATAACAAACAACCCACCACCTCTGTGAACTAAGCAGCAGGTTTATTTTTCTGTCCCTTGTCACCCACGCCAGGTTGGCTCATCAGTCACTCAGGAGCCCAGGTTGACGGACTTCCACAATCACCACCACACCAGGAGGGAAGACTGGAGAATTATGGCACTTCTGTTCACACTTAATTGGCAAAGCAATTAAATGGGTTTTTTTTCCAATCAGTTTGATTAGCACAAGTTTTTCGAACTGTTTTATCAATCAGTCTGGTTAGCATGAGTCAGACCCCTAGATAACATTTAACTGTAAAACCCAGTTTCAGAACCTAAGAATTCAACGGTTCCATTGAGGAAATGCCCCCAGGAAGGCTCTGCCTGAAAGAGACAACGCATCTGTTTCCTTACATTCCATTCCACATACGCATATAGGTGGACGTCTATAGATACGCATAGGTGTACTGTAAAGGCCATAGAAGATTGAGTTACAGTGTTTATGGGCCCTGGCTGCACCCTGTAGAAGAGTTTTCTGAAGAAATGCTTCGCAGAGGCAGAGGTGAACAAAAAAAAACATAAGCTTTGAAGTCAGGTAGACAAATTACTTAGCCTGAAAGTCTTAGCATCCTCATACCTAAATCAGATGCAATATCTACCAGGTGGCTATAGTAAGATAAAGTACCTAGTACATAATAGGTAATCAACAAATAGTAGTTGCCATTTATTTCTTGTTAGCTTAAAAAAAAATGTTTGTGATTATTTGCCTTGTCTTATAAAAAGTGGCATATGTAATTGACATTTCTGATTAAATAGATACTGGTTAATGAACATTTTCCTACAGTTTTGTTAAAAATGTACATTAGCATTCAAGAATATCTTCTCTGATTTTTTTTTTTTAATTTTATTTTATTTCTGGGACATGGTCAGCTGCAGCCTTGGGCGCGGCCCCTTCTCTGATTTCTTTACATTAGAATGGCTCTGGCTGCATCTTAACCAGAGTTACTGACTCTATTGTACTGTAAAGGATAGCATTCTACTCTCATCAGCTAAACCTTGGAATCAAGAGCTATTTATATACTACACTAAAATATTTTACTTTGAGGCCGGGTGCGGTGGCTCATGCCTATAATCCTAGCATTTTGGGAGGCCGAGGCGGGAGGATCACCTGAGCTCAGGAGTTCAAGACCAACCTGAGAAGAGTGACACCCCATCTCTACTAAAAATAAGAAAATTAGCTGGGCATCATGGCACGTGCCTATAGGCCCAACTACTCAAGGGGCTGAGGCAGGAGGATTGCTTTAGCCCACAAGTTTGAGGTTGCAGTGAGCTATGATGATGCCACTGCACTCTACCCAGGGCAACAGAGCAAGACTCTGTCTCAACAAAATGTATATACATATATATATATATATATTTTACTTTGAAAACTGAATGAAGATTTTAACAGATCTTAAAATCATTCAGCAATGTACAGATTGAAACTGTACTGCTTGAAACTAAGATGTTAAAAGATCTTGCATCCTATTGTACTAGCAACTAATATTTTCATTTTATTTCAATTAATCTTTTTAAAGTGTCAACCCCCATTCATTCTATGGTGCAAGCTGTCCCTTGAGGCCCTGATCATCTCCTTCCCCCAAAATTTCAATCACGCATTCCAGCTTCAATCAGTCTACCACCTTGTGGGTGACAAGGTATATGATAAGTCCGTTGCATACGATTCTCCACAGCACATCATTGTACCTCGCCTGCTGGAAAATGGATTCCTTGATCAGATGAAGATACATAAGGAGCAGGTCCAAGTTAAAATAATGCTCTCTGCTCTAGGCCTCTCCTAGTGTTTGCTTCAGTTCCTAGGTATGCAAGTCTAAATCTAGAATGAGATCTACCCATCCCAGGCAAGATCCAAGGGTATCCGCCTGGAGCTATGCGTGGTGGGCGATACCGTCCACCTGCCACCCTGGGCTTTCTCCGGAGGTGGCCACAGCTGATTTTAGTTTCTGATGATTTTGTTGTTGACAAACAGAGCAAGTATTAGTCACATTTTTAGTTTGCAAGAGAGCAGGAAATATCTTTTTTCTGCCCTCAAGTACTACATTTATGACTACATTTATCTTTATTTCCATCCAAAAATTCATAGTATATTAAATAGGAAATGTAATAATTGAAACAAATTCAAAGTTCTCTGGCCATAACATTTATGAGTTCAGATTTCATGTGAGCACATGGAAATTCTGAGTGAGTACACATCAGTGACATCCGAACTAACCTAATAAAATGGCCAGAGAGAAAAGTGACACGATGCTTTATTTCAGTCCCTAATGGTTCCCAACTGGCCCAGTCGGACCACTCTTTTCACCTGGGATTTTTGATAAAGGCTTCCAGTGTTGTCTGTTGGTTTGGGGAAGTTTTCTTTGGCTGATCAAAAGTTTAGCAGGTGTGAGACAAGGTCCTGTTTCCTTTGCATTCTTTTTGGTCCCCGGGGAGCAGCTAAGACAGATACTGAAGATAAAAGGCACGTGCACTAATCTAGCGGAGCCGTGCCCTGTGTCCATGCTCCAGATTAAATCTGTGCGTTTGTCGCGGATGGGAGAAGGGCTCTCGGGCAGCTGCTCCCTTAAAAGTATGAAAGAAATGCCGCTGGCGCACCATGGGGTGCAGCCCCCCCAGCAAGGGTGAGGCTCAGAATCTCGGCAACAGGGCTGCAGCTTCCTCACCTGTCAGCAGTGCAGGCTACTGAACCCGGCCAAGTCTCCGTGGGGGCATATATATATTGAAGTGTCCCAGTCACTGTCCCCCTGCTACACAGACATTATTGTATAATGAGAAAAGTGAAATATTTTTGAGCCCAGTAGCACCCTGAAGGATTCATGGCAAAGATGTGTCGATCTTTAATTTTCACCTTTTTGATCTGTCAATAGACACAGACTGGCTTAATCAATCAGCATGGCATTGCTTCCTCCCTGGACAACCCCCCAAAGACATTTCACCTCTCTGATCCTCAGATTCATCACCTATAAGCCCGGGTGAGTATGTGATACCCACCTACTCACTGCATAGGGATGTCGTGAGCATCAGATCAAACGCAAGTGAGAGCGAACAGGCTCGAAAACGGCCAGACTGCCTGAGTGTTAGCCGTCTGCTAACAGTGCCGTCAGCTGCAGATGCCTTTTTCCCTAAACTTGCTACAAATGTAGAAAAGACCTACTTGCGGGGTGCGATCATGTTTTGATGCGGCAAAGAGGATTACAGAGTGGGGGCCTCCAGATTCCTTCATTTGGGCTCTGCCTGTCCCAGAGCCTGGAAACTGCCTTTGGAAGCTTTCAGGGTCAAGGGCAATTGAACACCCTGCCTGCCCTCTTCTCTTTCTCCTTGCGACGGGCACACTTAGAGAAAGCATCAGGACCACAGCCCTTACCTGGTCTCTGCCCTTCCCTCCCCTCTGCTTAGTCTGCATGGGGACCTAAATGGCGAATCTGGGTCTCTCACATGGGCTTCGGACGGGTGGTCCACAGTCGGGGGAGACAGCCAAGAGAAGGTAAGGAAGGGGAGCACGGCCAAAATCTCCAAGGCAGAACTGGGGAAGATTCCCCAAGTCCCCTTCCCTCTTCAGCCCCTAGATGGCTGTACTGTGACCTCCCTGTCCTTGGGGACAGTCTGGATTCTGCGCCACCCATGAGGCATGCCCGTCCGATTGTTGGGCAAGGGCAGGGTACAAATGGCATAGACAACTTCCCCTCTCATCTGTCCTCAGTTTAACCTCCAGCACCCCTGGAGGACCAGCAGCCATGACCTCCCAGCCAGGAGGAAAGTGAGCACATTTCAGCCCTGCAGCTCCTTAGCCAAGAAGAGAGAAATACAGATGTTCTTCCCTCTCTCGTCTTTTGGTTTTCTCGGGGAATACAAGATAGGATTCAGACCCGTGTGCCTTGCTGTAAAATGTGGATTACTCACCTCCGGACAAGAACTGGTGTTCATTCCTCAGTGTTAAGCCTGGATGGAGGAATAGACCCAGACTTCTAAAACATCAGCCCTTAGAAGGAATAAAACTTTGCACAGGGAACTGTGACACAGAAAATGGGTCCCTGCCCAGAAGAGCTTACAGACTAATACATATACGGGCAGAAGCAAAACAGGTTTTTCCCATACGGCATGTTGTTGAGATCTTGCTCTTAATGGTATAAATCTTTGTAAATCCTCCAGATTGAAAGATGAATTGAGGGAAGCTGGTGTGTACAGCAGGAGGCATTTCAGGCTGCCTGTGGATAATGTGACAAGCCTAGAGACTCATGACCGGAGTAACCACGTGGAGGGTCCTGCCAGGAGGGGCAGGTGCCACTACTGTTGAAGCCTGTCCCTCTAGACTGTCCTCTCGGATAGCCACTAAGCCCAGGCAGCCGTCCAGCCCACAGCCCACCTCCACGCATCTGTCTTTCCTTCCCAAGAAGAGCCTGCCGGATGCCAGCCGGACGCTGTTGAGACTGAACTTGACTTGTGTTCCCGGCGCCTCACACCAACCCAGGCACACACAGCCCGTGCTCAATATTTACTGCATGACAGAGAAATTAACCAGTGCATTGCCGAAAACAGCCCCCTAAAAGAATTTCCATTACAGGATAAACGTGAGAGTCATCCTTGGTCACTTTTATAAATGAGTGTCTTCATTGTGTCACACTGGAAATACGTGATCACTGAGCCATCACTGATCTCCTTCAAGCTGAGAGGAATCTTAGATGTCGGCTGGCCTGACCATTTCCTTTTAGACTGAGAAATGTGATCGAGTCTACCAAGTGCAGAATATCTTAACTACTTGCTGAAATCAGATCTTAATATCCTGAAGACAAATAACTTCCACAGGGTAGCATAAGGACCCAAAACTCTGGCTAGACCCGATGGTCTTCATTAATAGATCTTTTTAGGTCTTTATGTTGTAAATCTCTATTTCCTTGTAAATTCTACAAGGTTTGGGTGGGAGACTGATCTTAGATTTTTTTTCAGATTATTGAGATATACCTAGCAGCTGGCAATTCTTTTAGACTTAACAACATATAATGGCTGAGGAGCTAGTATATGATGCAAGACCCTCTAACAGGTACTCTAGAGGGACGCCAAAGTGAGTTTCATATCCCTGCCCCCCGATGTCCTGAGTGGCCAGACGAGTCCTTACAAATGATCCTGACACAGGCTGGACCGCAGCACCTGCCGCAGTCGAGAAATAAGGTTCAGAGGGAAAATGCACTGGAAAAGCTTGGGCCCGGCTGATGGCAAGGGAAGGATGTAACTAGGCCTGGGAAGGTGGGTGGCAGCTCAGCAGGTACATGGAGGAAAGCAAAGGCGTGTCCCACGAAGGAATCAGCATTAGCTACAGCAAGCGTAGAAGGGATTGTTTTTTTTTTTTTTTTGGTTTGTTTTTTTGCACTAACTATATGTTGGGCACGTTGGAGGTATAACCCCATTTTATACTCAATATAATCCAATAAATTAGGTGGCACTACTTCCATTTTTCAGAGGAGTAAATGGAATATTGGAAAGATTAGTGATGTCCCCAGTGAGGGTCGAGATTATGTAACATACGGGGGCAAAGCCAGGGTTTAGAGCGTGCGCGGCCGACTCCAACACCAGTGCTCCTTGCACTTGGGGGGCTGCCTCCCGGGGAGGGGGAGACGGTGAGGCGTATTTTAGGGACATTAGCTCAGCGTGGCTAGTTTATGCGGACAGGGGAACTCGGATGGCAATGGGTTGAGAGAATGAGGAAGGTGATAGAGAAAGAAGGGAGGGAAGAGGAAGAGTGTGGGCTTTGTGCTGAGCGTTTTGTGAGATGAAGGAAATTAAAGAAAGTCTCAGGATTCAGGGCTCAGAGGAAAGGGAGGCTGAGGATGAGAGGAGGTGACAATGTCGCCGGACCGCAGAGGAAGACGGGAGCGCTGTCAGCGCTGGGGAGGCAGGGTTTTCTCAGCCCAGCCTGAGGAGGGCTGTTCCGAGGGCGGTGGGCAGGGTCAGTTCGGGCTTGAGCAGGGTGGAACGACGTGGCCCAGCTGTCACGGGAACCTGATAGGGAGCTAAAAATGGAGCACACGGAAGATGCCTGAGGGCACCCGGAGCAGGCAGGGCCCAGCAGGGGGTCCAGTTACTTTCAGGGCACGAAGCTCCTCAAGGGAATCCAGCAGTTTGGGATCGGGAGCAGAGGAAAGGGTCCAGGGAGGGTTAAGGGAAGGGAGGCATCGCAGAGGACTCTGCCAAATCGGCTCCCCACGGAGGGGGACAGATGCAGCCAGGCTGGGCCCCAGGTGCCAAACCCCAGGCAGGGGCTCCAGGGGCCGTAATGAAGGCAAAGAAGAGGCTTGGCAGGAATGACTGAGCGGGACAAGTGGAAGGACAAGGGGCTGAGGCCCCGGAGGGCGTCTCAGAGAGGGACATCTGGAAAGTGGATCCTCCTGTAGGGCGATAAGATACAGGGTGTGGCTGGGTGCTGAGTGGCAGAGACACTGAGGAGGAGGTCACAGGGGTGAGGAGGTCAAGGAAGTGAGAAGCAGGGCGGGAGGCAGCCCAGCAGGCCGGGCAGGGGCGGCTGGGGGAGGGGCGGCTGGGGACCGGGAGCCAGCCACCAGGCCACCCAGGGACGGGCGGGACAAGCCCCTGAGGGCGCAGAGGGGCTGGGCTGACACAAAGGAGGAAGCTGGGCTTGATGTCTAGTGAAGTGGTGTCACAGCTAGCACTGCCCTTGCCCCACCCCAGAAAGAGTTCTCCCAGTGGAGGCAAAGCGCTGGGAACCCGCACGGCTGGGGAGGAGGGGAGACACAGAGAGCGCAGGGAGGCCCTGGGTGCAGGAGGGAAGCTGCAAGGCCAAGGCCTTCAGACTTAAGAACTTCAAGGACTTCCAAGGCCTTCTCTAGCCGTGCCTTGCACGTACTAACACTACTAAACGTTAGCCATTATAAGTGTCTTCTTTGACCTCACACCTTAAACAGACCCAACCCACCCATCTATCCCGTGTCCAGAACTCAACAAAAAAGGGCCTCTGGGCATCCCGACCTCTGCTCACAGCACAAGCCCCAGACCCACCCCAAGCCCTCAGCCCCAGGCTCACCCCTTCGGCATGAGAACAGGCTTAACCCCACCTGGTTTGACCTTGGTCCCCTCTCGGACACAGTTTTAGATTCAGCAATGGCCTCCACCACCAACCCCTGCTGGTCTTTGCATGCTTCAAGAGAGCATCTCCTAATGGCTAACATTTAGTAGTTCGTAATATTTTTACGTGCAAGGCATGGCTAGAGAAGGCCTTGGAAGTCCTTCAGTTTCATGCTGGTTCCTTCTATAACTTTTCCACCCAAAACCAACCCCCTGCTGCGTGAATACCCTAGACCCTAAGCACTCACTCCCCACCCATGACACCGCCCTCTGCTGAATGAATGGCTCTGTTGGAAACTTCCCACTCTTGCTCCTTGCTCTTTCCTTCACAGTCATGCAGAAAAACCTCATTCCCCTCCCATCTGATAGGAACGTGAAGACAGTCATCATAGCTCAACACAGCCTCCTCCTTTCCAGGAGAAACGTTTTCGCCTCTTCTCATGAGACACGTGCTCGGGTGCCTTCACCATCCTGCTGTTCCAGTGGTTGAGGTCCCTCTTAAGGTGCGCTCCCTGGCATCACATGTGGCAAACGCTTGGAGTGCTGGCTCTGTGCCAGCCACTTAATTCATTTAATCCTCACACTAATGCCATGTGCCACCTGTGCCCTTAGGATTCTCATTGTCCAGATGAGGAAACTGAGGCAGTGAGTGGGAAATAACTGGCCCAAGGCCAGTGGCAGCAGTGGAGTTGAGAGTCTGGCCTAGGCAATCTGGATGTGTTCACAACGCCCATGCCAGCTCTTAAGCTTGGCCGACACTGGAGTCACCCCTGGGAGCTCTAACAACTGCCGAGCCTGGGATCCACCTCTAGAGATTCTGATTTTATTGTGCCATGTGTCGCCTGGGCATCCAAACTTTTAAAAGATGTCCAGGTGCTACGAATGGGTAGCCAAGAAGGAGAACAAGCTGCTCTCGCTGTCAAGCTCCCACACCCCCAGGGCGGTCTGGCTGGTGCAGGGTAGCGTTGGATTAGGGGGGAGCCATGGAAATTTCCAAGTTTCCCTGGTGGAGGATAACGCCGGGACAGGCTCAGACATGGGTGACAAGAGCCAGCCTTGCAGGAAGGCTAAGTAAACAGTCACTCAGGTGGTGCGAGTTTAGAGACACCGAGAGGCCCCTATTCTCAAAATAGAAAAAGAAGAGACAAAAAATCTCTCTGAATTCACAGGACACTTGGCTCCAAGGGCTTCCTCTGGAAAGAACTTCCCTGATCACAAAGCCCACCTTGGGCACGGAGCCATGGTTTCCTCAGGTTAGCAGCTGCCTCTGTCCAGGCACCAGCAGCACAGCGGTGGATGGAGCAGGGCTGCCAGCGCTCCCCATCCCACACTCTCCTCTTTCCTGATTTTGTGAATTAGAATAAGAAAGCACAGGGCTGCTGGCTCCACAGGCTGAGGACAGGGCCTCTCTGGCTCCCAGCAGATGCTCTCTCCAGCCCCGCCTTCAAAGGGCTCACGGGACATTGCCAATCACTCCGATATCTGAACTTGGGCTGTCCTATTGCACCACTATTTGCTTTCCTGTCTCTCTGCTGATATTTTCTGCCTAAACTCAGGTTATTGCTTTTAAAGCATGAGGGTGTTTCATCAGTTAAAGAGAAGCCACCAGATGTTCTCTGGTTGTTGCTGGAAACTTCTGTATCTTTCAGTTCCTTGAACTTGCTCACAGCAGTCTGGGCTACAGTGCCAGGGCACAGGATGAGGCCCTGACCTTGAGCTGCTCCCTGGGGCACCGTAGCCCTTTTCTTCCCTTTCGCCTTCCCTTCCCTGCCCAGAGCCAGCCCCACAAACCCGGACAGCCATGGCAACCTGAGTGTGAATAAAAGAGAAACTACCCTCACCCCAAGCCCTATTAATACTTAATGCAAACATCTGAATGCAAATTGACTTCACTTTTGTTTTATTCCCTTCCCTCGGTGCCCCTCTGATGTAGAAGCCTTTCAGCCAAGACAACAGTGGTCCTTCCATCTGCTGGAAACAGGAGTTGAGGCGGAGGTTCCTATCACCGAGGAGAGAGGCGCCAACACAGGACTGCACATGGCCGGAGCAAATCCTACAGTTCCAAACTCAGTATTTCTAGAACATTTCCAAATGACAGTGTATCTCAGGGACATTTGTTCTCTGCAGAGGTCAGAGTGACTTGCACAACCTGTGGGAGGAATTTTGCAAATAGGGATAGAATACCAGTAGCCTGGAAGCCCTGAAAAATAATCCCCTCCTAAGCCTGTAAATCGTCTCTCTTTCTACCGCTAAGAAAAGGCGGATGGTTCAGCACCAGCTTTGATCCCACCCCTCCACCGTCCATGCTGAGCTATTTCCTGGTCTGTATTGCAAGACTGAGGTGCAGTGGGTTAAAAAGGAAGCTGAAGGGTATTAAATTTTAAAGGGAGAACAAGAAAGGCAAATGTTGATATAAAAATATTGAATTGCTTGGGATGGGAAAGGATTAGGTAGGTGCTTGGGGCAAAAGAAGATTGATAACACTGTAGGGTATAGGGTAAAAAAAAGAAAAAGAAGAAGAAAATTGAACAGACCTGTTTAATAAATTAAACTCATATATTAATGAGTTACTTAAATTTCTGATAAAAACGTGAGGCTAGCACAGAGTTTGTTCACAGTAAGGGTATTGTAAATAGAGGTGCCAGCCAGTAGCTATGTTTTTTGGGGGAGGAGAATGATGACTAAGAGACGGTTTCAGGAAACATTGACTTACTGTTGGATGCATGTCATTTTTTGCCTCTCCGATCTGAGCACGCGTGCACACACATACACAAACATTTGGGAGCTGTGACAGGTATGTGTGTACATATAAACAACACAAGGAACTAGGGCCAGAGAACAAGTCTGTTAACATAGTGGTTCTTAAACCCTCATAAAGCATCTGTGAGGACAAAGATGCCATAATAATCTTGGGGAATTGCTTTCTAGAATTACAGGGAACTTGTATAGCTCAGAGCAAAGAGATAAAAAGACCCAAACAGGCTAAATGGTATACCCAAGGTCACACACCAAGGTCACACACCAAGTCAGGGATGCAGCCACGCAGAGAGTCCCTGAGGCCTCCTCTTGCCCACCTGGGCCCCGTGCGCAGTATTCGGATGTGTTCACCGTCATGATGGCGGGCGTTCCTAAGGAGGTGGTGATGGCCCGCTGAGGTGACCTTGGAATCACCATGGAGGGCATAACTCTCCAACTGTCCATCAGAGCAGTTCAACAGCGACATCAGGCTGGGAGAAGAAAACAGGGTACAGAGGGATAGAGCAGGGAGAAGACAAAAATGGGGCAGAGTGGCATTATTCTCAGGTCATTGGGTGTTCTTTTTTTTCTTTTAGAGACTGGGCGTTCTCACTCTGTCACCCAGGCTGAGTGCAGTGGTGCGATCATAGCTCCTTGCAGGCTCGAACTTGAACTCCTGGGCTCAAACAAGCCTCCCACTTCAGCCTCCTGAGTAGCTAGGACTACAGGTGTGCACCACCACACCTGGCTGAGTTTTTCCTTATTGTTTTACAGAGATGGGGTTTCATCATATTGCTCAGGCTGGTCTCAAACTCCTGGCCCCAAACAATCCTCCCGTCTTGGCCTCCCAAATTGCTGGGATTACAGGCGTGAGCCACTGTGTCTAGCCTTCAGTCTTGATACTTGTTTAATGGGAAGTGAGAGAGAAAATAAAACCCAGGACACCTTGACTCTAACCAGAGTAGAAATATTTTCTTTGCTGACATGCGTAAAGTAAGTGTATTTCAGTGGAAACAACGCCTGAAACAGGAAGATGTATAACGGCATCAATGAGAACGGATGACATTTCCTCCTACAAGAGGCTCATTCTACCACAGGACCTGGCTAAAGTGCTGACTCAAGCTTTAAGAACCATGGAAATAACAAATAAGGCCTTTTACGAGGGCCTGTTTCCCTGTGGTTTTAGTGAGTCACACTAGGTCACTAGATATTTGGATTTCTACGTTATCAAAACCTTGTATCTCCTCCATAGGACAGCTTGAAGGAATTCATGGAGTTGGAAGAATTCACGGGCAATTTTAAGCTTCTCACATGAAAATAGTGTGAGAAATACAAGATGATTATAAAAATAACTGGTCAGGAGGGAAAAGGGTGGGAATCGTTATGCAGTTTGAAAAAGCTTGTTGGACATGGCCATCTTTATGTCAGGAACATTGGAGGTATTGTTTTGGGAATACAAACCCTAAAGAGTAAAATTCAACCAATTCTTTTTGACCGACAGGCCCAGAAAACCCTGGGGTTCCCAACCGGAGGACCAGCCGCCCTGTGAGAGGCGCACCAGCGTGCAGAGGGGAGGCAGGGCCGGTGACAGGGGAGGCATAGCTGTGTCCTTGCGAATGGCAGACAGGAGGTTTGCAAGGTGAACGCTGCCTGGCTGCAGTCAGGACCTGCAGGGTCCACATCCCCAGGGAGCTTGTCAGGAAGGGGGAGCCGCAGGCCCCACCGCACCCCGAGAATCAGGATCCCCGGGGAGTCGTATGCACAGGAAAGTTTGAGAAACTTTGAAGGCCCTTTGCTGTGTATCAGCAAATAAACTCTCCCGAACCTGCCGTGGTGTATTGGAAAAGGAGCTTCCTATCCAGCAAGAACATTGGGGGTTGGGAGAATAGTTGACAAAAGCCCAGTGGCTTTTCCCAATATAACCTCCTTGATTAAGATGTCTTCCCCCTTCGGTATAGCACGCACAGTTCTATTTTAACCACTTCGCACTCATCTTTGTGATACAGTCTATCAGAAGTTTGCTATTTTCTCCTAAATTATGGAATTCAACATTTGGCCAGTTTTTCTTTACTATTATGAACATATATACCTTGAATCTCTTCCAATATAGGACACAAGCACACACGTTGACAAATTTATAATCAGTGGGATCTGCTTTTGTCACTCGCGATCCTATGCCCCCACTTTGCCTGTGTTAGCGGAGTCCACCGAGAATCTTTTCGTGGCTGTATCATGAGTGACCGGTCCTGGCCGCGTTGCTGGACGCCTTCCCTACTGGGGGAAGGGGCGTTTCTAATTCTCCGCTAGCATAAACAGAGGTGTTGCGAATATTACTGTGCAAGTTACTGATTTTCCCCTTTCCAGTTATTTCCTGGGGGTCTATTCCTCCAGAGACACAAGGGACAGGGATCTTGCATGAGCATGTGGGAGACATACACTTCGCCGTTGCTGGGCAGAGATGGGCAGACGTGCAGGACACACTGTCTGCCCTCGCAGGGACATTCTGTGTCCTGCTCTGACCACAGGCCTCTCACCTTTAGGAACTGTATCTTTTTGTGTGTGTGTGTGTGTGTGACACAGAGTCTCACTGTGTTGCCCCGACTAGAGTGCCGTGGCATCAGCCTAGCTCACAGCAACCTCAGACTCCTGGGCTCAAGCAATTCTCCCGCCTCAGCCTCGAGAGTAGTTGGGACTACAGACGTACACCACCATGCCCGGCTAATTTTTTTCTATTTTTAGTAGATATGGGGTCTTGCTCTTGCTCAGGCTGGTCTCAAACTCCTGACCTCAAATGATCCTCCCACCTCAGCCTCTGAGAGTGCCGGGATTACAGGCATGAGCCACCACGCCCGGCCTCTAGGCACTGTATCAAAGGGTTCCTTTGCCCCCTGGCTTCCCATAGGGTTGACCAGGAGGAGGCTCCAGCTAGAGAAGGGACAATGGGCAGCGGGAGAAGAGCAAGGAGGACCCGTGCCCTGCCAAGCCGCAAGTTGGCTCAGTGCGTGCTCCTTACCAAGGCTGCCGTGAAGGCCCTTCCCTGGGCTCCGGGGATCCCTTCTTCTTGCCTCTTCAGGCTTCCAGCTGGTCATGGTTTCCATGATACTAGCCAGTAGGTTTCCCGTACCCTGTCCACACCTTTGTAAACAGCTGTCCTGCCGTTCTCCTCAGTGACCTACTTAGATGGCACCTTCTGCTTGCTGCCAGGAGGCTGAATGACGTGCCGGTGTGCCCTGCAACTGCATGAGGGACTCTAACCAGTGGGGGTGCGGGCATGGCAGTCTTGCCAGAAGTGTTTGCTAAGCTGGAACCTAAAAGGTGGAACAAGTTAGGCTTGGGGGCTGGGGGAGGAGGAAACATCAAGTACGAAACAGGGAGGGTCAGAAGGAGAAGCTGCCAGAGGCTCAGGCTGGGAAGACACCTGGCTGGAGAGAGAGGAGAGTGGTTGTCTCAAATGCCACTGCAAACCAGGGCGTGTGCACAAGGGGAATTTAAAGGAGCTATTAAAAAGGATGTTCACAAGACTTTTTGATGACTTAGTGCATTCATTCAATAAAAGAAGCTCCCTGCGCATGCGTCGGGCATAGTGCTAGTCACTAGGATAGAGGGTGAACACAGACCCAATCCCCTTAATGACTGGAAAATGCCTGTGGCATAATAACAATGACGAAGGGAAAACAATTGTTTATCTTTGTAGATTCTATGTGCTCTCAAATCGTGGGGAAAAAAACTGGAAGAAAACACCCTAAAAAGCTGAAGTTATCTTTAAGGGGTAGAATTATTATTCTTATTTTCTTCTTTATATATTTCTGTATTTTCCAGATCATAATTTTTGTCAATGTTTTATTTTTATTTTTAAAAAACAGGATTATTTTAAAATTGGGGGCTTAAGGTAATCCTTCCTTTGAAAAGGATGAAAGTCCCCTTAATACTTGAGAGGCATCGTTGTGTACCTTGTTCAGTATTTTTCACCCAGCATTTTATGCACAGATGCCTGTCAAACTCTATCTTCAAGACAAGCCAAAAGATGACAGGGAAGCAAGTTCTTGGGCCTTTAACAAGGACCCATAACCACAGGGATTACCTTGGACCACGCTCAACCTCCGTTTCCCACTACCTCGTTCACCTGGGCTGGCCCGTGACCTTGGCTGCACATCCAGATCCTGGTGCTGTTCCACAGTTTTGCTGAGTTTTCTACCCAGCCTTGATGAGGGAATCTTACTGGCTCCACCCTCAATCCCACCCTGCCTTAGGGCTCATGACGACATTTTGATTGATGGCAGCTGATAATCAGCTCTCCTCACCCTGCTCTTGCTTCCTGGACTCCACCTGAGCCTTCCCCAGCTCCTGCAGAAGTGACAGGCTCACCTTCACCCCTACTGTAAGGCTCCGGTTTCTGTCCTGCTGTGCCCTTCCCTGCTGCATGGAAACAGCGTCTCCAAGCTGACACCTGCAAGGCCTCCGTGGGATGTGGCAGGGTACCCAAGCGCGCCAGCCACTGCTGAGAAACGTTCATGACCAACTGCTGGTAACAGCTTTTACAGTGGGGCCTTTTGGGAGAGGTTTATTTAGAGATGAGTAAACAACATTAATATTGAAAAAAAACAAGTATTTGATAAAATTTGGGAGCCAGTTCTAATCTTTTGAAAAGTATGATAAAAAACTATAAAACCAACAAATGTTATATTAAATAAGGAAATACTAAAGTTATTCCATTAAAACCTGAATTAAGACATAGATGCCTCCCTTGCCAAAATTATTCAGTCCACTTTTACAAGTTCTCACTAATGCAATAAGACAAACGTAAATAAGGAGTATAAATATTCAAAGAAATGAAACTATTCTATATATATATACACACACACATACTTGAACATTTCTAAAGATAGACACGTAGAAAACCAAAAGATTCTATTTTAAAAATCTATTACAAGCACTAAGAGAATTTGATAAGTTAGCCTCATACAATAAATGTACAAAATTCAAAAGCTCTTATTCCTACTAGGGGTAATAAGTTTAAAAAGGAAATGGAAAAATAATCTTATTCATAATACAGAAGAAAAAACAAAATACCTGTGAATAAATATAACAAGAAACATATAGATCTTATACAAAGTAAGCTATAGAATTTTATTAAATGACATAAAACAAAATGCTCCTGTATGGGAAAACTTAATGAAATAGTATATATCATCATAAATTAATATAATGATTTGTGAAGAATTTCAGTCAGAACACCAAGAAACTGTTCACATGCTAGATAGATAAGATAATCTTAACATTTCCATGGAAGAATAAATGTGTGAAAATTGCCAAAAAGTTTTAAAACAAAAATGATGATAGAGCTTGCCCTTCCATATATTATAACTAACGACTAAAGCCATTGTAAACTTACAGAATTGGCATAGAAACAGATAAATACATCAATAAAAGAGAATAGAAAGCCTAGAAGCAGATCTAAGGATACCTAGAAACTTAACTATTAATATATGATAGGCCAGGCGAGGTGGCTCACGCCTGTAATCCTAGCACTCTGGGAGGCCAAGGCAGGTGGACCATTTGAGCTCAGGAGTTCGAGACCACCCTGAGCAAGAGCGAGACCCCGTCTCTACTAAAAATAGAAAGAAATTATATGAACAACTAAAAATATATATAGAAAAAATTAGCTGGGCATGGTGGCGCATGCCTGTAGTCCCAGCTACTTGGGAGGCTGAGGCAGTAGGATCGCTTCAGCCCAGGAGTTTGAGGTTGCTGTGAGCTAGGCTGATGCCACGGCACTCACTCTAGCCTGAGCAACAGAGTGAGACTCTCTCTCTCTCTCTCTCTCTCTCTCTATATATATATGATAAAGAAAGTATAACGTCCAAGGAGGGAAAAAAACCTGATAATTTCATACATATTGTTGGCATAACTCAAACGCATCTGGAAAAAAATTTAATTAGATTCCTTCTCCATACCACATTAAACAAATAAATTCCAAGAAAGGTAAACAGTTTTAATGTCAAAAATAAGCAATAAAACTTTTAGAAGGAACTACGGGGGGAAAAGTGTTTGCTTGAAATAGAGAGAAGGTCTTAAGCAAAACAGGAGTCTTAGAAGCCAAAAAAAAAAAAAGATAAAGAAATTTAACCACAAGAAAATTTTGCATGGTGTCATAGTGTCTGCACGAGAAAAGACACCACAAAGTCAAAAGATAAATAAGAGGCTAGAAGATATTTGTTAATGCTATGACAGCCTTAGAGTTAATATCACTAATATTTCTTTAATCCTATAAATCAACAACCCAAACAAAATATGAAACATGGTACATAGACAGGCAATTCACACAAGAGGAAATGTAAATGACCAGTAGGTTTATTTTTTAAAAGGAAAAAAACTCAATCTCAATAGTGATCAGGGAATTATAAATTAAAACAATAATGAGATATCTTTGACAAGAAAACTGAAATACTATCAGCATCCAGTCTTGTGAGAATGAAGAGAAATGGGCACTCTAGCATACTGCTGATGGCAGTGTGAATTGCTCTATTTTGTGGAAATTAAACTGTCAATATGTGCTAAAATTACTCAAGATATCTATTCTACAGAAATAAAAGCTTCAGTACTTAAAATCGCACAGGATTTCGGTTGCAGCACTGTTTACAATAGTGAGAAACTAGAAACAAGTGGCAAGTGTGTCAAATAGAGGAGTAGCTGAATAAATGACAGCAAGTCTTTGCGTATAATACTATACAACTCTTCAATGAGTTAGGTTTCAATATATTAATCCAGAAAGATAGCCATGATAGACTCAAGTGGAAAACAATTTGCAGATTAATACGTTTTCTATGGCCCTACTTTTTAAACATAAAACAATCTGATACATGATTTGTGTTTCTATGAAATAGGAAAACAAAGGATTTGCATGCAGTTCTGTGATGACGGGCCCTGGAGGAGTGGGGGGAGCCCCGAGGAGGGAAGGGCGAGGCTTAAGTGTTTTCTTGATACTGTTCTGTACTGTTTTAAATTGTTTCAATCAATATGTGATACTTTTATAATTTAAAAAAATATCATGGACCGGGTGCAATAGCTCACACCTGTAATCCTAGCGGAGAGGGGAGCATTGCTTGAGGCCAGGAGTTCAAGACCAGCCTGAGCAAGAGCGAGACCCCATCTCTACTAAAAATAGAAAAACAGGACAGGCATGGTGGTGCGTCTGTAGTCCCAGCTACTCGGGAGGCTGAGGCAGAAGGATTGCTTGAGCCCAGGAGTTTGAGGTTGCTGTGAGCTATGATGCCACTGCACTCTAGCCTGGGTGACAGAGCAAGACCCTGTCTCTAAAAAAAAAAAAAAAAAATCATAAATAGCTGAGAGAAATATGTATCAGGTAGAAAGAGGACTGCCCGTTTTTTATTTCCACCATCCAAAGCAGCAGAAAATCCAAGCTGCCCACGTGGGGGGAGGGAGGGAACAGAAGCCGCGATCTGGTTGCAGTGTAGCTTCCGATTTAAAGGACAGTCCAACGCTCACCGCCCCACGCAGCACCGGTCACCAGCCCTGCGCACAGCAGCAGCCCCTCTCCTGGCCTGCTGCGCAGAGAGGAGGACCTGTGGGCAGCACGGGTCACGCTGCGGGTCCCCGTGACTTTAGCCCCGGACCTACCTGTCCCTTCTCGTGCCTTTAAAATTAAATTTTAGGCTTTTATCAATGGCTCCAATAAACTCAAACTTGTGTTACGAAATTTCCTTTACTAAGAAATAAGTTGTGACCTGGTGACATTTTGCTCACTCAAGGCCGTGCTTTGGTTAGTGGCCTTCGGTTTATCCCAGCCTTCCCTGCCGAGGAGTCACCGCTAACCTGCCACAGACTTGGCTAATCATAAACCAAGGAAAGGCGTCAGAATTCCCAACTGTGCTCACTTTAGAAAAAATTGAGGAGTGAGGTGGGTATTACAATTTACCTTATCCATTTGATTATTCGCTTGTTGAATTTAACTCGAAGGGAAATTTGAGACTCTCACAAAGAGAGAAGCCTTTTATAGAGACTTCCATCTGGGGAGCAGATTTATGAGGCCTTTTGAGACCCGGAGTAAGTTTCCTGGGATGCAGCAAGAGGCAAGGCTACCCACCCCCCAACCCCCACCCCCAAACTGCAGTGTGGGATCCAGGAAAACCAACATGCAGAAAGAGACCCAGATGGGAGGGGCAGGGAGGCTTTATGGTTGAGACCTGAATGAAGCCAAACTTTTCAAAGTGAGTTAGTAGAACTGAGCTATTCTTTAAGTGCTGTTTTTTTTTCTCCCCCCCTCTTTCCTTTTTTCTTTTTTTTTTAAATGACTTCTGAACTAGGCGGCTGTTTTGGGCTCTGCATTTAAAATGTAGGGAAGGAAGCGACAGAGTGATGCAGCCAGGCAGGTGCCGACTCCAGTGCTCATGTGCAGACCGTCCCAGGGGAGCAGGAGGGCTGGCCGGGGCCCAGCGCCGTGCAGGGCGGCGCACCCCGCTCTCCGCAGCCTCCCCTGCAAACCGCACGTTGGCCAGCAAACAGAATCATCAGCCTCTCGCTGTGCCCTGAAATGGAATTACAAGTGGGCGATTTAATAGCAAGATTGAAAGCAGGAAGCAAAATATATGCTTTTTCTACAAGTTTATTGTCAGAAACATTTTTCCAATTCTTTTTTTTGCTTTGCTTTACAATACAGTATTGAAGGAGAACCTCAATAATGCTATTTGAGGAGACTGGAAAGAATATTCTCAGTGCCAAAGATAACAGGGGACATAACAATATGCAGACAAGACTGAAAGCACAAGCTTAAACAGGTATTTGTACCCCGCGTTCACAGCAGCATTATTGACAACAGCCAAAAGGTGGAAGCCACCCAGCTGTCCACTGACGGATGAATGGATACAGCAAATGTGGTCTGTGCACACGATGGAACATTACTCAGCCTTAGAAAGGAAGGGAATTCTGACACGTGCCACAACATGGATGAACCTTGAAGACATTATGCTAACTAAAATAAGCCAGTCACCAAAGGACAAACATTGTATGATTCCACTTATATGAGATACCTAAAGCAGTCAAATTCACAGAGACAGAAGCAGAGCGGGGGTTGCCAGGGGCTGGGAAGTTAGTGTTTAGTAAGCACAGAGAATCAGTTTGGAGAGAGGAAAAAGTTTTGGAGATGGACGGAGGTGACGCTTGTACAACAGTGTGAATATACTTAATGCCACTGAAATGGACACTCAAAAATGTTACATATATTTTACCACAATAAAAAAAAAGCAGACAAGGCTACATTTAGCACTAGTTGAGCATCTATTCCATGTTAAGCACAGGAGAGCAAGCGAAGCTATGTGTTAAGAAAAGAGGATTTATAATACAATTCGAGTTTGGTTCACATGTTGCCAAACATCTCAGTGAAAATGAAATAAAGTAAGTGCACTCAATTACTTACATATTTCCCTCCAAAGTTTGGAGTCCTGAAGAAAGAACACATACTCCAAATCTATGATTTTCTTCTGTGCTAATTTAATTTCCACACTGTCATCATTTTTGCCTGTGGCCAAAAATACATTTACAAATAATCAGTTAAAACGTTTTTCAGGGTAGAAAGCACATTCTGTATTAAATATAACCTTGACCCCAGGCACTTTCAGAAGACACTGAGCTATTGCTCCTTGGAGCCCTCCCACTTCAGTCTGTGAGAAGAGGCCAGGTGCAGATGGGCTTCCTTCAGGGGAGAGAGGAAAATGCAAGAGACGGAGAAGGTAAGAGTCACCAAAGTTGATGAGATAAGTCAACCGTAAAGTTTAAAATAAATCCAGTTTCTCTCTAAGTTCCAGTTCACAAAAGAGTATATGGCAGTGTGTTGTAATGGGAAAGCTAAACAGAAGTGAGATTTAATTTTAACTTTAACATGTAATTATGGGATCTTGGGCAAGACCAAGTTTCTGAACCTTGTAGTCTCAGACTTCAAATGGGGGGAATGCAGTTGACCCTTGATCACAAAGGTTTGACCTGCATGGGACCATTTATACAAGAATTTTTCTCAATAAAAGTTACTACCTCTCCTTACTCCTCTTCCACCTCCTCCTTCTCCTCCACCTCTGCCGTCCCGAGACAGCAAGACCAACCTCTCCTCTTCTTCCTCCGCCTCAGCCTACTCGACATGAAGATGAAGATGAAGACCTCTGTGAAGATCCATTTCCACCTAATGAATAGTAAATATATTTTCCCTTCATTATGGTTTTCTTTTTTTTCAAGTTTCAGATATTTATTAATCAGTGAAATCCGCCCCCCCCCCCAAAAATCAACATGATTTCATGCATTTAGAGGAGAAATGTTTCCTGGTTAAGTGGAAAATTATGCAGATGGCTTCTGAAGACCCTCATTCTAAGCAGCCTCCTAGTGAAACATTTCATTTAGAAGCCTGGACCTCCTTTCTTCAGTTTGCTATAATCCACATTCACTAAGTAGAACTTATATCGATCCTTGGGACCCAGTTTGTTCCAGGGTTGTGGATTAGTATTCTTTCTGTCCCAACTAACTTCTGGATTGAACACTGCCAGCTGCAAGGCACAGATTGCTGCTCTTGTACCTCCAGCTCCAATAGGTACGAAGAGAGGGACCAAGCTCAGACGATGCTTCCTGGACGGACAGAGGATCTGGTGGAGCATGTTTTCAGCAGAAGCCTCTGGTCCAAAAGGAGAGAACAAACTGCCTACCAGGCCCTGGGGTAGTCTCTGCCCTTGTGATTTTCGTAATAACTCTTTCTTTTCTCTAGCTTACTTTATGGTAAGAATATAGTATGTTATACATATAACATGCAAAATATGTGTTAATCGACTATGTTATAGGTGAGGCTTCCAGTCAACAGTAGGGTATTAGTAGTTAATGTGGGGGGAGTCAAAAGTTATACTCAGGTTTTCAACTGTGCAGGGGGTCAGCACCTCTAACCCTTACGTGTGCAAGGGTCAACTGCAATTGTAATTTCATAGGGCAGAGCCCTCAAACGGGGTACTAGGGAAGGGAGACTGCACTCCCCCCACCTACTCCTTCACAGAAGTCCTGCTGGGGGTGGAGGGCAGATGGCAACTGACACGACTTCCATATTTTTTCTATTGATTGATTGGCTGGTTGATTGATTTAGGCAGAATCTCCATATGCTGCCCAGGCTGGACTCAAACTTCTGGGCTCTAGAGATCCTCCTGCCCCAGCCTCCCAAGTGGCCGGGGCTCCAGGCACTGCACCCAGCTACTCCTGTATTTTTAGTTACCCCATTAATTATAATATACTCTACATCCAATAGAGGATCATTATCATCATAGATTTGGGTGGGTTTAATGTGGAAAAATGTTGAATGCATCTGGCAGAGTACCTAATAAACAGTCAATATTATTACTATTAGCTTCCTTCAGGCCTCTAAACAAAATTCTTTCGAGTGAAGTCACTTCTGGTCAGGGTCCTTCATTCTTTTTGCATCTCTTCAAATCTCTCGCTTCAAAACTCCTTCCACATATAATGCACATAAAACACGAGTCTTAGCCTTCATCACTCATGTGTTCACTCCCAGGTTATATTTCTTGAGCATCTTGTATGAGCAAGTCAGGTGGGACGTGGCAGCCTAGTGTTGGCTGCTGACGCTGCGGAAACCAGCGAGGAGCAAACTTACATCCCAAAGAGGCGGGTAGACCCCAGCACGCAGATGCAGCCCCACCACTAGCCTCCTCCAGCTGCACCGTTGGAAGACTCCTTATCTGCCGAGGGCTGCGCCGGCCCCAGGTCTTGGGGCCTTCCTCCATGTGCAGTGAGGCAGGCCTGGGAGCTTGTTCACTCACCATTTTTTAGCCATAACTCATATTTCCATTGCTCTCTTGGGTGGCTTGGAAGGAAACCAAACTGAAATAACTTGGGCAGAGCCTGAGAGGTCTCTCCTGCCTACCTTTGAATCCTAAGTAAGCTTAGGCCCCAAGGGGAGTAGACACATGAAAAACCTGTGGAGGCAACTTAGCACAGTGGCAGCAAGTATAAGCATCCATGTTGGCAAGACATGGGTTAATATTGGCTGCATCACTTAACAGTGGGGTGACCCTGTCAGTGAAGGAACTTAAACTCTCTGGGTCTCGGTTTCCTCATCTATAAAACAGAGGAGAAAAATACATTGTTGTTGTTGTTGTTAAATACCTTTTTAAAAAAACAATTCACAGGGTTTTGTGAAGATTAACTGGGCGAAGCACACAGCACAAGGCTTAGCATGTAGTGATTGCTCAACAAGTGGTGATGAGCAATATCAGAGGGGTGAGACTCAGGCTCTGTGCTCGCGGCCATGACACTAACATTGATTGGGCATTTGCTGTGTGAAAGGTGCTGGGCTAAAAGTTACACACACACACACAGACACACACACACACACACACACACACACATACATCTCAAGCCTCATAAAAATTTTATGAGGTGTTATCTTCTTTTTGCAGATGAAAAAGCCAAGGCTGGAAGCAGTCGAGTAACCTGCCTAAGACTGCAGAGCAGTGAACAGGGCCAGACTGGAAGCTGGTCCATAACCCTCAAAGCCACTATTTCCTTATCCCTGAGACACGGTGTTTAATCCTCACTGTCAAATGAGTCTATAACAGTAATGCCCACTTGACCTCACTTACCAGCCGTGAAGTTCAAATGAGAAGGTGGATAAGAAGGCACAGTCTCTGTAAAGACATGCACAAACGCAAGATGATGTCATTATTAAAAGAGATGGGCTCTGCTTAAGTAGCCCACAGCCTAACTAGCAGGGGAAGACAGACAGGTGCACAAATAACTATGACCCAGTGTAGGAAATGATCCACCGTAAGAACAGTCCCAACCAAGGACGGGGGGTTGAAAAGAATACATTTGCTTTTGCGTTAGTTGAGAGGCTTTATGAGAAACAGCTATAACACTCACATAGAGTAGATTTCCTTTGTATTTGTTTTGCATTTTTTTACAGCTTATTGAGATATATATAGTTGACAAGTTAAAATTGTATACATTTAAGGTATTACAATGTGATGCTATGATATATACATTCATTGCAAAATGATTACATATATGTATTATTACATCATTACAAAATGATTAAATGATTCATTGCAAAGTGTTTTCACATAGTTATTTTGTGGTGAGAACACTTAAGATCTACTGTCTTAGCAAATTTCAAGCAGACAATATAGCAGTATTAACTATAGTTTCTATGCTATACATTAGATCTCTAGGACTTACTCAACTTATATCTAAAAGTTTGTACCCAGCTGGGCACAGTGGCTCACACTTGTAATCCTAGCACTCTGGGAGGCCGAGGTGGGAGGATCACTTGAGAGACCAACCTGAGCAAGAGCGAGACCCCGTCTCTACTAAAAATAGAAAGAAATTAGCTGGACAACTAAAAATATATATAGAAAAAATTAGCTGGGCATGGTGGTGCATGCCTGTAGTCCCAGCTACTTGGGAGGCTGAGGCAGGAGGATTGCTTGAGCCCAGGAGTTTGAGGTTGCTGTGAGCGAGGCTGATGCCACGGCACTCTAGCCGGGGCAACAGAGTGAGACTGTCTCAAAAAAAAAATAAATAAATAAAAAATAAAAGTTTGTACCCTTTGACCAGCATCTCCCCATTTCCCCCACCCCCCAGCCTGTGGTCACCACCCTTCCACTCTTTGCTTCTGTGAGTTCGACTTTTTTTAGATACCACATGTAAGTGAGATCATTCAGTACGGAACCACCAAAAGCCAAATAGCCAAAGCAATGTTGAGAAAGAGCAAAGCTGGAGGCACTATACTTCCTGATTTCAAACTACATTACAAAGCCATAGTAATCAAAACAGTATGACAGTGGCGTAAAAAACAGACACAACACATAGGCCAATGAAACAGAATAGAGAGCCCAGAAATAAACCCACACATATGCAGTCAACTAATCTTTGACAAAGGCACCAAGAACACACAATGGGGAAAAGATAGTCTTTTCAGTAAATGGTGTTGGGGAAACTGGATATTCATATGCAAAAGAGTAAACTTGGACCCTTATCTTATGCCCTCTGGAGGGTCCTCAGAGACCATGGGTCCATCCCTACCCCATCCCAACCCAATGTTTGTACCCGTCAGCGGGAGGGCTGGTTAGCAATTCGTCAGCCTCCTCTGAAATACTCTCGGGGGACTCACTGCCCCTCCTCCACGGCCTCCTACCCTGAAGCTGCAGTCACCAGCCTGTGGCTTCTGACATGTAATCCAGTCAAACCCCTCAGATAAAAATCTCTGTGGGAGTGGCTTTAAGAGTATATGCACAGATTGGGTGCTTTTATTAGCATTTAGGAATTTACAACTAAGAATGGAATTCTCTTCACTTGAAAATGGGTCCCAACAGCATGTGTCACGTGACAATGCTCCTTTCATGGCGCTTTCCTGGTTTGCTGCCCGTGGGTCTGTCTGCACTCGTCCACTGTGGCCTTGGTCAGCCTCAGCCCCTCTACACTCACACCTGAGCTCCCAGCCCTGTCCCTGCCCTCCCAGCCCCGTTTTAGCATCAGGATCACAGGTAGGACGGGCCCCAGGCAGGAGGCTTTGTAGACCCTCAGCCCAACCCTCGGACTCGTGGCCTCCTTCCCTCCTACCTCCTGCAGCTCTGTTATTTCACCGCTGTGATCCATGCGCTGCTCCAGACCCCACAGCCCTCCCCTATACTTCAGTTCTGAAAAATGGAATCTCATCTGTTCCTCTTGTCTGGAAATTTCTGGATATCTTAGCATCCCAGTCCTTCAAGACTCCCCCTTGGACGGAGGCTCTGCTTCATTTTTGCAGGGGTGTGGGGCCCGCCACTCTGAGGCCTGCCGTGCCCGCAGCCCCTGCTGCACAGAGCAGAGCCACTCCAGACACCGGCCCACACCATGTCACCTCACCACCTTGGCCTCCGCTCGCCGCACCAAGTAGTGGACGTTGCCCAAAAGCAGCCACCTATAGGCCAGCCTGAGAGTAGGATGGCGACCCCAGCCCGTGCCCAGCCTCAAACTAGGTCTCTATCCTTAAGAGTTTTCAACGCGATGCACAAAGAGAGAACCAACAGGTAGTCTAGCGGCACACAGAGGCGGGAGATGCAAGCAACGGTGGCACGCAGAAGCCACGAGGTGGCAGCCGGCTTAGGAAGGAGAAGAGCAGATTGGGAACAGCAGGAGAGTAGGGCAGAGGAAGACAGAGCCGGCCCGCCACAGTGGAGAGACATGAGCGGAGACAGTGCCAGTCCCACCACACTGTCCAGGGGAGAAGGACTGGTCTCAAGAGTAGCACCGGGAACAATCTCCCACCAGGTCCCCACCTCCCTTCCTTCTCTGGGTGTCCCTTCACTCGACCCCCACCACCTGTGCCAACCTGCCTTGCTCTCTGCTCTTTACTACCTGAAATAGCCTAACTAAATCAGCAAGGATCCTCTCTATGGACCAGGGACCAAGGGTCCAACGCTGAGCCCAATCCGGCCACCCCAACCCACTGTGCCCACTGAGCACGGCAGCGGTGGCCCTCCCCAACTCCCAGAAACAGACAGGCCTCAGGACAGGAAAGCCTGGGCCCTGCAGCCGTCTGGGCCTCTTCGGGCACATTATGCAAGTCTCCCTGTGGTTAATCTCCCGTCCATAAGCTGAAATGATCGCACCCGCTCTACACACCCACGGCGGTGCTGGGAGGATCAGCTGAGGCCGTGGCAGCAAACGTAGCTTGAAGGACCAGCAGCTGCCTGCAAGAGGGACGCAGAGGTATGATTGTGAAAAATCACTGGCTACCCGACACCCAGGCTGACGGGTACTCTATGTGTGTCCTCCACACCCCGTTCGTCACTTCTGCCCTCCCGGGCCCCGTCCTGCGCCCGTGCTGCTGGGTTCAGCCCCTCTGCTGCTGCTTCCTTTGGAAGTCGCCCCTGCTCTACCAGGGCAGAGTCCCACGGCTTGTTCTCGCTGTGTCCTCTGTTCTTCCTCTTGGCAGAAGCTGAACTTTCCCTAGGAAAAGTCTGGTGTCCTTGGGCGCATCACCATTGCCCGGACAGCTGGCACTTTCTGCCCCCGGGGATCCCACAGGTGAACAGGAGGGACAGGCTCAGCCTCACACTTTGAGTCCATCAAATCGTCGCCTTTCGCACCCGGGACTTCATTGCTCCAAGGCACTTGGATCAGCAGCGCACTCGGGCTCCCCCGGCCCTCACTTCCCTTCAGGGGGTCTGTGGCCAGGGACTAAACCACTGGCTCTCAAATTGAGGTCCCCAGACCAGCAGCAACAGCAGCAGCTGGGAACTTGTCAGAGACGCAAATTCTGGTGCCCCAGACCCCCTGAATCAGACCCTCCAGTGTTCTGGGTGTAGCGAGCCCTTCGGGTGGCTCTGATACACACACAAGTTTGGGAGCCACTGTCCTGTATTATAAACTTCCTCACCTCTGTGAATGCACAAAGTCCACCCATGTGTCCCCCTGGCGTCCACCCGGGACACAGCTAGAGACATGCCCTTCAGGGAGCGAGGATCTGATGGCTGCTGTGACCGCGGCCCTGCTGATTCCCAGGGCGGCAGCTCTGGGTGCCCTCCCCTCTCCCTGAGCTCCTGTTCCGCTCACCCTCCCTTTCGGCGGCAACACTGTGTCCTGAGGAGGCTGCTGGGGTGCGGGACACAGGGCTCTGGGCTTAGCAGAGAGGCCCAGGCCCCTCCGCTCACGGGCGTGTGAGCTGATGGCGGCAGTGAGCATCTGGCCCGGTGCTCAGGGCACCACAAGTTGCTTCCCAGCACCGCGCTCCGCTCCCCCGCCCGCCTCTGAGTCTCCTTCCTCTCCAAAATGGACGCTGACACCCAGCGCATAGAGGCTGCATCCTAAGTTGTATGCACAAAAGCACTTTGTAAACCTTAAGCTTTGCTGACCAAAGTGCGGCCCATGGGCCGGCAGCACTGGCATTCCCTGCGAGGGGGTTAGAAATGCAGAAGCCCAGGCCTCCTGAATTGGAATCTGTATTTTAACAAGGCCCCAGGGATGCATCTGCACTGAAAGTCTGAGAAACGCTGATTAAAAGAATTCCATTGCCCCGGGTAGAGTGCCATGGCGTCATCATAGCTCACGGCAACCTCAGACTCCGGGGCTCAACGATCCTCCTGCCTCTGCCTCCCATGTAGTGGGAATACAGGTGCTCGCCACCACGCCGGGCTGATTGTTCTATTTTTCTGTAGAGAGGAGGGTCTCACTCTTGCTCAGGCTGTAAAGACCGACATTTTTAAGGTTTCATGTCCGAATGGCGAATCGGTTGTCTCAAGGAGCACAGATCCTGCTGGAAAGTAGGACAGTGCTCGTTTCTCCAAACCCCAAAAAGCCCAGGCACTGTCATGGGAACAACGCGAATGTCACTCTGGTAGATAAAAGTGGAGTCTAATGGTTGTGCCAATTTACATTTTTTAAAGTGAAACATGTTTGCAAGTGTAATGGCATGGAACTCCTCTTTCATGGACTTCTTCCTTCTTTGTGCCCCACTCCGAAACCACATTGTTTCTTCTTTGATGACGTCTCTTTCCTTTGTCCCCGTCCCTCAGTCTCTGATGTCTCCAGCCCAGTCCAAGCCCACGTTACAGCTCCCTATTGTCCTGGCCCAGCGTGTCTCGGTGGCCCTGGCCCTGCCCTCCTCCAGCCCTGCCCATCTTGCTGGGACAGCCCTGCCCTCAGGTCACTCCCTCCTTACAAAGCTCAGAGGCTCCTGGCTGCCGACAGATGGAGTCTTCGCTGGCTTTCCAGGCTGTCCGCAGAGGACCCCTCCTGCCCGTCTAATGTGCTCCCACCCCTCGACTGTGTGGGGCCTGCCCATCCCCCCTCCCCCGCCAGCGCTGCTCTTCCTGCGCGCACCAGACTTTGAGCTCCTCTCTGCACTTTTTCCTAGTTACGAGGCTGGAACTCTGCTACTCGCCTTCCTACCGCACGATAGAAGTTAGCCATTTGTAACTGAAAACCCCGTTTCCTCTAGAAACATGTTAAATGTGGACAGCCTATACCATCAAACAGCTTGAACCCAGAAGAGAGATGAACCACAGTGCCAGTGGGCCTTCCCCACACTCAGGGTTTGGGAGGCATGATGCTTCTAGAAATAGCACGTCATATAAAAGAGACCACAGCTCAGAAATGTCCCCGCTCTACCACCTACTAGAAGGGACCGGGGAAGGTTATCTAACCCTGAGCTTCCACTTCCTTGGTGACGAAAGGGGTTCCAGGATGAAGGCGCTGAGGTGGAGTTCAGCTTGCAGGTTCCTTACTACTGAGCACCTGATTTATTACACATCAGCAACATCCAGTGGAGGAATCAGGTCGGGTGGAGGGAGAGGCTGGACTGCAATGCAGGCCTGACCAAGCCTCAGCCAACCTGCTGGGATCTCTGGAGCATATGTGGGCCATCAGAGTTGACCCCTGTTGGCTGGGATGGCCAGGCCTCTATCCCCCGGCCTGGGTCCATCGTCAGTGCAAATGCCCAGGATGGACATGGCATTGAGCAAGGGACTGACCGCTGAGGCTCTGGGCAGCACATCTCCATGCTCACCACACGCTTGTAGAAGGAAGCAATAATAATTGGCCGGGCAAGGTGGCTCACGTCGGTAATCCTAGCACTATCAGAGGCCAAGGCAGGAGGATCGCTTGAGCTCAGGAGTTCGAGACCCGCCTGAGCAAGAGCCAGATCCTGTCCCTACTAAAGTAGAAAAAAAATTAGCCGGGCATGGTGGCACACGCCTGTAGTCCCAGCTACTCAGGAGGCTGAGGCAGGAGGATCGCTTGAGCCCAGGAGTTTGAGATTGCTGTGAGCTAGGCTGATGCCACGGCACTCTACCCACGGTGATAGAGCGAGACTCTGTCTAAAAAAGTAAAATAAAATGAAAAGAAGGAGGTGATAATAAACAGGACCTACCCTACGTTGTCATGATGAAATGAGCTAAGCATTTAGATGCAGCATGTCAAGCACAGAGTGGCATTCAATACATGCATGCTGTTATCGTTACTGTCATCACAGGTCAAGTAAGAGTTGGAGGAAGAGTTCTCCCGTCTTTAATTCATCCAGTGCACACTCGTGGAGCACTTACCTGTGTTGGGCACTGCCGTAGGCTCAGGAGCGCTGCTCTGAGGTTCCAGGTGTCCAGTCGATGGCCACGGCTGGCCTCATCAGGAAGAGAAAGGCTGAGCGAAGGCTGAGGCGGTGAGAGACAGAGGAGACAGCCGCGCAGCAGCCCTACAGAGGGAGCAGGCCTAGAACGTTCTCGGCCAGAGGGGCTGAACAGAGTGGGCCAGAGGGCGCGGGGGAGGGGAAAGGCAGAGGGGTGGGTGGGGTGTGTGCCAGAGCAAACCAAACTCAGAACCCACCCAAGCTCCCCACCAACTTAAAGGCACAGAAATCAGCTGATGGAGCAACAGGGGACACAATCCGCGAAAGTTAAGGCTGTGGGAAACTCCTTGGCAAAAATGGTCCAGTTCCTTCAAACACAACCCAAACCTGCAGAATTGGAAGGAAAAAAGATGAAGAGGAACCTATCGATTAAGAAAGACTTGAGCATATCAATCAATCCCACTACAAACACAGTGTGTGGATCCCGATTCAAACAAGCAAACCACCTTATAACTGATCCCCATCATCACCTTACAATTGAGAAAATGAAACAATGGCCGGACGTTTTAAAATAATAAAGAATTACTGCAAACGGTTTTTAGGCATCATAACAAAATTGGGTTTTGTTGGTTATTTTTTTTTTTTGCATCCTTATCTTTGCGAAATAAATACTGAAATCTCCATGGATGAAGTCATATGATGTCTGCAACTTACTTCAGAAATAGTCAGGGAGTGGGGGGAAGTGGATAGGGGTGAGGATGGAAAAGATCGGCCATATTTGACAATGGTTGAAGCCATGATAGTACATGAAAGTTTGTTATGCTAGTCACTCTGCTACGGTGTTTCTTGTATGTCTGAAATTTCTCAGGACAAAAAGTTGAAAATGTACGCACCGATCATTCTGAAGCATCATCTCAAACTCTTCCAGTTACCAAGTTGACCGGAATCCAGCCCACAGCCTCCCTGGAATCTCTCTGTCATCCTCAGACTCTCCCATGATCACTGAAAGGAATGCTGGTCCTCTCCAGCGCCTGGAGCCAAAAGCAGGTTTTTCCAGGCCCACCTGACACCCCAGAGCTTGACAGCCGTCCAGCCAACATGCTTGGCTGTGGATGCCAGACAACCGGCAGACTCATGACCTCCCAGGGCTGGAGATGAAAATCTGTGCGTGTGCACCGAAAGACAGGTACAAGAACGTTTATGGCAGCTTTATTCCTAATCATCAAAAATGGAAACACCCAAATGTCCATCCACAGCAGATGTGTAAATTATCATATAATCATATGATAGAATACTGTACAGCAATGAAAAGATCAAACTTCAGACACGTGCTGAACAGAGATGAATTTCACAGGCATGGCACTGAGTGATGGCAGCTGGATACAAAAGAGTACATATTATCTGATTCCATTCATCCAAAATTAGTGGGTCGGGGGTGAAGGAGGGCTACTTACCAGAAAGAGGCATGAGGGTTCTTGGGGGTGCTGGAAATGTTTTCTACCTCGTGGTTACTTGGATGCACACATATGTCACATTTCATCAACCATACATTTACGATTTGCTCACTTTACTGTGAGTTATACTTCAGTTTTGGGGGGGTGGTTTAATGAAGAAAAAATGTTCTAATAGGGAGTCATATGTATCAGGTAATCATATAAAACATTGTCCAAATTTGGAGACTCTTCAGAATAAAAACAAACACTATTAAAAAAGATGTCACGGCAACAGGCCTAAGCCAGGATGCGTGGCCACCCTGCTTTACTGGACGATGACTTCTCGGAGCCCTTTCCTGCCTAGAAACCAGTCTGTAAAGTCCAGTCACCTCTGGAACTTTTAAGAATTCCCCACTTGGGAATATTGCTTGTCTCGGGAATTCTGGTTTATTTGGTCAAGAGCAGGGCCTGGTATCCACCTTTTTTCCTTGCCTAACTCCTGGGTGCGAGTAATGTAGAGCCAGGCAGGCAAGGTTGCCCCGGTCTCAGGACAGCAGTGCCCCGCCAAAAACGCTCAGCATATCCCATCGGCTGATAGGTTTGAAAAAAAAAAACAAAAAAAGGAAAGAAGGCCATGTAGAGAAGATCAAGGGCCAGTTTAATTATATGTGAGTTTGTATTTATTGGGGGGACTTACTGTACATGAACCTGTATCTCAATGTGTATCTTTTATTTCAAAGGTAAGTGCCCTGTTTGCTCATTCTTATCCGTTGAGCTTTTAGCTCTCACACTTAGGTTAGATGTTGTTGATTTTCGATTGCAGAAATGATCTAACAGAGCTTGGTTATCCACACAAGGTGAGCAGCCATCCTGGTTTGCCTGGGACTGGCCAGGCTTTCACCCTGAAAGTCCTACGTCCCAGGAGACCCCTGAGTCCTCAGCAAACAGGGCCAGCTGGTCACTTGCAGTAAAACACATTACTTTGGAATGGTTCTAGCGGCCACACGTGATTTAGGGAAGAGAGATTGTGGATCTGGAAACTGCTGGGAATTCAGGGACATCTCCAGTCCCAGCACTGCAGACACGAGTTTAGATAATGACTCTGTTCCATAGTTCCAAATTCCTTTCCTCTGTGTGCGGGAAGCTCAGCCCCAGGCCACAGTGGTAAGTATGGCTAACAGGCCTGGGGACATTCCTGTCTTGCCCAGCTCACCTCCGTTCCTTGTAACATTGAGTGAGAACCAAGACACTAGTCCACCTCCAATTCCCACCTGTGCACGGCGTGAACTGTCTCTCTGCCTTCCACAGGCCAGGCTCTGATCGGAGCCTGAGAAGCCTTCATCAGCGAGCACAGCTCCTGAATCTGGAAGCTCCCTGCTTTGGTCCCTAACCTGGCTTGAAGACTGCCTCTTCACCCACTGTCCATGCATTTTGTTATCCTTAAAAGAAGGTTCACACTCAGTCTCCTTTGCAAGCTGAATGCTTCAAGTATCTGAAAGCACACCCCTAGATCATGCGGATTTTTTTTTAAGCATTATAGGAAGAGGTTTCTGAACCAACTGATTTCTACCGATACTTTGCTATATATTTTGAAAGAATTGGAAAACAAAATGCACAGATACTACACACTTCATGTGTGGGCAGGGGGCCAATAAGCAGCCCCTCCCCTTTTTAAAAATATGAACCCTTTTCTTTCATCAGCGTATGATGCCCCTTTTCTTGCAAAACCTACTCATTTTCACCCACTTGACATGCTTAAGAAACTTCACTTTATGCTGCCAACAGGTCTCGAGAGCCATTCCTACGTGGCTAAGAAAGCTCACCCTCTCCCCCACAGAGAGATGGGTGCTTGCTTGTTGTTAAATTTATGAAGATTTACTGGAAGACACAGTACCCAGGAAAGAATAACCAATGACACTTTTCATCAACACTGTTTCCTGAGGAGTGGTGGCCAGGAAAAAAAATACTTGAACTAGAATCACTTTTCAGAACTGCTTCTAGCCAGCTATGAGATAGCTTTTGCCTCTCAAAACCTTAGTTTTCTCATCTATAAAATAAGTCGTTTGGATAAAACTATCTCCATGGCCTTCTTTCTGGTCCAAATTGCTCTAATTTACTGCATTACTTTTCACTCATCCTTCATCATTTATTTCTGATGCACAGTTGACAGGGATCAAATGTATGTTGAAAACAAAATAAGATAATGAATGATTACAATGCAGTGCATATTAAAGATTAAACAAGTCCATTTTTAAAATATGAATAATAAAGATATTCATTATATTTAGAAACACAAATGGCTGATAACTATATGAAAAGATGTTTAACCTCACTACCAAGCAGGAGAATTAAATTGAGATTCCATTTCTTGTCTACCAAACTGGTAAAAATGTAAAAGATTGATAATGTCAACTTGGCAAGGATTTGGGGAAACAGAAGTGCAATAGACTTTTTAGGGGCAATTTCACATTATCTACCAAAATGTAAAAGTTTAGTAGCCTTTGGCCTGAATCTACGAACCAGTACTACAGAATGGCCACATATGTTGCATCACTGTGTGTAATTTTTTAAAATCAGACATAAACTAAATATCCTTCTACAGGACAGTTGGCTTAAATGTGCTTCCTCCAAAGAATAATTAAAGATATTTAGCCTCCCTTTAGGAATCTGCACATTGGACTTCAGTATTTAAAAAAAAAAGTTGAAGTTACTTCTTCTCTCTGCTAAGAACTATAATTTGCATTTGGCATCAACCACTTAGAATGAGTAGCTTCCATCTTTTTTGCATCGGGCACACAGATAATGTTCTTAGGTAGAAGTTCATTGCTCTACCTTTTGTGCCATTCTTCAAGGTGATACAGAGAAATCAGAAGGAATCAAGCATGCAAGAAGAGAAACCCCGTCTCTTCGAGTTGAGAGTTTCGTTCGTGTCTGCGAAGCCCCTGCGTGAGTCAGCCTGAGAACCATCCTGAACAAGCAGAAAAGTCCGAGTGTCTCCCCTACAGGTAACTTCAGTCTGACCTTCAGTATTTCTTGGGGTCAAAGAAGCCACCATGGAAGGGACAAAAATCCAGGTCAGCTGTAGCACAAGGAAATCTGAGCAGAAAACAAGCCCATCGGGACAGAGGAAGTGACTGTGTCTTCTTTAAGTTAAAGTAAGACCAGAGCTCTTCAAAGGGGGCGCTGCGCTGCCGGAAGGAGGAAGATCAGCTGGCGACAGGGAATCTCAATCCTCACAAGAAAAGGCATTTCTAAATGGAAGGTGAGAAATTCAAAGAGTTTTTGAAACAATAGTCACTTCTCATACAAAGCACAGACTTTTTAGCTGAAAATGTGCTGCTTTTCCAAGCACATTAAAAATTAACCAAAAGAAGTTGTGTTGGGCCCATCTTCGTTCTATTTGGGAAGTTTTATTAACCTGAAGTTTCTGAACATACTATTCTCTATATAACTAAAAGAGAAGACAGTCTATCTAAAAGAGCAAGCAGAAAGTATTTTACAGAAATAAACTACATATGGATTCTAGGCTGCGTAGCTAATCATTACGTACACACACAGACAACCGTGGTCACGGCCACGCCAATAACCAAACGCCTTTAACACTCAGCATCCTGGATGTTTGAACATTTCCTCCAGGAACGCAGTGTTTTCACAGACACCATCGCATTTCTGCACATGACATTCTCAGGATGTTCTGACAGGCAGAAACGATTCCTATTTGGTAACTATAAAAAGTGAGATGCCAAAAACCTAACTGACCTGCCCAAGGTCACAGAGCCATCAGCTGGGGCCTGCACACCAAGCCTGCAAACTGTCTGTGCCTCTCAGGGGCCAATGTCATCCACACAAAAATTATATTTGAGCCTTTCAGCAACCATTTTAGACACGATCTTTCTCCAAACCACATTGTGTTAATAATAGAGTTGTCACTTTGGTTCCAAGAATTCGCTTTCCTGGTGAAGCATTCAACAAGCCTCTTCCTCCATCCAAACTGGTTTGCCCAGGTGTCTCAGCTCCACAGGGGGGAGGAAGGGAAAATCTGGGAACCAGGACCTGCAAATTGAGCCAACTGCAGGGTCCAATCACCACCCCAGCAAGTTTCCCCCACCTGGATGTTAGTTAATCCCCACTCTGGGCATAGGTCACAACCTTTACACTCAGTGCAAACAGCAACCAACCAACGAAATCCCTAAGGCGTTTTCTCAGTATCCCTGAAAGTGGTCGGCTGGTCTTCCCCCACAAGGCCTTTCGGGATCTAGTCTTGGGTTCTTGGCGTCTAGAACTGATAGCAGTTAGGGAACATTCCCTGCTCCCTCACCTCTGGGCCTCTGTATATGCTGTGCCTCTGTCCAGAAAACTCTCTGCTTGGTTCCCTTGTCCACACTGCTCCTTACCCACCCACTTGTCCCCGATCTTATAGGTGGCTTCTCCCAGGAAGCCCTCCTGGCCTCTCTCAGCTGTGTTTCCATATCACCCGATACATCCCCCATCGTAGGACTTAAACAACACTCCACGTGCACTTCCCTGCTAACCTGCCTGTAACCCCTATTCAGACCAGAAACCCCATGAGGGCAGGCACCGGCTCTTCTTTGCCTTTGTAGCTGCAGCCCTAGGACAGCAAGCGGTTGGCTGTAATGTTGGAAATCAGCGGGTGTTTATGGCTCACCACCGTGGCAGGCCTGCTGCTACACACTGAGGATAGGAACATGAAGAAGTTACACACTTTGCTTTCAGATAAATTGTAATCTATTAATTCACGATTTTTTTTACCTTTATTTCATATACAGATAGATCTTTACAAAAACACAGCTACCCAGTGGGCACCTGCTGAGAAGGGACCCAGAGAGCCCTGAAGCTGGTTACAGCTAGAACAAGAATGTCCTTCTCTGTGCTAGGAGTGATGTTCCCAAATGTGTAGCCTCAGATCTGGCCTTTAAACTCCTGCTTCATGGGAACAAACAAATAGATGAGAATACTCTGGACCACAAAGAAGCACCATGTCTGCTGTCTTAAGTCTCCCAGTGGCAATGAGATTCCAGAATCGAATCTGATTAGCAACAAATGCAGGGTGAGAAGTGAGAGAGAGAGAGAGTTTCCTTTCCTTTGCAGTCATCCTTTTCACAAAAGAACTGCAAAAACATGCAGCCTCCATCCTTCTACCTGCGATCAACTGTAAAGGAGTGCAGTCTGCAGGCCCTTGAATTTATCTTCCTGAGCTGTTCCTAAACTAGCACCCTTATCCCTCGAAACCATTATCCTAGTCTGTGGTTCTCAGAGTTGGTCCAGGGGCCAGCAGCATAGCATCACCTGAGATCTTGCTAGAAATGCAGATTCTCTGGCCCCAACCTGGTCACACTGAATAAGAAGTTCTGGGGTGGGGCCCAGCCCTGGGTGCTTTACAAAGCCCCCTAGGTGCTTGGGATGCACACTCACATTGGACAGCCACTGCCCAGTTCCTTATCTTCACAGCACTTACTGCAAGCTGAGTTGTCTTGTGTTTTTATTTAAATGTCTTGTTTATTTGTTGTCCTCCCTTCCTGGAGGATTTCAGCTGCCTGGAAACTGGCATCTTGAGGTGGGGAAGGGAGAAATGAAAAAAAGAAAGAAAGAAAGAAAGAAAGAAAGGAAGGAAGGAAGGAAGGAAAGAAAGAAAAAAAGAAAGAAAGAAAGGAAGGAAGGAAGGAAGGAAGGAAGGAAGGAAGGAAGAAAGAAAGAAAGAAAGAAAGAAAGAAAGAAAGAAAGAAAGAAAGAAACTGGACCTTTGTCTGTGTGGCTCAGGTCTCTGCACCTTCTGAGGGCTTAGAAAGGGGCCATCACATAATAGGTGCACAATGAATAATTGTCAAATAAACAAACAAATCTTCCTATATTTGCTTGTTTTCCCCAATTTCCGAAGAGCTGGCCCTGAACAATCCCAGAAGAAGCTAAACCACCCTTGTGAGTCATCTGGCCGAGACTGGTTATCTGTCAGCTGGTGATAAGGCTTCAAGGACAGGAGATGCAACCAAGCACAGCCTGCCTTCGTGTCCCTGTGGCCCAGATCCCCAAGGCTGGAGTGCTCCCTCCCCCCCCCCCCCCCCCCCCGTGCTGAGCTCCCCTCCCCTGCTTTCAGAGGCCCCATCTCATAACTGAGACACCTTAGGCTCCCGAATGGCGTCAGGCTCACTAAGGAGATGCCCTGTACAGGTGAATCAACTCTCTCTCCTGCACAGGGAGCCCTCCCTTCTCCCCTACCTGCCACGCCCAGAGAAGAAGAAACCTGTTGCCATTACACTACATAAAATCCTATCTCCAGGTTTCACTGCAGAATTGTTTGACAAGTTCTTCCTTTATTAGCTGAAGGGGCAGAGAAATAACCATTCATAAAAACAAAGAGAACAGCTTCCTCCTACTCCACGTTGTGCTGACTGCATCTTGTGTAACCTCTCAATGAGCCAAATGTAGCACGTGGTGTCTGTTTTCCTCAGCTGAGGATACTAAGGCTCAGAGAATAACTCTTCCAAGGTCTTGCCGTGAACCCTGACCCCTAACTGGCTCTGACCCCAAAGCCCTTCTTAACCTCTGGCCTCTCCCCTGCATGGGCCAAGCCGGCTGCTGTATTTCACCCAAACACCTGGGTGGTAGGGAAAGAGAAAATGAGGTCTCAGGAAGGAGGGAGCCAGGCTTCCAGCTCCTCCGCCGTCCGCCCTGCCCTGTGGCTGCCACACCTCTCTTGCTGGATTTGCCCTGGGCCTGCCTGGGATGGTTAATATTAACCCGGGGCGCTGGGCGGCTGTGCCAGGGCCCCTGTGGAAGGTGGGATGCTGACTCACGGCCTATGTGGCAGCCAGCCGGCGGCCTCCTGGGTCCTCGTGAGCTGAGCGGAGGGGGGCCCTGCTCTCGGGCAAGGGAAGCGAAACTGCTGTTGTCAGTTTCTCTGTCGGAGGAGGCAGGTTGGAGGGTCCCTCGGCAATGGAAGGAGAAGGAATTCCAAGCAGTTTTGCAAAAAGCTTCCCTTGGTGGCCTCCCCACTGCTCCCTCTGCTTTGTGTGTGTCCAAAGGACGTACCCACTTTTACCCACTCACACTAACACGCACAGGAAGCCAGCTGTGGCGTGAGGGCTTACACTGGCACAACAAGGAGGAGCTCCTCGCACCACGCACGCCTGCCGAGCCTCAGACCCTCCAACAAGCCCCTGCGGACTGCAGAGGTCCCAGTCGCTCTGCCTCTGCACCCTGTCCCCACCCTCCAGCCAGGCGCTTCCACACACCCAGAGCGCGGTCCAGGATCTCCGGGAGAGGATGAGGAAGCCGGGCCCCACGTGCCTTTCTTCCTGCCCCATGTGCTTCCCACCAAAACTACAGACGTGCAATTGGAATGGTAGAAATGGACAATTACAAAGAGGAGGGAGAGGAGGACCAACAGATTTTAAATTACAGTATCCTGAATGCAAGTTTGCCCTGCTTCTTGTGATGCCTCTAAACTGAAAAGACAGGGCAATGCTGAGACAGGCTTGGGTATGTTGGCATGGGTGCAGCCATCCTCTCCGCCTGACACTGCCAGTAAGTTCAAAGAAAGCCACTCTCCATCCTGCGCTAAGGGTAGCAGAGGTTGGAGGTGGAATAGGGGCGGGGTTGGGGAGTAGGGAGTGCAGAGGGGCAGGGGAGAGCCCCCACGGGGCAGAGGCAGGGCTGCAGGCACAGCCACAGTAAACCCAGCCCCCGGCCACAGCCCTGAAATAAAGCCCCGGCTTTCAGGAGCTTCTGTTCTGCTGCAACACGCCTGAGTGCTCCGTGCTGTGGGCGCTGGCTAATCGCCCCTCTGATTCACACCGTTATTAAACCAGCCACTTGGGCAGGACGGAAAATCAGCCAGGGCCCAGCACTCCGGGCAGACACCACGGAGAGCAAACTCGGAACACACAGACGGGCAGGTAAGGAAACAGAACAACTGCCCGATGCACTTTCTGCCCCAGATGGCAGCTCCATGTCCCCCTGGAGCAGAGGAAAGCCGTAAGTGGAGAGGCCGGGCTCTCTCTGGACCACAGTGGCTTCTCCCTGGAGCCACCATTTCCCCTTGCCGTTCACGCCCTGATTCCTGCACCAGAATTGACCCATCCCGCTGGCCGCAGGCATCCCCACCAGCCTGTGCCCCAGGTGTGGGTCAGAGCACACGGCTGACATGGGCCCACAGTCTGGGTGAGCTGTGCTGGGGGCCCAGATCCTGTCACTCCCTCGCCTGACCCTGGTTTCGACAGTGGGTTAAAGTTCAGAAGCAGCCTGGTGAAAACATCCCTGCAGATAAGCTGGGCCTTTCCTGGCAGATAACCCCAGCGGGAGAGAAAACATTTGACAATACCTCTGAGCTGGCCTCTAACCAGTCTTTCTGGTACTGATCACCAATTGCAACTGGGTTAACAGAATTTGAATATTTTTTTCCAAAATAAACAATAAGCCTGGTGCTTTCTTTTCCATCCCACTTTTTCAAGTGTTCTAGCTTATGTTTTAGTAAAGCAAAACATGGTCTTCCAAGGCGGTTTTTCTGCTTTCAGGCTGCTTGTGGAGCCAGGGTTTGGGACCCACCAAGCAGATCCAGGGTGACTCCACTGATTTATGGAGTCACCCCGAGCCCCAGCCGTTGGCAGGGAGGATGTGGGTGTAGGACTCTTAAAAGGGACCTGAACTTTTTCCTCTAGCCGAAATGTTCAACTGGACTCAGAATCTTTATGAATCCCATGGCACGGACCATCAGCACACTCAGAGTGAGATGGTGACTAGTGTCACTAATTGACTAAGTGGAGACGGGATGCACAAATGGAGCCCAAGCCTTCAGGAGCCTGCAGTGGAGTTGGGAAGACAAGAGCAAAACACAGAAAAGACAACAGAAATACAGAGTTTTCGGACCCAAGACATCTCCGGCATGGTCATTGCTTAGGCGGAACTCGAGCTGCTGAGATTTTTAAAAGGAGGCCATGCACAGAAGACAGGGCAATCGCTGTGGGCTGTGGGTTTGGAAAGAGATCGTAGGACAAAGGACTTTGGAATGGAAAACAGCTGTTGCTCCTCAGGACTCCGTCCTACCCTCTTTATTCTTTCTCTTTCTACATACTCCCCCTGGGCAATCTCGCCCACAGCTTCAACTACCACCTCAATTCAATGACTCACAAATCTTTATCTCCCGTCTGGCCCTTTCTCCTCAACTCCAGACTCCAGTGGTCTGTGAGGTGCCTTCACTGAATCCCAGCTGGTGACTCCAACTTGCCATCTCTTTTCTCCCCCTGTACCTGCTTTGGCTCTTCCGTTATCTCCTACTTCTGTGCACCTTCCAAAGTGCGATGCCCACCCAGAGAGCTGGGACTCACCCTGGACAACTCCTCCTCCTCCCTGGCCCCACGTCCAAGCCCAGGCACTCATACCTCCTAATAGACTACAAGCCAGCCCCTGCTCTCCACCTGGGCACACTCTGTCTTCGTCTTAGGTCCTCGCTATTTCTGTTGCCTTCTACCTGGTCTCCCAGACTCAAGTCTTGGTGCCCTCTGATTTTTCATAGCAGGTCAGTCTTGCTAAAAGTCCTTCACTGGTGAATGCAAATGAAACCCTCTCTCCAAAGCATGGCCACAAGCAGAGAGACCTGGGCTCAGCCACAAGGTACCTGGGTTTAGTGTGTGCAGCATTTTAAAATAATGATTTTAAAAGTTTACCATGTACTTAGAAAGACTAATTAGTTAAAATAGGAAGTTTCCAGTTGGTGCATATTGTTAATAACACCCATAGACAGCCATCTAAGAACACCCCGGGCTGATTCGAAAGTGCTGTTCCCTGTTGCTGCCCCTGCACCCGAGTGGTTACCTTGGGCACTGCTTATGAGACTTTCAAGGTCAGGCCCATCCACCTTGCAACCTCCAGTCTACCAAGTTCCACCCACACCCAGTTTTGAGCCACTTGAGGGTGTCGGAATGGGCGTGCTCTGTCCCACCTCCATGCCTGAGCCTGATGCGGTTCCCTGTGCTTCTCCTGGTGACTCAGTGGTTCTCAACAAGTGCCCGTTTTTGTCTCCGGGGGGACATTTGCCAACATCTGGAGACATTTTTATGGACATAACCTAGAGGAGGGAGGCTGCTATCACTGGCATCTCGTGCCCAGAGGCCAGCTCGCTCCAGACATCGTGCAGCGCACAGGACAGCCCCACAGCGAAGGATTCTCCAGCCCGGGCCAGATCCACCCTCGCGAGACCCACTCCCCAAAGCCCTCCTCTCCTCCAAGAAAGAGAGAGAAGCGATCTCTTCAATCTCTTCGCATAGGTCCCAACCTCCCCTGTAGCAATTATCGTGCTGATGTGACTGTTCCCTTCTGCGTCCCTTTCCTGAGCTCCTTGAGGCCGAGGAACGTGTCTTCTCCATCTCCTTATGCCACTGCAACACAGCACGTCATGAGGTTTTGGTGACCGACATGCAAAGAAGAAAGTGACTGAGTCTGATCAAGGCCAGAAGTATTTATATATCTGAAACCAGTATCTACCCACCAGGATTCACACAATGTCTCATTCCCACTGCCATTAGCGACATTTAACTTATAAAGACTACCCTGTGCCAAGTATCACAGACAACATAGATTCTAGACATGGATTATTTTTCACTTCTGCTTACACAGTAAAATTAGCTGTGAGTCAGAGCATCAAGGGCAAAAGAGTATTTCAAATACCAGCTATTGCTCTTCATCAACCACCAAAAACTATATGTACACGCTTAGTGCACGTGCCGCCATGAGAACAGTGCGGACATGGCGGTAGGAACATCAGTCAGAAGAACAAATTCTTGGGAAGACTGTATGCCAGAAAGAGGCCTCAGAAACTCTCCCTTTGGGCCACAAAGTAGGTATAAAATATGTGGAAGCAAAAAGGCAAAACATCCCCAAAGTAAAGCCTCCCACACAGCTAGGTTCCAGACACTAACTCAAGTCAGTTGGTAGGCAAGCCAACGGGTGAGAAAGTGAGGAAAATGTAAAACACATCTGCTTGGGTCCTCGCTGGCTTAACCCAGTGTCTGCTTGCTGTCACCAACAGGGCTGCTCCAGACGCTGGTACCCACACACCCTCCCCTCTGATGCTGTCGGTGGCAGGATGCCCTTTATCCAAGAGACTGGACACCAAGCCGGTCAGCCAGAGGGAGGGAACCTACGATGAGGAAGCGCAGACATTACGACCAAACTGTGAAGTGAACGGGCTGTAGGAAAAAGACAGGCAGACTCAAAACCAAAGAAGCTAATGAGACCATGACCCTCCCTTCCACCACGCATGCGTTTCTTGTGCGGTCTGCAAAGGGATCTGTGAGGGCCCCCGGCAGCCCACGTGGGAGCCACGTGGAAGGACTATGACTTGGGGCCTGTTCTCTCCCATCTGAGAGCTCATCTCCGTCACAAGGCTCTGCTCAGAGTGGTAACCACCGCAGGCCACCAGGAGCCCCTGAAGATGAGAAGGTGCGCTAGCAAGAGATGAATGTTGTGCTGTTATTGTCGTGCTGGATACGGCGTTAGATACGGAAACCCTACCGCACGGCAACATCCCCTAGAGATTAAGATTATAATTGAGCAGGGTCGCACTGGCCCATCAGGGAACAGTCTTTGCTTCAGGTGTGGCAGTGAGTCCTGGGGTACCGCAGCCGCTGCTGCTGCCCCTGATGCTCCCAAAACAGGGTCTCGCCTGCTTCTCCCCAGCAAGCCCGGGAGTCATGTCTGTTCTCCGTGGGCCTTCAGCCCTCCTCTGCCGGCTTCTAAGCTGTCTTGTCAGGGTGGAGACAGGTCACACTTTTAGGAGCTGGACCCTCCAGGGGCTCACCCTGACAACATCAGTCAGACTCCAGCTACCTTGGGGCTGCCTGTCCTGGTTTCTCCTAATATCCCCACAAAACGCTAACCTTCCATTGTCCTCAGGCTTCCTTGTAGAGTGCAGGGGACAAGCAAGGTACAACAGTGGAAACCAGGGGAGTGATGAGCACGTATGGGATTCGGAGGGCCACAAGGTCAGGCCTACGTACCCAAAGAGAGGTGAGGATGTGGGCAGCTACCCAGGCAGTTCCACGGAAAGTGTTTGGCCATCCTACTCTGCCCTTGATTGCATGGACGTGTAAAGGGAAAGGATGTTGGTCAAATACAGTGGTTCTCAAAGTGTGGTCCTGGGACCACCATCGTGGCCTGGGAACTCATCAGAAATGCAAATGCTCCCACCCTACCCCCCATACACTAAATCAGAAATTCTGGGGTGGGCACCAGAGAGCTGTATTTGAGGAAGCCCTCCAGGTGACACTGATGCCCCCCTGCTCTAATCTATCCGGACCAATTCCTCAGCTTTCCTTTGAAGAGTCCTTTTGATCAGCAGTTTTGGCATCTGGGCTCAAAGTTGCCATTTTTCTTTTCGGTTTCTCTAGCAGAACGAGGAATAAGAGCAGAATGAAAGCAGGTCACGTGAGAGAAACGAGATCCCAGAGATGGGAGAAAGGACCCCGCACCCTTGACATTCAGACACCTCCCAGCCAGACGGGAAGCAGTGAGCCAGGGCTTCAGCCTCTTTTCCAGGCCTTGACCCTGACCGCGCTCACCTCCCTCAGGAAGGTCAACACCCCCTCGCGGCCACTGCTCCCTTCTTTTGAAAGCTCATCCCAGCCCCTGGGTAGGGTTGGGAGCATTTCCTCAGAATACTATGCGTCCCGTACTTTTGGAGGGAGTACTGAGTTTAACGCTCACGATGACATCATGGACATAAAGTCTAGACAAACTGTAATGTGCTGAGAAATAGGTTGCCTAGCAGCAATCCTGGAACACAACCTCTGTTAGTAATGGAAGCAGCAGCAATAATCCCTTCTAGTTCCAACTTCTCGTATCTGATTATCTCTGTATCTTTAGAACTTAGCACCACCCACAGTAGGTAGTTTTAAAATGTTTGTTGAATAAATTAATAAATGTTTACTCACCTAAAAAAAATTGTTACTACCGCATTTTGCAAGGTTGCCTCTCCTGGTTTCTCTCAACCTACATCCACACTCCCCTTCTCCCTGCCCCTTTCTTCCTATTTGGAATTCAGACATGATACCTGGACGCATGGCAGCTATCTGTGGCCCTGAGGAGACAGACAATATGATGAACCCCAATGACTACGGATGATGAGATGGAAAAGCGGAAAGACCCCAATCCCTGGAGGCGCTGTTGAACAGATGCCCAGCTCTGGTCTGTCCTCTCTGTACTGCTTGTTAAGTGGGCAAAAAGAAACATTAATTTGATGTAGAAACTATAGCTGGTCTTTTCTGTTACAGCTAAATTCACTCCCAACTGTTGAATGCAGAGGGGCTTGGATGGGCTGAAAAATATATTGAGGATGTAACGGAGACACGTTATTGTTTAAAAAGGGTTGGAAAAGAGGACAGAGGAGAGACAACAGTGACCGTGGTTTTGCACAGCTCGTGTCTGCAAAGCTAGTGAGTACGAGAAGGTAAATAGTGAACACCAGCAAGAGGCGGAAATGCAAAGTAAAGGATTTACCTGCAAGTCTTCAACCTAAAAATCTTTTCTGCATGACTGCCTCCGTACGATGTGCTGCAAAGTTGCTGTCCACAGCCTGCTAACCAAAGGGGACAGACGTGCCCACAGCTCTGCACGTCAAGTCCATGAATTTATTCTCCACAGTTTCTAGTCCAAATTAGGTTGCCTAGCAACAGTCCTGGAACACAACCTCTGTTAGTAATGGAAGCAGCAGTAATAATCCCTTCTAGTTCCAATTTCTCATTTCTGATTTGAGAACAGATTTCACAGCAGTAGATACAGAATCACAAAAGAACCCATAACCCTGGTTTTTCAGTCCTCAAATTATCCTGAATCTGAACTCTCTGACAGCTTCTCAAGCTTCATTATCAAAGAGACAAATAAGAAACCTCAAGCTGAAGGCAGATTCACCAATGGGGGCCAAAGCTTTGGGAGAGAGAGGCTCGATGCCCCTCTTGGGGTCTCCATCAGCATCTGGTCCTCCCCTGGCAGCACCAAGGCATTAAAGGATCAGGAGCAGGAAGGCTCCCATACAAGAGCCCTGCTCTGGCTTCACCTCTGCTGGTCGATAGACACAATCTGGCACCTGTGCTTGGCCCATAGCAGTTTGCGCAGGACTTTCTTGTGTATCATAGGCTTTTTTTTTTTTTTTTTTTTTTTTTTGAGACAGGGTCTTGCTCTGTTGCCCAGGCTACGATGTTGCAGTGGCATCATCATAGCTCACTGCAACCTCCAACTCCTGGGCTCAATGGCTCTCCTACCTCAGCCTCCTGAGGAGCTGGGACTACACGTGTGCACCATGATGCCAGGCTCATTTTTCTATTTTTTGTAGAGATGGAGGTGGTCTCACTCTTGCTCAGGCTGGTCTTGAACTCCTGACCTCGAGCAATCCTCCCACCTCAGCCTCCCAGAGTGCTAGGATTACAGGTGTGAGTCCCTGCACCAGGCACATCATCGGCTTTTATTTTGAGCCTCTCAGCTTCCCTGTGAGATGGGAAGGCAGAGACCATCAGTCCCTTCTGGCAGGTGAGGGGGCTTGCGTGCCCCCAACCTATCTGTCCCCTGCTTCAATACGGAGATCTCAGGACTGAACAGGTTCTTGGAGATGAGCTAGTCCAGCCAGTCACCTGCCTGCCACCTGCTCACTATGTGCCAAATCAAGATTCTATCTGTGCTGTTATTTACTTGGAGTGTTTCTATAATTGTCCTAAATAATAGCATCACAGGCTGTATGTGTTAATTATGCTTTTCCCAATATCTACCACCCAAATTCATCTCTCTCTATCACTAGTGGTGAACATAGCACAAGTTGGGAGACTCTGACTTAATCCAATCCTCTGATTTTTGCCTTAAAAGAACCTGAGGCCCAGAGGGGCAGCATCACTTGTGCTGGGACCTGAAACATTCCTCTTCTCTCAAACCCTTGTGTCTCATGCATCAAGTCAGCCTGGTTGGTTCTAGAACTCCCAAAGGACTGGCCCTGAAAGTTCCAGACTGAGCCAGACTTTCAGACCCATTCCAGCACGACTTCAGTCACCTCCTCTTACCCTCCTGGGGAGAGCAGGCCCCACAGTTGGCCTAAGGTGAGTTGGTAATGATATAGGTCCCGTTCAACCCTCCTCCTCTTCCTACTCTACACCCCCAGTGGTTGCCACAGACATCATAGATCCTTTAACATGAGCACCAGAGCTAAACACAAAATATTTGGCTACGCACAGAACGTTACATTCACTCTCCTAGTGACTTGCATTTGCCCAGCAGGCACAGCCTGTACCCCCACGTTGGTCAGCAGTGGCTCTGTTCAGTTGAGCTCGGACTATGTACCAGGCATTCTACTGAATCTGACAAATGAGGAATCAAACATGGCCTGATTCCTACCCTCAAGAAGCTTCTAGTCCTGGAGAAGGCTTCTAGTAGGAGAGTCAGCTACTGAATTGGATCATTTCAATATAGCATAGTTGGGGCTGCGGGAGGGACTTACCTGGAACGAAGCAGAAGGTCGCTCCAAAAACAAGTGTTCTGCTCGTCCCTGGCAGGTACAACAGCAGTCACACTTAAAATATCTCTACATCAGCCACATGGAACTAAATTCTCCCTTTCTCCTCCCCCAGAATTTTAGGGGAAGAGAGGAGCTGATATGCCACAGGCTGCAAAACCTAATCAGAAATAATCTGTTCCACTCGAGAAACATTTACTGAGCATCTTCCATAAACCACCCTCCAGATGCCTGCACAGTTCATGGAATTTTAAGTTGAAGAAAAAGTATATACTTATTTGATTTCAAATGAAAAGAGTAAAATTTAAATTAAGGAACAATTTAAGCTCAACAACTCTTCTGAAATAAATGAAGAAATAGATTTTGTTATTGACTATGTAACAGCCATGTCATGCTTGGGCATAATAAGGTTACAAGTTTGTCCATGGAGCTTACTATTAGAAGAGAAGGTCACTTTCAATAGAGCAGGAGGAATTTTGTTTGTCTTTGGTCAAATATTTCTATGTATTAAACTTCAGAATGAATCCCAACCCCAAAGCTGTTGCATATCCTATTGGGTTGAATGGGAAAACATGAAGAAAATAGATTTGCACATAAACCATTATGTGTGGCCATTGAACTTTTTAGAATGTGTATTATTTATAGCTTTAATTGAGCATCTGAATGTGCCCAATAAATCACCACACATATTAAAAGGGTGCCTACCCTTGCTAGTGGGTATGTAAAATGGCTCAGCCTGTGGGGAACAGTTTGAGGGCTCCTCAAAAAATTAAACAGAATTATTGTATGACCCAGCAATTCTACTCTGGGTATATACCCAAGAGAATTGAAAGCAGAGACTTGAGCAAATATTTGTACACCCATGTTCATAGCAGCATAATTTATAATAGCAAAAAGATGGACCCAACCCAGGCGTCTATGAACAAATGGATAAACAAAATGGAGTACATCCATGCAACGGAATATGATTCAGCCTTAACAAAGAAGAAAATTCTGTCACATGCTACAGTATGATGAATGTTGAAGACATTATACTCACTAAAATAAATCAGACACAAAAGGACAAATGTCATTCTGCTCAAAAGAGACACCTACAACAGTGTAATTCATACAGACGGAAAGTGGAATGGTGGTTGCCAGGGGCTGGGGAGGAGGGGGATGGGAAACCATTGTTTAATGTATACACAGTTTCAGTTTGGGAAGATGAAAAAGTCCTGCAGATGGATCGTGATGATGGCGGCACAATGTGAATGTACCTAATGCCACTGAGTTGTATGCTTAAACAGACGAGAGCGGTGGCTCACGCCTGTAACCCTGGCCCTTTGGGAGGCTGAGGCAGGAGGATCACTTGAGCCCAGGAGTTTGAGTTTGCAGTGAGCTGTGAGGACCCCACTGCACTCTAGTCTGGGCAAGACAGCAAGACCCCATCTCAAAAAAATAAATAAATAAAATAAAAATAGTTAAAATGACAAATTTTATGTTATGTATATTTTACCACAATAAAAGAAAAGAAAAGCAGTGCCTGCCCTAAGGATAATACAACCCTCCAAATCCTTAATACCTGTGGCCACCCTGGCCCTGACCCTTCCTACCCACACCTTAAAAACCACTCTCCTCAGCCAGATGCGGTGGCTCACACCTGTAATCCTAGCACTCTGGGAGGCCAAGGCTGGCGGATCGTTTGAGCTCAGGAATTTGAGACCAGCCTGAGCAAGAGCAAGGCCCTGTCTCTATTAAAAAAAAAAAAAAAATTGAAATTAGCTGGACAACTAAAAATATATAGAAAAAATTAGCCGGGCATGGTGGCACATGTCTGTTGTTCCAGCTACTCGGGAGGCTGGGGCAGGAGGATCGCTTGAGCCCAGGAGTTTGAGGTTGCTGTGAGCTAGGCTGACGCCACAGCACTCACTCTAGCCCGGGCAACAGAGCGAGACTCTGTCTCAAAAAAAAAAAAAAACCACTCTCCTCATAGGCAACAGGGAGATGCTCAAAGGCTTTGGAGGATGAGTCTTTACCCCAGCTGGGCAAGATTAACTTACTTCATAAAGGAGAAAGGGCCAGAAGAGACTTCATTTTCCATGACTGAACTAGTGACACTGTCAACAAAAGCCACAGTGCTTGCGCACCTGGGATATATCACCGTCAGGACAAAGGCCACACTTTCCAAGGCCCTTCTGGATTAAGGGAGCTGGAGAGAGTCCCTCTTAACTCCAGCTGTCTCCAGTTCTTACTAAAATTAAGAGGGAGAGGCAGGGGTTTTGGTGTGAGAAGAAAGAGCCAGTAGAGAACAAGAAGAGAGAAAAGGTAAAATCACATAAACCGCTGGGACCAACAAACTGTAAGCATAGCGGTTGTGTCTGATTTACTGGTCCAAGAAGTCAGGATTGGGGCGGAGAAGGAATTTGTGTTTCTGAGAATTCCTTCCACAAAATTGTAGCCTCTTACCTTGAACGAGCACCGTATACCATTTATCACAGCTGCAAAAAAAAAAAAATTATATCACCCCAGAAGCACTGACAACATGCCGGGGGAGGGGGACTTGGGGTAGAAAGTGCAAGGAGTCTCTGTCAGCTGCCCGGCTGCGCTGTGGAGCGCACACCGCGGAGACAACATGCAAACCCATTCTCAGTAATACTTCACGATGCAGCAAATGTGAGCACTGAATTAAAACAGATTTCTACATGCTACTGGATAGTACTTTGTTACCCCTTCAAGCAAAACATAAAAATGTTAAAAAGAAGATGCACAGGAAGTATTCTGCAAGATTTAAATTGCAATGTAAACGTTAGTTTACTTCTTTATCAACCTGCTCGGGCCACCAGAACAGAATACCAGAGACTGGGTGGCCTAAATAACAGAAATTTATTGTCTCAGTTTGGAGGCTGGAAGTCCAAGATCAAGGTGCCAGCAGGGTGGTCCCTGGTGAGGCCTCTCTGCCCGGACTGCAGATTACCGTCTTCTCACTGCGACCTCACGTGCTTTCCTCTGTGCGACTGCAGAGAAGGTCTCTGCTGTCTCTTCCACTTCTTATAAAGACACCAGTCCTATCTTAGGGCCCCACCCTTCTGGCTTCATTTCACCTTAATTACCTCCTTAAAGGCCCTGTCCCCGAACACAGTCACATTGGCAGTTGGGGTTTCGACAGCCGAATTTGGGGGCACCCAATTCAGTCCATAGCAACCCGCTGCCCTCTTTGCCTAGGAGTTTACAGTTTTCAAAGCACTTTCACGTACATTCTCATTTTTCATCCTCACGACAAATCTGGAGACGGACAAGCAGGCGTCACCCGCTGCACGGAGGCGGAACCTGAGGGTCGGGGCTTCCACGGCTCAGCCAGAGATACGACACTGGTCAGTGGCAGAGCTAGAATTCAAATCCAGGTCGGTGGGACTCCAGGGTCCTTCGCAAAAATAAAGAATTCCACTGGTTCAAGTGAAAACATGTACACTGTGTTTAGTGCTTGCTATGACACTTCACAGGGGCAGTACAGAAGGAGAGGCCCAGGAGGGGAAAGCGTGTGGCCTTGGGAGGCAGAAACGTGGGCATCTGTGCCCCCGCGTCTGGGGCCCCCCGTTCCCTGCTCTGCTGCCTTCCGTCATATCTAATACGACCTCCCTTCTGTACCGAATTTAGGTCGCCCCTTCTCCCCCAGCGCCTTGTGACCCCTGCTGAACTTGCCCTCTGAGGCGTTTGTCTCCATCACTTTTGGAAATGGACCCCTTCTGCCCAGAACTAGCCGTTTCAGTTTCACAGAGCTACCTCCTGCGTCCCAGCCTGGGCCACCCAGACCTGCATCTCAGTCCCGCTCTGCTCTGCCCTCTCCACCTCCACAGTTCCAGATTTGTTTTTAAAAGTCTTCCCTGAACCTCACACACCTGCCAAGAAGGAATCATTGTGTTGATAACAACCTGCATCTCAGTGACGTTACAACATCCTTCTCCCAAGGTTGAAAAAACATGAAACAAAGAGCCATCCATCTCTGCCGTCCTAGAGGCCACGTCCCCTGGTCCCGGGTGAGAACTGAGAGCTGGGAGCGTTCCTTATCTTTGTTTTTGCTTTCTTCTAGGAGAGTTTCCAAAATAAAGAGATCCTGCAAGCTGGCCCCCCTTGAATGTAAAGAGACAGAGTAGATGTCCCCTCCCTCGGCGCAGTGTTGTGTAATTACGTACGTTCTGAACGTCAGTGATTCTGCAATGTATTAAATTCCAGCCGCGAGCGCCTGAGCGCCGGACTGTCCGGGGAGGTGGGTCCCGTGTGCTGCTTCTCCGGCTGGCCCGGCCCAAACCCCGATTCCCTGACAGACACGCAGCTGGCAGACCCTGTAGGTGGGCACCCTCCACGCAAGCTGTGCTCTTTAAATGCTCACCTCCTTTGGGTTAAGAAATGCACGTTGAGATTATAGTGTCATTGTTTCAACCGGTGAACTAAATGCAGAGCTTCCTTCTGATTAAAACAGGCTGTGTTTCAAAGTTGTTTTTACGTTTTAGGTTAACTATTCCAGTTTGCCCACAATTGAGGAGTCTGCCAGAATGCAGGACTTTCGGTGGTACAAGAGGGAGAGTTCCAGACAAACAGGGACACTTGCTCACCCTATTAAATGATGGGAAACTTGGAACCCATTGTAGGATGCACGACCTTTGGGGGCAGAGGGTTTCTTCTTGGTTAAGTCACTTCGTTTTTCTGTACTTATCCCTACGTTTGTCCTAGGCAGGGGTACTGTCACTGGCCCCAGTGTTCCGCTGTGAGGGGAACGTATTCCACTGTGCACGTGTGCAGAGCCAGCACTCGGCAGCGTCAGGAGGGTGGTGGGCAGGAGCAATGATGGACGGGCCGTTCCCAGTCCCAGAACCGGCAGCCATGTGGAGTCTCAGTTCGACAGGGTGTCTGTGCCAGGAAGGGCTGAGACACGAGGGGTGACGAGGGCCAGCTGAGGTCAGGGTCTGGAACACCAAGCTGGGCTCAGCAACACGGACAAGTTTCAAGATCGAAGCAGGAGACTAGTGTGTGTTGAGGACCCTAAGAAAGAGGGGCGTGGGCAGGGGATGGGGGGGCGTGCAGGCTGGGACCACCAAAGAGAGAGGCATGCCAGGCAATGGCATGGGAGGCCTCTGTCCAGAGCAGTAGGAAGCTGGAGCTCAGACCCAAACTGCCCCAGAGGGCACCTCCCAGGAGCAATTTCAACCGCCCAGGACATAGCTGAGAAACTAGAAATACCAAGGGGATAAAAGACCTCAAAGGAGCCAAAATCAACATCACAGTCCCTCACAAAATAGCCCCTCTTGGACCACGGTCAGATCTGTGCACTTTATTGTATATTAATCATACACCATTTAAAACAGTTCTAAAATACATTTATTGATGGCCTTTTTCTGATTCAAAAGTAATACATGTTGTGTCGATTATCTGTTTAAAAATTCAAAAATCATGAGTCACAATCATCCTTGGAGAGGAAAAAAGGGGAAAAAAGATCAAAAATTCAAAAATCAAAGTAACTAAAAAGTATACAATTACTCAAAAGTTTATACAGGTTTGTGAACTCAGACAATTTACATTTCTCTGTAAAATGTAAAACAGTACTTGTTTCTTGATGTTCTAGGGAGGATTAAATGATAAACATGTATGTACAATGAACCTGACTCATAGTAAGTGCACGATACCTGGTGGGATTTTTCATGCCAAAGCCCAGCTCCATCTGCCCTCAGAAGCAACAGAGGTCTCCACCGCCGAGGAGCAACATCTCCTTAGACGACAGTCAGTGGCAGACCTGGCTTGTCTGGGTGAAAAAGTTTTCAGTCCAGGCACTCATGAAATGACATGCCTCGAACACTTTTTGTAAATATAGTAGCAAAACAGGAAACAAGGCAATGTTAAAGGAAGCCTCCCTCCTCCAGGAGTGGATTTGCGTTTGTCATCTTTCATTGCCCACATCGTATTGCGGAGCATATGTACGTGGTGCTATAAATCACATGTTCTGCCAGGAACCTCTGGCTGGTGCAGAAATGAGTGGTTCACTTACTAAAAGAGATGAGATGGATGTAGAACTATACATCACAAATTTGTCAATGTCATCTGCAGGATGCTTATTTAATCTCTATTGTGATAAACGAATTAAAGAAACCTGATATACTTTAGCTAACAAGCAGCTATGTACAGATTTTAAAAGTTTTTTCCTAAATGCCTTGATTTACAAACTGTAAGAGTTCACTCTAAAGCATGTTAGGACCCCGTGGCAGGCCAGTGGGGAAGGTGAACAGTGGGGATATGCCAGGAGAAGATCAAAATTAATTGAACCGTACACAGTACTGGGACACACAAAAAAGATGCCCAGCAGTACAATACATAGGGCCCCAAGACAGGTGGCAGACTGCCTTGTCCTCAGTCCATAGAAATATCCAAAAGCAGCTGGGCATGGTGGCTCACACCTGTAACCCTAGCACTGTGGGAGGCCAAGGTAGGAGGATCCCTTGAGGTTAGTGGTTGGAAACCAGCCTGAGCAAGAGTAAGACCCTGCCCCTACCAAAAATAGAAAAAAATTAGCCAGGTGTGGTGGCACATGCCTGTAGTCCCAGCTACTTGGGAGGCTGAGGCAGGAGAATCCCTTGAGCCCAGGAGTTTGAGGTTGCAGTGAGCTATGATGACATCACTGCACTCTACCCAGGGCAATGGAGTGAGACTCTGTCCCAAAAAAAAAAAAAAAAATCCCAAAGTGCACAGGTTAAACTTGGGTGCTTCTGTTACTCTCTAGAGTCAGAAGCTCTATCATAGCTCACCACAACCTTGAACACCTGGGCTTATGTGCTCCTCCCACCTCAGCCTCCCAAGTAGCTAAGACCACAGGCGCAGCATGCACCACCAGACCTGGCTAATTTATATTTTTTTATTTTGTAGAGATGGGGTCTCACTATGTTGCCCAGGCTAGTCTCAAACTCCTGGACTCAAACCATCCTCCTGCCTCAGCCTCCCAAAGGGCTGGGATTACAGGCCTGAGCCACTGCTCCTGGCTCATAATTTCATTATTAAAATAAAATTTGGAGTCTTTAATAGACAATGTCGGCTGGGCGCGGTGGCTCACACCTGTAATCCTAGCACTCTGGGAAGCTGAGGCAGGAGGATCACTCAAGGTCAGGAGTTTGGAACCAGCCTGAGCAAGAACGAGACCCCATCTCTACCAAAAATAGAAAGAAATGATCTAGACAGCTAAAAATATATATAGAAAAAAATTAGCCGGGCATGGTGGCACATGCCCGTAGTCCCAGCTACTTGGGAGGCTGAGGCAGAAGGATCACTTGAGCCCAGGAGTTTGAGGTTGCTGTAAGCTTGATGCCACAGCACTCTAGTCAGGGCAACAGAGTAAGACTCTGTTTCAAAAAAAAAAAAAATAGACAATATGTTTGTCCTAGGAGTCACTCTACTGTCCTTCATTTGTGGAAAGTCATTATAACAAATGTTTCAGGCAGTTGGAAACTTTGAGACCCTTCAAATGATACTTGCAAAGGCATCAGGCTGGTTTAAATGTATAAAAGCCAAACCTTGACATGTAGATCAACAGGGGATATATTTCATGCATTTCCAATCTCCTCCCTGCTAGGAATTTCCAAGCTCATGGGCCCCACTTTCCCAAAGTGGAAGCCAGAAACTACCTTTCCCAGCCTCCTCTGCAACTAGGGCAAAGACATGGATTTAACCTCAGCCAATCAGATGCACCTGCGTGATTCTTTTCCAGCTGTGTTATGAAAAGTTTCAAACAAGAGTACATGTAGAATTCTGGGAAGATGGAGGCAGGGGCATAGTTTTTTAATCTCTCAGGACCCCCACATAAAAACAGATAAAGGAACTGGAAATCGAAACCTCATTGCCATAGACAACAATTACAACAAAACAAACCACAACATTTCCCCTCCCCCCCCGCCCCCCCCACCGTGAACCCCAGAATGCAAGCTCATGAAGACACCCCATCAGCAGTCACGTGGCCACATTGTCTGTGTGGGAGGAAGCAGAGAGAGGTGTTCTGGGGGGCCTGAGAAGGCGAGAACCCCAAAACAGCCAGCAGGTATTTAAAGGAGAGCTCAGTGGGACATTTTCAGAACAGCAGCTGAAACTGGAAGAGCTTTTGCTGAATACAATAGTTATTGAGTACAAGAGGCTTTCAGGAAGGACTAATGGATCAGGAGAAATTAGCTCCTGTGAATTCTTTTTTTTTTTTTTTTTTTTATGTGAGGCAGAGTCTTACTCTGTTGCCCAGGCTAGAGTGAGTGCCGTGGCGTCAGCCTAGCTCACAGCAACCTCAAACTCCTGGGCTCAAGCAATCCTCCTGCCTCAGCCTCCCGAGTAGCTGGGAAGCTCCTGTGAATTCTAGAAACTGGCAAGTCAGGCTCCCTTTCAGGACACAGCCCCGCACTGAAAAGACACTTCTGGGAGTGGAATCAAAATTGAGGCAGGCAGGGACAAAGGAAAGGGACAGTCCAGTTAAAAATAAGAGAGAAGAAAAGAGTCAGGAAATCTCAAGAAACTAAGCTACCATATTTTTTAACACCACATGAACACAGAAGAAGGTAAAATTACAAAGCGTACTCTTACCCATGCCTCCTTCTAAAAGTTCAGAAGAATTAATTTCAAAAATAAGCAGTGAAAAAAAAGAATCATAAGATCAAATCCCGTTTGCTGTTATTATAAAAAAAAAAAGGATGATACGAAGCTGAAAAACATCTAAATAGATAATGAAAACCTGCCAGAAAGGCATGCCTAAAGAAGAGACCAAAAATGTCACTTTCTGCTTAAAAGAAAAAACTAAAATAAAATTTTAAAGGACATAAGACATAAAAGAACAACATAAGTCAGAACTAGGATAAACACAGAAATACAGAAATGAGGGCCGGGCGCGGTGGCTCACGCCTGTAATCCTAGCACTCTGGGAGGCCCAGGTGGGTGGATCGTTTGAGCTCAGGAGTTCGAGACCAGCCTGAGCAAGAGCGAGACCCCATCTCTACTAAAAATAGAAAGAAATTATATGGACAGCTAAAATTATATATAGAAAAAATTAGCCGGGCATGGTGGCGCATGCCTGTAGTCCCAGCTACTCAGGAGGCTGAGACAGGAGGATCCCTTGAGCTCAGGAGTTTGAGGTTGCTGTGAGCTAGGCTGACGCCACGGCACTCACTCTAGCCTGGGCAACAGAGAGAGGCTCTGTCTCAAAAAAAAAAGAAAAGAAAAGAAAAAAAAGAAAGAAAAAAACAGAAATGAGGTAACAAAACTCAGGAAATAATTGTATATAAAAGATAACATCACTTCAAAAATGAAGAGAAAACTAGAATGAATAAATACAATCAATAATGCCTCAAGAGAAATAGAAAATAAAAAGAAAGGAATTTTTAAGATCAAAAATAAAGAAAGAAAAATTAATAAGGGGCCAGTCACAGTGGCTCACGCCTGTAATCCTAGCACTCTGGGAGGCCAAGGCAGGAGGATCGCTCGAGCTCAGAAATTTGAGACCAGCCTGAGCAAGAGTGAGACTCCGTCTCTATTAAAAATGGAAAAAATTAGCCGGGCATGGTGGCACACACCTGTAGTCCCAGCTACTCAGGAGGCTGAGGCAGGAGGATCACTTGAGCCCAGGAGTTTGAGGTTGCTATAATGTATTGACACCACGGCACTCTAGCCCATGACAACAGAGCAAGACTCTGTCTCAAAATAAATAAATAAATAAACAAACAAGGTATGCAAAAAAATGTGACAAATACTGAAACTAGGCAAAGAAGATCCAACATTTGGAATTATAAGAAGCTCAGAAGGAAACAAAAAACAAAGCAAGGAAGTAGAACAAATACTAAAAAGTTTATTTCAAAAACTTTCCTAGAAAAAGAAAAAACTGGTTGAAACTACACACACACTGAAAGAGCACAATGAATACCTAAAAATGCCAACCCAGAATGACCAACACCAAAATATATTCTAGTAAAAATTACTGGACTTTGAAAGAAGAATTAAAAACCCTTTAGGCATCTAGGCAAAAGCAGATAGTGACCTTTTAAAAAACAAAATAAAATTATCATCAAACTTTTTGATAGCAAGACTTTATACCAGAAGAAAACAGAGTAATGTATTAAGATTTTCAAGGGAAGAAAATTTGATCCAAGGGATTAATATCCTGTAAAACTGACTTTAGACTATAAAAGGCACAAACCTCAGACATGAGAAACTCAGGGAATATTGTTGCCATAAATCTCTTCTGAAGACTCTACCGGAGAACAAGACTCAGACAACGAAGATGGCCAGAGAGACTCCAACAGAAGGACAGGTGCTGAGCGTGAGTCACCGAGGTAGCTGTAGAGCTCGGACTGACTGAGGATGGAGGGGAGAGAGTACAGTGTACAATGACCAGAGACACTCAGTAAAGTAGAGGTAGAATAACCATGGGGAGAATGGGCAGAACATAGGGAAACAACATATATATTTAACTGTTCACAGTAATGCTACTGGCCATGGTAGTATTGGTGTTGTTAGTCTGAGACTTTGTGTTTTCATTACTAGATAAAGTAAATGAGCAATTATAGGATATTCTAATTATATCAACCCCTGTATTTCTGAGGATCAGGATTTTCAATATGAAAGAAAGGATGTATAGATTCAATATAAAAAGGTAAAATTTAAAAACCTAGCCATGGATTTGAATTGAAAGTACCAATATAAACCCATGCATTATTTTATCTTACCCTTTATCTTAAAATATATATACACATAAATGTATATACATATATGTGTGTATATATGCACATGTGTATATATAATACGTGTATGTGTTATACACACATACATGCATGTGTGTGTACATATATTAATATATACCCACTGATGAGGCCCAGAAACAGTTGCCAACCCAATAGCAACAAATGTTGTTAGTAGCCAGATCATGGTCTTAAAATGCCATTTCTCACTGAAAGGAAATAGAGCTTCTTTTTTTTTTGAGACAGAGTGTTGCTTTGTTGCCGTGGCTAGAGTGAGTGCCGTGGCGTCAGCCTAGCTCACAGCAACCTCAAACTCCTGGGCTTAAGCGATCCTGCCTCAGCCTCCCGAGTAGCTGGGACTACAGGCATGCACCACCATGCCCGGCTAATTTTTTCTGCATATATATTTTTAGCTGTCCATATAATTTCTTTTTTTTTTAGTAGAGACGGGGGTCTCGCTCTTGCTCAGGCTGGTCTCGAACTCCTGACCTCGAGCTATCCACCTGCCTCGGCCTCCCAGAGTGCTAGGATTACAGGCGTGAGCCACCGCGCCCGGCCAAAATAGAGCTTCTTAAAGAAATGGCTGATTCTGGTCTGAGACACGATGTGTACAAAATGAGCCTGAAATTTCTTGTCAAACCAGATAGTGAGGAAACCATTAAGGACCACAGAGTCGTGTCAAAAGAACTCAGGAGCCACATGAAAAGGTTTCCACTAGCAAAAGATAGAACAATTGTAGCTTCAAAGATGATAGCTATAATTGAATGAAACTCATCAAATATGTTGTAATTTATGAAGTCATGTTGATTTAAAAAAAAACTATTAGTTCACAAACTGTGGCTGGTAAAATTAAAAATATATATATACTAATTGGTCATCTTTAGAGGATGATAGGGTGATAGGAAACCAATTCATGATATTGAAAACTTATAATAAAAGGAAGGAACCAAACATTTATCCTGCCTTTGTATTATGACCTGAACAACCTGTAACGAAAAAAGTAGATAAGCGTTAAGAGTATCTTTATTAAATTATTCTAACTAAAAGTTTTCCAAGAAATGAATAGAATATCATCATTTTGCAACCTCCAGTGATTTAATGGATCCAGGCAATGACCACCGATAGCTGCTGTCGTCACAAACATAAAGACAAGCAGCCGTTCTGTGCCTCCTGGTAAAACAACGTTTCACAGTGATGCTGTGTATCTCGCAGTGGACCCTATTCTGCTGTGTCAGATTTTCTCAATATAAGGGATGCTAAATTTGATCACTTGGTAAAGGTGGAGAATACATGTGATTTTGATTTAGAAAGGATTATTTTAAAAGATAAAAGAGATGGTTTTTAAAAAGGAGGAAGTCACCCGAGATCCATTCTGGCCAGGGCCCGGAGGACAAGAAAGGGTGGCATCTACCTTTCACGGGGACTTGGCAGGGTTCCTAGGAGCAGTGCCTCACGCCCAATGCTGGCAGCAGTCAGTTTCCTACTAGCACAGTCTGACAATGGCATCGATGTAATTTAGCCATCATTTCTAAGTGCAAAGCTCTCCTGGAAATTTTTTGAGCTAATTGATGTTACTAGATTTTTGTTTTTCCTAGAATGGATTCTCTTATTTGTAACTAAAACACGCTGACTGACACAGAATCCAAAAGATTGACAACTGCGTGTGTATGCGCGCACACACGTTTGTGCAAACTTACATAAATGAGTATCCTAGATGCTATTGATTGCTCCAAATTCAATTTTAAAACCTGGTTGACTGACAAAAAGAAGTTATTTGATTTGATTGGTGTTTGCCTCTGAAAGCCTAGAAGATGAACAGAAGCTTGGCTTTCACAGAACGCTGTTTATTTGACAACTGCTGGGGGCGTATGGACAGTAATCTTTGGTTTGGTATAAACCTGACAAGAGAGTGACAATGACAAGCTTTCTCAGAAAATTCTTAAAGAAGCACTTGTTCTGGAAGCAATTAAGTCTAAAAGCCCCCTCAGTGTTACTGTTATTCCGCATTTGCGTGTCTTTTCTGCACCACACTTCCTTGTACTTCCTACAGGGTATTTTGCAACTGTAAACTGTAATAGTGTCCAGAAACGTTCACTGCCTCTGCCAGGAGAGAAGTCTCTCTTCTCTGCCCGGTGCGCTCAGGCTTGGCCACGGGACTTGCTCTGGCCGGGGACGGTGAGAGTAACGCATATCACCTCCAGCTCGGAGAGCCAGTGTGGCTCTGCCATGCTTTGCCCTCTGCCTGTCTCTGGTGTTCCCAACAGAAGCTTCTCCGTCAGCCTGAGTCCCAAGGGAAGGCGACTTGGAGCCTCAGGTCCCACAATGAACGTAGAACATAAATATGTGATGTTGAGACGTGGAGCCCAGTCTACCAGTGGAGCCCAGCCCATCCTGCCTGATAGGTTTATTAATTGCTTATTATTGGTAATAGCTACTATTTTGTAAGCAGCATTTGTTACTTGGTTAGTATTTTGTAACTTTACAGATGAGGAAACAAGACCTGCAGAGGTGAAATAACTTCACACCTGATTAGACGCAGCTTTCAGACCTAGACTGAGTCAGTTTAATGCCACCTGACAGACACAGCCCATTCCCGCGTGTCCTCCGTGGCATTTATGGTGTCTTCCCTGCTCTCGCGGGAGTGCTCAGCAAATGCGCACACCTGATGGACCGGAGGGCAATGACTGCATGGCAGCTGCCGAACGTGCAAATAAACAAATGACCACAGCTGGTGCCTGGCTTCACAGTGGTGTGAAAGCAGTAAGTATTCAGTACGCTCCTCAACATACGGGGAATGTCCAATCAACTCATTATCACGTGAAAATATCACACGTCAAAAGTTGTGATATTTTCAGTTTATGGGTTTATCCAACATAACCTCGTCATAGGCAGAGGAGTAGCTGGATTTATTGAACGCTAATTGAAAATCACATTATGTAGGCCGGGCGTGGTGGCTCACGCCTGTAATCCTAGCACTCTGGGAGGCCGAGGTGGGCGGATCGTTTGAGCTCAGGAGTTCGAGACCAGCCTGAGCAAGAGCGAGACCCCATCTCTACTAAAAATAGAAAGAAATTATATGGACAGCTAAAAATATATATATAGAAAAAATTAGCCGGGCATGGTGGTGCATGCCTGTAGTCCCAGCTACTCCGGAGGCTGAGACAGGAGGATCGCTTGAGCTCAGGAGTTTGAGGTTGCTGTGAGCTAGGCTAACGCCACGGCACTCACTCTAGCCTGGGCAACAGAGTGAGACTCTGTCTCAAAAAAAAAAAAAAAGAAAAGAAAATCACATTATGTAAAGTTGTTTAGGATCTCTTACAGAACACAAAAGAGATACAGACCACATCTTCAAAAGCTAGATCATGAAGATGTGAAATGGACCAAATATAAGATTTAGAAGCAGTGTTGGAAGTAGGCTGCACAGTGGACAGAGCACTAGACCAGGAGTCCAAGGGCCCGAATTCTAGTGTCTCCCACAGCTGTGTGATGTTGGTAATCATTTTAACCTCTCTGAACCTGTTTCATCATACAAAAAGATACTAATAAAACCAGCTCCTGGTGTCAAATGAAATAATATATGTGCCATGGTCTGAATGTGTCCCCCACATTCCCTGTGTTGGAAACAATCCCCAATGCAACAGTGCTGAGAGGCGGGGCTTTGGGGGAGGTGCTTAGGTCACCAGGGCTCTGCCCTCATGAATCAACGCCGTTATAAAAAGGGCTTTCAGTGGTGAGTTTATGCTATTCTGCCTGGTGAGGATACAGTGTTCTTCCCCACCGTGAGGACAGAGCATTCACGGTGCCATCTTAGAAGCAGAAACCAACCTTCACCAGACACAGGCTCCTTGATCTTGAAATTCCCAACCTCCAGAACTCTGAGAAATAAATTTTTGTTCTTTATAAATTACAAAGTCCCAGGTATTTTGTTATAGCAACACAGAATGGACTACGACAACATGTAAATCACTTTAAATCCCATGATAGGTTGAAATGTCCCAGCCGGGGGTCTGTCTGAACAGGGAAATGGGTAAGTTCAGAAGAGGACTGGGAAGATTCCTCATCCAGGGACCATAACCCTTTTGCGGCAGGGCACTTGGAGAAAATAGAATTTTTGAGTTACTGAAGTGTCTCTTTTATAGAATACATAACACATATTAATTTTTTATTTAATTAAAACTTTCTGATTTAGGAAACATACCATAGCTATAAAGTACAAAAGAGTAAGGAATTGCCAAATTGGAGGCATCTCTCAGCAATCTAAACTTCAGGACCTTTGTTGTTGGACACAGTGTGATGTCATTTTCTCCCTGTAGTCAGGGAGAGGCTTGGAATTCATATGTAAACATAAAATCTCTGTGCACACATGTGTACATTTGCAATTAGGGCAAGAAGTGTGCTGAAACCAGTGTACATACACCTCTCAGTCTTCTTCACCCTAAAAGGCTTCAAATCGGAAATGGACTTTGTGTTCTGGGTTACTGAATTCTAGTTCCAGAAATATCCCCAAGCAAAAGAAAAAGGATTGAGTGCCCCGTGCATGAGGGGAACTTTTCACAAGTTATCTCTAATGTTCACAGCAACTCTTCAAGGTCTGGAGTTTAAGAGGATTATATAACCTGCCCAAGGTCACACAGTTAGCAAGTGATAAAAGCACTTCAAATCCTAGTCTGGGTGACCCCAAAGTCGAGGCTCTTTCCACCAGACCAGGGGTTGACAAACTGCAGCCTGCCCACCACCTTTATTTTTGTACTACCTGTGAGTCAAGAATGTTTTTCACATTTTTAAACAGTTGGAAAAAAAAAATATTTTGCAATATGTGAAAACAATAAAAAATTGGAATTTCAGTGTCCATAGATAAAGTTTTTTTGGAACGCAGCCCCGCCTACTTGTTTACATATCATCTGTATCTACTTTTGTGCTACCATGGCAGAGCTGAGTGGCTGCGACAGAAACCCTATGGCCAGAAAAGTCTAAAGCATTTACCTACCTGGACCTTTACAGAAAATGCTTGCCGCCTCCTGTTCTAAACCCTACAGCCCTGTAGGTGTTCCTTTCACAGACAAGGAAACAGAAGTCCATAGAGATTTAGTAACCATGCCCCAAATAAACAACATTGAGACAGACGTGGGTCTGACCAATGAAAACTCCTAAACGTGGCGGGTTTCGAAGGAGCTCACAGCCTGTCCAGGAAACGTGCTGCCCACAACGGAGACAGCAAGCAGAGTGGAAAGCCCAGAAGCTGCACAGGCCACACCAGAAATTCAGACCCTGGCAGAGAACAATGGAATCATCTTGGGAAAATGGAAAGACAAAGAGACAGAGTATCCGGGAAAGACAATTTCATCTGCAGTGCGCAGGCTGGATTAAGGGTGAGAACTCAATGTGAGAGGGTCACCTGCTAGAGCAGAGTAAATCACTCTCAAACTTGATCTTTCACTCAGTGAAACAAATGAAAATCAAACAGTAATAAATGAAAACTATGGTACAGCTGCAATTAGTATGTTTATAACATTGAGAAAAAGTTTATGAAATGTGATTGGTTTTGTAAAAAGAAAAAAATGTCCTGTGTGAGTGTATATCCATAGGGAAAAAGCCAAAGAGAGACTTACATGGAATTTTTAATGGGGCCAGCGCGGTGGCACACGCCTGTAGTCCTAGCACTCTGGGAGGCCAAGGCAGGAGGATTGCTTGAGCTCAGGACTTCAACACCAGCCTGAGCAAGAGCGAGACCCCCATCTCCACTAAAAATAGAAAAAATTAGCTGGGTGTAGTGGTGCGTGCCTGTAGTCCCAGCTGAGGCAGGAGGATCCCTTGAGCCCAGGAGTTTGAGGTTGCAGTGAGCTACAATAATACCATGGCACTCTAGCCCAGGCAGCAGAGCAAGACTCAGTCTCAAAAAAAAAAAAAAAAAAAAAAAACTTTTAATGGTAGCTGCTTCTTCAGAGAGAGAAGGAATAAGAAGACTTGTGTTCTACTTTATACACAGTTACAGCATTTGAATTTTTATCTTGAGAACACAATATTTGCAAAAACTTAAAAATAAAATGATCTAAGAAATAAGCAGACCCTAAAATTGTGTTAAGTGTGTCAGTGTGGAAGTAACTAGGAGGTAACCCCCAAAAGCTATTAGATTGGTAAAATCCAAGCAAGTCCTATAAACTGGTTAACTATATGATGCCAATGTCAATCGCCTCATTCTGATTAGCGTACCATATTATGTAAGATGCCACCACTGGGGAAAACTAAGTGATGGATACATGAGACCTCTCTGTATTATTTTTGCAACTTCTTGCTCACCTATAGTTAATTTAAAATAGAAAGTTTAAAAAAAACCTATTAGGTTAAACTACATGAAGTTATCAATGCTGGACAGTCTTTGACCCACAAATAAGGCAATTTCATATAGCTAACTTTATAGCTAATCTAAAAGAAAGCTGTAACTGAATTAGTTGTATTTGACCCTGTCTGAAAGAGCTGTGGCAACAGACAGGGCAACCTGCTCCGAGTACACCTTTAATTCAGCAAGGTTTCTGGGGAGCAGGTGTGGTCATGAGGTCCTCAGGGGCTCCAGCTCCCTCTGTTCCAACTCCACCCTCACTAAGCAGCTTAAGTACTAGGAACGTGGGTCCCCTGTAGCCCCTGGAAAAATACACACCTCTTGCCATGCAGGCTAACTATCCTTCCCCTAAGAGTTTCATTAGCAAAACGCAGTTGGCACAGTTCTTGGTGAGTGCACAACATGGAGTTTGAGGCCCTACTAAGCCCAGGATAACGCTTGAGCATAAGAGTCACGTGCCCATGCTGTGCCTGTGGGGAACTGACCATGGCTTCTGAGTGGTCAGCACAGGCCAAAGACACAACTGGGACATTGGACCTCAGAGAGACCCACAAGGAGAAGCCGGGCCTTCAGCAGCTGCTCCACAGAACCAGCCCTGGGCTGCTACTGCAGCCCTTCCGACATGGCTGGGAAGCGTGGGGCTTATTTAGGCCAAAGAAAAAGAGCATATGTTCTGTCAGGTAGAGTTGGACACAAATCTTGCAGGCAACAGAAACTGTAGGATTGGATTAAGGAATAAATGGCCCCAGGATATTAGCCTCAATGGTAGAATACCAATAAAGTCCCTGAGAAAAATTGTCAAATATATTGCTTCAGGAAGAGTGTTTGCATCTTCAGTATAAAAAAAAAAAAAAAAAAACTAAACCAAAACTGTCTTAAAATTAAATGAAATGTTTACCTTTTCCTTCTTTTTTTTTTTTTTTTTTTGCCTATAACCAAGCTCTGTTCAGTACTAAAAAAATATTTTAGAGAGCATTAAATATTTGGGCGAGAGAGTATCCGAAGACAAGAATAGCGCAGACAGCCAGCGAGGCCCCCTCTGAGGGGCGTGTGGAGGCGCACGCGCATTAGCTCCTAGGGCTGCCCAAGCAGTTGCCGCAGACTGGGGGCTTCAGTAACCGCCCATTGACCGACATTGACCGCCTCCCAGTACTGCAGGCTGGAAGTCCAGAACAGAGGTCTTGGCAGGGTTGCTTCTGTTAAAGGAAAAACTTTTAGACACAGTAAATTTAGCCGTTTACTTGAGCAAAGAATGATTCATGGACGGGGCAGCCCTCTGAACAAGAAGAGGTTCTGAGAGCTCCACCCAGCAGGAGCGGGGAGCTTTTACAGGCCAAATATAGAAGCAAGTAGAGAAATCACCTGATTGGCTACAGCGAGGGGCGTTTGCCTTATTTGGGCATGGTGTGATCAGCTGGCTGCTTGTGATTGGCTGAAGTCCAGCCGTTAGAAAAACATACTGCTAAGTTAGGTTGCAGCTTCTTACATAGGAACTCTAAGTATGGAGACAGCCTCGGGCCAATGCCTTCCTGCTTATTTAAATTAAATAAATTAAATTAACACTTCCTTCTTAGGGCTGTGAGGGAGAATCTGTTCCATGCCTTTCTTCCAGCTTTGTTGGCTCGCTGGCAAGCTTTGGTGTGCCATAGTGTGTTGAAGTATCACCCCAATTTCTGCCTTCATCCCTGTGTGTGTTCTGTGTCTAAACTTCCCTTTTTATAAGAATACCAGTCATATCCCATTAGGTGTCCACCTCACTCGAAATGACCTCATCTTAACTAATTACATCTGCAAAGACCCTGTTTCCAACAAAGGTCACATTCTGGGGTACTGAGCATCGGGACTTTGGGATATGAATTTGAGGACACAGTTCAGCCCACCACAAGGGGCAATGGTCACTATTCACACCGAAGCCTTCCAAATTCCTTCTCTTATAGTCACTCTTTGTGGTCATCCCCAGGGACTGATACCTCCTTCATTAAATATGAAATGTGGTAAAAGTAGACTCTCTGAAGCAACAGGAAAGCCGCCAACAGGGTATAGAAAATCCAATGGCATGGGAGTAAGACTAGTGGCTTTATAAGAAGAGGAAGAGAGAACCGAGCTGACACCCACGGCCCCCTCACCATGTGACTCCCTGCGCTGCCTCGGGACTCCGCAGAAGCCCCACCAGCAGGAAGGCTCTCACCAGTGAGGCCCCTCAACCTTGGATTTCTCAGCCTCCATAACTATAAGACATAAATTTATTTCTTTTATACATTAATAAGAAAAGAAAGAAAGAAAATCTGATGGAGAATCACTGAAGTTAAATGACATCAGGTCGCAGAAGGTGTCCTGGCTGGCCTGAGCACGGAACTTGTGGGCTGTAGCCCTGGTTCTGACTCTAATCCACTGGGAAGATTTGAGCAAGCCACTTTGCTTACTGAGCAGCAGTGACCTGCTCTGTAAGATGGAGAGGCTGGACAAGCTGGCTGTGCCACCCCAACTTCCCGAATGAGCCAGCCGAGGCTCAAAGAGCATAAGTGACCGTGTTCACCCATTGGCTGTGTTGGAACCAGGGAGAGCTCTTCTTGTCTAGTGCTTTCTTCACTGTTCCTACATCTTGCTGAGGTTCCAAGTGCAATCTCCTGGGCTCTGAGACTCCAAACACTAACTACAGCCTTTAAGTCTAACCTTCCCTCAAAACCCCTGGCCTACCTCAAGATCAGTAAGTCACCCCATAATCTTTTTAGCAGGCCTGGTGGCCAGACAGCCTATAATTAGCTTGACTGGCATCATCCAGCCCCACAGAGCACAGAACTGCTCTGGGCGGGACAATTGCTGGTATTGAGTAGACTCTGAATTTGCTCGTCTCGGCAGTTGGTTTTGCACGGCCGCAGTTCACAGGGGGCTGTCTGGACATCCCATGCCGAAGCCAAGTTTGGGCAGTATTAGAGGTTTGCATAAAGTCAGACCCAGCATGCCAGAGTTTGGTTACTCCTACTCCTATGCCCAGCCAGGATTTCCCCAGGGGTTCCACACATCTGAAAATGGAAAAAGCACTAAATCCTTAACCAGTTACCCTTCCTTCAACTTTCTTCCATGTTCCACACTCACAAATAGCATAAGAAGTCCTTTTTCTTATGAGAACAGTCTGAAAATGGTTAACACAGATTGCTGGTTAGCGTTAGCCACAGGGAGGGAAAATGTAAGATATTAATGTCACCTTTTTACCCAGCAGTGTGAGCATTTGAGGGTAATAATAAACTCTTATTTGCAGGGTCATATGCCACAATATGTACATATCCCTAAAGAGCGCTTGCAAAAAAGGCAATAATGGCTCAAAATAGACTGTCTCAGAATGGCTAAAAAATAATAAGCTTCTTGCCTTTAAAATTAACAACAAAAAGGCAGCATATTGTGTGTGGGCCTTCACTGGGCCAGCAGGGCTGCAGTAGAATGTGCTCAAGACCTAGTTCTTGTCCTCACTGTTGCTTCCCTCACAGCGGCGAGGCAGGGTCACACAAGGCAGTGACAAGAGCAAAATCTGACTGAAGAGGTAACACGAGAGAAATGCAGGATTTTAGATCTCGAAAGAACTTTTGTGGCCCTTGAACTCCAGCTTGCCTGGTCCTCAGTGTTCAGTAATCTGCCCAAGGTCACACAAGGTGAAGCAGGAAATGCCAGAGGAATCTTCCAGTGGAAGGGTGTTAAGGTTTGGGGTTGCTACAGAGTACGCTGGCCTTGAGGCCAGGAGTCCTGCATTTCAGCCCCAGCTCTGCTGCTGGGTGACCTTGGATACATCCCAGAGCTCACAGGAATCATGTTCCTCTGCAAGTAGAAGTGGCAGCACCTATTCATGGTGTCGCTGCAGGTATTCAAGGAGATAACAGAACTTTGCAAATGTAAAATGGCATTAAATGAAACTCATCAAGCAATAATATGAGTAAGAAATGCTGTACAATGATTGCAAGATTTCAGAAAGCTAGTTGCTATCCAATTGATAAACACCTCCATCTTTGCAGCAGGAAATAATTGCCATAGAGGAATAATAACACTGGATACTTATTCAGACCTTTCCTGGTTACCAAGTGCCTTTACTACAGCCATCTGCATTGATTATCACTGAGGAAGCCAGTGAGGAACCAAAGCTCAAAGCAGCCAGCAACATCCCCAAGGTGTCCAAGTTAAAGAATGGCAGGGCTAGACTTCCAGTGCTAAATGAGGCATTCTATTGACAAAACCATGTTACCTCTGCAAAACAAACTGCCTAGTCTGGGCAGACTGGTATCGAGAAGTGTTTGCCTTTTGTTGACAGAGACTCGTCAGGACCCAGGACCGTGGCTGGGCTGGTTTGCAATATCACATGGACAGTTGCCGAGGGTGCATCCGAGCACCCAGCCTGCAAACCAGCCTTCTCCCTTCTGGGCACTGGAGAGGAGACTCTGCTCTGCTGCATGCTCAGGGCAGCAGGAAGTGAGGCTCAACACAGCCACGTGGTGTCCCCGACCTCAGATCCTCCTCCTGGCTGTCAACACCTCTTGTCAATCAGCACAGCAGTATACACCTATGAGCCCTGTCCAGTCCCTAATCCCAAATCCCAACAGAACCTGCACAGAGCAGCAGTAATTCTGTCCCTGGGTGGAGAGGTAGGGTTCAGGGTACCAAGTCTCTGACAGAACATGGGGAAAGAGAAATCAATCAAGTATCCAGATGTTTTATGTGTGTGGTACCAAGAGTGCACATGAGAAACTATTCAGCTGAATTCGTAAATTCGGTTTTTTATCAGAATATTTTCTCACTGTAAAGAGAGCAACAAAGACATAAAGGAAGTCTCTCTGCTCCTCCGTTTCCTCCTGTTAAAATCTCAGAGTTGGCCGGGCACGGTGGCTCACGCCTGTAATCCTAGCACTCTGGGAGGCCGAGGCCCGAGGATTACTTGAGCTCAGGAGTTTGAGACCAGCCTGAACAAGAGCGAGACCCCGTCTCTACTATAAATAGAAAGAAATTAGCCAAAACAACTAAAAATAGAAAAAATTAGCTACCCGGAAGGCTGAGGCAGGAGGATCGCTTGAGCCCAGGAGTTTGAGGTTGCTGTGAGCTAGGCTGACACCACGGCACTCTAGCCCAGGCAAGAGAGTGAGACTTCATCTCAAAAAAAATAAATAGATAAAATCTCAGAGTTATTTCTGGAAGCCCTTTTGGCATTATCCACCAAGTGCTTTAAGATATTCACACTCATTGACCCAGTGATTCCTTTTATACGAATCATTAGCAGAAATTCAGACAAAGATATGTGTCTGGAGATATTCCTCACTTAAATCTCAGTGTTTACCACAAGAAGGAAATGTGCCCAAAGTGTTAACAGTGACGGCCTGTAGGCAATGGGATTATAATAGAACTTTTTTTCTTTTTCTTTACATGTTTCTGTAATTTCCAAAATTAGCTATAATGAGAAACAACCCAAGTATACATCAACAGATGAAGAGATAAACAAAATGTGGTATATGCATACAATGAAATAGCCTTCAGCCTGTTAACGGAAGGGAATTCTGACACATACTACAACGTGGCTGAACCTTGAAAGCATTGTGTTCAGTGACATAAGCCAGTCACAAAAAGACAAACGCTGTAAGGTCCCACTTACAGGAGGGACATGGAGTAGTCAAATTCATGCAGACAGAATGTAGAGTGGAGGCTGCCAGGGGCTGGAGGGAGGGGCATGGGGAGTTAGTGTTTAATGGGGATGGAGCTTCGGTTTGGGAAGATGAAGAAGGTTCTAGAGATGGGTGGCGGTGATGGCTGCACAACAGTGCAAATGTGCTTGATGCCATTGACCTGCACACTTAAAAATAGTAAGTTCTATGTTATGTATATTTTACCAAAATAAAAAATAATTAAAGAAAAAATATCTGTAAGTATGTATTTTACTCTGATACTCGAGGGAAAGAAAAATAAAATTAAGGGGAAATTCAATTACTGTTCTGGTTTTGACTAGATGTTCTCCCTTCCAGCACTCGCTGTCCCAAGCCAAAGAGAGATTTCCAGTCTGCAATCTCAGATGTGTGAAACAGATTCTTATCTAGGAAGAGTTAAGCCTCATTGTTTCCTTTTAATAAGTTGCTTTATGTTTTGTACTAAGTTTTTGGGGGGTTTTTTGTTTGTTTTTTGAGACAGAGTCTTGCTCTGTCACCCAGGCTAGAGTGAGTGCCCCAATCAAAGCTAACTGTAACCTCGCATTCCTGGGCTCAAGTAATCCTCCTGCCTCAGTCTCCCAAATAGGCTGGGACTACAGGGGCATGCCGCCACACCCAGCTACTTTTTTTTTTTTTTGGTAAAGACAGGGTCTCACTATGTTGCCCAAGCTGGTCTAGAACTCCTGCCCTCAAGTGATTTCTATGCCTCTGCCTCCCAAAGTGCTGGGATTACAGGCATGAGCTACTGCACCCGGCCTACAAATTTTTTTATTATGGTAAAATATACATAAACCTAAAGTTTACCGTTTTAATCATTTTTAAGTGTGCAGTTCAGTGTCACTAAATACATTCACATTGTTGTGCATCCAACACCATCATCCATCTCCAGAACTTTTTCATCTTCCCAAACTAAAATTCCACCTATTAAACAACTTCCTATACCCTCAACTCCCATATCCTCGACTCACCGTTCTGTTTATGAATTTGACTGCTCTGGGTACCTGTTATAAGTAGAATCATACAATGGTTTCTTTGTGACTGGCTTATTTCACTTAGCATAACGTCCTCAGTGTTCATCCATATTCTAGCATATGATGAGATTTCTTTCCTTTTTAAGGCTCAATCATAGTCCAGTATATATACCACATTTTGCTTATTCGTTAATCTGTCCATGGGCACTTGGGTTGTTTCCACCTTTTAGCCATTGTGAGTAACACTACTATGAACCTGGATGTACCAATATTCAATGCAAATTTTAAGAACTGATGATCCGTATGTGTCCAGGAAAATAAGTAGATGACCTCTGTCTCACTGATACCAGGAAATCGCTTAATTCATGGAATCAGAAAACATTAGAGCAGGAACAATTATAAAATCATCATCTATATTTATTTATAGACAAGGAAACAGACATGAAGTGACTTAACTAGGATGGTCTGTATTAATAAAATGTTCAGTTCCTGCGTTTGGGGCGGAGGGGCTGTTGGAAAGAAGCCCCTCTCCCAGGCAACTATCCACCCAACTTGTCCGGCCACATACCTCAAATTCCCAACACCAGAGATTTATTTACTTAGATGAAGACACTGGTAATTTTACCAGGAATCTCCTAGTAAAATAAAAATAGCTCCAAGGGAAAGTCATTGTTGACCCACAACCCTTTGTCTTGAAAGACTGGTTTTCCACAGAACAATAAGCTTAGAGTGGGGTTCTTAGGGAAAAGAGCGACACAAGGAGCTCGATGAGCAGGCACGTCTGGGGAATTTTCAGCAGATACTCCACAGGCAGACAATCGCCTCTTGAAAAGCTCCAGGCATCCAAGGTAGTGAATACCAGGGCTCAGATGCTGAAGACCCTGACAAGTCAAACTAAAAGAGGCCAAAGGCCACCTCAGGCAGCACTGCCGTGCTCTCTGGCTAGCTTGCTACTGTATGCTGTGCAAAGCACAGGACTTCCCTGAGTGACTTGGGCCATGACTCAGTTCTGGATGTTCAAGACATATTGTACTAGGCTTTCTCAGCCATATAAGGAAAAGACTTTTTTTTCCCATTAGCAAGAATGGAAAATGCCCAAACTGAGGAAGTCATTTTGTTTCAACAGGTTTCAGTCTCCAGCGCCAAAACGTTTTTCAGATGGAGCTGAGGGAGCTCTGTCAGTAAAATGCAGCGCCCTGAGACCAAGAGAACTCCATTATCACACAGCTCGTTAGCACCGGCATCTGAACATGCCTTGGTCAGAACAGCTTTCTATAAACGCAGCAAGCACATTGGCTCCACCCTAACAAGGTTGATTCTTGAGGGGAGTGTTATTTCTACCTCCACTTCCAACGTTGTGAAGTGGTTCCACCTGTGCCCGAGGAAGAACAACAAGGTTTGAAAAGAGAATTACGGTGGCCCAAGGAAATCATGCACCTACAAGTATATTTGACAATAACCACAAAGGTTTGTGGAATTGCTTTTTGCAATTCCACAAATCAAGGCCAACGACACCAGAAACCTTTCTATTTGTTAAAATAATAATAACAATACACAACAAACTAATTGGACCATAAGACATGAGATTTACTGTTATATCTGCAAAGGAGTCAGGATGATGTGGAAATTGTGTAATTAAAACCAAGCCAGATATCACGGTAATTAACACATTGACTGCCACACTAGGGGAAAACATTTTTTCTGTGGGGCCATGGTGTTTTATTACAAAAATCAAATAAAAACTTCTAAAACAAAATGATCCTTTCTAATTTAATGAGAAATTTTTTAACTTTTTATTGTTTCTGTGTATGAGTTATATGCAACTTGAAAAATAGTTCTTGCAGCTCCCAAGGTGAATAGATATGGGAGTTACATGTGCTTCACGAGACCCGGGGCTCAAAACTATCGTGAGTTAAATACAACTCACATGGCAGTTAATGTGCTAAGGAAGTTTACACACATTTGCTATATAGTTTATGAAACTGGGAATCTACCATGCTCTGGTGAGAACCCAGAAGGCAGTGTTTTCTGGGGTCCTGCCATTGTGGTGTGTATAGTATCTCATACGTATTGCCCACAATAACAAAATAAGTTCACACCAAATTAACCTAAACCATAAAAATAAAATAGTAACATTAACCCAATTCCCATCGTGGTGATGTTTGGTTTACTTCACTGGCAAGTGAATTGAGTCAACATCTGTTTTATTTATCCTCCCCCATGTCCCAGTAGGCCGAGTTCACATTACCTATTAAAACCCTCCCCCGAGCTTAGCCTCTGTCTCACACGGTCTAAGCAAGCACACAGGGCCGTTTGAAGCTAACCCCTAACTGACAGAGACCACAGTACTGTCTGCCTTTATGGATCTTACTGAGGTGTTGATAGCCCCAAGAACTGGGCTGGGATTGTCAGAATCCTCTCCAGCACTTGTAAACTCAGTTTTATCTTTCTGTTAAAAAAAATTGTATGCACGAAACACATGATGTTAGCACACACTCTTGCTAGAAAGGACTGTAGAGGGAAGCATGGAATACCTCATATTCTTCCATCGCCTTTTCTGAGCATTTACATACATGTCTTCTGCCCTCTTTTGCAACTAGTGTTTTTGTTTAACAAACATGGCTCAGATCCTAGGTCTTCCGCAGGCTCCCTGTAGGCTTCTTATCAGGGGTGTGAGAAAGGGTTTGGCCTCCACAATGCCCCTCCAGAACCTGTTCCTTCAGCCCATTCTCTCCATCAAACCCTTCTTGCTCCAGGAAAAGTCATGTCAAAGCACGGGGACGCCTAGGATGCCTGTCGCTACAACACGCCATGCCAGGAGGGGTGCTCCGGCCACACCAGAAACCACAGTGAAGAACAGAGGCCCAAATAAAGGTAGCGAGTGCGAGAAGGCAGCGCATCTAGGATGCCAAAGGAGGATGGGGTGGGTCAGGTCGGAGGACAGAGCCCAGGGTATGATGTGTGGGCTGGTCTGCCAGATTTAGAGTCCAGAATGGGACAGACAGGAGCACAGGACATTGGGAGCTGGGGGAGGGACAACAGAGCAGTGAAGCAGGAAAGAGAGGAAAGAAGCCAGTTTGAGACAGAATCCGCTGCATTCACCCCTGTGGGCTCGGGGGGAGGAAGAGCTGCGACGAGTCCCTGTCACCCACTGCGAGAAAAGGCGGTGCCTTCACAGAAGTAGAGAAGGCAGGGCCCAGAAGCAGGTTTGGAGAGACGGCTGAAGTGAACATGTTGGGGGAGGAAGATCATGGTGGATTTTTCCTTGTGGTTCCTTTCTGCTCCCTGACATCATTTACTGCAATGCGCGCATCGAGCTGAGAAAACAGGTTACTGGTTCCTCCCTGAATGCCCTCATCCCTCACCCCACCTTTCTTTGGGTTCGCATCCTTGCTAATTCTCTTATCCCCTGTGATATCTGTTTCCTTGGGGAAGACCGCCTGTCTTTGTCACCTCTGTAGCACTTCACAGAGAATTCAAAGGGGACTTCCAGTTTGGCAAAACAGCCAGCTCCTTCTTTCACACTTGCAGTAAGTTTCTACCTGCAGTTATGTCACCACAGCTGAGGCCCGAAGCCCCCCAAGCTTCCCAAGGGCCACCAGGCAGAGAAGGCAAGTCACAGGCTGCTAGAAGGAAACAGCAGTGATCAGAGTGGTGGAATCCAAGATGTCCTTATAACAGCTGAGTCACAGGGAGGAGGAGGGAGTTGGAGAGGAAAGATGGAAAAAGGCTGCATAGGGACAGAAATAGGAAGTCATGGGCCATCTTCGTGGAAAGCCCGTACAAAATATAGGTGGAGCTTATGCCCTCGGGGAGAAAAGAATGAGGAATAAAATCCCCAAAGCTTAGCAGTATTAGAAGCTGTATAAAAACATTTGGAAACACCATGACTCCTTTTTGGCATGGGAGCAAATATGAAAGACAATAGCTTAAATGAAGATCTTCAGTGTCAAGAAGCAGAAGCCTCTCTGGAAGAAGCTTTGGCGGGTGTCCCCAGAGGCCCTTGGGCCCCAGGTTGCCCAGACGGCCCATCTGACCCTCAGGGCTCATTGGCTCGAGCAGCATGAATGTCCATCCCAGCCGGAGGCCTGAGACAGTAAAAGTTGGGGAGAGAATGGAATCAGAACACTGGTCCAGGAAAAAGCAGGCCCTGGCAGGGGTAGGGCCTAGGACTTCTGAGAACTTTACTCCACCACACTCTGTCCAAAAACCAACAGTAATATAAGTTTCTCAAAAACAAGTAAACACAGGCCAGGAGCAGTGGCTCATGCCTGTAATCGTAGCACTCTGGGAGGCCAAGGCGGGAGGACCGCTTGAGCTCAGGACCAGCCTGAGCAAGAGTGAGACCCCGTCTCTACTAAAAAATAGAAAAATTACCCAGGCGTGGTAGTGGCGCACCCGTAGTCCCAGCCACTAGGGAGGCTGAGGCAGGAGGACTGCTTGAGTCCAGGAGTTTGAGGTTGCTGTGAGCTATGATGATGCCACTGTACTGTAGCCCAGGCTACAGAGACTCTGTCTCAAAAAAAAAAAAAAAAAAAAGAAAACAAGTAAACACAAAGGAGGGGAAGTTATAATAGGAATAAATAGTATTAATAGTTATAATAGGAATAAAAAGTCAATTCCACTGCCTATACTTTTTGGAAATGCATTGGAAGAGTGGATCAGAGAAGGGTTCCTTGTGGCTTCACAGTACACAGGGTCTAGCAGACGGTCCCCTCAAGTTCCAGGATATCTTGTCCCTTCCAGCACTTAGAAGACCTGTAGTAGAAGGCGATTGTCATGGGGGTGGCGAGGGCGGGGCCAGCGTCTGGGCCGCAGTATGCCTGTGTACAATACTATATATTGTGTTGTAATACCACCTTTGTTTGTATCTAGCTGTATTTATTATAATGCAATAAGTCTGCCTTATTTCACTGTTTTCTCTCCTCATTCTGCCACAAACATTTCCCCACTTGCTTTTGTCACCATGAGATCCACAACCTGTGGATGCATGTGACTCTAGTTTTGAGCAAGGAAGTGTGACTTGGAACCAAACGCTTTTGAGGAGCTGGGGGTAAGGTGGCTTCAGAAGGGACGAGAGCAGCCAGAAGTGAGAGCAGAAGGACAGAAGTGAGACGGGCAAAGGAACATGCGTTTCATTGGATTTACTTCGCTTAATATTTTATTTCCATGTGCGCTGCTAGTCTGTACTTCCCTTCAGTGGTAAGAACCAAACATCTCCCCCCTGACATTGCTTAATGAATTACGCCACTTCAATCTTAGCACCGCAGCTATAGAATGGTAATTGAGTTCATGCCTAAAAGTGGCATTTAAAAAAAAATCAATAAGCAATCTAAAAAGCTAAATTTTAGCAATGTTAATTCCTAATGTTTGGCCCTTAAATCCAGGAATTTGATTTTTAAAGGTTTCCTAATTACTTCACCCAAATCAGGCTGAGTGAAAACCACTTTTGTCTAAAATGGTTTTGCACATAGCGACTGTGAAGCGATTGCTTTGTTCCGTTTTACACTATGCAATTTCACTGAAAGGCGGATGGATAAAAGCCAGCCAGGCGGGTTTCTGGACATTACCCTGTCCTCCAGAGGACACGCCTCCAGGGAGAGCGCTACCTTTGGGCCTGTCCTCACAGGGCCACTCTGACTCCCTGGCTCTCCCAGGAAGGTTGGCCAGCGTTTGTAGCCAAGGGCGCAGACATGGTCCTTTACTTTAGGAGAATGGCTGCCTCCTGCTTCTGCCAGGGGGAGGAGCCCAAAGGGACCCTCACATTTTCCTGAAGTCACAGGAGAGGGGACTCTTATCTTTGAGCAAAACTCACCTCCCTCTTCCTTGTTCACTCATGTCCAGCAGGTGTTGGGGTTGGGGCCGTGCTCTGCCATGCTCTGGGAATACCAGGGTGAGTTACCCCGGGCCTTCAGGCCCATGGACATGGGGCAATTGCTCAAGAAGACGGTTACAACCCAATGTAGAAGGTGCTGGACCCAAGAGAAGCCCAGGTTCCATGTGAGCACATCAGAGCAGAGCCTAAACCAAGCTAGGGCTGGAGGAGTCAGAGTCAGGGAAGACTGCCTGGACAAGGCAACCCTAACACCTACATCCAGTCAACTGGTACTAACTGAGTGATTACTATGTGCCCACCACTGCTCTGAGTGCTGAGATATGAAGTCTTCCTCACTAGAAACTCACACTCCAGAGGAAGTGACCTGCTAATGGGTAGAGGAATGTGACAGAGAGTGACTCAGTGGCCAGGAAGGCCTGATGAGGTGATTTTTAAGCTGAGACCTAATGATAAGATGAAGGGAAGGGCTTTCCAAACAGAGGAAATGGCCTGAGCCAAGGGCAAGCTTGATGTGCTACTGGAGCAGGAGGGGAAACAAGACCAGTGTGTCTAGAATTTAAGTGAACTCGGGCAGTGTGACATGGCTGAGGTCAGAGAGACAAGCAAGAGACACCCAAGGTTTTATTGTATTCATCAAGGGAAATCATCAGAGGGTTTTAAGCCAGAGTGACAAAATTAGGTTTATGGTTTTAAGTGGTCATCCCAGATGCTTGGTCTGGCCAGGGAGTGTGGAGAAGGGAAAGTGTTTGAAGGAAGCAGCATGTGCAAAGGCCCTGGGACAGATGACCCATTGGCAGGGGTGGGGGTGTCCAAGGCTGTTCCGAGTGCCAGCCGTAGAGCACAGGTGGGATACAGAGAGGCCAGACCAGAGACTCGCACCAGGGACTGACCAGCAAGATTCTCACATGCCACGCCACGCTCGCCACGCTGAGCACAGTGGCATCATCTTGAAGGATGCGGACAGCCACGGGAGGCCTGGAAGTAGGACTGACATGATCGCGCTTTAATAAGCTCACTCAATGGCTTTGGATCGTGGGCAATGTTGAGGTAGGGGAGTCCCCAGATAACAAGGACCCAGTGTGTGGAATAAATTCTATCTGTAAAGACCCAAAAATCTACGCTGTTTTTCAGAGTTACTAAAATGTATTAACATTCTTCACATTCTTACACGTGAAACAATGGTTTTCTCATTCCCCAAAGCTCAGTGGGTAAAGGAGAGAATTTGATTATTCCAACTTAAGGCATGTGGATATAAAATATGGATTTACATCAGAAATCCACTAGTCCTTTAAACAGAGAGGCAGCATTTCCTAAGGACGCAGGTTCTTCAGCCAGCAGGGCAGCGCACCTTGCGAGCTACGTGACGAGGGTCAAGCTGCTCATCTCTTGGGTTTCAGTTTTCGTGTCTGTGAAATGGGAGACAACACGATATCCACCTTATAGGGCTGTTATAAGGCTTAAATAAGTTAATACAAGTAAAGTACCTAGACCGGAGCACAGCACAGAGTAAACACCTTCTACTTGAGTGCCATCTTATTCTGTTGTTCTGACGACTTTCCTACGGCACCTCACACTGCTGATCACTCTCTTCCTCCTTAAAGCTCTCTGCCTTCCTTTGGCTCCGGTGACTCTGGACCCCTCTGGCTTCCTTTCTTTGACCGCTCCTGTCCAGATTGTTTCACTGCTTCCTCTTCATCTGCTCACCCTCTAGGGGTTCCTCAATCTCTTCCTCAGCTATTTCTTCTGTATGGACGAGTCCCAAGCCAATCTCCACGGTTCCAGCCTCCCCGCTGGGCATGGCGCCCCCATTTCCAACCTTGCTGCCCCACCCTGATGTCCCTTCCCCAGCCGTCTTCTCCAGTTCTCTGTGACAGTGCAGTCGCCCGTCTACCCCAACTGGAGTCCTCAGTGACTCTCCACTCTTCTCTCTCCCGAGTTCTCCACGCTCAGTTGATCAGCCAAGCCCGGGCTGTGTTATTCCCTCCACGCCTTTGGAACATGCCCTCTCCTTTCCTTTCCCATGGCTACCATCCTCGTCGCCTAAACTGTTGCACCTGCCTCGCAGTGGTCTCCTTGCCTCTGATAGTTACCTGATATCTCTACTTGCTCTCCTCAAGTCCCAAGCGCCATCTCTGAACTGCCTTCGTGCTGCTCAGAGTAAAGAGAGACCATTAGGTTTGAATGTTGTCAAGCCCTTACCCCCCGAGCCTACTCCCACCCCAACCTCTCTGTGTGGACGCGTCTGCTGGGCTCCTCCCCCGTCCAGCCTAAGCCCTCACCTGCGCTCTGCATTCTCCTTCTTCCATCTCTACTCCAGATTCTACTTCCTCTCGTCTGGACTTGTCCCTCTTCTGTACAACCACCGAGTTTTGACTCCCGTGGTCAGTACTCAGGTCATTGTCAGAAACTAAGGGATTCTCACCAGGGCTAAAAAATATGCACCAGCTACCAAAGCCAGTCTGTCTCCAGATCCTCCTCCGGCACGTAAAGATAACCAGGGATCACCACACATTTGAGAAAAATCAGCAGATGCACTGAAGAAATTAGACCCTGGGGAAACAAGCACTACAGGAGAGAGATGAGAACATTCAATTAAGTATAATTAGTGTCTCAAGAGGGACGTGCGAGGATGCCAAGCCCGTGAGCGACTGGCTGCTCAGGAACAGAAGCCGTCAGAATGATCGGAAATTGAAGATGGAATTGCGAGAACTCAGCTGAGGGGATGAACCACAGTGGGTGCCCTTGAAGAGTGAACCCATCAAATGGAAGACTGGGCTAACTCTCCCCGCCAAAGCTCAAAAGATCAAAGAGATTTAAAATGTGAGCTAAAAATTAAGAGGCATGGAAGAGAGATCTGTGAGTTAGCAGCTGTCTTGTAGGGATTCCAGGAGGGCGGGACAGAGGACTTGGGACAGGAATAAAGAAATTATGGAAGAATATTTCCCTGTGCTGAAGAAAGATTCACGTCTTTGTAACAAAAGGGCTCAGTAACTAATGTGCAGAAAGAATGAAAAAGCCGGCTGGACACGGTGGCTCACGCCTGTAATCCTAGCACTCTGGGAGGCCGAGGTGGGAGGATCGCTTGAGCTCAGGAGTTCGAGACCACCCCGAGCAAGAGCGAGACCCTGTCTCTACTAAAAAAAATATAGAAAGAAATTAGCTGGACAACTAAAAATATACATAGAAAAAATTAGCCGGGGCTGGGCGCGGTGGCTCACGCCTGTAATCCTAGCACTCTGGGAGGCCGAGGCGGGTGGATCACTCGAGGTCAGGAGTTTGAGACCAGCCTGAGCAAGAGCGAGACCCCGTCTCTACTAAAAATAGAAAGACATTATATGGACAACTAAAAATCTATATAGAAAAAATTAGCCGGGCATAGTGGCGCATGCCTGTAGTCCCAGCTACTCGGGAGGCTGAGGCAGTAGGATCGCTTAAGCCGAGGAGTCTGAGGTTGCTGTGAGCTAAGCTGACGCCACGGCACTCACTCTAGCCTGGGCAACAAAGTGAGACTCTGTCTCAACAACAACAACAACAAAAAATTAGCCGGGCATGGTGGCACATGCCTATAGTCCCAGCTACTCGGGAGGCTGAGGCAGGAGGATCGCTTGAGCCCAGGAGTTTGAGGTTCCTGTGAGCTAGGCTGACGCCACGGCACTCTAGCCCAGGCAACAGAGACTCTGTCACAAAAAAAAAAAAAAAAAAGGAAAAAAATTAAAAAGAAAGAATTTATTCCCAAGGAAAGCAACAATATGCAACAATAGAAAGGCAAATAGACTAACTGAAAAATGGGCAAAGGGTTTGAACATACACATCTCCAGAGAAGATACATAAATGGCCAATAAGCACATGAAAAGATGCTCAACATCATGAGTCAATAGGGAAATGCAAATCAAAACCACAATGAGAATCCACTTCACAGCCACTAGCATGGCTATAATAAAAAAAAAACTAACAAGCGTTAGAGAGGATGTGGAGAAAATGGAACCCCGTATGTTGCTGGTGGAAATGTAAAATGGTGCAATTGCTTTGGAAAAGAGTTGGCAGTTCCTTACAATGTTACATGACCCAGCAAATTCAACTCTTAGGAAAATAAAACATATATTCACACAAAAAGTTGTACAAGAATGTTCACAGCAGCATTGTTCATAATAGCCATAAAGTGGAAACAACCCAAATATCCATCAATTCAGTAATGAATAAGCAAAATGTAGTATATCCATACAATGAAATATTCTTTGGCAATAGAAAATAAAGTACTCATATATGTCACAAGAAGGATGAACCTTAAAAACATCATGCTAAGTGAAAGCAGCTAACCACAAAGACCACATGTTTGTGCTACCTTTTACAGGCATATTCAGAATAGGCAAATCTAGAAACAAAAACTAGATTATTGGTGCCTAGGGCTGGAGGAGGCAGGGGGAAAATGGAGAGTGACAACCAAGGGGTATGGGGTTTCTTTTAGGGATGATGAAAATGTTCTAAAATTGATTGTGGTGGCAGTTGCACAAGCAACAAATTACAGTTGTTGCTTCTGGGAAGGGGAACTTGACAGCTGGGGCCAGGGGTGTCCCTGCATATATATTTTTCACTATCAGCCCCGTGTGCTTGTTGAATTTTGTATCACGTATATATAACCTACTCACTAACAAATAGATAAAATATCATTTTACAAAGGAATTACATTCAGAATGACAAAAGAGGTATAACTACAGACACAGTAAAAATTCAGAAACTATTAGAGAACCTCATTTATATTTTCAGACCCATACATATGTAACTCTAGATGAAAAGGGTAATTTTTAGGACAATATAAATGTCAAAAATTGACTTTGAAAAAAGGTAGAAAACCAGAGACCCAGCTAATGGCCAGATAAAGAATTTAAAAGATAGCCAAAAATATATCTTTCCCCCTCAGAAAAGAGCATCAGCGGCAGAGAGGCCTTACTGGTACATTCTTCCAATCCCTCAAAGAACAGATACTTCTTCCTTATGAACTGTTTCCAGGCATAGGAAAATATCCACTCATTTCATAGGGGCAAACATCATGTACTACAAAATGGATAAGGATAACAAAATGGAAGGAAGGAAGGAAGGAGCAAGGGAGGGAGGGAGAGAGGGAGGGGGTAGCAGAAATAGCATTTCAGCTTTGTTTGACCCACTCTGTTTCTCTATTGATTCATTTTAATTCGCTGAATTTTTGGCCAACATTTAAAAACCAGCATATTTCCCTGGTGGTCTAAGTGGTTAGGAAAGATAACAAAACAATAAGCAACAATAAAACACAAAAAAATTAAAACAGATATTTCACATAAAATCAGACTGAAATAAAACATGTGACAATTGTTACAAAGGATTAAAAGAATATTCATGTTTTTAATTCTATAAATCAGCAACAATGACAATGATGTTGATAATGTTCACTAGCATTTATCAAGCACTTAGCATGTGCCACAACCTTTATATACTTTTTTTTCCACAGAGGAAAAGGACAAACAACTTAATACAGTAAAAAGCCAAAGATACGAGCAGGCAAGCATAGTTAGATGATGATCAATAGATGATGACAAGTCGAAAGATATTCAAAGAAACTTACCTTCAATAATATTGAGGGAAGCAAAAATTTAAACAAAGCTAGGACACCATTGTTTACCCATCAGATTAACAAAATTTGAAAAAACTTACAATAATCAGTGTCAGTGCTAGTATGGGAAAATAGATACTTTCATTCTCCCTGGTAGGAGTGTTAATCGGTACAATATCATTTTAGGGAACAATTTGAAAATACTTATTAAAAATTTAAAGTGCATGCCTTTGACCTCCTGCAAATCCACTTCTCTATGTCGATCCTAGAGAAATACTGGAAAATGTATTCAAACGGTCATGGTATTAGTTTTCTATTGCAAATTACCACAAACAGCAGCTTAAGGCAACACAAAATTGTCACCTCACAGCTTCTGAGGGTTAAGAGTCAGGCACATTTTAGTTGAGTCCCCTGCCGGGGATCTCACAAGATTGAAGTCAAGGTGACAGCCAGTGCATTTTCATCAGGAGGTTGGACAAGGGAAAAAGCTGCCTCCGAGCTCCTTCCACTTGCTGGCAGAATTCATTTTCTCGTGATTGTATGAGGGTGGGTCCCCATTTTCTTCCTACCTGTCAGAAAGGCCCACTCCACCAACTAGAGCTCACTATCATGTCCTGGGAGGCACGTGACCTTGCCACATGACCTCCTTCCTGTGCCTCCCTGCACCTCAAATCCCTCCCTTCAGGGATCCTCTTTTAAGGGATCCCCTGATTAGGCCAGGCCCACCCAGCATAATCCAAGTCAGTCAATCCAATCACCGGGTTGTATATCATCCTAGTCTGCGGTCCTGCCCACACTCAAGGGGAGAGGTTAACACAGGGCAAGTGCACTGGGGGGATGGGAATCTTAGGGTAATCTCAGAATCCCACCTGCCACCCCCTGCTCGAGAATGTTCTTGCCAGCAGAGTTGGTGCAAATAAAAAATTGGTAACAACATAGAAATGGCCAAATAAACAGCGAATGTTTACATAGACTATGTACATCTATACTATGGAATATTGGGTGGAATTGTTAAATTGAATAAGATAGATCAATCTGATATTATAAGTTTAAAAGAAAAGGCAAGTTGCAGAACAATACATACAGGAGGATCTCATGCTGGTATAAATAGATAAATACTGTGTTCCTGCCTCCAGGCTTGTCCTCTGTGATCCTCTACGCTGCTGCCAGAGAGGCCTTTTCACAATTCAAATCTGATTGCACCACCAGCCCCTGCACCCACCACGTTCCCTGGCTTAAAACCCGACCTTGGATTCCCATCATTCTTAGGATAAAGGCTAAACAGATCTTTATCCTGGCCTGGGGTGTGGCCTTAGCCGATCTCTGCCGCCCTGTGCTCCAGCCACAGCTCTCGCCGTGCACAGTTCTCCCTCCACCACGGAGTCTCACCAGCGACTTCTCCCCCTGAAATGCTCTCTAGTCACCCGCTTTGCTGGCTGACTCAGTTCATTCTTCAACTCTCAATTCAAATGACACTCTCCTTTCCCCCAATCCTTCCTCTGCCCCCAGCCCAGCTGGGTACCTTGTCACAAGCTCTATTCACACTTCCTCACTCCTAGGTGTTAAGTGTTCATTTATTTGTATGCTTATTTCATCTATATCTGTCTCCCCTAAAGACATTGAACCCCAAAAGGGCAGGACTTTTTCTGGCTTTGCTTATCATTGTGCCCCCAGTGCCTGGTTCACTGCCTAGCACAAAATAGGGGCTCAACCTATATCTGCTTCCTGACTCTGGCCTTCCTGTCCTTTTCTCATCAGACTTTGCAAACCATGCCCACGCACTTTCACATCTCCGGGCCTGCGCACATGTCATTTCCTCTTTCTGGAAGGCCTTTCCATTTTTGATTAGCCCAGTAAACTCTTACTCATCCTTCAAAGACCAGTTGAAATGACCCCTCTTGAATCCAGGCTGAAACCAAAAAGGAGAACACCAAAATGTTAATGACAATGAGATTGCAAGTGATATTTGTTTCTGTTTTATACCTTTTTATGCTTTCTAAATGTTTTGCAATGTTATTACTTTCATAATTAGAAAAAGTAAAATAATTTCCCAGCATATTCCAAAAAAAAAAAATAATAATCGCTCTGTGAAACAACAAATGAATTCCCTTCTCAGTCCTCCAGATCCCCCTTCTCACAGGAGCGTGGCCTCTCCATTCCCCTTATCTATGTGCATCTGTCTCTGGGTGCTCAGTGTGCTGTACGGGACTGTTTGCTCACAGACCAAGCAGCCCCCTAGACTGAGCTCTTCCCATCGCAACCCCCAGCACTCGCCCCAGAGAGGAGCTCAGTAAGTGCGTGATGAGTGAGTGAATGGACAGCCGGTCTGCTCTCTCCCCATGTCTCCATGGCTCCCTGTGGATGTCCTCTTTGGGGTGGCCCTGGGACTGTGAGGCTCACTGCAGCGGGCAGGCATTCTGCCCACAGGAGGGTGGGGCAGGCTCCAGGGGCGCAGGCTTACTGCAGTGGCTGGGAGGGAAGGAGCCCCTGTAGGGAGGAGGAAGATGGGAACAGCAAGCACAGTCATGGGAGAGGGGAAGTGCAGTCAGCACAGTGGAGGCCCACCGCAGGCAACATGGCGTCTCACCAGGCAGGAAGAGCAAGCGCCCCAGGGCAGCCCCTGTAGTGAGTGAGAGACCCCCAGGAGGCCTCTCCTCAGCCCTGCACTGTTGCCCAGCGGGACCACAGGCCATGTCCCAATCCCCGGCCCCTTACATTTGCACATGATGTCCTCTCCACCTAAAATGGCATGCCACATACCCAAATTGGGGAGTGAAAGGCTGAGGAAAGAATTCTGGGGCCAAATCCAACCAGGAGCCTTGTTTTCCCAAAGACAGTCCAGAGGGAGGAGGAGCTGGAGCTGGCTGGAGGACAGGCCAAGGTCAATGCCACAGGGCTGAGGGTCCCATCCCCAGGGCTGTGCTGTAACCCTGAAAAGAAAAGGATGGGGCAGAAAGTCAGTGAGAGCAAGCAGCTCAGAGCCCGAGAACACAGGAGTGTGCCGGAGTCCCCGCCAAGTGGTACTGTACTCAGGGGCCTACCCAGAGCTAAATCTCTCCCTCCTCCCTTCCACCCCCAACTCCAACCATAGGAAACCGCCAACAGTCCACTGGGTTTGTCCTACAAAAATGGCAATTTCAGGTGGTTCAATCTGACAGGCGGGGAACTGCTGATAGCAGGATCTTTTTCTTTACCTGTATTTCTTGCCGTGTAATAGATAAAAGAAATAAGAACCAAAGAAATTGTTGGTCTTATGAATTTATCTTTACTTTGTCAAGTAATTTATTAGTAGTTTCAGAATTCCTCTAAAGTCTTCACAAGAAATTTAGTCTGTGTGCAAGCTTTTATTACATAAAATGGAGCCCACCCGCAGCCCAGGCACAACAAACACAAAGAGAAAGGGAACTGCCAGCAGCCAAGACTCTGGCGGTGTCACTCCCTACTCTCTCACTCACTCACTAGGACAATCTCGGAAGGAAGATAATGTTGGTCTCATTTCAAAAACTAGGGAACTTGTCTTATGGATTGATCTTAAACACAAGAAATCACACATTTAGCTTTGAAAAAATTCAGGAACAGAGGTTCCCAGAGGTCAAGAAATATATGGAACATCACATAGCTAATGTGAGTGGCAGAGGTCTAGTTCAGGTCCTGATGGTTCTAAGGCCCATGACCTTCCAACCCCAGCCCTAAGGAGATTTTCTCGTAAAGCATTTTATCCATGCCCACGGAATGAACACACCCTGCAAAGATGAGTTCATCAAGGGAAAGCATGCACACAAACACAAAGCATAAAAGCAGCAATCACTGAAAAGTAAGGAAGATGTCTTCTTCAAGATTCTGCTGGTGTTAAAGTTTCTTTGCTTTTGTTAAAATAGCCCACTCGGGTGTAAATGTGTTTGACCCACATGTATCTGTGTCAAGGTGTCATTGTTCTGCATTTGGCCTGCGGGTTCCAATTCCATTTTGTGCCATTTCCCTTGTTATTCATTCTCTGGTCCTTGGGAATGACAGGCTGGTCACAAATTTCTTGAAAGAGGCACCCCCTTTCTTTCTAATACACCGTGCAGACTGAGGTGTGAACACATCACAGGGTGATGAGTTTGCATGCCAGGGCTTTGTTGCTAAGGCAGTCCACATTTTTGCACATAATGATGCAAAGTGTTCCCCCCACAGAGCTTTGATATTGCCTGTCAGTGAAGGATGAGAAATGCAACCTTGGGCCACGGCTGGTGGTTCATGCATGTAATCTAGCACTTTGGGAGGCCGAGGTGGAAGCATTGCTTGAGGCCAGGAGTTCAAGACCAGACTGAGCAATATAGTCAGACCCCATCTCTACAAAAAATTAGCCAGGTGTGGTGGCACGTGCCTATAGTCCCAGCTGCTCGGGAGGCTGAAACAGGAGGATTGCTTGAGTCCAGGAGGTTGAGGTTGCAGTGAGCTGTGATGACGTCACTATAATCCAGCCTGGGCAACAGAGCAAGACCCTGTCTCAAAAATAAAAAAGAAAGAAATGACAACTTGACCCTGAATTCTAAGCCCTCTGGGCCAATATTTTCCCTGTCCCTCTTGGCTATGCATGCTCTTCCTCCCTTGCTGCCGAGTCTGAAAAATGAAGAGCCTGCAGTGGCAATATGGGGCGGAAAGTAAAAGGGAAGGCCATCGAGTGCAGAGCAGAAAAATCAAGACATGAAAATCCTTTTAAGGGTGCACACTGAAACTAACACTCTGTAAACTGTTGAAATGAGCATCCCCCCACCCCACCCCTGGTAAGGAGAGGCAAGTCATGCGCAAGCGCCCCTGTTCACAGTTACCAGGCATTGCGTGCGAGTGGTGAGGTCCTCCAGCCCAAATTCTAGGCACTGCATCACGCTGTTCCTCTCTTAAAATCCGTCATTCTCCATTGTGCTTTCACACAGATAGATCTGACTTCTGCAATTTAGAACCCAGAATTTACAAAATTAAAGGGAGGCAGAAACTAGGAGCACACAACTGAAGTGATCCAACAGAACTTCCAAAATAAGGGCTTCTCCCTGACGGTGCATGTGGATTTTCCAGACTCAGCCCTTGCCTTCAGCGTCAGGCCTTTCTGGACAGAAAGGAACGTGCTGCAGACACTGGGAGGCATTGGGGAGCAAGAGCACATGGGATTGCAAAAGAAGGGCCACACGAAGGGACAAAGGGGAAGGAGGAGAAAAGAGCCTCTCAGCACTTTAAAAGCAGAACACGGATTACTGTCCCCACCCTCCTCTCACCATCTCCACATTTCCTTAGTAAAATAAAGTTGGGTTCGGGGTGAAATGAAGCCACCAAGCCCCTTCCTCTCAGGTCTACGCCACAGAGAATCTATCTGTTGCCTTGGACGTAATATGAAGTTTCTGTTTTTTGGTTTTTTTTTTTTTTAGATGACAGCTTAGCAAATTTTAATGTGTTTATTTCTACAGTTTGTTTTTATTAAAAGTTTTGTGAAAAAGGAAATTCTATAAATAGTAAAAGGAGGGAAACAGTGCCACGTGGCCTGAAGCGAATGGTGTCAATACATTTATAAACAAGGTAAAGGTGCTCAGCCCATTAAAAGGACAAAAATAAAACTAGTTACAGATAGCACAACTGTTCATTTCACGAGTTGGGAGTGAGAAGTGTTGCATCTCAAGTTTTAGTGCCCTAAAATGGCTGGCAGTAGTTAATTCTCCATTCTCTAGCCTTGATCATCTGTGCTGAAGTTTCTGTCTTAAATTCTCTGCATGGGGCTAAGAAAATCAAAGGAAACTTAGGCTACACATTTAAGCAACTGGGGTCGTGTAGAAAATGGGACTTTTTCCTTGCCAAATAAAGTAGCTACAAGGGAATTTTCTAAGGGAAAATTTCCCTTTGGAAGAATTAAAAGAAAGAAAAAGTCACTAATGCTTTGAAAAATAATGAGGCACTAGAGCGGGTACCAGGAGGGTGACAGAACAGGTGAGTTGGCGTGGACAGACCCCTCAGTCACGAGAAACGGTCAACACCTGGCAGACGAACTTACTCGGGGGTTCTCGGGCCTCACTGGAGTAACCCCCATGATTTCCATCATCATCTAGGGAACTGTGATGTAGTTCAATTCTCAAAAAAAAAAAAAAGTTATTCTTCATTGGCTTGAATTTTTAAAAAAAAAAATATTGTCAGAGGTGGGAATATATTAAATCAAATAGAAAACAACATGGAAAAGAAACATCAAACATGAGAATTGTTGCCCTATTTCTGTGGCTTCTTCCTCAGATGCTGCTACTCGCCTAAAAAAAAAATTCCTTTCCCCTTCTCTTCTTACCGAAAAAGTTGACGGGCACGTGCCCCATTCATTACACTCCATGACTCACGCATCAAATGCCCCAATCTAAGTTTTTGCCTATGTGAAGCAAAGTATACAATAATACCTCTCTTCCTCTCTCTGTTTGTTGGGCAGGTACACAAGAGGCTCCAATCAGTTGATGACAGTGAAATAGTTCTACCGGCACAGTCTCACAAACCAAAAGCTGACAAGGAACTTTCTGCAAAATGTCAAGTAAATAGACACACACACACACACACACACACCCCACCTTGATCTTCAACTGTCACAACTGCTCCTAGCAAGCTTTCTACTCAGAGGAACAAAAAGTGTATTGTATTAAAAAAAAAAAAAAAAAAAAAAAAGACATTGGAGGTTGCTGATTTAGGATACAAACATGAAAAGATGTAGATCCTCAGCTGGCATGGGGTAATAGAGAAGCCTTTCTATTTTCCTACCCTACCCTCAACAAAATATGGGCAGGGATAGTACAATATGCATTAATATTTATTGAGCAGTTATCACATGCCAAACTCTGCATGGATTATCTCCTTTAGCCCTCACAACAATCCTATAGGCAGATGTCATTATTATGCCCATTTTACAGGTGAGGAACTGAGGCTTAAAGGGTCTAGCAAATGGCAGAAGCAAGCCATGCACCCAGACAGTCTCACTGCAGAGCTCATGTTCTCAACTGTTAATAGGGAGCCCCGCTGCCTCCCTGGAACACATGGTGGCCAGAAGTCAGGAGACTGGCTTGGCCTCAAGACCTTCGATTTCTTGCCACTAGCTTGTTCGAACACACTGAATAAAATAGAGGAAGATCTGAACATGTTTAACCAAACAATGGTCTGCAGATACTTTCTAGCTCTTCCATTCTGATTTTCCAGAAACTTCAAGTCTGACTTTCCTGCGTCTCAGGGACTGCTGGGGAAGGAAATGAGGCGATCTCTGCAAAGGAGCTTTAAAGAGTAGAAAGGGCTGTATCAGGGGTCGGTGACCTACCAAAAAGTGAAGTCAAGGTTCTGACCTTTTTCGCTGGGCCTGTGGGATAGCAGTGGGGCGGGCGTGAGAACGGCTCTGGGTAGATCCCCAGCTCTCCGGGCAATGACAGCAGCTGCAGCCCCCTGTGCTACCCAAACCGCAACTGCCACTAAGAGCGCACGTTCGTACGCGTGAGAGATGGCACCACACGGTCTGTTAACATCACGCAGGGAGGCATGGGTGCAGAGCTCTGCAGGAAACATGACACAGCTCGGCTTTGTCTTCCAAGAGCTGATAACCTGGGGATGTGAGACCAATAATCAGAAAAAGTGGTTCCAAAATATGTAGCAGAAAACAAGAACAAGAAAGAGCTGTTATTAAAGCTTGGGGTAGCAGGAGAGAAACAGACAATGGAGACGGGTGATGTCAGACCAGGAGCTGAGATGGTCTCGGGGCAGCAGTGACAGGACTGCCGGGGCAGAGTGGCGCTTTGGTCTTTATCACTCACACGTTTGAGAAGAAGAAACACCAGTGCCACCTCGCCTTCTATGTTTTCCACTCTCCTGGGGGAATTTTCAGCTTTCTTCTACCGAGGGGAAATTCTACAGTAGTAGGTGTTCAGTAAATACCTGGCTGGATCAATGAATTGGCGGGGGGAGGAATCTTAGTGCATTCATTCAATACTTATTCAACAAGTCCTGTGGTGGCTTTAAAATATGTCCACAAATTCTTTGATAACTGTGTCTTTCAAAAGGGGGAGCCTAATTCCTCTCCCATTAAATATGAGCTGTATTTGGTCTCCCCTAATGAATTCAGCATTGCCAATGTGGCCAAAATAATGCTCCAGGTGACACTAGGACAAGCAAGGCTCAGCAGTTTCCTCTCTGCTCGTTCTCGTGGGTCACCCCTTCTAGGGGAATTCAGCTGCTGTGTCTTGAGGACGCTCAAGCAGACATTTGGGAGACCCACACAGTGGCAAACAGTTAAGGCCTCCTGCCAAAAGCCAGGTGGGCAGCCATCCTGGAAAATGGACCTCCAGTCCCAGTCAAACCTTCGGATGACTGCAGCTGCATGAGAGAACCACCCAGACAAGCTGCTCCCAAATTCCTGACCCACAAAAACTGTAACATAAATGTTTGTTTGTCCTTTTTTTTTTTTTTTTTTTTTTTAGCTAACCACCATACCAATGAGGAGTGTTTATTTGTCTTAAGCCACTAAGTTTTAGGGTAATTTGTTATGCAGCCATAAATAACTAATGTGAGCCTCTACCCTACTACGTACAAGGCTCTAAAGATACAATGGTATGAGATAGTTCTGTCCCTGCCCTCACCAAGCTCAGCCTATTAGGCAATACAGGCAAAACCCAATTCATGTAGAGTGTCAAATGCTCTCACAAGAAGAATGCGGTGCCAATGGGCAGGGGATGAGGAGGCAGCAGAGAGGAGGGTCAGCCAGCCCAGGTTAGCAGGTCATATCTAAGTGATGCCTGAGCTGTAGACCTAAAAGATAAGCAGGAATTAACCAGTTGGAAGCAGTTGAGGAGAGGGGAGAATAGTCCAGGTGGAAGGATTAGTATGCACTGAAGACTATATAGGCAAGACGTAGCATGCTAAATTGGAGAAGTGTGGGCATGAAGTGAGGGAATAAAGCAAAGACTGGGGCCATGTTATATAGGGCCTGAGAAGCCACATCAAATCATTTAAACTTTATCCTAAGAGCAGCAGCAACCACTGGAGAGTTTTAAGAAGGGGAGTCACATCTGCACTCAAATGTTTATAGCAGCACAATTCACAATTGCAAAGATGTGGAAACAACCCAAGTGCCCATCAATACATGAGTGGATTAATAAATCTGGTATATGTATATCATGGAGTGCTACTCAGCTATAAGAAATAATGGTGATCTAGCACCTGTTGTATTATCCTGGATAGAGCTGGAACCCATTCTACCAAGTGAAGTATCCCAAGAATGGAAAAATAAGCACCACATGTACTCTCCATCAAATTGGTTTCTCTGATCATCACCTAAGAGCACATTTAGGAATAACATTAATCGGGTGTCGGGCAGATATTGGCAGGGAGGGGATGGGTGTATACATATATAATGAGTGTGATGCGCACGGTCTAGGAGATGGACACACTTGAAGCTCTGATTCGGGGGGCAGGGGGGAAAGGGCAATATATGTAACCTAAACTTTTGTACCCCCATAATATGCTGAAATAAAAAAAAATCTAAAAAAAAAAATAAGAAGGGCAGTCACATTATCAGAGTTGCATGGGTTGGCAGGAAGGAGAATTCACGAAAGGAAGAAATCATGGTATCATGAACTGAGGTAGCAGTGATGGCATAGAGAGAAAGAAAAAAATCCAAGTAGTTATGGGATGGACTTGGAGGAATAGTGGTTGTTGGGAGAGAGAATGGGAAGGATGGGATGATGGTGGCTCTTGCTTGGGCAAACATGGCCAGTGGTACCCTTCACAGAGAAAGAGCACAAGAAGAGGGTTTGGGGTGAAAAGGAAAAGTTAGGTGTTGGGCCTTGTGACTTGGAGGCTGCTAAGAGCCACACAAAGTAGTTGGGCACAAGTTCTGCACCTGAGAAGAAAGATCTAGTCTGGAGATAGAGACTGGGGAGCCATTCACACAGAGCTGACAACAGAAACCCTGATAATGAATGAGATCTCTGAAAACGAGAGTGCCCCAGGACAAGAGAATAAATGTATCTTTGGAAAACACCCACCCAGACAAGACAAGCAAAGCATGGCCTGGAGGGATAGGAAGGAGACCAGGAAGCCAAGACAATAGATTCATTCAGAAGATGGCAATCAGTGCAAATGATGCTGAGAATTCACATACTGAGAACAGTGATGTGTCCCTTAAACACAGCAACAAGGACATTGCCCAAGACCTTGGGAAGCGTGTCAATTTCAGGAATGTGCGTTCGGGGTCTACAAGGCAATTTTAGTAGTCTTAGACATATTAGAAAGAATTCTTTTTCTTTACGAATAGGTGAAGGGAGAGCTACTCAGTCACAGGTACAATCCAAAAAAAATCCCATTCTAAGCAGGTGTCCTTCATTGGATTAGCAAAATGGGCCCAAGTTTTCCCTAAGGCCAGCAGAGAGCTCACTGAGATAGAGTCACGTGGCAAACAGCAGGAGCTTCCTGCTAAAGGGTAAGGAGCCAAGGAGGCTCTGATGACATGCTTCAAAACACAGCCAATGCTGGCTGGGCATAGTGGCTCATGCCTGGAGTCCCAGCTGCTTGGGAGGCTGAGGCAGGAAGGTTGCTTGAGCCAGGTGGTTCGAGGCTGCAGTGAGCTATGATTGCACCACTGCACTCCAGCTTGGGCAGCTGAGTGAGGCCCTGTTTCAAAAGACAAAAAAAAACCCCAGCCAACTTTACCCAATATCCTTCTAGAATATAAGAAACAAATGCTTTTTTAGGGGAGCATAGGGGAATATCAGGGAGATAACTTGATTTCTAGTGCTGACACAGGTACAGGCAAAACCCTATTCAAAAAGCCCTAGCATGTGTTTCTTTCCCTGGACAGCATATCCTGGACGCCGGAGTTTGAAATTAACTAACCACTTTGCGCTCATGACTTAACCTTCCCAAATCTTCATTCCCTCATCTGTAAAATATGAATGAAAATAGAACGCGCCGCAAAGGGAGTTAGTATGAGCACTTAGTATGGTGCTTGGCACACAGTAAGAGTTCAGGAAAATGTTTTGTTATAGTAGATGATAATACTATGCCACGAATATCATGATGGTTATTACCACTAGATCCCAGGCACCATCAGAAATCCTTCTCCTTGTCTCGTAACATATGAGTCTGCGGGTCTTTCTCAGCCCTCCCCATCACCACTTGCACCTCCCCCACGTGTGCCCTGCCTGCCACCCTGCTCCTGGAGAGCCGGGGCTGGGCCTCAGTGTTCTTATAGCACCCCCCACGTCTAGCGCAGCGCCTGGCACGTGGGGTAAGTCACTAATGTTTGTGGGATGAGTTGATAAATTCCAAGTGTATTTACTAGAATGTACTTATTAGAGCTGAGAAACGTTGTTTTCAGGAATGGAAAAAAGTCTTGTACAAGGGGCCAAGGAGAGGCTAGCAGTCTGAGGAGAAGCACGGAGATCCTCTCTGAAAGGAGGCTTGGCCAGATACTGAGTCGAGCGACAGAGCAGCCCGACCCACAGCAGGAAGAGGAGATAACGGCAGTGGGGTTTGGTTGAGTTTTTTTGCCCTTGTCAGGGGAACTCCCTTCACAGGCAAGAGAACCAAGAGCGCAGTTAAAGATGAATGCATATCTCTTGGTAAATGCCAAAGACTGCAAATTTCTGTCACATCATTAATCACAGGAGGTGGAAGTGGCAGGGGGGTTCTGGTGACCGGTGATGATTTGGGAACACCAAAAAACAAACAAACCCCAAGCATAATCCAGCAAAAAGCCAACACATTACATGACGTTTCAAACCCAGCAGGAGACAAAACACAGACCCCCAAAGAGGAAGTGATGTATTCACCCCCGCCAAACAATGAAGTCAACACTTTGAAGGGGAAAAAGAAAACCCAGTACAAAGGAACAGCCTAAATTCCTTAGAAGAGCCTGGAGGCTGTGATTGTGACCCCATCCTTTGCCTCTCAATCCCATCTCCCACACACAGTCAGTCCTGTGGCTGAGATCCATGGGCTACCGGGTTCCGGAAGGATCCAAGAGAAACTAAAGCCTCCTTCCCTCTGGAGACAAAACTTCATGCAAATGACATCACCTGAAGTCACTGTGGAAAAGAACAGAAGGAGGGGATGTCACCAAATGGCAAGTAAGAAAGATGACCCAAAAGACCTTGAATGCTACCTATTCAGAGATATGCCTCCGTTTGACAATAAAGATGTAATCCTGCACGTGATGATGCTTTGCCATAATCGCTAAGAAACATAAACATTACTTAGGTGTTCCCAATGCCTCCAGGGGAATTCCATTTTCATCCTTCACTTAACTGAGAAACTGAGGTGCAAAGAAATGGAGGAAACCGCCTAAAGGATGGCAGTGTGAGTCAGCAGCCCTACCAGGAAGCCCGGGCTGCGGCTCCTCACTTCCTGGTTTCCTCTGTAAATATTAGCAGACATTCCCTTCCCTGGGCACAGGTCTGTCCAGCAGTCCTCCAGCTTGGAGAGGCAGCTCTCCAGGAGAGAGGAGGGGTTCGTCTCCTGCTGAGGAGGGCCAGGGAATCTGACATCAGGTCCACAGGTCCACGGAAACTGAAATGCCTTCCACGATGGGGTTTCCCCCTTCCTTCTCTTGGAAAACCAGTTTGCCCCATGCCCTGACTTCCTCTCCTAGAGGAGTGTCCCCCGGCTCCCCATTCCAAAGCAGCGGCTGCACAAATTAGCAGCGCTCTTTGTCCCCAGAGCTCCAGAATCCGATTGTGTTCCAGCGTGTGCCAAAAGCCTCCCATGTGTGCCATGCATTGTAAAACGCTGGCACGTGCTTCCGCAAAGAATTTTGTTCTTCTTAATGGCCACCAGAAAGTTTGTTTGGCCATCCATCCCTCTGAAGCAAAAAAAAAGGAAAAGAAAGAGAAGAAAAGGCTGTGAACTGCTTGTTAGAAACCTCCAAAGCTGAGTGGAAGTTTAACCAACTTCAAGGCAAGCACACACACACTAAACCCCCAACTGTTTGAGGACTTTCCACTTCTTCCTACACTGGGAGCTGGATTCTGGAGCAAAGGGCAGCGGTGATTATTCTAGAGTTATGTCGTAGATGGTGTAACATTACCTTCTGCCCACTGGGATCTTATCAGCCACGTGTGCCTAGTCTATTTTGAGACCCATCCGAGCCTGCTACCTGGGACCTGGGTAGTGCTGACGAATCAACGTATGGCTGACAGGAGTCTGACCTGCCTCATCTGGTTAAGAACAATAGAGCAAATTGTCTCTCAGCAGCTGAATTTATGATTTGAAGTATTGCTTTTTCTTCCACATGAAATTTAGAGGCACGGTGTAAACTCTGCGACTGTGACCCAGGTCAACCAAGCAGACTAAAAAAAAAGAAAGAAAGAAAAAAACACACCACACACACACAGACACAGAGACACATCTTTTTATTTAGATTTTTTTTGTTATTCAGGAAAGAGAAAAAGCTATTAAAAAGTTGAGCTCTTTCCACGAGACAGGGCTGAGAGCCTGCGTCCAGGCAGGCAGGTCAGGCCCAGGGGGTGCAAAGGACTTAGGTAGGGGAGACTCTGGCCTCTCTCTTTGGCACTGGCTGGAGGCCAATCCTCAGGGCCTAACTTCACGCTATATTTTCTGCTACTTCCACAGAGCACACAGCCTCTCAGCCTCACTGAGGGTTAGCTGCTGTGAGAGCCAGTGCTCTGGCCTTTCCACTGTCCCCACGCCCCCAGGGTCAGTGGCAGTGCTGGGACCTGACCACACGTGCTCCCTGGCTTGCTGTCTCACTGTTTCCCCGGACCCAGAGACCACTGTTTCTGGACTTGCTGAGACACGCCTCTTCCTCCCAACTCCCAGATATAAGTGGCTTACTCTTAATTCTCTACCAGGTGAGTGGTGATAATTTATGCAGTGCAGGGGAGATCTCAGAAGATGTGAGCCTGTTCTATCGCCTATATTTGGTTGTCTTCCTAATAAGAAAGGGGAGGAGTTTATTTCTGGCAGACAATCCTACTGGATTTAAAGTAGATGCCTAAGGCCGGGCGCGGTGGCTCACGCCTGTAATCCTAGCACTCTGGGAGGCCGAGGCGGGTGGATTGCTCAAGGTCAGGAGTTCGAGACCAGCCTGAGCGAGACCCCGTCTCTACTAAAAATAGAAAAAAATTATATGGACAACTAAAAATCTATATAGAAAAAATTAGCCGGGCATAGTGGCGCATGCCTGTAGTCCCAGCTACTTGGGAGGCTGAGGCAGTAGGATCGCTTAAGCCGAGGAGTCTGAGGTTGCTGTGAGCTAAGCTGACGCCACGGCACTCACTCTAGCCTGGGCAACAAAGTGAGACTCTGTCTCAACCAAAAAAAAAGAAAAAATAAAGTAGATGCCTATAATCCCAACACTCTGGGAGGCCAAGGCAGGAAGATCACTTGAGGCCAGGAGTTTGAGACCAGCCTGGGCACCATAGTGAGACTCCATATCTACAAAAGTAAAAACATTAGCTGGGCATAGAGGTGCATGCTTATAGTCCCAGCTACTCAAAAGGCTGAGGCAGGAGGATCACTTTAGTTCAGGAGTTCGAGGCTGCAGTGAGCTATGATCATGCCACTGCACTCCAGCCTGGGCGACAGACAGTGAGACCCTGTCTCTAAAAAAATAAAATAAAATAAAACAAAGTCAGAATGGTTAGAAAGCCTTCTCCATCCATCTCAAAATGGACACACTGAGGAAACGATGAGTTAAAGACTTTAGCTAATGGCAAAATGGCTCAGAGTCCTGAAAAAAATGTAGAAAGTGACAGGTGAGTTCCCATCAAGGCACCCAAGAGAGGCTGTGGGGTTGGGGTGTGGGTTAAGCCAAGAAGGTGCTCCACTGGTTTAGCCACCACATGTGTCAGAGAATGGAATCTTCCAGCTTTCACGTGTCATTTGTGGACTTAATAGCTATTGCCTGCAATATCCTCTTAATTGACTTCTCCTTAGATAAATAATAAAATAAATCATCTCCCTTTCTACAGAAAAATTAGGTACTCATTTGCCTCAAAAATAATTTCCCTCTTCTTTCAGGTAGTAATACTTAAACAAGTCTTTCAAAGTCTCCTCTTTTTGATGACTATTTCTAGAAGTAAAAGCCAGAAAAGCCAGAATAATTAGGTCAAGTCACATCCAGCCCAGTGCCATCTGTGTGTCCAATGTGGGATGATCTGGATGGCAGTTAAGCTACTTACTAAACTACTGTCCACTGGGAAGTGAAGAAGGAAGAAGTGACTAATGATGCCGGGCCAAGGAAAAGCTGTCCTTATTTGTGTTCAGTTTACAGCAATTCGTGCTTTTGCAAAGTTAAGAATCCCCAGGTGCTTAAGGCATTAGACCTATGACCTGGTGCAGAGGCCCCTTCTGTGCTAGTTAAGGCTTTGGAGTCGCAGACCTGGGTTCAAATCCTAATTCTGTCACTTACTGGCTGCATGACCTTAAATTCCTTAACCTCTTTAAGCAGCAAATTCCTCATCAAGGGAAGAATAATAAAACTTGCCTCGTAGGGTTGTTGTGAAGACTAGGACAAAATGCCAGGTGCAGCGGGAAGGCTTAGTGGTGAATAACTATTGGACAATAAATGAAATGAAGAGGATTTGCTAATAAACAAGACTTTTCCAAGTAATCCCACCTCCAATTATGATTTGAGAGCTCAGTGTATCATCCTTCACCCTGGAACTCTGCTCAACAATGATGCCATCTGCTTGTTTGCTTGCTGTGATAATCCAAGACTAAGACAAGAAAGAAAGACAGAAAGAGAAAGAAAGAAAGAAAGAAAGAAAGAGAGAGAGAGAAAGAGAGAAGGGAAGGAAGGAAGGAAGGTCGGTCCTGCTGAAGGGAAAATAATAAGAAGTGAGTCGAGAAAATTAGAGTAAAAATTTACTTTGTAATAAGAACCCTCTGCGTTCCAGCAGAGACCTCTATCTTGGGTGTGTCAGGTCTGATAGTGTACAAGGATTGTAAAACCTTTTTTTGGCTTTGGACACTAAAGTAGATTAGGTAAGTATAAACAAGTGGCAAAGAAGGGAAGTTTGGAGCTTCCAGTTCTGATAGCCAAATGATAAAACAAATCTGATGAGTGCACAGAATTAGCCTAGCACCACTTTATCTCTCATGTTATATATCATACAATAAACAAAAAAAAATTATGTGTCACATAAAATAAGCGAGAGAGAGAGAGAGAGAGAGAGATTGCCTTACCAAATTGATGAAGAGCTTCTTACCAGAGAGTTGGTTCCCCTTTTGTGGCCCCTTCCATATATATAAGGCAGTAGATGTACATTTAGTATTCATTGACTTTCAGATATATAAGAACAAAGTGAGAGTATAAATTTAGAAACAACTTTAAATGAATTTGTGGTTTATTAATTAATGACAAAGACATACATTTGCACAGAGCACCTTCATATGCCAGTACTATTATTATTCCATTTACAGGAAGTGTTGGATGCACAGAAAGCATCACTGACCCTTTGCAACAACTCAGTGTCCCCGAGGGAGTGTTCAGCCACCAACTGGGAACCACTGACTTAGAGCAGAGACATGATTATGAAAGCAGGATGCTCAAAACATCCTTCAAGTGTTTTCTGTAACATAAGCAAGGTGAGATAAAAATACTTCCCCCGAACATGTGAGCACATGATGTTAGTTTCAACTTGGAATTAGTTTCATGTTTTTGTGCTTAGAAATCCCACCCATGTTACAGTTTTCTAGCTCTCTACAAAACCACAAATTTTGCCAATTAAATATTTATTGAATGACAGTGATCTTGCTTATAACCTCAGTGGTGTCTATCCCTTAAATTAACCACATTCATTATATTGTCTTTGAGATATTTTGATAGTTTCCAGATGCAGATACACCTTATATGAATAGAAAGGGGGAAAAAATCTGAAGTCACTCAAAATAGAACCAGAACTGTAGCTACCGCATGTGTTTTAAATATATTACCCATATAATTAAGAATACAGTATTATAAACCAGCTCTATAAATCTTAAAAACAGTAACATACCAACTCATCTTAGCCACAAAGAGGCCCTGAATAATACTATAGATTCCATGATGATATGGCTTTGGGATCAACTTAATATTCCATAGGAAGAATGTTAGCTGGCTGAAATAAATAGCAGCACATCCCTTTTTGGGCATACTTAAAATGAAAGGGAAAAATTTTTCTTTCATATAGACAAAAATTATTTTGGAAATTCTTAGAGATACACAAAAGTAGGGATAATATAATAAATTCTCACCACCCAGTTTCATATATGACATCCTATTTCATTTATATTTTTTATTTCCTACCCTATTTTTTATTTTCTACCAAAAAGAAAAAAATAACAGTTGGATTATTTTATCACCAGATATCATTTCAGAAATATTTCACCATCTATGTCTAAGGCATAAGAACGCTTTTTAAAAATTGCATGACCCACTAATACTCAAACCAGTAACAATAATTCCTCAATAGTCTCTAATGTGTAGTGTCAGTGGAAATTTCCCCAAAGGTCCCATATTTATTTATTATCAACTCTATCTTCAACTTTTAAGGACAGCAGCTGTTTTCAAGGTACTCACATAGGTGAAATCCCCTTGAAGTTCCTCTTAGAAATATTTCTTTAAGTAAGTTCGTAGTCAGGGGTTACTTTACCGACAGTCACTCTAGGTCTTTACTGAGATGGCCCCAAGCACTGCACAACAGTAGAGACAGACTCTGTTAAGACTTTTTTTCACTATCTCTCATTGCAGGGTAATACCTGCAATGAGAGATAGTGAAAAAGAGTTGGGAGTCAGAAAACCTTCATTTTAATCTTAATTTGGTCATTATATAACCCATTGTATAACCTTGGGCAAATCCCTCTTCTCCTTTGTATCTCAGTTTCCAGGGCTGTAAAATGAGTGGGTTAGCCTATGCAATTGCTAAATTTCTTTCTGGCTCTTAAGATTCAACACGCTTAGTTTTATGTTGAATTGATTTGAAAGGCTGTATCTATCTGCATGATGTTGTTTGCAAAGATGAGAGCCCATCTATTGTAGAAGAGAGCAGGTCTCATGAAATTGTAAGACCAGTCGAACCCTGACTCCAGTTCCCTTGGATAAGTCGTTAATCTTTCTAAGCCTTAATGTTACACTATATTACAACTATTTATCTTACATATCATCTCTCCTACCAGACTTGAACTTCTAGAGAGTGGGGCTTTCTTATTTGTCTTTCTGTCATCGAAGTCCAGTGTTGTGTCTGGAGCCTGGTAGGTACTAGATATTTGCTTGTGACATAAATGAATGGGCAGGTATGCAAACCCACCCATGGCTGTTCCCTCTACCTTACAGGATTATTGTATGGTGACATGAGCTAATGTATATAAAATCCACATGTTACATCACATATTTTAAAACATAAAATGTTATTATTGTATTTGAAACATTCCAAGTAGAATATTTTATTTGCTTATAAAAATCCAGCCTTGCGTCTAACCTTTAGTAAGGGATGAGTGATAGGCATTTTTTCTTTCCTATGCCCAATTTAATCTCTTTGGAAAATCTTATAGGTCTTTCTTTCCTTTTCATTAGAGTACACTTCTATGCACTCACCACCACATTTGATTTTTCTATAACAACATTTTGGGGGAATTTTTGAAAGTAATTGGTGAGTAGCTTAGTGCCAATCTAATTTAAATAAGGTATTTTTATTAACTTCTACAAATCAAAATAATGCAGGAGGCAGTGTAACATCAATTAGGTATATGAGATATATGACTTTTCTGACCTACTAAATGTTCATGGGAACCAGGTCCCTAAAGATGATCCTGCTTCAGTTGGTTCAGTTTCTACTACAGCCAAATTCGAACAGTTCTGCCTTTAAATAGTTCCTCAGATGGTCTCTCTCTTTTGTAACTAGACTAAATTTAGTTTTATCATTTAATTAATCCTAAATACACCATTTTGAAACGTGAACATTTCCCTTAACTGTGTTCGAATCTGGCACAACCCCTACAGCAGCAGTTCCTGAAAGGAATACTAGCTCTCTAGGCAATAATCCTCCCCCCAAAGCAGTGACTAGACAAATATATTAAGGAAAGTTTGCATATTATAACTTCTTGGTGATTCACAAACACCTTAGCACATTGAAGATTCTGAAAAACCTTGCTAGAAAGCTGTTATATTTATTTGTTGTATAACAAACTTGGTTTAACTTTTTTAACTCAGCATTTTTCAAACTTCCTTATTTTATGGACCACTAAGAAAGACATTGTCAATTAAACTATGACTCAATGCTAAGACGTCATCAAATATAAGATATCGGAGATGTTAAAATTCAAAACTACGTGCATCTGGGAATAGCTTATGGTATAGGACCAAGAACCCTTTCCCCCCATAGAACCTGTGGACATCCTGAGGATTTAGTTCTTTGGAACAACACTCTGGAAGATTATGCTCTGGCTTAGAGCTTTCACAGTTATTTCACAGGACAAGGTAGGAGGTTATTTTTTCCCATTAAGAAGTAAAAGAACTAAAATTTTTGAATTTAATAAGAAAAAGAGAGAGATACTGGTCACTCGTTTATGGTGTGAAATAGATCAACCTCATCCAGTTAAAAAGTAATTTCCAGGTACACATCTGAATGTAACTGTCCAGCTGTCCTCAATGAACATGCAAATCTCCTTAAATTAAGATGGCATGTAATTAATCATGCAGCTGGTTGGCAGGCTTCTCCATGCAGGTAGTTTACTTTCGCTTGAAATAACCCCTTTGCATCTGAAGATCCTCACACCCTAAAGTGACTCAACTTCCAAACACCTCCATTAAAATCTCTAGCTTTACAGGCAATAGGCTTGGGCATAAAGCGTCAGTAACTCTACAGTGAGTCAGACGAACTATGTGAGTGCTGGGGAGGAAGGCTGGAAGCTTACTAAGTTCGCTTCTAGGGAATGGGTGCGGCAGATAGCTTGGGCTCTCCGGGTTCCCTTTGCATGAGTGCTCCGGCCTGCCTCCAGCCTCTGGATTTACATCCTGCTGTCCCCAATCCGACTCCCAGGCAGCTGTCCCTGAGAGGGTGTGTACATGACTTCAGGGACATCGGGTACCATCCCAGGCTGGCCCAGGTTCCCCGTCTTGCCCTGTACTCCGGCTTCTGCCACGTTGAGGAGCACCTAGGCTTATTCCAGGCTCTCGGGGATGGCAGGACCGGCCAGGGCCGGAACAAACAGCTGATGACTCGGGGGTCACCTTCACATTCGCCTCTGCCCCACGCCTCGCAGCCCCCGCCGCCGGCACCCGGCCAGTCCACACCGCCGGCCTGCTTCCTGGCTGGGGCCTGCCTCTCGAGTGGGGCGCGGAGGGCGGCAGCCTCGGGCGGCTCGGGAAGAACAACTTGTTCGAGCTGGGCCGCGCTTCCCTGAGCCTGCATCCGCCTCCGAGATGCTAGCCGACTGGGGACGGCCTCGCGCGGCCCTCTCCTTATTTATCCTCCCAGCACAGTTTCCATGGCTCCGCCGCCATCCTCCCGCCCCTTCCCCGCGCGGAGCCCAGCAGCGGTCGCCCGCCCCGCCGGAGGGGCACCGCGCGTCCTTTCCAAGCCTCGGGACGCGTGCGTGCGCCCCCCAACTCCTACCCCACGGGCAGCTGTGCCACTTCCCCAGCCCAGCCCCTCCCCACTGGCCCGCACCCCCGGTCTGTCCCCCGAGGCGCCGCGCAGCCCCCGGCCCGGCCCGGTGGCGCGGGGGAGGGGCGCGCGGCGCAGGCAAAGTTGCTGAGTTGCTCTGCACGCTCAGAAGTTGCAGCTGCGACGGCAGCTTCCCGCCCCCTTCCTGGACTCGGCGGCTCGGAACGCACACCCACCCGTCACCACCCGCTACCTGCCCTCGCCCCTGCGGCCCCGGCCCGGACTCGGCAGCATCCCCGCCCCGCGCCCGCGAGGAGCCCAGGTTTCCAGCGGAGTCGGGCTGGGGGCGGGCGCACCCCCCTCCCCGCTCCGCCTCGGGGGAGGGGGTGATGGGGGGCTGGGATCCCCTCCACGCAGTAGCCGCTCGGCCGCGGCGCGTTTGCACTTAGCGAAGCGGAGCAGCTGTGCAGGCGTCTCCCTCCGGCCCCTGCGCCCTCCCGGGTACAGCGGGGTTTGCCAAAGGGGAACCGGCCAGTGTTCCCCTTCTCTCCCGCAGGGGGCTTCGCCCCGGGTGGGGGGGGGCGGCGGGAGGGGCAGGGCTCGGGACTGAGGTCGCCAACAGGTGCTCGCGAGTCCATGTGACCGCCGAGGGAGTGCGCAGGGGAAGGCGGCGGTGGGGGAGGGGCGGGCTCCCGCGGGGTCCCCCGCAGTGCCCGACGCTGGGTGCACCCCGCCCGCAGCGGCCAAGGGAGTGCTCGCGGGTGGCTTCTCCGAGCGCTGGCGCCCTCGCGGCCTGCCTAGGAGGAGGAGGAAGAAGAGGGGGAGGGAGGGGATGCGAAAGTGGGTCAGGAATGTAACTGGATGCTGCACACCCCCCACGCACACCCCCCCTGTGGCCGACGAAGGCAGCCAGCTCCAGCCTTGGAAAGCGAGTCATTCGCTGTTGTGGTTCCCCGGCATTATCGGTGGACGGTTACCAGGGGATCCCGAGGGATGTGTTTCCCTGTGACCCTTTGGGAAGAAAAACTTAGTTGCCTCAGTAACCGAGTTTGGCTTGGATGCAATGATGCAGTGAATGTTCTAGGTGAGCCTGGCCTTGGAGGAGGCTGCAGTTGCACTAGGGGGTGGATTAACTTTTCTTATTATTGAACCAAGACGTGAAAGGAAAGCTGGGAGGAGGTGGAGTTTTGCTCTGTTTGGTGTTTGTTTTTTACTATTTCAGAGAACATAAATTAAACGTTTTTGCGTTAGGTTTTGAGTCTTCCAAATGCAAGCCCGGGCTGCCATAAATTTACCAAAGTTCTCAACAGTTGCTGACTTAGTTGGTACAGAAGTCTGAAGTTGATACCCTAGAGTTGGAAGGAGCAGGGGACAGTGACAGTTTTGTATTTGAGGAAGGCCTAAGAAACAAACATGAAAAGGCCTTTATTAAAAGGAGAAGAAGAAAAAAGCCCAGCCCTCCTCAAAGCAGAAGGAGGGCAGCCCAGTTCCCTCATGAACACAGTGGCATCTCACACCCCAAGCACATGATTAGCAAAGGGAGGAATGGAGATTTAAAAGGGATGGGCTTTGGGTTTGAATCTGCTGCTGAGACAAGCAGAGTCAAGAAAAGATATATATTAAAAGATGAGACTGCAAAAGAGAAGCTTAGCATTGTTGAGTTTTGTAGTCCAAGCTCTTCTTGAGCACCCTTCCTGGTTTCTGTCCCATTTTCTTTCCATCTGGTTTTGCCCAGTGGACCTTAGTCACAAGGGGCTGCTGAACCAAGGCCCAAAGAGCAGTGAAGCTGCAAACCCAGAAGAAATGTGCAACTGCAGGAGTTTCTATTCAGAAGCAAAAAGGGGTATGTTATCCTCTAAAGTGATCTTAAGAGTTATCTGAAAAGCTGACTTAGGAATCAATGTAAATTTCTGTTGCCAAGGCACCTTAGATAAAGAAACATCCATTGAGATGTATTTACTTTAAAGAATATACAGTATATCCCTAGGAGACAAAAACTGATAAATTGAATTTTTGTAAATTGAATCATCTTCTAAATAAAAGTGGAGGTTATTTTGTTGTGCAAACTTTTGTGGGGATCTAATCATCCCCAGTTGAATGAATGAATTAATTAAATTTTGGTAACTAGGTGACCTTTGCTGAGTTGTCTCACTAGTAGAATGGGAAAAATAATAATAGTTGGCCTTTTTTTGGAAAGTAGCTTGGACTTTTTACATTACTTTCTAGATAGAGGATCTTCAATTCAACTGGTAAAAGTTGTTACTTTCACTTATGGTATTTGCTTAAATTGTGGAACAGCTATAGTTGGAAAATGACAAATTTTATGTGTTGAGTAGTCTCGCATTCTGAATGAAAATGGCAGAGTTATACAAAAGTTTTTTGGAAACTTGAAAAAAATTAACACATTCATGATCTTAGATCTTGTCATCCTGTTAAAGAGCATGATTTCCTTCTATGGAAAAAAAATAATTAGACTTTAAAATCTTGGTTCAAACCAGAATCATTACTATACAAATGAATTGAAAATTTAAGTATTAATAAAATGAAGTGGCAAAGTCACATTCTTTGTCCCTACCCTGAAATTTCATCGCTGAATTCATGAAATACTTACATATAGAGTGATCTGCATTTAAGTTATAAATCAGATTTGTAAAGCAAATCAAATTAAGGAATGAACATCTGTTAAGAAAGAATTAACAACAGGTTTCTTAATATTGTGAAGTGTTATGGTATATTTAAAACATTTGAGATAATATACATTTGAGGGGGCAATTTTCAAGAAGTCGTCTACATGACAGGTTTTCACATAGATTACTGTGGACAGTGCATTTGGAACCATTTACTCATTAATATCCCCCAAGTATTTTTTGAATGAATGTATGTTTTAAACATCCAAGCCACCTACTCTGTGTACAGAACTGTGTTTAACACTGTGGGAATTAAGAGAGAAGCGAATGTTCCTAAAAGAGTCAAGTCTAATCTGGTCTAGCTGGGTGAGACGGCTAGATGACAAATACAAGAAGTTTAAATGTTCAACAGTTAAATACCCGTAACAAAATATGTGCATAAGAAGAGATGATGAATTCATATATGAAAGGTACTATGGGTTAAGAAGTAGAATAATGAGAGATTTTTAAAAAATTGTTCTTCTATTCTCTAAAATGCTAGTAATGAAGCTGTATTATTGGTTTGTATAAAAATAAAAGATTTGCTCTTTTTGGGGAGCTATTTATTGCCAGGCAGCCAGTGTATGTATGAAGGACTACCCATGAGGGGTCAGACAAAATGTGCCACAGGAACCTCCAGAGGGGCAGGGAGCAAAGTGGGCTGGAACGAGAGGACTCTGTAGAGAGCTAGGAACCAAGTTCAGCTTTGTCAGAAGTAAAATGCAGAGGGTACCAGGGAAGGGAAAGGGGAAAGGCCTAGATGTTGCGAGGCACCGGGTGTGTTCTGGGAGGGTGGCTGTCAGGTGGAAGGCGTCAGGAAGTGCTTCAAAAGGGAGGTGGTAAGACTTGAACTTAGGCCTTAAAGGATGTACGTGATTTTTATGCCTAGAGAAGGAAAGGCATTCCTGGTAGTATAAGCCTAGCAAGATAAGCCAAGAGGCAGGAAGTTGTGGGGCACCTTTCGGGAATTTAAATAGGTCAGCTTTGCTAGAAGAGATGGATCAAGTATGAAATTTGTCATTTGAATGATAGAGTAGGGCCAGACCATTTAGGGACTGTGAATGCCTGGCCAAGCTTGGTGTTAGGACTTTATCTGCAGGTAATGGGAAAGTTTGAGGATTTTGAGCAGTGGTAATACATGGTCAAAGTTGGATCTGGGGAAGGTTAATCTTGTTAGGTTGGATTGGAGTGGGAGTTTAGGGACCATGAGTGTCTATTGGAGGGATCTACGGGAACCTGCACAAGGATTGTGTCAGTGGGAATTAGTCAAAAGGTAATGCTTTGTGAGTCACTATGAAAGAAAAATTGATAACATTTTATAGAGTTTGGGTGTGGAGGGTAGGAGACTTGAAGAGTCCAAGATGACCAAGGATTTAAATGTAGATGCCGTGAGAGGTGGAACTTTCATCAGAGATGGAAACAGAAAGCCAGGGTTCAAGGTAGGTTGAAGAGTTGATTTGAATTTGAGGCCACAATGAGCAGCTGGGTGTAGATGATTTAGGGCGATGGAGGGGTCATGGCTGAAGGTAGAGATGTGAGTCATCTACATAGAGGCGATTGTACGGGTCACTCACAGGTGCAAATGAGCTCCTAAATGTGAACTTGGTGGCAAAAGACCAGTTTTAGGGAGCATTCACAATTAGCATTTGCCTCAAAATATAATTTTGCAAATTCTCCTTCCTCATAAAGCACAAGTTAGTCATTCCTGGGACTTTAGTTAGAGCCAATATGCTGACTCAGCACAGTTCTAACAGAAATGCTTTAACCCAATGGCTTCCTAACCTGGCTCTTCTGCTTAAGGGGCCCCACCCCATTGGCGCTACAGTACAGTCCCCTGGCCCAGCAGTCCATATTTGTCATAAGGCTTATAGGCCACTCTGGTATGGATCATTTTGGGGAACGAGCTCCTTAGCTGGTTTGTTATACAGCCCAAGACCTCCCCCTGAGGCCTCCTGTGTCTCTCTTAGGGACAGAAAGAGAGTTCTAACTTTTCATGTGTTTGTTTCAGCCTGTTCCTTTGCTTTTATATCTGATGGACAGTCATTGATAGGCAGTGCTTGAAGTTGTTTTTATCCAGATGACCTGCTGCTTTCCAAATTTAGCACTGGTATGGAAGAGTGGAGGGCTGTGTCAGAAGTCCTCCGCCCTGCTAGGCTGGAAGGGAATTTGGGGTGAAGAGCTGTGCGTGGTGGGGAGTGACTCAAACCTTGTACATCGGAGCACGTTGGGATGACGCAATACCCAGGCTCTGGGCAGACCCCTTCCTGTACCTTTGGGTTCGCAGGCCCGGGCGTGGATTTGGGAGTGTTCTCAGGAGCAGGCAGGCTGATCCTCTTCAAGGGAGCTGAGTAGTCAGGGGTAGGGCAAGGCAAGCGACAGGCTCTAAACCCGCAAGTCTTCTAGTCTGGAGATAGATCAGGAATTTGGGGGTAGATTTCTAAAAGGGGGTGACTAGTAATACCTTTCTCAAGCAATTATTGACTATGTAGGTATCTATTTCCTTATCGTCAGAAAACAGATGCCTGTCCCATTGAGCAGCAGTTATATTACACGTACATGTCGTCGCAGCCAACTTTGAGTTAGTCTGATGTTGATGATCTGGCTGCAAATTATTATTTGTTCTTCCTTTTCCCTTTTTGTTTATATGCTGTAAAGAGACGAATTTCACATATCCACATTATTACATGCCTGGCGGATGAACAGGCAGAAACTGTTTAAAATCGAGGGTGAGGTTTGCAGCATCTTCACCGCCTACCACTCACCCCCTCTACCTTCTATACACACAGAATGTAAACCATCTGTTGTTCTAAGTCTCTAACTGTTGAAGCCAAGGGTGGGTTATTTTGTCATTGAACCTACCCCTCTCCACCACCACCAAAGAAGAGTGGAAGATTTAGGTGTTCCTTTTTTTTTAATTGTGGGAAAATATATATAACATAAAATTTACCATCTTTTTTTAATTTATTTCAGGATATTAAAATTTACCATTTTAACCATTTTAAGTGAACAGTTAAGTGTACATGTGTTCACGTTGTTATGCAATAGAATCTAGGTTTTTAAAATTCATTTGGAATATAAGGTAATATCTAAAAATGTCAGAAAGTGAAACCCAGGTTATGCAGAAAACTGTAAGTGAAAGAATGGTTTTAAGTGCAAACACTTATGCACTCATATTCTTTCCAAAGAGAAGGCACATAGATGGCTTTTCTTTTAGGACAGGCTTGCCTGAGTATACCCTTTCTCGGTAACTAATTGTGAAGTTAACCAGGACAGAGGAAAAGACAATTTTGTGCTTGAGTTGTCTTCAAAAAGCCAGAAATAGTGTTAGCATCTTGATACAGATCTTCAAGTTTTCTTGAAGCTGTAGTCGTACAATGAGAGAAGGCAATCAAAGGTGAATTTATAGAATTCAATTTACACAGCTTCCTAGAGTTTGCAGAGTTTGTTTTTCTATACTCTATGAAAATATTCTCTTGACACACACTGAAAAGTAGGTGATATTCGCACTAGTTTTCCTAGTGAAATACTTATTATTATATATGAAAATATCAGCATCAACAGCCAAAAAAAAAAAATCTAAACGAACAGGAACCTTGAAATCTATTATCAGATAAATGGCCACATTGTTAAATGAAACTATTTTTAAAGTTAAATAAATCTTACTTAAGATTCACAAGAAAGATTAGAATATTATTGCTGTTCACCAAAGTTGTTAGTCAACCCAAATGTGTTAACAGTACACTTTCTTTCTTAACATTAGAAAATTTATTTTCACAACCACTTACTGTTTGCACTCAGTTATTCATAATACCCACAGAACAGGTTTGAAGGCAGTCAGTCCAACAGGATGTCAGCCGCAGTTCCAAACTGAAGGTATAGGTTTGGATTTTACCAAAGGAGAAATACCTTCATGTATCTTTTGCGGCTTTGGAAATTTATAGCTTAGTTAACAACCCTCCATTTAAAAAGTGCTGCTGGATTTGAGAAAACTTATAAATAATTCTGAGTTTATCTTACTCAAAACTACTTTAGTAAACCTTTGCTTATCAGTCTTAAAAAGATGTGTTAAAACCAGTTTGGCAACTTTTTTAATATAGCATGCTAGAAGGCCTTGAGAAAAGAGTTTTGAAACAATATCAGCATTGGAACTGACACGGAATGCTTTTAAACAAGAATATTCATGATACACATTTCTGTGTGTTTGGAGGACTCATCTTTTAAAAGCTAAGATTTTGTGATAAGACTTAATTACCAGTGGAAGATTTCCTGATGGTAGATCCATACCAGGCATGGGCAATTTAGAGCTTTGCCAAGACCACTGGAGACCACTTATCCTGTTTGGACACCTACATATTCACAGTCTTGCCCCCTCCCATGTAATTTACTGGAATCTGTTTAGAAGCAGTCTTTACACAGATATTTGAATACTTTGTACTGTAATAATATGGAAATACAGTATTTTGGATGAGAGCTCTCTCTAAAGGATTAATTGATTAATTTGGGAGTCACAGTTATTTTTAATAAGATACAGTCACTCTAGCAATTTGAAGGGTGTGAATCAACGATTTCATGTTGCAGTTCTAGAATATGTTTGCCTTTCCCGTTGCAGTACAGCTGGGAGCTTCAGTGGGATTGCCAAAGGAAAGGGGCGGTTAATTCACATCGCTGCATTGCAAATCTGTAGAAAAGGCAAGCTGAGATGTCCCTGAGAGTCTAGCGTATTTTAGTTTTAACTTTTATTTTAAAGCTGAGTTCTTACATTTTACTGGAAAAATGCTCCAGCTTTTAAAAACCAAACAATTGAACAATCCACAGAAACCTATTTTTCTGGTGATTCTCTGTGATCGTAAACTTAGGAAATTTAGGTACCGCAGACGAGGACAGAAGTGTATTGTTCTGTAGCTGCACCCCTTTGTTTTGTCATGGCTGTGTTTAACAGGACTTTCTGCCTCCTGAAATGTCACCTTAGCCCTCGAACTCATGTCTATTCTACTGTTGATTACCTTGGTCCTCAGCCAGCCTCATATTTGAGGCTTTCAGCATAGGCAGCATAGGTGCTTCTTGATGTTGAGCTGTTAATCTTTTTATTATTTCCTGTCACTTTCCCCTGTGATTGATGCTCTAGAGCCAAAGGAGGGAAAAGTGATGAAAATGCCTTTGAAAACAGCTTTGAGAAGGAGTACTTTAAGTTGAACTTGGGTCTTACCTGAGACCATAAAACGATTGAAAAAGCACACGGGACGTTTTGTGAGGCACCACCTAGGCCCTCGCAGCGCAGAAGCGAGCGTGCTGACCAGTGCTTGGCGGTAGAAGTGAAGAGGGCTCTCCTGGTATTTTTGCAGTGATTCAGGTCTGTGGTGTGAGGGCTGCAAGACCTTCCAGATGGTCTGTATTTAATTCTATGGAAAGGTTACAGAAAGGGGCCGTCTTTCATTTAGAATTAAAAGTAAAATTCTTGTTGAGTTGTAGGTGTTACCAAAGCTCAGACACTGATAGCTCCCCAATCTTCCCTCTCCCCCACATCCAATTTATTAATTCTTGGTTCCCTGTGGCATGCAGGGTGACCCAATGGGATGTGAGAAGAAACTATTAGAGCCTCTATTTGTATTTTCATCTTGTCCTTTTTGTTTTTAAACTATTTTATTGTGACAAAATATATGTAACATAAAATTGCCATGTCACCATTTCTATGTATATGATTTGATGGTATTAATTACAGTCACGATGTTACATAACTATCACCTCGATTTCCAAAATTTTTCATCACCCCAGACAGAAACCCCATGCCTATTACGCAGTAACTCCTCACTCCGCTAGTCCCTGGTAGCCTCTAATCTACTTTCTGCCTCTTATGCTCATTCTAGATATTTCATATAAGTAGAATCATATGATATTTGTCCTTTTAGATCTGGTATATTTCATTTAGCATAATGTTTCCAAGGTTCATCCATGTTGCAGCATGTGCCAGAACTTCCTTCCTTCTTAAGGCTGAATAATATTCAATTGTATGTTTTACCACTTTTTGTTTATCCATTCATCCATTGATGGACACTTGGGTTGCTTCTGCCTTTTGGCTATTGTGAATAACGCTGCTATGAATGTAGGTATACAGATACCTCTTCAAGACCTTGCTTTCAATTCTTTTGTGTAGACCCAGAAGTGGGATTGCTGGATCCTATGGTAATTCTATGTTTGATTTTTAAAGAATCTCCATACTGTTTTCTCCAAACTATTTTCCATAGTGGCTGCACCATTTTACATTTCCACCAGCAATGTATGAAGGTTTCAGTTTCTCCACATCTTTGCCAACACTTGTTATTTTCCTTTTTTTTTTTTTTTTTTTAATTCTAGCCATCCTAGTGGTTGTGATGTGGTATCTCATTTTTTTTTTTTTTTTTTTTTATTGTGAAGGTACATCCTCAGTCTTTCAAACACATGTTTTGGCTTGTGATTATCTTTCAAATATTTCTTAGAGCAATTTTTGTGAATTGTGAAATTCAAAAATTGTGGAATGAATAAGTGGAAAATTTGTGTTATTTTCAAATATGAGTTCTGTCATGGAACTAGTGCAGTACAGACAGCTCGAAATATCAATGAAGTATTTGGGAAGGATGTGGTAATGAACGCACAGTACATTGATGGTTTGAGAAGGTCCATTCTGGTGATTTTTTTTTTATTTTTTTATTTTTATTTATTTATTTATTTATTTTGAGACAGAGTCTCACTCTGTTGACTGGGCTAGAGTGCCGTGGCATCAGCCTACCTCACAGCAACCTCAAACTCCTGGGCTCAAGCAATCCTCCCGCCTCAGCCTCCCATAGGGATAGGATTACAGGCGTGAGCCACCGCGCCTGGCCCATTCTGGTGATTTTAATCTTGAAAATGAGCCACATGGGTGACCTGAGACCAAGGTGGATAATCATGAGCTGAAAGCTGTAGTGGAAGCAAATCCATCTCAACCCACTTGTGAATTAGCACCAAGCTTTTGTCAGGTTTTAGTCTGAAATGTCTGTTCTTACTGTGCTCAGGGCCGAAGAATGACCAGACACACCAAAGTAAGGCAAGCATGAAAATGAGGTTTATTGGCCAGGTGTGGTGGCTCACGCCTGTAATCCTAGCACTCTGGAAGGCCGAGGCAGGAGGATCACTTGAGGTCAGGAGTTCGAGACCAGCCTCAGCAAGAGCGAGACCCCATTTTTACTAAAAAAAAAAAAAAATATATATATATATATATATATATATATAGAAAGAAATTAGCCCGACAACTAAAAATAGAAAAAAGTTAGCCAGGCCTGGTGGTGCAGGCCTATGGTCCCAGCTACTCGGGAGGCTGAGGCAGGAGGATCACTTGAGCCCAGGAGTTTGAGGTTGCTGTGAGCTAGGCTGACGCCACGGCACTCTAGCCCTGGCAACAGAGAGAGACTCTGTCTCAAAAAAACAGGTTTATTGAGGACAGAAAGATAGGATTCTAGGGCAAGAGCAAGATACAGGCTTGCAGAGCATGATACATACGCCACAGATGACGAACGGACCCATTGTTGCAGCAAAGGGAGGAAAAGGAAGGGCACAAAAAGGGACGTGGTTATGGTCTGTGTCTTGTTTTATAGTGCCCAGATTGGGACCTCCCTAGTGGCTCAGACGTCACCATGGAGCCACTTTCTTTTCTTTTTCTTTCTTTCTTTCTTTCTTTTTTTTTTTTTTAATAATTTAAAGAGGTTTATTCTAAGCCAAATTTGAGGACCATGACCTGGAACCATGCCCAAGAAGCCTTGAGCAAGTGGACTCACTGTGGCTGGGTTACAGTTTGGTTTTATGCATTTCAGGGAGACAGGGGTTACAGGTAGTCATAAATCAATACATGGAAGGCATACATTGGTTTGGCCCGAAAAGGCGAGCCATCTCCTAGCCTCATTGTGGTTTTGATTATCATTTTCCGGATGACTAATGATGTCGAGCATCTTTTATATGCTTATTGGCCATTTGCATATCTTCTTTGGAGATATATCTATTAAGTCCTTTGCATTATCCATTTTTTCATGTTTTATAATGTATAATGGCAGTACAAAATAATTTATAATTAATAAAAATATGCATATGCTTTGGTATATGTACAATGTTTTGTAAAGATAGGAGAACATACTTTTAAAAAGTTGAAAGACCGTTATCATGGACCATAACAATGATTCATTTTATTCCTTTGCGCCTAATATTAGCAAGAAATTATTGATGAGAATTCTTAAGCATTATCAGGGGAATCTTATTTGGTCAAATATGTGTGTAGCAAAGCCTCCATATGAAATTAACCACAGGGTCCCAAGGCTGTCTTTTATTATGCTTCCTTTTGGTACTTAAGAAAGTGAATCTCCTTGGATGAGTTTCACCTTAGGCTTGCCTTATGCTCAGTCCCATTTTTTTGGTTAATAGTCGCATTTCAGGGTGCTAGTGTATCTTATTAAGAGATAGGAGTGGTTTTTCGTACCATGTCACATATGAGAACCAGAAGACACATATTAAATTTAAAGGAAGAGGCTTGACTCTAAAATAATAATAATTATTAGAATGTTATTTATAAAACTCATTTGATTATAAAAGAAATTACATTTGGGCGTATGGAACAAGCCTGTTTAATGAACCAGCAAGAGCATTTGAGGTCTTGGGGGTTGAATTTTTAACAGCTTGAATTTCCCATTGTTGTCCTATTCTCTGAAAATAAACTTCATGAAGTTACCCTAAAACACCAGCTTCTATCAAGGGCTTGACATCACCATCCTGGTACATCCTGGTGTGTTTCTTGGAAAGTGTCCACACTGGCAGGCATTTTCCAAATAAAACATTTGTTTCAGTAAACAAGTGTTTTATCCCGCAGCCCAAGTGGAGAATTTTAAAACCAGTGTTTGTTTTGCCAGCAAACATTTTGTTTCAATCCTTGCAGCTAAACAAGTGGGTAAGATTTAAGTGGCCTCCTGGTAAAAACAAATGCAGAACCATTTTCAGAAAACTCCAGATGAGCAAAAATCTATTTGCTGATCCTACTCCCACTACTGAGTATTTACCCAAAGGAAAAAAGGACATTTTATAAAAAAGGTACACGCACCCAACTATTTATAGCAGCACAGTTCACAATTGCAAAGATGTAGAAAAACCCAAGTGCCTATCAATACATGAGTGGATTAATAAAATGTGGTATATATATGTACACAATGGGGTACTATTTAGCCATTAAAAAATGGTGAACTGATACCTCCTGTATTAACCTGGATGGAGCTGGAGCCCATTCTTCTATGTGAAGTATCACAAGAATAGAAAAACACCACATGTATTCACTATTAAATTGAAACTAATCAAACAACACTTATGGGCCCACATGAAAAAAAAACTCATCAGAAAACCAAGCTGGGGGGGCGGCGGGGAGGGGGAGGAGGTGAGGCACAATGCACAGCTAACGGGCACAGTGCACACTGTCTGGGGGATGGGGACACTTACAACTTTGACTCAAACTGTACAAAAGCAATTTATGTAACCAAAACATTTGTACCCCTGTAATACTCTGTCATAAACAAAAAAAGGAAATCTATTTGCTGTCAGAGAGTGAGTTTAGACATTCAGGGAAATAATTTGTACTTTCTGTATAGTTCTGTAATTTTGTACTTAGTTGCAGTCAGAGTGGAAAGTTGTAGGTTTGGGTAAGAGCCTTTTATTTTTTAAGGCAAATGATGAAGAAATAGAAAAGAATTTTTAAATAAAAAATATCATTGGATTGCTATACTTAAATTTTGTAGCCTACATTTAAAATCTGACTAAAACATTATCAGGTATTTACTCTGCTCTGAATTTCTTACCTCTTTTCTAATTATTTTTATGGTAATTCCTCCAGTGTATAATGCAACCCAACATCCGTGCTAATTATCAGCCTTCACCTTTTAACTTTTATAAAGATGGTAGTAAAATCAAATTTTAGTGAGCTGTTTTTGCTTTTATTTTGTGTGTGTGTGTGTGTGTGTGTGTGTGTGGAGACAGGGTCTCACTGTGTTGCCCAGGCTGGTCTTAAACTCCTGGCCTCAAGCGATCCTCCTGCCTCAGCCTCTCAAAGTGCTGGAATTACAGGCGTGAGCCACCATGCCCAGCCTGTTGTTGCTTTTATATATATATATATATATATATATGAATTTTTAAATTTGAAAGTTTGATTGTAGTGTGCTTTTCTTTTTAAAAACTAGGCCTCTTTCCTATTTAGGAAGGTGCCATTGTGCTTTCTTAAGAGGTTAATCAGAAATTATGAAATATAGCATACATACAAAAGAATGTATAATGTGTATATATATATATATCGTTTAAAGAATAATTAGCAAGTGTACATTCATGTAACCTCCATCCAGATTAAGAAATCGAACATTGGCCAGGTGCGGTGGCTCATGCTTGTAATCCTAGCACTTTGGGAGGCTGAGGTTGGAGGATTGCTTGAGGCCAAGAGTTCAAGACCAGCTTGAGCAAGAGGGAGACCTCACCTCTACAAAAAAATAATAGAAATATTAGCTGGGTGTGGTGGCATGTACCTGTAGTCCCAGCTACTCAGGAGGCTGAGGCAAGAGGATCATTGAGCTCAGGAGTTTGAGGTTGCAGTGAGCTATGCTGACACCAGTGTACTCTAGTCTGGGAACAGAGTGAGATCCTGTCTCCAAAAAAAAAAAAAAATAGAAAAGAAAAAAGAAAGAAAGAAATTGAACATTGCCTTAGAATCTTCTCTACTTCAAAACCGTATCCCTCTCCCTCCTTAGTGTATTTACAACTACATATGTATCCCTAAATGACATCATTTAATTTTCTAAGTGTCTGAACTTCATATAAATTAGAACTATATATATATTTTTTTCACTTATTTATTTTTTTCAACAATATGATTGCAAGCCTTGGCCAGGTTGATGCCAATAGCTATGGTTTGTTTTCATTGTTTGGTATCTATGTACTACAAAAATGCATTTATTCATTTTCCTATTGATCTGACATTTGAACTGTTTCCAGCTTTTGGCTCTTCTGAAAAAGGCTATCATGAACATTCTTTTATATATGTCCTATACAGTTGTGCAGAAGTTTTTCTAGGGTGTATGTGGAAGGTGGATTGTTGGGTCATAGGCTATTTTTAACTCTATGCCATAATTCCAAGTTGTTTTCTAGAGTGGTTATTCCAATTTATACTCTCTCTAACAGTGAAAGAGGGATTTTCTTAAAGATTTTTTCAGCTTTATTGAGGCATAATTGACAAATAAAAATATGTACATGTAAAGTGTACAGTGTGATAATTTGATATCAATATCTATATTGTGAAATGATTACCACAATCAAGTTAACACATCCATCACCTCACGTAATTACCTTTTTACAAATGTTTTTGAATGAGAATGTTTGTTACTCCATATTGTCACCAAGACTTGGTATTGTTAGACTTTTTAATTTTTGCCAATCTGGTGAATATGAAATGGCATCTTATTGTGGTTTTAATTTGCTTTTCCCCAATTACTAACAAGGCTTATTGGCTGTTTGGATGCCCTTTTTTCCCTAAGTGTTTATTCAAATTTTTTGCCTATTTTTCTATGGATTTTCTTTTTCTTATTGATTTGTAACTGATTTGTAGGACTCCTTTATATATTCCGATATGAATCTTTTGTTGACTATATGTGTTGCAAATAACAGCTTCCACTTTGCAGCTTGTCTTTTTACTCTGTTTATGATGCCTTCAGATGCACATATATTTTTAATTTTAATATTGTTGAATTTATCAATTTTTTATGGTTAATACTTTTGTATCTTAAGAAATTCTCCCCTATTTCTGAAGATATGCTTGAGGTTATTCTCCTGTATTCTTCAGTTTTTTTTCCTTTCATATTTTATTTTATCATACTTTACTTATCTAGAACTGATTTTTGTGAATGTCATAAAATAAGGGTCCATTTTTAATTTTTATCTAAATGGCTGTTTGCTTGTCTGTGCACGGTCACTGAGGTATGTGTCTTTCTGCACAGTCTGGAACACTGCCTGTGTCATGTGGGTGCCATTTCTGGGCTCTCTGTTCTGTTTGTGTCTTTTTGTCAGCCAGGGACCCAGCTCTACACTGTCGTAATTATTAAAGCTTTCCAGTGAGTCGCGCCATCCGAGAGGGCATGTTCTTCCACCTGGTTCTTCCAGGCTGTCTTGGTGTTCTTGGCTTTTCGCCCTTCTGTATACATTTTAGAAGCAGGTCAAATTCCCTAATAGAACCTGATGGGGTTTTGGTTAGGACTACACAGAAACTGTAGACCAATTTGGGGGAAACAGACGTTTTTACTATGGGGCATCCACCAGTTGAAAGGCAGCGTGCAGAGTCATTGAAAGGATGGAGCTGGGCTTCCTGGATGCAGATCCTTGCTCCACTTCTCATTGACCACGCAACCCTGGAGAATTTATTTAACCTTGATGTGCCTCAGTTTTCTCGCTTGTAAACTAGGGATCACAGTAGCACCTGCCTTACAGGGTAATTGAGAAGATTAAATGATTAAATGTGTTGTATGTAATATGTGTAAAGTGCTTAGAATAGTGTCTGGCACATAGTAAAATTATGTAAGTGCATGAACACTGATTATCTCTGTGTATATTTATATATTCTTCAATGTCCTAAGGAAGTTTTGTGTTTTTCTTTATAAAACTCTATCTGTAGTATTGATATATATAATGCAGCCATGCGTGGCGTAATAATGGGGATACGTCCTGAGAAATGTGTCATTAGATGATCGTTGTGCAGACATGGTAGCGTGTACTTACACAAACCTAGGTGGGATAGCCTACTACACCCCTCGGCTATATGGTATGTTGCTCCTAGGCTACAAACCTGTGCAGCACATGACTGTACTGAATACTGTAGGCAGTTGTAACACAGTGATATTTGTGTATCTAAACATAGAAAAAGTACAGTAAAAATATGGTATAAAAGAGACATATATATATATATATGTATATGTAGTCCCTTATGGGACCACCATCATATATGCAATCCGTTGTTGACCAAAATGTCATGACTATATAATACCTACATATCCTAACATATGTAGGATAACATTATGTTACATATGTATTAGTATATAGTATATATTCCTACATATCATATAACATATAGGAATATATTAATATATAATTTATAAAATACTAAAAAATTCCTTAAAATTTTGATACTGTTGTAAATGGTATTTTAAAAGTATTTTTTTGTGTGTACACTGTCATTGTGTTTATTTAATATGTTTCATGAGCTGATCGTGATATCTTTGATTAATACTTGTTAAGTGCTAGTGTTGTATGAGACACCGCTCAGAACCTGCAAGAAATACGGACACTTTCATCTGGGTGATGGCCCATCTGCCCTATTCTCATGAGGTGGAACATTTTACCCATTTTGCATAATTTTCAATCATTGTATCCCATTGACTTCTGTTGCTGAAACCTATCTGAGAATTTTGCCAACCTGCTTCATTTTCTCTTGTGTATCAGGCTGTTTTGGGTTCATCATTGCTTTTTAATTGATGAGATCATGATATTTCAATATTTACTTATAGCCCAGCCGCAGCGTGCCTGAGACTCTTTTGGGTTTTATTCCCCACGCTCTCATATTTTCCGAGTTTCTGTTCTCGAGATGCCGTGCTCTTTGAGATTAGAGTCACGACTTCTCACATTGACCCGCCTCCCACGTGAGTAAGCTTTCTCTGGATGGGAACAAACATTCTTTTTCTGTTTTTCAGACATGTCACACATGTCTCTAGAGTTATAGTTTTTTTAAAAAGAAAAAGTAAAAAGATATACATATATGTGTGTATATATAATATATGTGTGTGTGTGTGTGTGTGTGTGTGTGTGTGTGTAGGTTCCCCTTGCCTTGTATGTCCCTCTGGTTTCGGTTCTTCAGCATCAGGCAGCCTCAGTCACGTGGCTCTGCCTCCCGTGGAGGCCCAGACCCAAGCTGCCAGGCTCTGTATGACTTTGCTTTGGGTTGCAGGAGGCAGAAACTCAAAGTGAAACCCATGAAGAAACCAATGTGTTCATAATGGTTTTTACCCAAACCATAAATCCCTCTCTTGGAGAGACAGGGGAATCACCCAAGATTTGGCCCTGTTCCTGCAGTATGTTCTAGAGCAGTATTTGTCAGGTTTTTTGCTCATATTTGTCAGTTCAGTGGCCACCTGTGTCCAACACATGCGAGGAATTCATTGAAAATGCAGATTCCTGGGCCTGACCTATTCTAAAGGAGTAAGTGTTGGAGAGGAAGACACCGAGGTCTGCATGTCCTGAGGCCCTCGGGGTGCCGACAGTCAGATGGGACTTAGTAACAATGATGAACGCATTGGGGGCTCGGGTTTTCATTGATCACTCTATATTGCTTAATGGAAAATTTTACCAGGTTTAAAATAAGATAGCTAATGCTGGGCGTGGTGGCACATGCCTGTAGTTTCAGCTACTCAGGAGGCAGACGCAGGAGAATCACTTGAGCCCAGGAGTTTGAGACCAGCCTGGGCAATATAATGAGATCTTGTCCCCATATATATAATTATATATATTAATTAATTAATCAAAATAAGATAACTAACACTTATTAAGTGCCATTTGTCAGGCAGATACTTCACATTTAAGGCTATGTGTAGGCTATTATTTTTAGTCCTATTTTATAGAGGTACAGAGAGGTTAAATAACTTGCCCCGAATCAAACATGTCAGGCAAAATTGTCATGTTCTTTATGAATCTTCAAAGCAAAATCCTGACACTTGTGAATTTACAGACTAAACTAGTCTCTGGTAGAAATGGGCCCAAAGGGTCTACTTGGATCATAATTGTAGCTTGGTGTTGTGTTAGGAGTCTTATAAATTATTCATTCTTTTAGCAAGTTTTTACTGAGCATTTAGAGTCCCCATCTTAGACTAGGGATCCCACTATAGGTCAGCGTGTGTGGGAAGTTATAGTACATAGATGAGAGGACTTTGGGAGAGGGTGTGTTGAGGGAACTGCTGTCCAGAGAGCTATTACCTTGTACCTAAGGCTGTGTGCTAAGTGTTTTAAGTATATTTTTTCATTGATTTCTCATAAAAACCTTTTTGTTAAATTCTATGAATAATCCATTGTACAGGAAACTGAGGCTTAGTAGTAATACAGCTTCTACGTCATGGTTGTGATGTGAAGATAATGCCGACTTCTCCCCAGAACCTGGCATTTATCCATTGCGTTTTCTGTTTGTGACTATACAGTCAAGTGGGATTTTGTCTGCTAGAGGAGAATTGTCATCTCTCTGAGAGTGACCCAGATGGCCCAGTCACTGGGGGTTTAGAGAGATCATTTCAGTGGCTTATAATGTCAGTCATCATTTGCTTGGCCTCCCTATTTTGTGCTCTGGTCCTGGTGTCCTTAGCTGGCCCTTAGGCCAGGTGAGAAGACTTCAGAACTATGAGTATCGTGGCCTATAACCAGAGTGGCAGGTGTCTGTGGGCTGGAGCAGGCCAGGAGCTGTTTTGTGAATGAGCATCACAGCTCTGCCCTTAAGGGCTTAGGCCTGTGCAAAGGTGACGTGGCCTTCTGTGCCCTACTTGGGCTCTGATCAGTTTCATGAGAAGATGTTCAGTGTTTTGGATTATGCCATATGCAGGTGGAAACGTAATATAATTATTTTTGAACCATTTCAGAATGTTACAGTGGAAGAAACCTTAGAAATCATCTAGTTGGATTTCTCTGTTTTACTGAAAAGGGGAGGAAAAACCTACATATTAAGTGACTTGCTCAAGGTAACAGCTAGTTAGCGGCAAGACTGGAACCCAGTTTCTGACACCCAGTGCAACACCTTCCTTCCACCTCTTTACTCTGACTTTTTGCAGGCACTGCCCTAATCAAGCTGAATGGTGTAGTGAATAAGCCGTAAGAATTTTAACTTCAAAATGATTCCCGTGTGGGGCTTTCTTTTTAGAGGTGGATTTATCTTCCTAGTTATGTATTATTTAGGCTAATGCTAAAATTACTTTTTGTTTGTGTATATACAACGGCAGATGATGACAGAGGCTCTCCTAAAATATTATCAGGCCTGCTGGAGAGTTTAATATCCAACAAAGTGGAAAACCCACTTATGGACATTCCGTCTGCTTACACATGTTTTTAATGTGAAAGAAGAAAGCCTAATAAAAAGATAATAAAGGAAAGAGATACATATTGTTGTTATCATTACTGCTTTTTAATTTATTTTAGGCCTGCTACGTTATTGTCAAGACCTCAAATACACAAGCATGGGTTGTATGATATCCTATAAAATCCCTCTGAGCCATTGTCCTTGGAGAATGGGCATATGAGTGGCACACAGTTAATAAATAATCCATTCATTAAATTTACTATTTCATTTATTAAAATAATCACATCATTGTTGAATAGTTAAGTTAGTAATGTCAGAGCCCATGCTTCTAACTCATTACAGTTGACCTTCCATATTCACGGGTTACACATCTGAGGATTCAACCACCTGAGGATCAAAAATATTCAGAAAAAATAAAAATAAAAAATAATACAAATAAAAGCAAAACAGTATAATAGCTATTTACATAGCATTAGGTATTATAAGTAACCTAGAGATGATTTAAAGTCTATGGGAAGATATGCATAGGTTATGTACAAATGCCATGCCATTGATATCAGGGACTTGAGTGTCCTGCAGAGGTCCTAGAACCAGTCCCCTGGGGGACACTGAGGGACAACTATGCTTTGTTCTTTTGCTCTACCTGTGTTCTTAATTTTGTCACATTGATTTCACACTGACATATAGAAGAACCCTGTGGCCTTTTTCTTTTTACATTTTATGGCAGTGTAATATTCACACAGAAAAATGCACATATCATAAATGCTCAGCTCCCTGAATTTTCACAAAAGGAACACACCCCCGTGAGCTTGTGAGTACCACAGACCTGATTTTAAATTCTGGCTTCACCATTTACCGTACATGTAACCTTGGGAAAATTATTTAATAATTTGGAGCCTCAGTTTTCTCACCTGTCAAATGGGAAAGCAATAATAGCATATTATAGGTATTAGTGAGACGTAATGTGTAATAACACATCATTTACCTGACATTCTTCTTTGTTTCCTCAAATCCTAACAGAGCTTTTGCAAACGAGCACCCTCACAGTGCATTAGATGTGTGGTGGCTGACTGTGTGTAATGTTAACAGCTCCTTTGTATCTGGAGATGTAGTTAATAATATGGACTGTTGAAAACAAATGGCCAAGGGCTTCCCTCCTTCCTACTTTGCAATATCTGATTTTTGACCATTCTCCTCAGGGACTCATCCGAGAAAGTTGATCAATATTTACTTATTCATATACACCCTGCTTCATCCCAAAAAGGAATTATAGACGTACACATAGTACAACAGTATTTATTTATTTCCCATGGGAAAAATATTTATTATAGGAATAAAAATAATGTTAAATTTGCAAAGGTTCTAATGAATTTATTTTAACCAGCCAGGCTGTTTTAAACAGTGTTGTGAATTTTTGGGGATCTGTGTTTGCCAAAAGTTTCTTTCAAAATACCCATAGTGCTCATGCCTGTAATCCTAGCACTCTGGGAGGCCGAGGCGGGTGGATTGTTTGAGCTCAGGAGTTCGAGACCAGCCTGAGCAAGAGCGAGACCCCATCTCTACTAAAAATAGAAAGAAATTATATGGACAGCTAAAAACATATATATAGAAAAATTAGTCAGGCATGGTGGTACATGCCTGTAGTCCCAGCTACTCGGGAGGCTGAGGCAGGAGGATCGCTTGAGCCCAGGAGTTTGAGGTTGCTGTGAGCTAGGCTGACGCCACGGCACTGTAGTCCAGGCAAACTCTGTCCCCCCCCAAAAAAAAAAAATACCCACAGTGTTTTCATGTTGCTCAGCAGTGACTTGTAGATGACACTTCTTTTCTTTTTTAAAAATTTTTAATCATTTATTTATTTTTGCTTTTATTATTTTTAATTGACACATAACAATTATACATGTCTATGGGGTACATTGTGATATTTCAATATGTGTATAAAATGTATAATATCATATGAAGGGAATTAGCATATCCATTGCCTCAAACATTTATCATTTCTTTGGGTTGGGAGTATTCAAAATCTGCTCTTCTAGCTCTTTGAAAATATACAATAAATTGTTATTAACTATAGTCACCCTTGAGTGCTATAGAGCTGTGGTCCCCAACCCCGGGACCTCAGCCCAGTACCAGTCTGTGGCCTGTTAGGAAATGGGCCACCTGAGCTCTGCACCACCTGCCCCCCAACCCATGACACCCCACCCCAACCCACCCTCAGTCCATGGAAAAATTGTCTTCCATGAAACCGGTCCGTGGTGCCAAAAAGGTTGGGGACCACTGCTATAGAGCACTAGAACGGATTCCTCTTATCTAACTAGCACAACAGTATTTAAAATAAATAAGTGGGTGAATCGAGGCCAAAGCGTGGGGCAGGGTTGACACACAATGTGCGCACCATGGGAGCTGCATTGTCTGTGAGATGTGGTCTTCAGAGTTGGCTTTCAGCTTCCTGACAGCACTCAGAGCAAGCAGGGGAAATGATCAGTGATACAATGGGGAGGGGCCTTATAATATGAAAACAAACCAGTGAAACAGGAGAAATTTGGTTGTATTCTTGTCCCAAGACCTTCCTTCCATGGGTCTTCCCAAAGAGAACTTGATGTAGAGTAGTGGGGGCCCCCATAATAAATAAGAGTGTCCGCTTATGCTATGCCTCTGTGTAGACAAGTGACACGAAGCCAGTGCTTCACTTAATAACAATAGTTTGATAAATGGCCATAAAATAGATTAAATCCTATCCTTCAATGTTATAATGAGGCAATGAACATTTATCCAGACATGTAACATGTGATTAATTCATTTTTGAAATTCTAACCCTACCAAGCAGTGACATGGTAAATGGGAATTCTATGTTTAGGCCAAACAGGGAAAGAAGAACTTTCTATTACTCTTCTAAAGAAGACCCAGGGAGGAAATGCGGTTTTAGGAAGTGCTTAGGAAGAAGTTAGGCAACACGGAGGAGGAGTGAGTGGGCTTTCCAGGTGTAAACTACAGAGAGAACTCAGGCCTGGGTCGTGAAGGACCCCTAGGCCTTACTTTGGAGAGGTGAAAAATATGTTTTATTGAAAACTTAAAACGTGTTAGTACCCCTGCCACTGAGGAGCAAGTTTAAGGATGAGATAAGGAGGTCAGTTTTGGACTTTTTGGGCTTTAAGTACCTACTGCACGGGGAGTTGCATATGTATAATAATAAAATAGGCAAGATCTCTGACCTCGTAGAGCTTATTTCTAATAAAAGT